>NC_059203.1:56160497-56849247 GCF_020615455.1 Coregonus clupeaformis | reverse complement strand
TTTAGCTGATGTTTTGGATGCAATCATCACTAAAACAAACATTTAGGCCTGCATACAATTTCCATGCACCATCGCACAACAGTTTGGGGTTTCTTTGCCATCAATGGGTTCCCAAATATGAACAGAGCAACACTGACATCACCATAAAAGCACCATCCCAAAACTATGAACAGAAAAGGCTTCCACTCAATGTGCAGGTGATGTTATGCGCAAAAGCCACTGCTGAATGTGGTGGCCAGGTGGAACCAACGACTCGTTCATTCTGCAGAACAGCAATGTTGGCCTATATGCCCACAGGAAGGAGCTGTTGAGGATGGATGGCTTAGCGTTGCCTACTCATTTGAAGTATATTTGTGACTCGTTTCAGGAAACTAGGCGTATGTCGCGGGTCACTACTTTACAGGAGAGCCATTTGAATGTAAAAACGTTTTATTTTATCGAAGAGCCTAGTTGATTAAGCCACAGAAAAAGCAACCTTCCTGCTAGTCATGATTGGCTGAGATAATGAGTGGGCTGGACATGCCGAGACAGGAGAGAGGATTGGTCTGCCATATAGCACGCTTTGTCTATTTGAGCTGGTCAGTATGTGTAGGTAATCCTGTCTAACGCGCTTTTGTATCGCGTAGTAGTTCTGCATAAGTGTTGCTCTCCACTTTCTGGAGGACCATATTTTTTTAAATCAGTGGAATTAGAGTATGATAGCTAATGAGATGGAGAAAACACCTGTCTCCGGATTACATCTTAAAACTAAGGGCAACCATGGCATCCGTGACAGGGAGAGGCATCCATCGATGATGTATACGGGTAAGATATTCCAGCTAGCTACATTTCAGATATTACACGTTTCTAATTTTGAAAGAAAGTCGTTTTCATTTCAAGTTAAAGTGTATTGTTAGCTAGCTAACATTTACGTGTATGATCTTATTATTCATATCTCAGAGCCATTAGCTTTGCTAGTTATAGCCTAATTTTAGCTAGCTAACATTGAACCTGGTTGGTTAGCTACCTGCAGATTCATGCAGGGTAGTAACGTCATGAGTTGGGATTATGGTTCATTGTTTAGCTAGCTACATGTCTTAACAAAAGACTCCACTATGCAAGTAACCATTTCAATAGAATGTCTCTGCGACAACTTTTGATAGACGTAGCTGGTAAATTCACTCTGGCTATCTACTCCGATTTCAGAGCACTCTCGTTTGAGTGTGCCAGAGCGCAGAATAACTGACGAATTTACGAACGCTCAACACCCATTGAATATGGCCGATGTCAGTAAACTTTGGCAAAAAAAGCGTACATTGTTGCCAGCAGCACAGTTGCAGTCAACAACGCTCTGGATAACATAAAAACAGCCTAACCAGCTCTGCTAGGGCGAGTAAAATGGTCAGTGAGCTGTTCTCTCATTTGTGTCTGGAAGTAGCTAGCAAGCTAGCCAACTTTAGCCAGTTAGCTTGGGTGCTTGACTGCTGTTGTTAGTACAGAATTGTTGGATCAACCCTTAAAGAGATGTGTGGGGCTAAAGCTTAAGAGGGTGTGAACGATGCTGAATGGGTTTAGACAAAGAAGAGCTCTCTAGTAAGGACCAAAACATTCAAAGGCCATTTTCTCAAAAGTGAGGTTACAAGTTTATCAACTTTCAAAGCAGAATTACTTTCCCATAGTTCCTCAAATGCAGTGTATGATATACCATTTTGTAGCTCTGTGTCGCTGCTTTTAGCCAAATGTAAATGTTCAATCCACAGATTTGATTTTACTATTACTGAAACAGGACACAAGTATAAAGATCCAGTCCATAAAAAAAAATATTGGAGGCCCCTTACACTTCAATGTTGTGATGCAAAAATCCTAGAAAAATGCATTGAATTAAAAAAGGTGTTGTAGGATAATATTAATCCTGACCAGTCTCATTTTTTACATAGATACATTTCCAATGACCTGCCACTGGCATTAAAACAAAGCATGTGTGTCCATGTATGCTGATGATTCAACCATATACGCATCAGCAACCACAGCTAATGAAGTCACTGAAACCCTTAAAAGAGTGTTTTGGAATGGGTAGCCAGTAATAAACTGGTCATGAACATCTCAAACTAAAGAGCATTGTATTTGGTACAAATCATTCCCTAAATTCTAGACCTCAGCTGAATCTGGTAATGAATGGTGTAGCTGTTGAACAAGTTGAAGACTAACTTACTTGGTGTTACCTTAAATCGTAAACTGTCATGGTCAAAACATATAGATTCAATGGTTGTAAAGATGGGGAGATGTCTGTCCATAATAAAGAGATGCTCTGCTTTTATGACACCACACTCCAAAAAGCAAGTCCTGCAGGCTGTAGTTTTGTCTTATCTTGATTATTGTCTAGTCGTGTGGTCGAGCGCTGCAGCTGGCCCAGAACAGAGCACCACATCTTGCTCTTCATTGTAATCAGAGGGCTAATATAAATACTATGCATGCCAGACTCTCTTGGCTAAGAGTTGAAGAGAGACTGACTGCGTCGCTTCTTTTTATAAGAAACATTGTGTTGAAAATTCCAAAATTGTTTGCCTAGTGAACTTACACACAGCACTGACACACACACTTACCCCACCAGACATTAGGGGTGGGCGATATGAGCTAAAATTCATATCACGATATTTTCCACTGTCCAGACGATATCGATATGATATCACGATATATGACGTAAAAAAATATGAATCACATTTTAATATCCCTTCTTGGTTAAATTATATTAGTTAAGGAAAAATATGTATTTGAACCTTATATAACCAGAAAGAGTGAGGCATTGGACCGTATGGACCTGAAAAGTTTTTATTTGTATTGTGCAAACATGCATTCCGTAAACATGAGGTAGGTAGGCCTATATATATATATATATATAAATTAGATATTAAGTAAAATTAAATAAAAAATAACAGGAGATAAAGAAAATAAGGTAATTACAAATTCAAATACGTGTGTTTGTTTTGCTGGCAGTCCGTAGATATGTAAAAAACTAACCGTTTGAAACTAAACCTTTCAAGCCTCAACCATCAATTATCAACAATATCAACAAATCTTCACTAGAACTTTCTTCACAAGTTCCGTGCCAGGAATACCAGCATGTTGACTGTTTCTGGCTTTAGTGCTGCCCTGTGACATGTCACCACATTGCCCCCCAGTGCTGAATGCCCTCTCAGAGGGGGCACTTGTGGCAGGGATGCATAAGTATTTCTTTGCCAGACAACTCACACGTGGAAAATTAGATCCGTGAAATCGCCACCACTCCAAAGGATCAGACTCGCTGTCTGCTGCCGTTGCCAGAATGTAGCTATTCAGCTCTTGCTCAATGATCTGCCTCTCTGAACATGAGGCAGGTGCACTGCTGGTCTGCTTAAAGAGGCTCCCAAGGCTCTTCTTGGGCTTCTTGCCTGATTGATGAGCAGTGGAAGCTTCTTTCTCCCTGTCAGTGTGATCCTCTGCAAGAGACGATTTTCCCAGGGCTGTGTTCTCCACCAGGAGGGCTTCGGTCTCTGAGGCAGCTCTCACCTTAAAAAATGAAAATAATTAAACTTTATTTGTATAGCACCTTTCATACATAAAATGCAGCCCAAAGTGCTTTACATTTGAAGCAATAAAACAAGAACAAATGAATAAATACCTTAATGTCCTCCAGTTTCTCAGCGGACATGTACCTGGTCTTGAACCTTGGATCTAGAAAGGTAGCCATGGGAGAGCAGCTCATCTGTTGCAGGGTCAGTGTACTTGTTATTCAAGTAATCAAGAACCTTGATCTTGATCTCTTTGGTCAGTTCTGTATCGTCCTTGCTCAGATTTAGAACCTCTGCATTTAACAGATTGATGACAGGCTTCAAATAGGACACGCTCACATACGCTTCTCCTGACAGGGCATCTGTAAAGTCCTGGAGTGGCTTCAGTGCTGCTGTGACTGATTCCAAGACCTGGATGTCTTGCCAGGTAGGTACAAGGTGCCGTGTCTTTTTGTCCCCTGCCAGGACCTGTGTAATGGCCTTTTCCTGCTCCAGGACTCTTTCCATCATTTTCAGACGAGATCCCCACCTTGTCGGAGATTCTGTGATGAGCTTGTGCAGGGGCAGGCTTAGTTCATTCTGTGCTGTCATCAGGGCCTTCTGCTTTTTCCAGCTGTATGAGAACGTGCTAACCACCTTTTTCCAAACCCCTGTGGCCCGGGAAATCGCACACCCCTGTGGCCGGGGAGCGTTTTGAACACTCCTCTCTGGAAATTGGGAATAAGAAATCAAAATAATAGGGTGAAAAATAATCGAATCACAATACAATAATAATTAATAATAATGCATTTTTATATAGAAATCACAATACAATATAACTTTTTAATCTTTGTTTGAGGGTTTCCGACATTTACATTCAACTGTTACACATTTTACAAATCTGATGTGCTTAGATTTAGCCTACGGTACATGGCTGATGTGAGCTGTATTTTTCTTAATAATAAGCATCATACAGGGTAGGCCTAGGCTACAGTCCTGAAACTTACCAATAGCATTGTGCAGCCTGTGTCCGAAACATCCAAGGTTTGCCCACTTGTTCAGCTGCAATGCCTTGATCATGTTTCGATCCGCTGTCGGTCGTCATACAAACTTGACGCGACTCTTTTTAATCCCCAGGACGACAGTATGTCCCTCAGCCCACCTGCAATTATTTCCCCGGTGTGGTCGTCTGGGAAATAAGACGTCTGTAGGCACTTACTTTTCAGTTTCCAGTCACCGTCTATGTAATGGATTGTGAGGCTTATATAAGGTTCTGTGGTACGACTTGACCATAGATCGGCAGTAGTGGAGAAGAATGGAATGTTATTTATCTCACTGTAAACTCTGTCCCAGCATTCTGTGTAAAGCTGTGGCAGGCATTTTTGGCTAAAATATTTGCGGCTCGGGATCTCATATCTTGGGTCCAGAGTTTGAATCAACTTTCTGAACCCCTCTTTCTCCACAGTTTGAATCGGGTACCATGTCCTTCGCTATGTGATTTGTAATCGCAGCTGTGATGTCTATCCATTTTTGCTCGTCTTCTCATAGCAAGTACCGGCAGCAAATGATGATATAATTGATTGTTGAGTGCGAGTCTGGCTTGTCTTCGGGCGAGCTCCTGGGCTTACTGTCTCACGCATTCTGGTGCATTGTTCATACTCACGGACATGTATGTTTTTTAAGTGATTGAACAGGTTGGTCGTGTTTCCACCTTTTGCTAAGACAACACGACGACACAACTTGCATAGGGTAGTGTTTTGGTCGGGGTCGGAGATTTTAAAGCCAAACCAGTTCCAAACAACAGAGGTGCCCCCTTTCTTCTTAACCAATTTATCCTCCTGCTCTTGAGCAACATCAATTTCTGTGTTTTTCGCTCATCCTGGATTGTAAAGTTTTCCCCCAATAGTTAACCTGCCTCCTAACTGCAGCTGCCTGCACACTTCTTTGTTGCTAGCACTACATGCGTGCAACAGTGCATGCGACGTGCGCTCATAAAAATAGGTCAACATATTTACATACATTCTTTTATTCGAGAACCAAGAAAGGTTGGATAAAAAAAAAAAAAAGATGTAGCTACTTAGTACTATCACTCAGTTGAAATTTGGAAACAAAAATATTGATGCAAAATTCGAATTTATGAATTCTGAATAAATCGCGGTATCCATGATATTGCTAAATCCATATCATGGCGCGGCACAATACCGGTTTTTACTATCAAACCGGTATATCGCCCACTCCTACCAGACATGCCACCAGGGGTCTTTTCACAGTCCACAAATCCAGAACAAATTCAAAAGTGTACAGTATTATATAAAGCCATTAATGCATGGAACTTCCCTTCCATCTCCTATTGCTCAAATGAACAGCAAATCTGGTTTCAAAAAACAGATAAAGCAACACCTCATGGCACAACACCTCTCCCCTAGTTGACCTAGATAGTTTGTATGTATGTATTGATATGTAGGGCTATGTGTGCCATTTTTTAATTGATGTGGTTCGGTCCTTGAGCTGTTCTTGTCTATTAATGTTCTGTATTATGTAATGTTTCATGTTGACCCCAGGAAGAGTAGCTGCTTCTTTCGCAACAGCTAATGGGGATCCTAATAAAATAACAAATACATTGGAGAGACTTGAAACAGTAGAGCACTATGAAACATACAAGAAACCAGGCCTGGTCTTCATAGCAGATTTTGAGAAGGCTTTTGACTATTTACATTTTGGAGAATCCCTTATACAATTGGGTTAAAGTTAAGTATAGCAACCCCAGGCGTAAAATAGTAAATAATGGCCACTTCTCAGAAAGTATTGAACTGTCAAGAGGAGTAAAACAAGGTGGTCCATTGTCGCTGTATCTATTTATGACCATCGAAATGTTAGCTATTAAAATCAGATCCAAAAATAAATCTCAAGTGGCAAAAAGTTCTGTGCTTAAAAACAAAGGTGTCAAAAACCACCCTGATTAACTCTTTAGTCATATCACAGTTAATGGGCAGATTGGCCATCTGGCAATTCTGGCAACTACCAGAAAGACCATCTTTTGCTGGTTGAAATTGACAAAAAAATTAAACATTATAATAACATCTCTATAAATAATTCATAAAAAGACAAGGCCGGCAGCCCATTAGCCTGTTTTTTTAAAGACTTTTGCGCAATTTGTCTGTTGTCATAATTTATATTGAGCATTTTGCTGACCGGTGGGCAACGGCCGGCCCCACTACCTACATGAGCCAGCCATGTTTTCTGATTGGCTGAGCTGGCGCTAATTCACATTCATAGTCAAACGCGCATCAAAGAGAGTGAGGCCCGCTCTAACTCTGTCAGACACTCGGTGAGAACAGAAAAACAGAACGGTGGTGCTGAAACAGTTAGCGAGACCAAAAAAAAGGCTTGAGGCCGACGCTGCTAAATGTTTGAAATTAACCAATACATTTGTTAAAAGTTCTGCTTCTGCTGGTCCGAGTGTGGTCTGTATCTGTGAGAAATTACAGATCAGCTGCTGTGGTGCGGTCGAGGTAGGAAGAAAATGGACAAAGACACTCATGCACACTGACACAGATACTGTAGCCTACTGCTGCCAGTTATTTTGGCTGATATTTTAGCTGTATAGGGTATGAAATATACTTCATACCTACTATCGTAGGCTAACTAGGGAAGGGGGGGATTCGTGGAACATTTAGGTATAGACACCAGGCTATTTGCAATATAGCCTAAAGTCGTTAGGATTGGCTTTTATAACACAAACTCAGCAAAAAAAAAAAAAAAGTCCCTTTTTCAGAACCCTGTCTTTCAAAGATAATTCGTAGAAATCAAAATAACTTCACAGATCTTCATTGTAAAGGGTTTAAACACTGTTTCCCATGCTTGTTCAACGAACCATAAACAATTAATGAACATGCACCTGTGGAACGGTCGTTAAGACACTAACAGCTTACAGACGGTAGGCAATTAAGGTCACAGTTATGAAAACTTAGGACACTAAAGAGGCCTTTCTACTGACTCTGAAAAACACCAAAGGAAAGATGCCCAGAGTCCTGCTCATCTGCGTGAACGTGCCTTAGGCATGCTGCAAGGAGGCATGAGGACTGCAGATGTGGCCAGGGCAATAAATTGCAATGTCCGTACTGTGAGACGCCTAAGACAGCGCTACAGGGAGAAAGGACGGACAGCCGATCGTCCTCGCAGTGGCAGAACACGTGTAACAACACCTGTACAGGATCGGTACAGCCAAACATCACACCTGCAGGACAGGTACAGGATGGAAACAACTGCCCGACACCAGGAACGCACAATCCCTCCATCAGTGCTCAGACTGTCCGCAATAGGCTGAGAGAGGCTGGACTGAGGGCTTGTAGGCCTGTTGAAAGGCAGGTCCTCACCAGACATCACCGGCAACAATGTCGCCTATGAGCACAAACCCACCGTTGCTGGACCAGACAGGATTGGCAAAAAGTGCTCTTCACTGACGAGTCACGGTTTTGTCTCACCAGGGGTGATGGTCGGATTCGTGTTTATCGTCGAAGGAATAAGCGTTACACCGAGGCATGTACTCTGGAGAGGGATCGATTTGGAGGTGGAGGGTCCGTCATGGTCTGGGGCGGTGTGTCAAAGCATCATCGGACTGAGCTTGTTGTCATTGCAGGCAATCTCAACGCTGTGCGTTACAGGAAAGACATCCTCCTCCCTCATGTGGTACCCTTCCTGCATGCTCATCCTGACATGACCCTCCAGCATGACAATGCCACCAGCCATACTGCTCGCTCTGTGTGTGATTTCCTGCAAAACAGGAATGTCAGTGTTCTGCCATGGCCAGCGAAGAGCCCGGATCTCAATCCCATTGAGCACGTCTGGGACCTGTTGTATCGGAGGGTGAGGGCTAGAGCCAAACTGGCAAATCTGGTGCAGTCCATGAGGAGGAGATGCACTGCAGTACTTAATGCAGCTGGTGGCCACACCAGATACTGACTGTTACTTTTGATTTTGACCCCCACTTTGTTCAGGGACACATTATGCCATTTCTGTTAGTCACATGTCTGTGGAACTTGTTCAGTTTATGTCTCAGTTGTTGAATCTTGTTAAGTTCATACAAATATTTACACATGTTAAGTTTGCTGAAAATAAGGAAGGGTAGCAAGATCCTCAAGTATGAAATACAGGGTTTCCAAAGAGAGTAGAACCTGTCTGTTGATCCTCTCAAGTTTAATTTAATATGTTTAAATTAAGGGGAAAAAAATGTATTTGAGACACAGCTAGGGAGGGAGGGGCCTGCGGACTTCCAATTCAGCAGAATCCTGCGATGAGCCAGAAGAGTTGTGAATGCAATAATATGAGTGTTTAGACAATATAAAGGGGGGGGGGTAGTCTTCTACAGCTCCAAAAATAGCAACATGGGGTGACGCTTGAAGTTGAATGGCTAAGACCTGTGACAAGATCTCAAAGATGGAAGTCAAGAAGCTTATCAGTTTGGAGCAAGACCAGAACGTGTGTTAGGGAGACTGAGCGGAGACTGGGCTCAGCATTAACACTTGTCGTCTAAGTCAGGGTATATCTCTGCTAGTTTGGACTTCCTCATATGAACTGGAGTCCAGTTCACTCTATTTATAGATCTTTCCCACCAGTACTCTGCAATTTCTATGTTCAATTCAGCTTCCCACTAGTTCTGTTAAGGGAGGTGTTATCGAAACACATAAGACACGTGAATGTATGAGATTAACCCCTTCTGGCCAGGTAAAACGTTAAGCAGTTTGTCCCATGGCAATGCCACCAGCAGGTTGGGGAAGGAAGGATATTGAGTACAAATGTAGTGCCCGACCTAGAAGTAGCGAAATAGGTTGTTGACTGGCAAACCATGTTTGAAACAAAGACTGCAATTTTAACAGATTACATCATTTTCATAAAGGTATTTGAAGCTTATCAAGACTTTGTTTCTCCACATAGAAAAGGCAGAATCCAAAAGTAGAAGGGGGGAACTAATGGTTGTTGCAAATGTGTCCCAGCGTAGAGGGGCGTTTAAAACTAACATGGTTTCGAAACAGTGTTCAGATTTTAAGAAAATAAATTACAAAACAGATTAGAAGTACATTTAGATCCAGTAATGGGTATAGAGGAGCTAACAAAAGCAGAGAGAGAGGAAAGGCAGCAGGACCGAGCCTAGAAGGCACCAATCTGTCTCATGGGCATGAAGCCAAAATGTGAGTTTCTGAATGTTAGCTAAACCACCTTCAGGTGGCTTATTTCAAGAGTTAGTTTTTTTATTCTTAGAGGTTTGCTATTCCAGATGAAGGTAGAAATTAGCTGGTCCAGATATTTGAAAAATGATTTTGGTAGAAAGAAGGAGAGACTTTGAAACAGGTATAGAAACTTGAGAAGATTATTAATTTTTACACATTGTATTCAACCAACTTAAGATACAGGGTAAGCTATTCCACTTTTGAAAGTCCAGTTTAATCTGCTAAACCTGAGGGGTGAAGTTAGCATAGAAAAGTAAACTCCAAGGTATTTGAAGTCAGCCATGGAAATCTGAGGCGATGAGGGGGATTATTTAAGATACTCTTTGAAGAGGTAGGGTTTCAGGTGCTTTTGGAAGATTGGTAGGGACTCCGCTGTCCTAGCTTCAGGGGGAGGGTGGTTCCACCATTGGGGTGCCAGGACAGAGAAAGTTTGGACTGGGATGAGTGGGTGCTGCACTCCGCCAGAAGTGGCAGAACAGAGTGCTCGGGTTGGGGTGTAGGGTTTGAGCATAGCCTGAAGGTAGGGAGGGGCAGTTCCTCTTGCTGCTCCATAGGCAAGCATCATGGTCTTGTAGTGGATGCGAGCTTCGACGGATGTTGTAGAGCATGAACCTGCAGGAGCGAGTCACTGCTTTGATGTTTGCAGAGAACGACAGGGTGTTGTCCAGGGTCATGCCAGGGTTCTTTGCACTCTGGGAGAGCAACACTGTGGAGTTGTCAGTGATGGAGAGGTCTTTGAGTTGGCAGCTCCGAGATATCTGCCAGGCACGCAGAGATGCGTGTTGCCACCTGTGTGTCGGGGGGGAGTAGTTGAGTGTCATCCGCAATGATAGGAGAGACCACATGAGGACATGAGAGAGCCTCGCCACTTCACCTGGTAGGAGCAATCCAAGAGAGTGCAGAGTCTGAGACGCCCAGCCCTGAGAGGGTGGAGAGGAGGATCTGATGGTTTACAGTGTCAAAGGCAGCGGATAGATCTAGGAGGATGAGAACAGAGGAGAGAGTCAGCTTTGACAGTGCGGAGAGCCTCCGTGACACAGAGAAGTGCTGAGTGAAAGAGGAGCGGATGTCATCAACCTTCTTTTCCAAAGCGGTTGACAAAGTCATCCGCAGAAAGGGAGGAGGGAGGGGGTGGATGATTAAGGAGAGAGGAGAAGGTGGAAAATAGTTTCCTATGGTTAGAGGCAGAAGCTTTAAATTTAGAGTGATATAAAGTGGCTTTAGCAGCAGATACAGAGGAAGAGAAGGTATAGAGGAAGGAGTGAAAGGATGATAGGAAAACTAAACTTCCGGAGGACCTAAATGTTCACTAAGCTGCCCGCAGCCCTGTTCTGTAAGCTCACAATGAGTCACTCAGCCACAGAGCCGGAGGGGAGGGCCGGGAGGGCCGAGCAAGCCGGGAAGAAAGGGGACAGTGCGAGTCATAGGATGCGGAAAGGGAGGAGAGTAGGGTCAGAGACAGTATCAGGAGGGAGAAGGATTTCGCGGAAGGGAGAGATGATAGGATAGAAGAGGAGAGTAGTGGGAGAGAGAGAGAATGAAGATTGCGACGGCACTTGACCATCTGGGTAGGGGCTAGGGTTGGAGGAAAGGGAGATAGAAAGGGAGACAGAAAAGGAAACAAAGTAGTGATCAGAGACCTGGAGGGGGTTTGCAGTGAGGCGAACAGCCTCTAGTAAAGATGAGGTCAAGCATATCACCTGCCTTGTGAGTTTGAGGGAATTGGGAAAGGGTGAGGTCAAGAGGCAAGGAGGAAATTAAGAAATTAATCAAAGGCCGATGTCGAGAGGTTGAAGTCGCCAAGTATAAAGAGCGGTGAGCCATCATCAGGAAATGAGCTTATCAAGGTGTCAAGCTCATTGAGGAACTCTCCAAGGGTACCTGGTGGGCGTAGATGACAATGTTAAGCTTGAGTGGACAAGTGACAGTGACTGCATATAATTCAAATGAGGAGATGGACAGGTGAGGGAGAAAAGAGAACATCTCCAGTTAGGAGAAATGAGTAGCCCTGTGCCACCACCATGACGACCAGATGCTCTTGGACTATGAGAGAAAACAGTCAGATGAAGAGAGAGCAGCAGTGTTCTCTGGGGTGATCCATGTCTCCGTCAGGGCCAAGTCAAGGGACAGCATAGGCTGAGATGAACTCTGTGTTTCTGACCGCAGATCGGCAGTTCTAAACGCTGCCAGAGACCAGGAATTCCACATGGGTTGTGCGCACAGGGTAGACAAAATTAGAAGGGTTGCAGCCAAGGGGTGGGGAGCGTCTGAAAAGCCTACAGGAAGAGGAGCGAACAGGTATAGAAAACACACAGTTGCCAAAGCTACAAAAGAGCAAAATGAAATCAGAAAATAAGTAGGTAAGATACTCAAGAGAGTGGTGTGGAGCCTTCCTCAAAGAACTCTGCAGAACAGTCTTAGTTTTGCCAACGAGACCACCGCTTACAGCTGCCACTGAGAAACCAGGGGAGTACTAACACTAATTGCCTAGCAGAGTTGAAACCACTCCCCCTCCAATACAGCCACTGATTACCAAAACAAATCACAAATTGCCCTGCCCCTTAATTCTGGTTGATGTGTCAACAATCTGCAAGTTATGAGCAGTCGGCAGTTCACACACCAAGTAGGCTACTGGGAAGAGGCAGTACTTAAAGTAGATGGCCCTAGCTGGCAAAAAGACAGTACTAGACAACAGATAACAAAAATCATACTTCTCACTCCTGGAGATATCAGGAGTCCTCTACTTACAGAATGATGGATTTGTAAGGCACAATTGTTAAAATCGGTTATAGCTCACTTTTCTGGTAGTTAAGTTTATATCCGGAAAATATGCCAAATTGTTTAAGAATATATAGTATTTTAGGGGAAATGATTACTGGATCCGTTACATAGATCTTAACATCCACATTGAGAAGAAATATGGGGTGGTAGGAAGCACAGTCTGCAGGGTCCTTACCCTTCCTAAGTATAAGTGATATGGAAGCTTGTGTGAGTGTAGGTGGCAGGGAACCATTTGCTAAGGATTCACTAAACACCTCCAAAAGCAAGGGAGCAAGTTTTTCAAATAATTTATTGTAAAATTTGGTGGGGTAGCCATCAGGTCCCGGAGCTTTGCTACTCTGCATTGATCAAATTGACTCTAGCAATTCTTGCAATTGGAGGGGTGCATCTAAATGTTTGCATCAGATGAGCTGATTGCCAAGAAATAGTCCATTTGGAGATTCTGATGTGTAGAGATTAATAGAATGACAAAAGGTTTTGTTGGTATCGGAAGGGGTCGACAAAGTACCGTGGGTGCTTTGATAGGTGGAATCAGGCGAGATTCTGCATTGCGTTTTATCTGATGGGCTAACAGTTGACTGGCTTTGTCACCATACTCATAGAAAGAACCTTTGGATTGTAGCAGTAGTTTTTCAGCTTTGGATGATGTAGCCAATAGATCATTTTGTGCCTGAAGATATAGTCACTTTTTATATAGCTGAGTATCTGGGTTTATAGCATATTGGCGATCTAATTCCAAAATGGATGTGGTCAGATTGTCCATTAGAGATACTTGTGCTTTATTAAGAGTGGCGAAGTAGGAAATAATTTGGCCTCTGAGAAAAGTCTTTACGGTTTCCCAAAGGAGAGAGTAAGAAACAGAGTCTGAAACTATTCAACAGATCTCAAAATGAAGGTACGGAACCTTTCATCAGAAAGAAGTAGGGAGTTAAGTCTCCAAAGTGGTCGATCCTTATGACACAGTGAAAAGTTTATGTCCAAAAGTAAAGGTGTGTGGTCCGAAATGACACTAGCCAAGTATTTACATGAGTCAACTACTGGCATGAATGTTCTATCAATGAAAAAGTAATCTATACGGGAGGAAGTGTGGTGGACATTAGACAAAAAAAGGAGAACTCCTTGGCAAGAATTTTGTGATCTCCAGGGGTCAGTGCAACCATTCTGTTGCATAAACGTTGAGAAAGCTTTGGAAATCATTAACTGTGACTGGGTTCTAGGACGTGAGCAATCTAATTGTGGATCTATGACAGTATGGGAGGGAGGATAAGAAACTATTAGCAAAGTTGACATTGTCCCAGTTGGGCGCGTAAACATTTGGCAACAATACGGGTGTTTCAAAGTGTACCGGTTACAATAATGTATCTTCCTTTTGAATCTGCTACGATGTCTGATGGAATGAAATGTATCTCCTTATGAATAAGAATTGCAACCCCTCCGGCCATGGTGTTGAAATCTACCCATGTGCTATGGTCTGTAATTCGCAGGTGGGTCTCTCACAAAAAAGCTATATCTTTCTGTAGATGTTTAAGATGTGAGAAAACGTTGGACCTCATGATTGGCCTGTTTAACCCAGGGGGAAATAGCGGGGGGAAAACTGCGGGAAATAGCAGCCACATAACTTCCAGAAATCCACCCGTCTATCCTACCTTCTAACAAGGGTGGCTCCTGCATAAAAAGTGAATAATTGAGTATAAACAAAGTCTACAAAAATGTTCTTGAATAAAGCTTTGAGTATAACAAACATGTACCCATACATTTGTATATACAGTGCATTTGGAAAGTATTCAGACCTTGACTTTTTCCATGTTTTGTTACATTACAGCCTTATTCTAAAATGAGTTAAATTGTTTTTTTTCTCTCTCATCAATCTACACACAATACCCCATAATGACAAAGCAAAAACAAGTTCAGAATTTTTTGCAAATCTATAAAAAATAAAACAAATCAAAATATCACATTTACATAAGTATTCAGACCCTTTACTCAGTACTTTGTTGACGCACCTTTGGCAGCGATTACAGCCTAGACCCACCTGGAACGCACCCATCTCAAGCAGGTGAAAACTACCGCAAAAACAGAGGCAAATTGGTTTGAAAATAAGCCAGGCAACTAGCCAGGCAACTAGCCAGGCAACTAGCCAGGCAACGTCATGAAAACATTGGACATTTAATAAAAATAGAGTAAAAGAATGTACTACAGATACTGTCGCAGTAAACCCTATGAGCTCAGTCAGCTGTGATATCGCTCGACGTTGTTGCTGCTGGCAAAGCAGTTATGTTAGCCAGCCATAACATTCGCAAATAAAATAAATTGAGTTAGTCAGCATAAAGAGTATGTTGAATCAAGTTAGCTAGCAGCTATCTGCAGGAAAGTATTTAGCTAGCTAGTCAACTAGCCAGTTAGCATGTTAGTCAGACGGTCCACGTCGATTGAGTCCAAGCCAGTCAGCTAGCTAGCCTGCCGGCACAGCCAGTCCACTGCTAGCCAACTTTCGGTCAGCGAAGCCAGTTGTCAGTTACTCACTCCGGGACGAGGGTGTCCCCGAAGTGTTGGTTGTAGAACCTCTGTGCCTTGGTAGCAGCGTCAAAAAGAAGAGTCGCTCCCTCGAAGTCCACCTTCAGGAGCGCAGGGAATAGGAGGCCGAACTTCACCATCTTCTGGTAGAGAAAGGACTTCACAGGGTTGAATGTCGCTCGCTTCTTGTTGACAGTCACACTATAGTCAGGGTAAGAAAAGACTACATGCCGCCCCCGGTAGTTGAGCTGGCCTCGCTCAGTCCTCATGATTCGATCTTTGTCTTGACCTTGGCTATGCGGTCAGGCCATTACGTACCTTGCCAATTCAATGTGCCCGGTCCAAAACTGGTGGTGAGAGGAAAACTTCTTGCCCCAGGACCTCAGTGAAAATTTCAGACATTATTTAACGACAAGTTCTTCAATATTTATGATCTGTAAATATTTGAACGGCGTGAAAAATTCGAGACTTGTCTATGGTGTCGGTGAGGAACTTGTTTTTGTTCTCCAGCAATGTGTACCTTTCCTCGAGGGCCATTTTTGAGTAAGAAGTTGCGTTAGACGTTAGAAGTCAATTCAACTAGTGGTGAAAAGTACAGAAGCTACCCTCACACGCAACCTCAAGTTACTCACATGTTAACCCGGAAGCCTCCACATAAAACATTCTACTCTCGCATACCCGTTAGGACGTTAGTATGAATATTCGGACATGGCCAAAGACAAAGAATGAGATGGTTACCTCAGCCTGCCAGGCGAGAGTGGCAGCGTTGAGGGCAGGGATACGGCCCGTCCCCAGCACGGCAATGGTCTCCCCGTCGTCATCCACCACCTTGAAGTCCAGGTCCTCGTTGTACTTCCTGCGCTTCACCTGTCGCCCCGAGCGACGCTTCTACCAGCGAGAGAGGGAAAGAGTGAGTTTACACTAAGTGCCTTCATTTCAAGCATTAGCTACTGCACATAGATAACAGGGTTTAATTTAGCCGGTAATAGCCGGCTTTTGGCTATAAAAAATAATAATGAAAAAACGATAAATAAAATTGGCACCAGCCAATTTTCCAATAGAAAAAAAAAATCCCATTGCGAAATAATGCTTTTTATCCTATTCATTGATGAAAATACCAGTTGATGGAAATACATATAGCTACTTAATTGTTTGAAACCTGAACGTGTTACAACATATGAGGCATGTTTTACCTTGTTTCAAATTAGCCTAGCCAAAATTCAACCATATACGTGGAGGAAATTATTTTATAAAGACTTCCATATGCCATTGAAACCAGTAACCGATTTTGCTCATTCTATTGGTTTTCAACTTTCATTCAACTTTCTTTCATTGTCCGGAAGCCAAATGCACATTCACAAATAGCCTACTGCCTTGTGCACATTGCTGTATGTTAAGAAATATTTTAAGCTAAACATACTGGTCTGTTGAATCTGATTCATTGCTTTAAAAAAAATGTTGAACAAATAAACTCAGCAAAAAGAGAAACGTCCCTTTTTCAGGACCCTGTCTTTCAAATATATTTAGATTTTTACGAATTAACTTCACATATCTTTATAGTAAAGGGTTTAAACACTGTTTCCCATACTTGTTCAACAAACCATAAACAATTAATGAACATGCACCTGTGGAACAGTCGTTAAGATACTAACAGCTTACAGATGGTAGGCAATTAAGGTCACAGTTATGAAAACTTAGGACACTAAAGAGGCCTTTCTACTGACTCTGAAAAACACCAAAAGAAAGATGCCCAGGGTCCCTGCTCATCTGCGTGAACGTGCCTTGGGAGGCATGAGGACTGCAGATGTGGCCAGGGCAAAAAATTGCAATGTCCGAACTGTGAGACGACTAAGACAGCGCTACAGGGAGACAGGACGGACAGCTGATCGTCCTCGCAGTGGAAGACCACGTGTAACAACACCTGCACAGGATTGGTACATCCGAACATCACACCTGCGGGACAGGTACAGGATGGCAACAACTGCCCGAGTTACACCAGGAACGCACAATCCCTCCATCAGTGCTCAGACTGTCCGCAATAGTCTGAGAGAGGCTGGACCCAGGGCTTGTAGGCCTGTTGAAAGGCAGGTCCTCACCAGACATCACCGACAACAACGTCGCCTATGGGCACAAACCCACCGTCGCTGGACCAGACAGGACTGGCAAAAAGTGCTATTTTGTCTCACCAGGGGTGATGGTCGGATTCGCGTTTATCGTCGAAGGAATGAGCGTTACACCGAGGCCTGTACTCTGGAGCGGGATCGATTTGGAGGTGGAGAGTCCGTCATGGTCTGGGGCGGTGTGTCACAGCATCATCGGACTGAGCTTGTTGTCATTGCAGGCAATCTCAACGCTGTGCGTTACAGGGAAGACATCCTCCTCCCTCATGTGGTACCCTTCCTGCAGACTCATCCTGACATAACCCTCCAGCATGACAATGCCACCAGCCATACTGCTCTTTCTGTGCGTGATTTCCTGCAAGCCAGGAATGTCAGTGTTCTGCCATGACCAGCGAAGAGCCCGGATCTCAATCCCATTGAGCACGTCTGGGACCTGCTGGATCGGAGGGTGAGGGCTAGGGCCATTCCCCCCAGAAATGACCGGGAACTTGCAGGTGCCTTAGTGGAAGAGTTGGGTAACATCTCACAGCAAGAAATGGCAAATCTGGTGCAGTCCATGAGGAGGAGATTCACTGCAGTACTTAATGCAGCTGGTGGCCACACCAGATACTGACTGTAACCCCCCCCGCTTTGTTCAGGGACACATTCAATTTCTGTTAGTCACACGTCTGTGGAACTTGTTCAGTTTATGTCTCAGTTGTTCAATCTTACGTTCATACAAATATTTACACATTAAGTTTGCTGAAAAGAAACGCAGTTGACAGTGAGAGGATGTTTCTTTTTTTGCTGAGTTTATGTAGCCTAAGCCTACCGGTTGTATGAACTAGAATAGGTAAACATTTCTACTATGGGGGATAGTAGATTGACATAGGCTCATAGGCTGCGGGTCAATAACGCTAGGGGAAGTAAATTGAATTAAGCTGCCAAAATTATATAGCCCAATTAGCCTACGGTCTATCCAGAAATAAATAAAATGATTCCAAATAGGCTACTAAAGCAGGATTTGGCCACAGAGGATCATTAGCTTCCCTAGCCTTAAAGTTGTGGACTGTTTTGAATCGCATTGCCTACAGTCGGAAGGAAAGGCAAGAGCGCGCAATTTGGACAGCAAGTGCTGCAAAAACCAAATAGATGACTGTTGAGTTGCGACGGTCAGTGACAAGTAGAGGCCCAGCCAGGCATATCGCAATATTTCAAAATTAAATGGCGGGAAAACATAGTTTGGAAAGCAAATGGCTATTGCTGTAAAGACAAGACAATGAAAATAATCTTATTATCAAAATCCTCTACTTAATTGAGGCAACAACAGCAGGCCTATTGCCTATCTTATCAGCACCAGCGGAGAGCATCAGCCATTTCTCCACACATTCACTCCATCATGGTTGGGTCAGTGCCAGTTAAAAGTTTGTTTTTGGACAATACTTTTCTCCTCCAGTTTAGATGGACCTCATATTCTATTTGTGTCTCCCCTTCTCTTAGGCCCATTATATGGACAACGTAATTTTTATTGCTCTGTTTGTCAGTGTCAGCAGAGTAGGCTACCCTGTAATTTGTCGTAAAAAAAAAAAAAAAGATTCTGCTAATGTCTCCAGTAGGGCTGACTCCATTTAGTAGACTGGTCGATTGTTGCTGTTTGTTGCTGTTGGTCGACCGAGATTACATTAGTCGAGCAGTAGCAAAAAATTAATAAAATCAATCATGACCTCAAGCAAACTTCCAAAGTTGTGGCAAAATGGCTTAAGGACAACAAAGTCAAGGTATTGGAGTGGCCATCACAAAGCCCTGACCTCAATCCTATAGAAAATGTGTGGGCAGAACTGAAAAAGCTTGTGCGAGCAAGGAGGCCTCAAACCTGACTCAGTTACACCAGCTCTGTCAGGAGGAATGGGCCAAAATTCACCCAACTTATTGTGGGAAGCTTGTGGAAGGCTACCGGAAACGTTTGACCCAAGTTAAACAATTTAAAGGCAATGATACCAAATACTAATTGAGTGTATGTAAACTTATGACCCACTGGGAATGTGATGAAATAAATAAAAGCTGAAATAAATCATTCTCTCTACAATTATTCTGACATTTCACATTAAAATAAAGTGGTAAACCTAACTGACCTAAGACATGGAATTTTTACAAGGATTAAAATGTCAGGAATTTTGAAAAACTGAGTTTAAATGTATTTGGCTAAGGTGTATGTAAACTTCGACTTCGACTGTATATAGAAATAAGACAGATCCTGCTTCGGTTGCCTGTTTGAGTGTTTGTTTAATAGCCTACTGATTCCATCAGCAACAAGCCTCAAAGAACTTCACAAATGTGGCTGTTTTTAAATCTTTGCAATGCTGTAATAAAGGCTTTACACTTTTTTTCATTAGACCAGCCCCTCTGGTATTATTTATAATTAAGTTAGTGTTGTTTACACTGTTCCAAATTGCCAAAATATTTATATTTTTACAATAATAACCATCCTTTTTCCTTGATCTCATTATTAATCATCATCATCATCATTATAATAAAAAGTGATGTCATTATCATTAGTAGGCTTAGTATAGCAGCCTTGTACAAACACCATCGAGTTGTAGGCCTAAGAGCGCATCCTGTTTAGGTCTTAATACCATAACTTACTTACAGTGGCTTGCGAAAATATTCACCCCCCTTGGCATTTTTCCTATTTTGTTGCCTTACAACCTGGAATTAAAATGGATTTTTGGGGGGTTTTCATCATTTGATTTACACAACATGCCTACAACTTTGAAGATGCAAAATCTTTTTTCTTGTGAAACAAACAAGAAATAAGACAAAAAAAACAATTGTTATGCACACTCAAGTTCACCCCCCCAAAGTCAATACTTTGTAGAGCCACCTTTTGCAGCAATTACAGCTGCAAGTCTCTTAGGGTATGTCTCTATAAGCTTGGCACATCTAGCCAATGGGATTTTTGCCCATTCAAGGCAAAACTGCTCCAGCTCCTTCAAGTTGGATGGGTTCCGCTGGTGTACAGCAATCTTTAATTCATACCACAGATTCTCAATTGGATTGAGGTCTGGGCTTTGACTAGGCCATTCCAAGACATTTAAATGTTTCCCCTTAAACCACCCGAGTATTGCTTTAGCAGTATGCTTAGGGCCATTGTCCTGCTGGAAGGTGAACCTCCGTCTCAGTCTCAAATCTCTGGAAGACTGAAACCGGTTTCGCCTCAAGAATTTCCCTGTATTTAGCGTCATCCATCATTCCTTCAATTCTGACTAGTTTCCCAGTCCCTGCTGATAAAAAACATCTCCACAGCATGATGCTGCCACCACCATGCTTCACTGTGGGGATGGTGTTCTCGGGGTGATGAGAAGTGTTGGGTTTGCGCCAGACATAGCGTTTTCCTTGATGGCCAAAAAAGCTCAATTTTTGTCTCATCTGATCAGAGTACCTTCTTCCATATGTCTGGGGAGTCTCCCACATGCCTTTTGGCGAAAACCAAACGTGTTTTCGTATTTTTTTCTTTAAGCAATGGCTTTTTTCTGGCCACTCTTCCGTAAAGCCTAGCTCTGTGGAGTGTACAGCTTAAAGTGGTATTATGGACAGATACTCACATTTCCGCTGTGGAGCTTTGGAGCTCCTTCAGGGTTATCTTTGGTCTCTTTGCTGCCTCTCTGATTAATGCCCTCCTTGCCTGGTCTGTGAGTTTTGGTGAGCGGCCCTCTCTTGGCAGGTTTGTTGTGGTGGCATATTCTTTCCATTTTTTAATAATGAATTTAATGGTGCTCCGTGGGATGTTCAAAGTTTCAGATATTTTTTTTATAACCCAACCCTGATCTATACCTCTCCACAACTTTGTCCCTGACCTGTTTAGAGAGCTCCTTGGTCTTCATGGTGCCGCTTGCTTGGTGGTGCCTCTTGCTTAGCAGTGTTGCAGACCCTGGGGCCTTTCAGAACAGGTGTATATATACACTGAGATCATGTGAAACAGATTGCACACAGGTGGACTTTATTTAACTAATTGTGTGACTTCTGAAGGTAATTGGTTGCACCAGATCTTATTTAGGGGCTTCATAGCAAAGGGGGTGAATACATATGCACGCACAACTTTTCCATTATTTATTTTTTAGAATGTTTTGAAACAAGTTATTTTTTTCATTTCACTTCACCAATTTGGACTATTTTGTGTATGTCCATTACACGAAATCAAAATAATTACAGGTTGTAATGCAACAAAATAGGAAAAACGCCAAGGGGGATGAATACTTTTGCAAGGCACTGTAGGTCTATATTTCAATACTATACAGGCTACTGTATCAATCAACAATTTATTTGTTCATGTCTTCACACAGCATACGAGTCATTCATGATGGGAAATGCAATCAAGCATTTTAGTTTTAAAATAAAGTGACCATTGAATAATTAGCGTAAACAATAAATAGGCCTAAAACGTTCAATTTTGGAAATTGCATTCACAAATGTATGCGACTGTTTTTAGTCTTTGCTGTAATAAAGACTTTACAAAAAAAACATTACAAGACTCTCTGGTAGGCTTATAATTTATTTCGTGTTTACAATAAATGTCTGACCGTTTGGAACAGTCGAACAGCACACATAGGCCTAATATGCACAGAGCGTTGCTTGCTCCATACCTTATTTTTCTTGACCTCCAGTACTAGTCAAATTTATTCCACACATCTGACTTCCCCTTTACCTCCTGCACAACCAGTCAACATTCCCCCATTTCGAAGTTATTTGTCATGCCCTCTGCATCCATTTTTCTGTCACATGTTACGGTGTTTAGAGTTTGTCATAACCAATTTATTGATGTGATTATGATATGCTATAGGTTAGGCCCCATTGGTCACGTGCATGCAAAGCATACTTGTCACATAAAGAGAGCAAGGGTTGAGGGAACGTTTTCTTAAATTAGGGATTTCGGTAACATAACTTTTCAGTCAGCTTCAGCAACACGGACAGCGCTATACACACTGTTGATGTATGGTGGTCGCTGCAGCAGGGAGGAGAGAGGGAGACAATGGGTGCTAGTCACAGTCACTCACCGTCTTTGTTTTTTTGTAGCAAGTCTGCGCCAGGCGGCACAATCAAATCAATTGCGGTCGGACTTTGTGTGTCTTAATTATTTTAAACAGTTCGCTTAAAGCATCAGACAAGCTCAGTGCATATAGTTGATTTGATTAAAATGCATAGGATGTGTCTATATAATGGAAAAATAGGGCTGTCAACGACACAAAATAATAATAATCTTGGCCGACCAAGAGTCGTCTGGTCAGTGACAACCCTAGTCTCCAGTCATAAAGTACAGTGAGGGAAAAAGGTATTTGATCCCCTGCTGATTTTGTACGTTTGCCCACTGACAAAGACATGATCAGTGTATAATTTTAATGGTAGGTTAATTTGAACAGTGAGAGACAGAATAACAACAAACAAATCCAGAAAAACACATGTCAAAAATGTTATAAATTGATTTGCATTTTAATGAGGGAAATACGTATTTGACCCCTCTGCAAAACATGACTTAGTACTTGGTGGCAAAACCCTTGTTGAGGTCAGACATTTTCTTGTAGTTGGCCACCAGGTTTGCACACATCTCAGGAGGGATTTTGTCCCACTCCTCAAAATCGGCAGTGTATCAAATACTTGTCCTCCCCACTGTATATATACAAATTTTACACACACACACACACACACACACACACACAGTACCAGTCAAAAGTTTGGACACCTAAGTTATTGTGAGTACAATTTAAATTTTAAAAAATGGCAATACTAACTCAAATACAATAAACAACAGATATAGGCAAAAAATATTTGTCAACAAACCATGGGCTGGGATGGCTAATACTTTGAAGTGGTAAGCTCTAGAGTCTAGACGATCCTATCTGCCAATCAGGGCTATGTATGTAAATATATAAAACATTTGTATCAACACACCCACAAGATCAGACTAAGCATTTCAATGGCAAAGAGGCTCAGGGAAATAAATGACAAAAATATAGTTATTTTCATGAAATAAACAGTGATTTTAAAAAACTAAATATTTAAAAAAAGACTGCAAGGAGGCTTTAAGGGTGAGGTTTTAGAGAAGTAAGTGTCACTCAGCCGATCCTACTCTTGCCCCAACCTGTCAGTTTCTCACCGTGTTGTCGAGGGGATCGATGCTCTCCTCTCCGCCCATGGCCAGCGCGGACAGGCAGGCCACATTGTCAGTCTCCCCAGCCGTCTGGAGGACTGCCTCGCTTTTCCGCTTACCCTTTTTCTTCTTCTCCACTGGGACCGGCCCTTGGAGGACTTGCGCTCTGTAGAGACACAGCAGGGTTGGCACTATAGAAATTGAAGTCCACCAGGGAGTGACAACTGACCAGAGGGGTCACACGCCGGCAATGTGTGTTTATCGCCACCTCACATCTCGGCAGGTATAATAACAGAGAATACAAAAGCTAGATACAGTGCATTCGGAAACAATTCAGACCCCTTGACTTTTCCCACATTGTTACGTCACAGCCTTATTCTCAAATTGAATCAATTGTTTTATCCCCCCCCCCCTCACACAACACCCCATAATGACAAAGCAAAAACAGGTTGACATTTTGGCAAGTGTATTAAAAATAAACTTAAATATCACATTTACATAAGTATTCAGACCCTTTACTCAGTACTTTGTTGAAGCACCTTTGGCAGCGATTACAGCCTCGAGTCTTCATGGGAATGACGCTACATGCTTGGCACACCTGTTATTGGGGAGTTTCTCCCATTCTGTTCTGCAGATCCTCTCAAGCTCTGTCAGGTTGGATGGGGAGAGTCGCTGCACAACCATTTTCAGATCTCTCCAGAGATGTTGGAGCGGGTTCAAGTCCGGGCTCTGGCTGGGCCACTCAAGGACATTCAGAGACTTGTCTCTAAGTCACTCCTGCGTTGTCTTGGCTGTGTGATTAGAGTCGTTGTCCTGTTGGAAGGTGAACCTTCGCCCCAGTATGAGGTCCTGAGCGCTCTGGAGCAGGTTTTCATCAAGGATCTCTCTGTACTTTCCTCCGTTCATGCTGCCACCACCATACTTCAGCGTAGGGATGGTGCCAGGTTTCCTCCAGACTTGACATTTGGCATTCAGGCCAAAGAGTTCAATCTTGGTTTCATCAGACCAGAGAATTTTGTTTCTCATGGTCTGAGAGTCCTTTAGGTGCCTTTTGGCAAACTCCAAGTGGGCTTTCATGTGCCTTTTACTGAGGACTGGCTTCCGTCTGTCCACTCTACCATGAAGGCCTGATTGGTGGAGTGCTGCAGAGATGTTTGTCCTTCTGGAAGGTTCTCCCATCTCCACAGAGGAACTCTGGAGCTCTGTCAGAGTGACCATTGGGTTCTTGGTCAAAGCCCTTCTCCCCCGATTGCTCAGTTTGGCCGGGCGGCCAGCTCTAGGAAGAGTCTTGGTGGTTCCAAACTTCTTCCATTTAAGAATGATGGAGGCCACTGTGTTAGTAAACTTCCCAAGATCTGTGCCTCGACACAATCTGGTCTTGGAGCTCTACGGATAATTCCTTAAACCTCATGGCTTGGTTTTTGCTCTGACATGCACTGTCAACTGTAGGACCTTATATAGACAGGTGTGTGCCATTCCAAATCATGTCCAATCAATTGAATTTACCAAAAGGTGGACTCCAATCAAGTTTTAGAAACATCAAGGGTGATCAATGGAAACCGGATGCACCGGAGCGCAATTTCAAGTCATATAGCAACGGGTCTGAATACTTATGTATTATTAGCAAACATTTCTACAAACCTATTTTCACTTTGTCATTATGGGGTATTGCGTGTAAATTGATTGAAAAAAATAATTTAAATCAACTTTAGAATAAGGCTGTAACATAACAAAATGTGGAAAAAGTCAACGGGTCTGAATACTTTCCAAATGCACTGTAAGTAGGCAATGCTTTTTTCATGGCAATGTTAATTTTCAACAACAACAAAAATTTGAGTGCAGAGGTTTAAAAAGGTTCCCCACAGTTCTCATATCTCAAATCCACCTGTCCTGCAGAGCGATTAGAAAAATGCCTCCCACTCTGCTCCAGAAATGCCAAACCACAGAATTTTGCTAAATATTAGCACTGGACAAATATCATCAACCTACATCCCCTAACACAAAAGGTTCACGGACATGGTGCAACTTGGGAAATCTCAACTTTGGGGAAAAATCTAAACATTAACTAAAACCATACAAAGTTGATTTACTGTTTAACGGATTTCATTTTTTGAAAAGTAAGGCGAGTGAGCGAATATATATATATTGTGACGTCACGAGAGGCTACACAGCTTTCAGCGGGATTGCTCAAGTAGTGCAAGGAGACCAGGTTCAATCAAAACAAGGATTTTATTAAAGGTCTTGGGAAACTAACGAAAGTATAACACAATTCTGTTCTCTTGTGGCTCTTTAAGGGTTAACAGTTCAGGGATGTCTCTTCCACATCCAAAATCATAACTCTCACTCGCTCAAATAACTTTTCCCCAGTCTTACTGTATTCCACGTTGCAGCTAGTGGCCAACCCAGCAAAACGTCCTTCCAAATGTCCCACACGTATTTCCACAGGTGCATATATCCAAAGGTGAGTATTTCCCAAAGGTAAGTATCTCCAAATCCTTAGATTCCTCATGGAAGTGGACGTGCAGCACTCTTGTCCTCCAGAGAGCCCAGGTTGGAGACTGTGTCTCTTCCCTTCCCAAACCTTCAGCTCCTCAGCTCCTCATTTGTTTCAGCTGCGTGGGAAGATTGGCCATAGAGGGGTGGAGTTCCCGACCATACCAGCAGATGGAGCCATAGCTGTCTGGGTTTGCAGCCACCTCAGGGGGATGTAACGTCCCTCCAGGACACAGCCTCTCGTGACATCACAATATATATTTTTTTACCCCAACCTTAGTACAAAACCTAGTGACCTTACCAAGAGATTTAAGAATGACAGTCACAGGGACCACAGTTTGAGTCCTGGTCAGGGTACACCCCTAATGAACTACATTGGTGTCAGGAGTTGGATAGCACCATTGAAAGCGTGTCCAAGCTGAATTTTAGGCACAGTTCATTTTTTAGAGGCATAGTTCTGCCATTTTTTATAATAGATGTGCTAGGATTAAATATATAGTAGTCTAAAGTAATCAAAACCTATTCTGACTATGAACTGCTTCAGCTTCTATTTAGCTTGAATTCTACATTTAACCTTTTCACGTTCAAAATAGCTCTAACAGTCCCCCAAGTGTGATTTTTTATTTTTTTATGCGTACAATGCCAAAATCGTATTGTTACGCAATAGGACAGTTAACCCGCGCTGCCCTAAAACCAAGGCATGCTACTTGCTAATTACCTACACTGAACAAAAATATAAAACAACATGTAAAGTGTTGGTCCCATGTTACATGAGTTGAAATAAAAGATCCCAGAAATGTTCCATACGCACAAAATGCTTATTACGCACAAATGTTTTGCACCAAATTTGTTTACATCCGTTAGTGAACATTTCTCCTTTGCCAATATAATCCATCCACCTGGTGTATCATATCAAGAAGCTGATTAAACAGCATGATCATTACACAGGTGCGCCTTGTGCTGGGGACAATAAAAGGCCACTAAAATGTGCAGTTTTGTCACAACACAATGCCACAGATGTCTCAAGTTGAGGGAGTGTGCAATTGGCATGCTGACTGCATGAATGTCCACCAGAGCTGTTGTCAGAGAATTGAATATTCATTTCTCTACCATAAGCCGCCGCCAACTTTGTTTTAGAGAATTTGGCAGTATGTTCAACCGGCCTCACAACCGCAGACCACGTGTAACCACACTAGCCCAGGACCTTCACATCCAGCTTCTTCACCTGTGGGATCGTCTGACACCAGCCACCCGGACAGCTGATGAAACTGTGGTTTTGCACAACCGAAGAATTACTGCACAAACTGTCAGAAACCGTCTCAGGGAAGCTCATCTGCATGCTCGTCATCCTCACCAAGGTCTTGACCTAACTGCAGTTCAGCGGCGTAGTCTGCTTCAGTTGGCAAATGCTCACCTCCGGATGGTCACTGGCACACTGGAGAAGTGTGCTCCTCACAGATTAATCCAGGTTTCAACTGTACCAGGCAGATGGCAGACAGCGTGTATGGCATCGTGTGGGCAAGCAGTTTGCTGATGTTCAAATTGTGAACAGAGCGCCCCTTGGTGGTGGTGGTGGGGTTATGGTATGGGCAGGCATAAGCTACGGACAACGAACACAATTGCATTTTAATCGATGGCAATTTAAAATGCACTGAGATACCGTGACGAGATCCTGAGGCCAATTGTCGTGCCATTTATTTGCCCCGTCACGTTTCAGCATGATCATGCACAGCACCATGTGACAAGGATCTGTACACAATTCCTGGAAGCTGAAAATGTGCCAGTTCTTCCATGGCCTGCATACTCACCAGACAGGTCACCCATAGAGCATGTTTGAGATGCTCTGTATCGATGTGTACGACAGCATTTTCTTAGTTCCCGCCAATATCCAGCTTCTTCGCACAGCCATTGAAGAGGAGTGGGACAACATTCCACAGGCCACAATCAACCTGATCAACTCTATGCGAAGGAGAGGTGTCCACTGCATGAGGCAAAATAGTGGTCACACTAGATACTGACTAGTTTTCTGACCCACGCCCCTACCTTAAGGTATCTGTGACCAACAGATGCCTATCTATATTCCAGTGTAGGCTGCCGAGGGGAGGACGGCTCAAAATAATGTCTGGAACGGAGCAAATGGAATGGCATCAAACACATGGAAACCATGTTGATGTATTTGATACCATTCCAGGTATTCCGCTCCATGCATTACCACGAGCCCGTCCTCCCCAATGACGGTGCCACCAACCTCCTGTGCTGTATTCCCAGTCATGTGAAATCCATAGATTAGGGCCTAATGAATTTATAAAAAATTTACTGATTTCCTTATAAACCGTAACTCAGTAAAATCTTTGAAACTGTTGCATGTTTCGTTTATATTTTTGTTCCGTGTATGTTTTAACTTGTCAATTTCAAATTATGTTCAAATCAACAGTTTTATTTTCAAACAGTTTGAAATGAGGTGCGCTTCGCCTCCTCATTAATTCACATAGAAGTAGCCCATTTCATGGTGGCGGACAATTTACGTTTCAGGCATGCTATGCTAATGTAAGGTAAGGTAAGGATTAGCCAGATGAGCTGGACAAACTCCCCCAGTGTTTCCCCAGGTCAAGTATGCAGACATTTGTGCCTCTCCTGTCACAACAGAACCTGCCCGAACTTTTTCCCCCTGGCGCATTTTCCCGCTGGCGCCCGCATTGCCTTCATTGTTGTTTTCCTTACTAATAATACCTTTGGAAATGTGTGCATTCCTATCAAAGTACCGGTAAGTGCCTTATTACCTTATCATAATACAGTTTCTGTATATCGTGTTGTTTCAACAGTAGCACACAGTATGGAGCATAATGTATTCTGTGTATACCATTATAAGCGCTGACACAAGAGGAACTATTATGTCATAACTGTAACTAGACATCTTTCTTGCCGAAGATTGAGGCCAGCTTTTGAATGCTAGCAACATACTGTTTGAACTTGCACTCCTTTACAGTTTCACTGGAGGAAAGAACAGCAAGAAAAGACAATGACAGTGGTCATTTAATTATAAGTATGCATAACCCATATTACAATAGCCATGTAGTGGTTGAACAAAAACTGCATTCCCATCCCCCACCCCTAAATCATAGTATGCTGGCAGGTAACCTGTATGTATGCTGCAGATGTGCTAAATCGTGCTTGAGTGTATGGTACTCCCCAAAGCATGGTGTAACACAGGGATGTTTCACAATGCACACGCATGTACCTTGTCAACCTCCTCTGCTTCCTTCTCCTGGTGCTGGACAGGCAGATTTTACAGTGCCTCAGTGTGCGACTGCCTTGAGCAGCAGTTCTATGGACTTTGGAGGGAAAATGCCATGCATGGGATTACCTGCAGCACGACAGCCCCCAGTGGATAACAAGAACATTAGCATTTCGCTACACCCACGATAACATCTGCAAAATAAACTCAGCAAAAAAAGAAACGTCCCTCTTTCAGGACCCTGTCTTTCAAAGATCATTCGTAAAAATCCAAATAACTTCACAGATCTTCATTGTAAAGTGTTTAACCAATGTTTCCCATGCTTGTTCAATGAACCATAAACAATTCATGAACATGCACCTGTGGAACGGTCGTTAAGACACTAACAGCTTACAGACGGTAGGCAATTAAGGTCACAGTTATGAAAACTTAGGACACTAAAGAGGCCTTTCTAATGACTCTGAAAACCACCTAATGAAAGATGCCCAGGGTCCGTGCTCATCTGCGTGAACGTGCCTTAGGCATGCTGCAAGGAGGCATGAAGACTGCAGATGTGGCCAGGGCAATAAATTGCAAAGTCCGTACTGTGAGCACCTAAGACAGCACTACAGGGAGACAGGACGGAGAGCCAATCGTCCTCGCAGTGGCAGACCATGTGTAACAACACCTGCACAGGATCGGTACATCCAAACATCACACCTGCGGGACAGGTACAGGATGGCAACAACAACTACCCGACTTACACCAGGAACGCACAATCCCTCCATCAGTGCTCAGACTGTCCGCAATAGGCTGAGAGGCTGGACTGAGGGCTTGTAGGCCGGTTGTAAGGCAGGTCCTGACCAGACATCACCGACAACAACGTTGCCTATGGGCACAAACCCACCGTCGCTGGACCAGACAGGACTGGCAAAAAAGTGCTCTTCACTGACGAGTCGCGGTTTTGTCTCACCGGGGGTGATGGTTGGATTCGCATTTATCGTTGAAGGAATGAGTGTTACACTGAGGCCTGTACTCTGGAGCGGGATCGATTTGGAGGTGGAGGCTCCGTCATGGTCTGGGGCGGTGTGTCACAGCATCATCGGACTGAGATTGTTGTCATTGCAGGCAATCTCAATGCTGTGCGTTACAGGGAAGACATCCTCCTCCCTCATGTGGTACCCTTCCTGCAGGCTCATCCTGACATGACCCTCCAACATGACAATGCTACCAGCCATACTGCTCGTTCTGTGCTTGATTTCCTGCAAGACAGGAATGTCAGTGTTCTGCCATGGCCAGCGAAGAGCCCGGATCGCAATCCCATTGAGCACATCTGGGACCTATTGGATCAGACGGTGAGGGCTAGGGCCATTCCCCCCAGAAATGTCCGGGAACTTGCAGGTGCCTTGGTGGAAGAGTGGGGTAACATCTCACAGCAAGAACTGGCAAATCTGGTGCAGTCCATGAGGAGGAGATGCACTGCAGTTCTTAATGCAGCTGGTGGCCACACCCGATACTGACTGTTACTTTTGATTTTGATCCCCACTTTGTTCAGGGACACATTATTCAATTTCTGTTAGTCACATGTCTGTGGAACTTGTTCAGGTTATGTCTCAGTTGTTGAATCTTATGTTCATACAAATATTTACACGTTACGTTTGCTGAAAATAAACGCAGTTGACAGTGAGAGGACGTTTCTTTTTATGCTGAGTTTATGTGTACGCGCCCAATGAAATTTGATTTGGATGGATGCCGAGGGGTGTGGTGCTCTTCCAGCAGCTCTCTAACAAGGTTATCCCTGTACTTTTGATAGGTAATCACCTCACCTATGGAGGAGAGGGAGGATGAGGGGAGAGGATGATGAGGGAGTGGGGAGGAGGGTGAGATAGTCAAAATAATAGCAAAATGGAACTGTATGTGATTTGTATGTCCAATTACAAAATAACCTTGTTCATTAATCATCTCACTTGTTAGCTGGCAGTGAACTGTGGCCATTGAGGACAGCAGGGTCGATCAGATGGAAAAATATATTCTTATACCATTTGGTTTTCTGAACGCATGCCACAAAGTTGTTTATCATGTCCGTCTTATCCACTGCCCCCATTTTGTGATTATAGTCAAGCACACACCTTCCCTGTGGCCCCCTCTTCTCCTGCAGCTCCAAGGCATAGCGATTGGTCTCCTCCACTATGTCTCCCACCTGCGCCTCTGTCAAAAACAGCATGAAGCACTCTGCCTCAAAGGGAGATGGCAATGGCCTTTGCACTCCAGACTGGGACTCAGACAACAGCAGGGCCAGGAGGGGTGAAATGAACTCTTGTTCTTCACCCAGTGTTGGTCTGTCTCCATCACCATCTTCAGAGGGACCTGGGACTGTCTGTGGGCAAGCGGTCCTCAGATTTAGGGTTCTCAATGGCCACAAGGTTGGGGGGCAGCTCCTCACTGTCAGAATCTGATTCCTCACTTTCCTACTCAGAATTTACCTACATCTCCAGAATTTCCACATTTGAGAAAGACATTGCTAATGCTACAGCTTAGCCCACTAGCTACACACAAACAACAACACTCAATGGCGCCGAGTGAGTGTCAGGGGTGATGTGATAGGCTGCCGGTGTGGTGATACTGATGATTTGTCGCCACAGGTGGTTTGTTTACATAGCAGGTTAGGAGAACTAGCGCGGTAGGTTAGGAGAACGAGGTTAAGGTTAGGAAAAGGGTTAGCTACGGTTGTCAACAACTGTTGTCCCCGACGCGACCACTAGATAAGAGCTGCAACGGTACAAACGTAAACAAACCATCTGTGGCGACAAATCATCAGTATCATAACACAGGCACAGGCCACTTGTATCAACAAATCACCATCAGAAAATGGTTTGCGTGGTAATAATTTCCCTATTTACTGTTTTATTCACATTTTTCAAGTACTGGTGACAAATCATGCAATCCAATTCTTGCATAGTGTGTAATCGACACCTATGATGTGTGTAAAATACTTTTTTGAAGGTTGTACTTACTATGATGAGCTAATGCTAAGCTAATTACCGGCTATGTGTGGAACCATGTTTGTTGACATCATTCAATACATTATGGGTGTCACGCAAACGTCTGTCAGACCAAAGATGTAATAAAACGAGGTGAAGAGATCATAGCCGCGGGAAGTAGGGGTGCTGTAGCACCCCCTAAAAAATCTGAATTTAAACAAATATATATTTTTAAAATATATTATTTTTTATTTCACAAAAGTAGTGCACTGGGCCTTTACTAGTATTAGCAGACGATTTAGACATCTGTAGCGCAAGGAAAACATTTTTATCAGCATCTCCACTTTGGCAAAAAAGGTAGCTGTATAATTAAGAACAGTATCTCACAGGATTCATTAGTTGGAATTGTAAGAGTTGTTGCCCTGTCCCTTTCTCTGCTATTGTCATTGTAATGGTATCCAGAAAGAACAAAACCATGTCATTTGCAAAAAGTTACTGGCAAAGACACAAAACATCCACATTAAATATTTTTCTTTATCAAATAACCACTTTGTGCAGTATTAATTTACCATCCTTACAAACCACTTAATGTAAATGTACATTACTGTATTGTACATAGGCTGTCATCTAGGTTTGTACATGTAGACTTTCCATCACCATGAAGAAAAACAATGCAAAATACAGTAATTGAGTACATTGAGGCATCAAGTGGTTTGTGATGTCACTCAGTTTGTAGAGCATGGCGCTTGCAATGTTAGGGTTGTGGGTTTGATTCCAATGGGGGACCAGTACGAAAAAGTATGCACTCACTACTGTAAATTGCTCTGGATAAGAGCATCTACTAAAATGGAAAAGGAATGAGTTTTCACAGAAATAACTCTTATCTTTGGTTGACACGGTTAAAACAAACATGGCCGGGCGCACAAACTCTACCCACTGTCGAATTACTTTCAACTTTAAAAAAGTGTTTCTCAATTATTTCGATCACTGGTGAGCTTACCCGTGATAAATTGTAAATAAACTGAACAAAAATATAAAACGCAACACGTAAAGTGTTGGTTCCATGTTTCATGAGCTGAAATAAAAAGATCCCTGAAATTTTTATAGGCACAAAAAACATTTCTCAAATTTTGTGCACAAATTTCTTTACATCCCTGTTAGTGAGCATTTCTCCTTTGCCAAGATAATCCATCCACCTGACAGGCGTGGCATATCAAGAAGCTGATTAAACAGCATGATCATTACACAGGTGCACCTTGTGCTGGGGACAATAAAAGGCCACTAAAATGTGTAGTTTTGTCACACAACACAATGCCACAGATGTCTCAAGTTGAGGGAGCATGCAATTGGCATGCTGGCTGCACGAATGTCTACCAGAGCTGTTGCCAGAGAATTTAATGTTCATAAGCCACCTCCAACGTCATTTTAGAAAATGTGTCAGTACGTGCAACCGGCATCAGAACCACAGACCACGTGTAACCACGCCAGCCCAGGACCTCCACACCCGGCTTCTTCACCTGCGGGATCATAGGAGACCAGCCACCCGTACAGCTGATGAAACTGAGGAGTATTTCTGTCTGAAATAAAGCCCTTTCGTGGGGAAAAATTCAGTCTGATTGGCTGGGCCTGGCTCTCCAGTGTGTGTGCCTGGCTCCCAAGTGGCTGGTCCTATGCCCTCCCAGGCCCACCCATGGCTGCGCACCTGCCCAGTCATGTGAAATCTATAGATTAGGGCCTAATGAATTTATTTCAATTGACTGATTTCCTTGAATATGAACTGTCACTCAGTAAAATAGTTGCATGTTGTGTTTATACTTAGTATAGTAATTGCTATTATCCAATTCATATTATTTACATTTTAGTAATTTAGCAGACGCTCTTATCCAGAGCGACTTGCAGTTAGTGAGTGCATACATTTTTTAATTCTGGTCCCCCGTGGGAAACGAACCCACAACCCTGGCGTTGCAAGCGCCATGCTCTACCAACTGAGCTACACGGGACTATATTATGGTTTCTGTCAGCCGACAGCTAGCTAAATATGACCGCTTGTGTTAGTGCAGTCTTTCCTCAGTTAGCACAAGGACTAACGTAGCCTACAGTTTCGATTTGGATGACAACGGCGTTATGCTGTTGATACTTCTGTGAAAGTCTGAACATCTGCATCCAAAAATAAACTGCTTACATTGAGGACAAAAGTTGTAAAGACTGTTCGTAAAAATATTTTTCAAACGCTGACTATTGCGGCGATCATAACTAGACGTTCTAATCAGACCGGTTTGAGCATACGCTGTAGGGAACACTGTAAAATGATCACACCTGTGTGCTCGTACACATCAGTGTTAACACATCTCCCACTACAATAGATGGGTTAGCTGACAACGTCACGAAAACGATGTGCACGCTTCAATGGGGGCAGAAGTACGAGAGTTGTGATTCTGGATGGGCAGATAGCTACCAACAACGACAGGAAACTGCCATGTGGGGAATCGTAAATTACTTGTTTCAGCTAGTTTCATCTTGTTCTTGATGCCATGTCTTGTTTTGAGGTGTTTTGGCTGATTTCACCAATTTCTAAGTCGCTCTGGATAAGAGCGTCTGCTAAATGATGTAAATGTAACATTTCATGTCAATGCTAATATGGCTAAAGTTTGCTAGCTAGTTAACCAACAACTAACAATGTATTTGAGAGACAACAAGTGCTCATTGTGCAAATGTATTTATGTTTTTAATAAATATTGGCGATTAAACATAGCTTACATATTAACAATCTAAGCCAACAGTCTGTTTTGTAGGTAAAGAACCTATACAAATATTTTTACAGATTAAGCAAGCACACACATTTTCTTCAGGAAATGTGCCTTTCCTAGTTTAGTCATATGGAGTCGCAATGTCTCACAAATGGAATACCCAAATCAACTTGAAGTATCTACAAAACAAGTTTTGCAGCCACATAATCCAAAAGGCAAGAGAAAAAAGAAAAAAAATCTTAAAATTACTGTTTACAATTCACAAATGATTATTTTGATTCACCATGATTGAACCAAATCCCAACTACTACAACGGCGAAGTGAATCGGTCATTTCGTCAAAAAGAATAGTTTCATAAGAATCGTTGATTTTTTTAATTATTTTTTTATTATTAGAAAGTAAGCAGGGGATCCGTTAAACAGTAAATCAACTTTGTTAGGCCTAAGGAGAAGAGTTAAAGCAGAGTAACAACAGTAGTTCTGACTTGAGTTGTAACCCACCTAAATTAATTTAATGGTATTATGCCCCACTAGACAAACACAACCATGTCTTGAACTAAATACAACCACGTTTTTAACCGCTAACCACCCAAGAGAACCTGGTTGCGACCCACCATTCAAGAAACAGAGAACGCACTAGTGATTAAAAGCCCCTCACCTGGGTTTGCAGCCCCTCTGTCTGGGAGGAGAGGGGGCGCTCTTGCATTCTGCAGGGGGATGGAGCAGGGCCTGCACCTTGGGTTTTCTTCCTCTCTTCACCTCTTTTGGTGCCTTCACCTTGACCTCCTTCACCTTCCTGGGCTCCTTGGAATTGCACAGTAGCAGCTCCTTCCCTGCTTTCTGCTCCCTCTTTTTCTTTGGTTTCATGTCCCTCTCCAAGCCCTTGTGCTGCCAGGCACCGCCAGGCTCGCCCCGCTTGTCTTTTTTCTTTCGTTTCTTCTTCTTCTTCGCCCACCGCCCGCCCCCTCCATCATCCTCCTCACTGTTGAGGGGTGACGAGGGGGCGCAGGGGCTGATGCTGGCAGTGCTGGTGCCCACCTCGCCCATCCTGGGGTGCTTGGCGTGGGCCATGCAGTGATTGGTCTGACCACCACCAAGGACCCTGATCTGGTCCTTAGAGCCCAGGGGACCCCTGGGAAATGGAGTTTGTGCATTTTGGGCAGTTGCAGTAGAGGCTGCTGTAGCTGAAGTGTGCTTTAGTAAGTGGGTGGTGGACATCTGGAAAAGAACAAGAGTGGTGTGTTAATTAAAGTGAGACAGTTTCCACAGGGGTGTAAGATTTGTGTTAACTCAATGAAGATACTGAAAGATAAAGGGATAGAAAGAAGAAAAATGGGGGTCATGCCTCTATCTTGCAGTCATAATGAGAGTGAATGGTCACAGGGCGTACTTCTGCAAATCTAAACAATGTTCGTCAGTGTTAAGAATCACAATACACAATGGCTTTAGAAAAGAACAAAACCTGGGCGTTCTTTGTCAGTCAAATTCTCCACATATTCAGAGAACCTAATTTGGCGACAAATGTTTCCGTGTCAAATTAGAGGTTAAAAACCCAAAACCTGCAAATCCGCCGATATTTAACACCATGCTCCGAATTCCTTTACGGTTCTCCATTTCTTAATTCCTCTGCATTTCCACGTTCCTCTATCCCTTCCTCAAAATGCAGAGCTGGGCTGTCATAATGCAGTTAATTATATGGAGAAACAAAATGTACAAATGACACTTCCCATGACGCATTATGACTACTCCTTGAAATGCAAGCTGTCAGTCAAAGAGGGCCTGTGCTGGTTTACCGATACCGTGATATAGCAAAGTTCTGCACAACACTAATATAAGCCAATGCAGATTCATAGAACCCCAGAACCTTTGGACAATGTTATACTCTCTACACCTGACGAGAGCAGTGAAATAGGTCTAGACCTCTCCTTTCCAACAGTGACCACAATAATTATAGATTTCAGTGAGGATGCATCATTTGAACTGAAAGTTTCCATCCGACTGAGATATTTTGTAATCATGTGAGTGCAGTTCGGTAAAAAAGACGCAGTTAGGTGGAGGATTAAAGTCTGTATGAAACCAATTTTATTTGCGTGGCATTGCAAACTGGGCATGAATAAAGATTAGAGTGAAGAAATATATGAGTTAAAGTTAAAAAAGCCCAGTACAGCTGTTTTGACATCCATAACAAATCATTTCTGGGTAACAGTAAATATAATAAAAAGTACTTGCTATAACAGTTTTCAATCAAAATTGTAAAAAAAATATATATATATTTTTCTCCCCAAAACACAATTTCTCAAGCAAGCATTTTTCCAGGACTGTCTGGGAGTGGCCTAAGATGTAGAGCAGGGGAGGGGACCAGCCCAATAGTTACAGTGGAATAGTAACCTCCAATCCACATTTGTAACTATTGGGCTGGTCCCCTCCCCCGTTGCATTAAATCAGTGCAAAATGAGAGGGATCTCTAAGCTGAAAACAAGTTGGCAGAGAAGTTTGAAAGTGTCTGTTATTGGTCTATTCTTTTATTCTTTAATGTGATCTCACCTGAGGAACCAAGACTCCAACAACGCAAAACCTGCTGAAAGAAGGTCCTGTAGCTGTCCCAATAGACTTCCAGTCATTGCGCTAACGGCAATTAGCAATTGCACTTCAAACTGCATGCAGAGACATAAAAATGGTATCCATGAGTAAAGTCGAAAAAGGGCTTAATCCTTGAGTCTAAGTGGGACGGGGGGGTTCTACTAAGCTAACATATGGAATCGTTTAAGATGGTCATACCAAGGATCATTTAGCTTTTTTATGTAGAATCTTAGGACCCATTTAGGTTAAAAAAAATGTTTTTTAATATTTGATGAAACACTGAATTTGTCCTTACTGCTATTAGCCCATAGAAATGCATTGAATAACAGATTCATACATGGAAAAATAGTCAAAAAATGTATCAAAAGGAAGTTTGTTTTGAAGTGTCGGTCTTATATCTGAGAGATGTAAGAAAGATCATGACATTTTATTTATTTTTTACCCATATTAAACATATTTGTTTGGCACTAAACTACTTCCATATATACACACTTCCATCCATTTTTATTTTTTACTGGTACCGGGCTACCTTCAGACCAGTGTTGTGGGCGTGCGTCCTAGAGGAAAGGTAAAAGTGTCACCTTTCCATAGAGGGGTCATATTAGTTTGTAGGCCAAACCGTTCGGGATGTCTCATGGTCTGACAAACACCGCTGTAGCTCAGCCACCTTCCACCGCAGATGCGGTGGACTGAGACACAGCCCATAAAAGAAAAACGGATCTCTAACGTCAACAGACGGATTTTGATAGGGTTAAGACGTCGACAGACGCCGACTCTAGGGGGTTAAATTGCTGAAATCTCACACTATCCCTTTAAAAGCGCATCTTGGCAGAAATGTATATTTACATCATTTAGCAGACATATTTAAACAAATATTTTAATAATTGTTTTTATCATCTTTTTTAAAGGGGCCCCGCTGCTAAATTAATGTAGGGTAAACACTGAACCAGCAACTATTGTGAAATAACTCTAATTTTCACACTCAAATACTACACTGCTCAAAAAAATAAAGGGAACACTAAAATAACACATCCTAGATCTGAATGAATGAAATAATCTTATTAAATACTTTTTTCTTTACAGTTGAATGTGCTGACAACAAAATCACACAAAAATTATCAATTGAAATCAACAAATTTATCAACCCATGGAGGTCTGGATTTGGAGTCACCCTCAAAATTCAAGTGGAAAACCACAGTACAGGCTGATCCAACTTTGATGTAATGTCCTTAAAACAAGTCAAAATGAGGCTCAGTACTGTGTGTGGCCTCCACGTGCCTGTATGACCTCCCTACAACGCCTGGGCATGCTCCTGATGAGGTGGCGGATGGTCTCCGGAGGGATCTCCTCCCAGACCTGGACTAAAGCATCCGCCAAGTCCTGAATAGTCTGTGGTGCAACGTGGCGTTGATAGATGGAGCGAGACATGATGTCCCAGATGTGCTCAATTGGATTCAGGTCTGGGGAACGGGCAGGCCAGTCCTTAGCATCAATGCCTTCCTCTTGCAGGAACTGCTGACACACTCCAGCCACATGAGGTCTAGCATTGTCTTGCATTAGGAGGAACCCAGGGCCAACCGCACCAGCATATGGTCTCACAAGGGGTCTGAGGATCTCATCTCGGTACCTAATGGCAGTCAGGCTACCTCTGGCGAGCACATGGAGGGCTGTGCGGCCCCCCAAAGAAATGCCACCCACCATGACTGACCCACCGCCAAACCGGTCATGCTGGAGGATGTTGCAGGCAGCAGAACGTTCTCCACGGCGTCTCCAGACTCTGTCACGTCTGTCACGTGCTCAGTGTGAACCTGCTTTCATCTGTGAAGAGCACAGGGCGCCAGTGGCGAATTTGCCAATCTTGGTGTTCTCTGGCAAATGCCAAACGTCCTGCACGGTGTTGGGCTGTAAGCACAACCCCCCACCTGTGGACGTCAGGCCCTCATACCACCCTCATGGAGTCTGTTTCTGACCGTTTGATCAGACACATGCACATTTGTGGCCTGCTGGAGGTCATTTTGCAGGGCTCTGGCAGTGCTCCTCCTGCTCCTCCTTGCACAAAGGCGGAGGTAGCGGTCCTGCTGCTGGGTTGCTTCGGCCTCCTCCCGTCTCCTGATGTACTGGCCTGTCTCCTGGTAGCGCCTCCATGCTCTGGACACTACGCTGACAGACACAGCAAACCTTGCCACAGCTCGCATTGATGTGCCATCCTGGATGAGCTGCACTACCTGAGCTACTTGTGTGGGTTGTAGACTCCGTCTCATGCTACCACTAGAGTGAAAGCACCGCCAGCATTCAAAAGTGACCAAAACATCAGCCAGGAGGCATATGAACTGAGAAGTGGTCTGTGGTCACCACCTGCAAAACCAGTCCTTTATTGGGGGTGTCTTGCTAATTGCCTATAATTTCCACCTGTTGTCTATTCCATTTGCACAACAGCATGTGAAATTTATTGTCAATCAGTGTTGCTTCCTAAGTGGACAGTTTGATTTCACAGAAGTGTGATTGACTTGGAGTTACATTGTGTTGTTTAAGTGTTCCCTTTATTTTTTTGAGCAGTGTATTTAGGGCATTTCAATTACTTTCAAAAACATTGAAGTATTTGGATATATTTTCTTCGAAACTACACATTGGCATGTATTTGAAAATACTAATAGACAAGTGTAGTTTCAAACATTTAAATACTTCATGCATTTGAACCCAGGTCTGTTTGGTCATAGGGGTATTTTAAATAATGCATTTGGAAACACGTATTTGAAAATATAGTTACAAATAGTAGGAAATTATTTGAAAATACTCTCAAATAGAAGTAGTTGATTTGGCCACAATATTTGAAAATACTCAAATACACAAAATATAAGTAGGCCTATTTAAAATACAAATACTTAAGGAAGCGTTAGCGCAATGACTAGAAGTCTTTATGTATCTACTAGCATGGAAGTCTATGGGTAACGCTAGTTAGCATTGGCTGGCGAAACTACCTCTAAATTCCTTCATACTGGACAGAGACATAAAAATGGTGTCCATGAGTTCGTCGGACTCTGGGGAAGTAGATAAATGGCCTCATTGCCAACATCCCAAAGTATCCCTTTAAGTAAGCATGTATTTGAACCCAGGTCTGGTATGTTTATGGTAACTTTGGCCCTACCCCCTAAATCGCATGTAATGAATATTCATAGTGGTATTCTAAGAGCTGTCAGTTTATACCAAATTATGGTAGGGTTTATGATTAAGAGAAATCAGCTGTGTGGGCTAAGCAGTGTGTCATTCTGAGCATGTGTCAAAGAACCTGCTCAATGATCTGAACTTGACTCCAGGCTTGATATTGGGGAATGTTGGCTTAACTCAATTGGCAACGATACTGTAATTATAATTATTATTCTGTAATGAGTTGTGTAGGCTGATGATTTGGTTGTCTGGATTATCAAATTGACCGGCATGAATCAATGTGTAGTAGTAGTAGTAGTAGTAGAATAACTTGTGCTCAGAGACACCTAAGCAAAATAAAGATACAATCACAAATGTGACAATTCTATAGTGCATGAGAGGGACAAGGTTTGTTGAAAACAGTCAAGGGAAGTATTGTGGTAGTAGATTTTCAGTGTTCGATTACACAGTAAGTCTTGAGGGTACCAAATGTCCCCAGCTTTTGGGGGGGCCCAGATTTATATTTTAATTCTGATGGGTGGGCCATTATTTGAACCATGACATCTTTATACATGTATAAACAAGAGCTAAATAAAGCCATTAGTGAAGGTCATACACAGAGGAGCTCGGCATCCATTACCAGGGTGTCTGAGTTTGACCCAATCTGTTCCTCTATGCTTTTGCGTTCATATTGTGCTACAAAATGATAAGCACATAATGTAACCATAACCAAGACTCATAAATAAGCCAAGATGAACACTTTTACAGCTACACAGTGAAAGTAGACCCAGAAAGCATTAAAAAAAAAAGAAAACACCTACTGTTCGAGAAAAGTCCTTTTAATATAGCAACAGTAATTGTATCCATGAGAATTAGCAGTGAATCACTTCCCAGCAGAGAATTGTGTGTAAAAGCAGATATGACAAGCTTCATGTGATAAGGGCTAATATTGGTGCGGTCCCATTTTGAGCAACGTTATTTATAAACCAAGGCTGAGCACATGTGGAGGGTTATATGGGACGACTCACGCATAGGAGGACAATAAATGTCAATGAATCAGACTCCCAGCGCCAGAATCAGGGCCGTCGCCACGGAAACAGGCTCTGTATCAAGCTGCGAGAAGCAGCAACGTAAACAAGCCGTCTATGGTAACCCCTTCGTTGCCAGCTGACGGGAACATTTTACATTTCATCCATTTTGCACTTGATCAGACAGATGCTACCTATAGCCTGCCTCCCTGCTTCGTTCAACAGCTGCTTTGCCCAGTCTTCAGGCTGGGTTGAACAATCGAAAGGGTGAAGGTCAATCACTCAATAGGACACGGTCGCTCTCAAAACACACAGCTCTTAAATGAGGATTGTGACATTGAATAAACACAAGTTCAGCATTCATCTTGCCTATAGAAAGAATGCATTTTTCTTTTGACATGTCATGAACAGAACATAAAAACAGACCACGGTATATATGATGTAAATGACACCTCTCCAAGTCAACCGACCTAACACACTCATACAACGTTCACCAGCTTGCAAACAATGGACAAGGCTGCAAACAAACAAAATTGGCAGCGCAAAGACTGAATAAGACGGAAAAGCCATGGACATGTCTTACTCCAAAATCACAGGCAAAGGAACATTCCTTCTCACCTTGCTCCATACCACCTCCTTTTACGCCTTCCGTCTGTCACGATCCCTGTCAAATCCTAGTGTAGTGGTCCACAATGTAACGCTCATCCAGGTTCCCATCTCCAGAACCACAGAGCTGCTGGCACATTGTCCTGAGGCCTCATGGCTCTACGTATCCCATGCACGCTTCCACTAGCGACTGCACGCATTCACATACGACGGCGCACACACTGCCCCAGTGACGTGCTGCAGTGTACACGCTTGCCAGCCAACAAAGAAGCTGCCTGCAATCAAATTCCCTATGAATGAATAGAGCCTTCCGAGCTGCTGAACGCCAAAGATGCAGTCAGGTCAATGCTTCCCCCGTGCCTTCTCCCTAAAAGCAATGACACCTATCCAGCAGAAATGGTAAGGCTGCTGCCACAGGATGCTTCAGGACTGGGCTTCATTCAAACGCAACCTCTCAGGAGAAGCATGGGGCTGCAGGGTGGTTTGGGTAGGGAAATCCACAGAGAGGAGTGCCAGAAGGAATGCAAACTCATGGGAGAGCAAGATTTTTCTTCCCATGTGAAAGGGGAGGGCATAAAGTGGTTGGCATGGGATGAGGCAGTTTCTCTGAGCAAGAAATAATGAGAAACTAAAGAGATACTGAGTGAGATGGACAAGTGAAACTCAAAAGTTGAAACTGCAGTTGTTCCATGTACACAAACGTCAGTGTACACAAAGCTTGAGTGTTGCCTGTATGGTTCATACACAGGCTTACAATACCAATGCATCTGATAAATTGTAAGGGGAGGTAATTTCTGGGCAATATTTCCGTCCATTTAGGGGACCTCTTTTGGCCACCTGAGGCAAAGGTTATGTATGTTTAAAGGGATACAACTTGACATGATTTTTGCAATTAAACTTGGCTGTAGTCGCTTCCCAACAGTTTTGGATATGTTTCGCTTTAGGTATTTATAGTGTTTTGTCATCCTGAAAAGAAGTCTAAAACACACCTTAGAGATACCCCAAACCCTCCAAGGATGAGTTCCAATTCTCCACACTTCACTCAAAGTGTACACTTGCAGACTTTGGCTTAGTGGTTCATTTGGGATTGGGCCTGAGTTTCCCAAACTGGTCCTCGGGACCCCAAGGTGTGCACGTTTTGGTTTTTGCCCTAACACTACACAGCTGATTCAAATGATCAAAGCTTGACGATTAGTTTATTATTTGAATCAGCTGTGTAGTGCTAGGGCAAAAACCAAAAACGTGCACCCCTTGGGGAAACCCTGCCCTACACCCTATGCACTTGTGGAGATCTGAGAGGATTTGATTGGTATAAGCAATATGGTGAAACTTCCACCTAGCCTATCAAAGGGCAGGGTGGTGCTATTACCATATTGCTTACACCTGTCAAATCCTCTCAGATCTCCACAAGCGTATACGGCATAGCGTTTACAGGTCCATGATTAAAAACAACCCTAACCCATGACAGGGAATGTGCAAGTGCATAAAGATCAGCGAAAATGTATAATTACAATACTGAGCTATACCGCATGCTCAAAATTTGGGAAATTATATTTTATACTACACTGAACAAAAAATAGAAAAAAAAGGCAACATGCAACAATTTCAAAGACTTTACTGTGTTACAAGTCATGGATTTCACAACTGGGAATACACACATGCATCGGTTGGTCACAGATAACTTTTTTTTAAAGTAGCGGTGTGGATCAGAAAACCAGTCAGTATCTGCTGACCACCATTTGCCTCATAAAGCACGACATCTCCTTCAACATCTCCTTGATCAGGCTGTTGATTGTGGCCTGTGGAATGTTGTCCCACTCCTCTTCAATGGCTGTGTGAAGTTGCTGGATATTGGCGGGAACTGGAACACGCTGTCGTGCACGTCGATCCAGAGCATTCCAAACATGCTCAACGGGTGACATTTCTGGTGAGTATACAGGTCATGGAAGATCTGGGATAGTTTCAGCTTCCAGGACTTGAGTACAGATCCTTGTGCCATGCATTATCATGCTGAAACATGAAGTGGCGGCAGATGAATGGCACGACAATGGGCCTTAGGATCTCATCACGGGATCGCTGTGCATTCAAATTGCCATCGATAAAATGCAATTATGTTAGTTGTCCGTAGCTTATGCCTGCCCATACCATAAACCCACCACCACGGGGTCACTCTTCACAACGTTGACTTCAGCAAACCACTCGCCCACACGACACCATACACGCTGTCTGCCATCTGCCCGGTACAGTTGAAACCGGGATTCATCAATGAAGAGCACACTTCTCCAGTGTGCCAGTGGCCATCGAAGGTGAGCATTTGCCCATTGAAGTCGGTTACGACGCCAAACTGCAGTCAGGTCAAGACCCTGGTGACGATGACGAGCACGCAGATGAGCTTCCCTGAGACTGGCAGTTTGTGCAGAAGTTCTTCAGTTGTGCAAACCCACAGTTTCATCAGCTGCCCGGGTGACTGGTATCAGACAATCCCACAGGTGAAGAAGCCGGATGTGGAGGTCATGGGCTGGCGTGGTTACACGTGGTCTGCGGTTGTGAGGCCAGTTGGACGTACTGCCAAATTCTCTAAAACGACGTTAACATTCAATTTTCTGGCAACAGCTCTGGTGGACATTCCTGATGTCAGCACACCAATTGCAAGCTCCCTCAAAACTTGAGACATCTGTGGCATTGTGTTGTGTGACAAAACTGCACATTTTAGAGTGGCCTTTTATTGTCCCCAGCACAAGGTGCACCTGTGTAATGATAATGCGGTTTAAATCAGCTTCTTAATAATCGATCCACCTGACAGGTGTGGCATATATTGGCAAAGGAAAAATGCTCACTAACAGCGATGTAAACAAATTTGTGCACAAAATTAGAGAAATAAGCTTTGTGTGTATGGAACATTTCTGTGATCTATTTTTCAGCTCATGAAACCAACACTTTACATGTTCCATTTATATTTTTGGTCAGTGTAATACAATTGCTCAGAGAAAAATAGTGGAAAAAAAGTATTACTTGTTAAACAAAAGGGTAGGGCTCAAAATTGACACCCCTGTTTTCAATACCTCACCTTGCAAGGATAACAGCACTGAGCCTTTTTCTAAAACGTTTTACGAGTTGGAGAACCCATTGGGAGGGATCTTAGACCATTCCTCCATACAGAATCCCTTCAGATCCTTGATATCCTTCGTCTGCGCTTATGGACTGCCCTTTTCAATTCAAACCACAGGTTTTCAATGGGTTTCAAGTCCAAAGACAGATGGCCATTGCAAAATGTTGATTCTGTGGCCAATTAACCATTTCTTTGTGGATTTTGATGTATGCTTGGGGTTATTGTCTTCCTGGATGATCCACTTGCAGCCAAGTTTCAGCCTCTTGGCAGAGCCAACCAGGTTTTTGGCTAAAATAGCCTGGTACTGCGTAAAGTTCATGATGCTGTTGACCTTAACAACGGACCCGGGACCAGTGGAAGCAAAATAGCCCCATAACATCAAATATCAACCACCAAAGGTATGGGGTTCTTTTCTGCTCATGCACTCTCATTGTATCATGCAGAAGCATTGAATAACTTTCATTTAAGCATAAATTAAAGCTATACAAAGTTTGTTTACAAAGACTCAAATGACAACAAAAATGGAGTGTAATCAGGTTTGTAACTGTATGCAACCTTACTTTATGGGTAGGAGTAAGACAGTCATAAGTTAAGGAATACCTGGGATAGTATAAAGGTAATCTTTCTACCCCCTCCCCTTACCCCACAACAATATACACTGCTCAAAAAAATAAAGGGAACACTTAAACAACACAATGTAACTCCAAGTCAATCACACTTCTGTGAAATCAAACTGTCCACTTAGGAAGCAACACTGATTGACAATAAATTTCACATGCTGTTGTGCAAATGGAATAGACAACAGGTGGAAATTATAGGCAATTAGCAAGACACCCCCAATAAAGGAGTGGTTCTGCAGGTGGTGACCACAGACCACTTCTCAGTTCCTATGCTTCCTGGCTGATGTTTTGGTCACTTTTGAATGCTGGCGGTGCGTTCACTCTAGTGGTAGCATGAGACGGAGTCTACAACCCACACAAGTGGCTCCTGTAGTGCAGCTCATCCAGGATGGCACATCAATGCGAGCTGTGGCAAGAAGGTTTGCTGTGTCTGTCAGCGTAGTGTCCAGAGCATGGAGGCGCTACCAGGAGACAGGCCAGTACATCAGGAGACGTGGAGGAGGCCGTAGGAGGGCAACAACCCAGCAGCAGGACCGCTACCTCAGCCTTTGTGCATGGAGGAGCAGGAGGAGCACTGCCAGAGCCCTGCAAAATGACCTCCAGCAGGCCACAAATGTACATGTGTCTGCTCAAACGGTCAGAAAAAGACTCCATGAGGGTGGTATGAGGGCCTGACGTCCACAGGTGGGGGTTGTGCTTATAGCCCAACACCGTGCAGGACGTTTGGCATTTGCCAGAGAACACCAAGATTGGCAAATTCGCCACTGGCGCCCTGTGCTCTTCACAGATGAAAGCAGGTTCACACTGAGCACATGTGACAGACGTGACAGAGTCTGGAGACGCCGTGGAGAACGTTCTGCTGCCTGCAACATCCTCCAGCATGACCGGTTTGGCGGTGGGTCAGTCCTGGTGTGGGGTGGCATTTCTTTGGGGTGGCTGCACAGCCCTCCATGTGCTCGCCAGAGGTAGCCTGACTGACATTAGGTACCGAGATGAGATCCTCAGACCCCTTGTGAGACCATATGCTGGTGCGGTTGGCCCTGGATTCCTCCTAATGCAAGACCTCATGTGGCTGGAGTGTGTCAGCAGTTCCTGCAAGAGGAAGGCATTGATGCTATGGACTGGCCCGCCCGTTCCCCAGACCTGAATCCAATTGAGCACATCTGGGACATCATGTCTCGCTCCATCCACCAACGCCTCGTTGCACCACAGACTGTCCAGGAGTTGGCGGATGCTTTAGTCCAGGTCTGGGAGGAGATCCCTCAGGAGATCATCCGCCACCTCATCAGGAGCATGCCCATCATTGTAGGGAGGTCATACATGCACGTGGAGGTCACACACACTACTGAGCCTCATTTTGACTTGTTTTAAGGACATTACATCAAAGTTGGATCAGCCTGTAGTGTGGTTTTCCACTTGAATTTTGAGGGTGACTCCAAATCCAGACCTCCATGGGTTGATAAATTTGTTGATTTCCATTGATAATTTTTGTGTGATTTTGTTGTCAGCACATTCAACTATGTAAAGAAAAAAGTATTTAATAAGATTATTTCATTCATTCAGATCTAGGATGTGTTATTTTAGTGTTCCCTTTATTTTTTTGAGCAGTGTAGTATTTGAGTGTGAAAATTAGAGTTATTTCACAATAGTTGCTGGTTCAGTGTTTACCCTACATTAATTTAGCAGCGGGGCCCCTTAAAAAAGATGATAAAAATGTGTTGTCAGCACATTCAACTATGTAAAGAAAAAAGTATTTAATAAGATTTTCATTCATTCAGATCTAGGATGTGTTGTTTAAGTGTTCCCTTTATTTTTTTGAGCAGTGTATATATAAATCAAATGAAAATTAAAAAAATACTCTCAAAATTTTAAAAATATATTTTTAAAAAATTGTAAAGTGGTTGTCCCACTGGCTGTCATAAGGTGAATGCACCAATTTGTAAGTCGCTCTGGATAAGATTGTCTGCTAAATGATGTAAATGTAAATAAGTTATCATTCCAGAAACTGTGTATATCATTAATTGTAATGACCATTGATCAGGAAATCCTGCAAACAGTGGCTTTTAAACAAATGACTTTAGTCATTACAGAATGAGCCTTCAAAAATAGGCCTATCACAGCGGTTTAGAATGAAATACTGCCATTAACAAGAATCTCACAAACCAGCACTGAGGACTCCAAGGCTAATGAACAGAGTTCTGTGTGTGGCCTGGGTTCAACATCAACTCAGCGAGAGACAAGCTCTTATTGTATGGGTAACACGTGTGATGAGTCATCAAACTCGTAGGTCTGACTCATCATTCAATGCCATTTGCGATGGAACTTAGGATCATAAATATCGAGCCACACACTTTGGCAACTCAAGGCTGAGTGGCAGTGTTAGTCTTCATTTACCCATCTACTTTTATATTTCAAGGTTGCTGAAGACATTTGTTTACAATGTATTATGTATGTGTGTGTGTGTGTAAAGACAAGCATGCAGGTCAAAAAGACACAAACCTGTTTGTCCTTTTGTATTTTCATATTTCTCTTCACCTTCACTGCATCTATGACACAGAAATACATTTCTTTATTGAAATATACACCAACCTCAGTAGGACCTGGTCAAATTATTTGCATGGGGAGAAAGTGTTACTAGTTCAAAAATAAAATAGGAGATAATTGGTTAGTCACCTTTCTCCATTGATAGATTTGTTACACTAAACCAAGGCTCTTTTATGAAACATTCCATCTAGGCCTACATGATTGGGAACCATGAATAATTACAATGTAGCTACTACACTTCTGATTGTCAGGTGTCAACTAGTCTCAGCTATATGTGAAATAAAACAAAATGTGCAACTGAAAGTTATCTTGAAACTGATGAGCCAAACTAAGAAACAAACTAGCCTACCCCTTCCTCGGTCTACTGGATACAGACTAAACTCACTCCCAAATGCACCATTGTTTAGCCAAGAATAAATCAGACACAAATGTGTTCTTTCTTAGCAAACTGTTAATTTGGGACACTTGTTTGTTTACAAAGGAACTTCAAGTGGTTTTGGATTTGTATAATATGTGACATGTAATTGTTTATGTTCTATTCACTTGTATTATCTTTATTTTGTAGTGCATCATGTTGTGCTTTTATGTTTGCAGACCCCAGGAAGAATAGCTGTGACTTATGCAACAGCTAATGGGGCTTCAAATAAACTGCAGGTGGCTAGGGGGCTGGTTATTTTACCTGTGCGACCAGGGTCTTTGTTATCTGTTGGACCTAGTGTAGTTGTGCGGCATTTAGGCTACACCAAAATTCCATAGGAAAAATCGACCTACCTGCGGGAACCTGCTGGCTATCATGAAGTAGCTAGTAGACTGTAGAACTGAATTGCTACAAGTTGTCTGGCAAATTGAAGTTCTTACAAATATGATTAAGAACGCGTTAATCATCAAAACAGCTACCAAAAATAACACTAACCGTTACGTCGGCGGCACAGCGTCCTATTTATATTAGCAAGGTATCGAGCTAGCCAGCCTGCTAACTAATGTCACTGCAATGATGTTATATATTCCAGTCTTTACACGTGTGAACACCCCCTTAAACTCCTCGCAGGGACATCGCCGCTACCCCTCAATAAGACCTCACCTACCTGGGCTACACTCACCGGTCAGGGCATCAGTTGCCGAACACTGCGCGTTCTCCCCGCATTTATTTCCAAGGACACAAAAACGCCATGACAGTTTAGAAAAATGCATAAAAAAATTAGAGGGAGTGTGAGACGGGGAGGGGGACTCCGTGCAATTTCTTAATCCTCATAAAGCACAAGAGCAGATGAGTTCATTCATGAGGGATGCACGAGTTTGAGACTCACCAACCACCGCACCAAAACACAGGACCCAGCAATACAACACAGAATACAAAATACAAAAACAGTTAAAAGACCTACTTACCTAAAATGGCTACTGCAGCAGCCAAAATACAAACAGCTATTATTTTGTGAAGTTTAGCACTGGCCGCCTGCTACAACAGCCTAACATTAATTGGACCCGTAACATTCTATTTTTCATTGGCTGTATCATAGCGCAGCTAGGTCGATTGATATTTCCATTGGTCTTCCAGCTGTCAAACAAGGAGTGCCGTTCTAAGTTTGTCTGAGAGCTACATATTGCAAGCACCATTGTGCACTTTTAGTTATTTGCGTTGATGTGAACCTTATTGTGATTGGTTGTATTCTACTACTTTGCTTGCCATAAAACCGCACGAAAACCTCATTTTCCGGCCATGAGAGTCTCTCGGTTTCGCTCTTTGGCGGTGTAGTTTAACCCGCGTTTGTTTTAATCCTGGTCTCAATGCTGTAAGGCTCTCTGGCTGTTGCATCCACCAATCATGGTGGGTTTTATATGGAAGCCCATTCCTGCCACCCAATTTAAAAAATAAAATAAAGTGCAATACTATCTCAACATTTCCGAAAACTTTAGTCAGAATTTCAAGATAGTATCTTGACATTTTTAAGATAGTATGTTAAAAAAATGTTGATACTATCTCAACATTTCGAGCTAAAGTGGTTCCTCAATTAAAAGTTTAAAGCTTATGCCAAGGCACTGGTAGAGCAGTGGCGATTTTAGCATGTCAATCTTGGTGGGGAAAACTCCTAACATTTTTTTAGATGCATGCCAGCAAAGCCACAACACAACACTAAACAATACATTAATTGCACTATAATGGTGCCCACAAACTGTTAGGGCCTACATAAAGCTGTCCCAACAGCAGAGCTTTCTTTTCAGCACCATAGAGTGAATCCTTACCACTGCTACACCTGGCTATCAGCGGAGCCTTGTCTCGCAGCGAAACAGTTCATTCAGCCTCAATTCCTACCTTAAAAAAAACATAGCTGATATGGCTGACTTGCTTAAACAAATGTGGTTTCTACTGACAATTGAGATGTACAAACTATGGCATAAGGGGACGACGAGCGGATAAGAGGCAATCCATAATTTCGATTTAGACGTTAATGAGCGAGCTAGGACGCACGTAGTCAATATAACTATTTGTTCAGCACTTTTGAAATGGACAGCGACAGAATTCAGAACATGGGCCGTACTTACAGTATTTTTCCTGTACACCAAGTCCGAACCGTAAGATAAATAAAGCGGGCATATAAGCAGACAATGAAAGCTCTTACAGTATTTGATGATTACATTTCTCTAAAACAGGCTATAGGCTACATGTGCACCACCAACAGCTAACAGCTTACTACACAACATACACTTAGCATTACTTTCTTAGCTACAGTATACAGTGCATTCGGAAAGTAGTTTGAAACCACCAAGACTCTTCCTAGAGCTGGCCGCCCGGCCAAACTAAGCAATCGGGGGAGAAGGGCCTTGGTCAAGGAGGTGACCAAGAACCCGATAGTCACTCTGACAGAGTTCCTCTGTGGAGATGGGAGAACCTTCCAGAAGGACAACCATCTCTGCAGCACTCCACCAATCAGGTCTTTATGGTAGAGTGGCCAGACTTAAACCACTCCTTAGTAAAAGGCATATGACAGCCCGCTTGGAGTTTGCCAAAAGGCACCTAAAGGACTCTCAGACCATGAGAAACAAGATTATCTGGTCTGATGAAACCAAGATTGAACTCTTTGGCCTGAATGCCAAGTGTGACATCTGGAGGAAACCTGGCACCATCCCTATGGTGAAGCATGGTGGTGGCAGCATCATGCTGTGAGGATGTTTTTCAGCGGCAGGGACTGGGAGACTAGTCAGGATTGAGGGAATGATGAACAAACAAAGTACAGAGAGATCCTTGATGAAAAGCTGCTCCAGAGTGCTCAGGATCTCATACTGGGGCGAAGGTTCACCTTCCAACAGGACAATGACCCTAAGCACACAGCCAAGACAATGCAGGAGTGGCTTTGGGACAAGTCTCTGAATGTCCTTGAGTGGTCCAGCCAGAGCCCGGACTTGGACCCGATCAAAAATCTCTGGAGAGACCTACATTTAATAGTTCAGTTTTCTATTTGTAATACATTTGCACAAAAAAATGTGGAGGCCAGGTCATCTGATGCAGCACTCCATCACTCTCCTTCTTGGTAAAATAGCCCTTACACAGCCAGTCCTGTTGAAAAACAAATGATAGTCCCACTAAGCCCAAACCAAATGGGATGGCGTTTCGCTGCAGAATGCTGTGGTAGCCATGCTGGTTAAGTGTGCCTTGAATTCTAAATAAATCACAGACAGTGTCACCAGCAAAGCAACCCCACACCATAACACCTCCTCCTCCATGCTTTATGGTGGGAAATACACATGCGGAGATAATCCGTTCACCCACACCACAAAGACACTGTGGTTGGAACCAAAAATCTCCAATTTGGACTCCAGACCAAAGGACACATTTCCACCGGTTTAATGTCCACTGCTGGTGTTTCTTGGCCCAAGCAAGTCTCTTCTTCTTATTGGTGTCCTTTAGTATTGGTTTCTTTGCAGCAATTCGACCATGAAGGCCTGATTCAAACAGTCTCCTCTGAATAGTTGAATAGATGTGTCTGTTACTTGAACTCTGTGAAGCATTTATTTGGGCTGCAATTTCTGAGGCTGGTAACTCTAATGAACTTATCCTCTGCAGCAGGGTCTTCCATTCCTGTGGCGGTCCTCCTGAGAGCCAGTTTCATCATAGCGCTTGATGGTTTTTGCGACTGCACTTGAAGAAACTTTCAAAGTTCTTGAAATGTTCCGTATTGACTGACCTTCATGTCTTGAAGTAATGATGGACTGTTGTTTCTCTTTGCTTATTTGAGCTGTTCTTGCCATAATATGGACTTGGGCTTTTACCAAATAGGGCTATCTTTTGTACACCCCCCTACCTTGTCACAACACTACTGATTGGCTCAAATGCATTAAGAAGGAAATAAATTCCACTAATTAACTTTTAAGAAGGCACACCTGTTAATCGAAATGCATTCCAGGTGACAACCTCATGAAGCTGGTTGAGAGAATGCCAAGAGTGTGCAAAGCTGTCATCAAGGCAAAGGGTGGCTATATATTTTGATTTGTTTAACACTTTTTTGGTTACTACATGATTCCATATGTGTTATTTCATTGTTTTGATGACTTCATTATTATTCTACAATGTAGAAAATTGCAAAAAATAATTAAAAAGAAAGAAAAACCCTTGAATGAGTAGGTGTTCTAAAACTTTTGACCTCCGCCAGGCTCTGGAGAGGGAACCCGCGCCTGCTACCTACCCTCCTGAGCGCATCTACGTCCCCACGGAGGTGAGGGATCGACTGTTGACCTGGGCGCAGACATCCCTCGCCGCTGGACACCCAGGTATTACCCGCACTATTCAATCCATCTCCGCAAAGTACTGGTGGCCCACCTTGGCACAGGACGTCGCCCGCTATGTCAATTCATGCTCCGTATGTGCCCAAACAAAATCTCCCCGGCACGCTCCAGCTGGGAAATTCCTTCCCGTGCATCAGCAGCCTTGGTCCTATCTGTCCATAGATTTCGTTATTGATCTTCCTCCGTCTGATGGTTTCACCACTATTATGGTTGTTGTGGACAGATTCTCTAAATCCTGACGTTTTATCCCTCTCTCTGGTCTCCCTTTTGCACTACAGGCTGCTGAGGCACTGTTCCAGCAGGTTTTCCGGCACAATGGCCTTCCGAAGGACATCGTCTCCAACCGTGGCCCCCGATTCACGTCATGGGTATGCAAAGCCTTCATGGAGAAGCTGGGGGTCACGGTCAGCCTCACTTCCAGGTTTCGGCCTCAGTTTAACGGGCAGGTGGAGAGGATGAACCTGGAGCTGGGGAGGTTCCTGAGGAGTCACTGCCAGGACTGGCAGGGGGAGTGGGCCTGACTCCCTTCCAGTGTGTTCTGGGATATCAGCCAGCCCTGACTATATGGACCCGGAGCCAGACCGAAGCTCCTGCGGTGGACGAGTGGTTCCGGCGCGCAGAAGAGGTTTGGAATGATGCACACGTGAGGCTCCATTACATTTGATTAACGTTCAAAACATATTTTCCCAGTCGGAGTTCGTTTTTTCCCGAATTCCCAGTTTTCTTGAACACACTGAAGTCTGAGATTTCCCAGTTCCGAGTTTCCAGTTGTTTTGAACATGGAAGAATTCATGCTGGATTGACAGCATTGCCAATGCATTCAAACTTTTCTGGCCCATGGTGTTTAATGTTTTTCCTTTTAAGCTTGGAAAAGAGACCCTTAAACCCAGACTTGGACCATACACCCACTCCACTGAATAGCAGGCTAGTGATTGCTTTGCAGCTCTTGCAGTTAGCCACTGATTCCTTCCAAACCACTCATTGTTGAATTTGCGATTTACAACTTGTTGTGTAATGTTTATGGCCGATGAGCACCGATACGTTTTATCTATAATTTCTGTTCATCATTTATTTTCATATGACAAGGATTGAAAAGGATTTGCAAGTAGTTTGTCGACTTGATTCATGATGATGACTGCTAGCTTGCTAGCTAACATTTTGAAAGTATGAGGTTGACATGATCAGTCCAATCAAAGCTACAGTAGATATCACATGATTTGATGTCTTTTTATCTGTGGCCAATGACATTGAGCCTTCTTGGATGGACACTTCTAATGTAACTCTATGGCAGCACCCAAGGGGCTTTAATTTTTCGGTGACGTAGTGTCCCCATGAGTGACAGAACGCTGAGCCTATCACGGCGCAACTAGAGAACATTACCAACCCCTATGCTCCGTATTTTCAGCTGGCTGCCCCACCACCACAGAAAGCACTGAGCTAGGCTGAAACATGCAGCTTTATCAAAGTAAAGATATATGTTTACATTGTTGCAAACTGATATGTGACACATATTATTGCCAAAATATCATGCAAAACATTTAACAACAAAAAAATAAATAGGTGGGGAAACATAACCTATATGACGTGTCGCCACTGGGTAGATGGTGGAAGATTGCAGTAACTTGCATCATATCATTGTGCCAGACTATCACAAGGGGGAGTTAGAATGCTGATTATGCTTTTGGTTTCTCTCCCTCAAAAAACAGATTTATTTATGAAATGTACTAGTTTATTTAGCCAACTAAATGTATTAGTCATCATAAAGCTGAGTGACTTCCTCATTCGTGGCTATGTTTCAAAATAAATAAGTACCGACACACATCTTTAATAAAGAACATTTTCGACAAAGTTAATCTGCTCATGCTGTGTGTGTGTGTCAGGGTCGGCCAGCCCATTAGGCAGGATTAGGCTACTCATGACTGTTGTCCGGGAGTTTCACTCAGTGGGCTAAATTGTCATGATAATTAGCAATTTCAAGTTTGAAGGCCTATTCGTTAATTTTTTTGCTGATTATGGCGAATAAGAAAATACAAACTGCATTTTCCAAGATAATACTACGCCTGATAAACTTGGGTAGGCCTATAGCCGAAATTGTTCAAGTTTGGGGAAGAATGTATGCACCATTTCTACTGATCTGCGTGCCAGTTATGATTTTCATATTCGCATTTTTGTGGAACAATTTCATTTCAATAATAACATTTTAGTTTCTCAAAATCATTGTCACGTGGTTAATAATACAAATCTGAATAAAAATGATAAAAACCCCAAAGTTAAAATTCAACTAATGTGAGAGCACCAGCCTCTACCATATGGATACATTGATAGGCCTACGCCATTGGCGGCTAAAGAAATGAGTGCATGGTATGCTACTCAGAGATAGCTTATAGGCCAAATTGGCCAATGCAGCAGTAAGCCTATAACTTCCATTGTCAACTAAGTAAAAATACATAAAGCCAACAAATTAAAACAGTAGAAAATATCCTGATGAAAATGCAGGTTATTTCAATCACAATCATCTATCTACTCCGCTTGTCTGCCTCCCTTTCTATCTGTCTTGACTTGAGCTATCGCTAGTGAAGTGCAACGTATCAAATCCATCAACTGCTTCTTTCCTGAAGCTGTTGCTAGCAAACTTGCAACATTGTATCAATTAGCCTATTCTGGGCCCTCAGTTTCCTGTGCCAGTGAGATCGGGACAGAGCTGTTTTTACGCAAGGGCAGTTCAAATTATACTCAAGACACATTATCTTCACACATATTTTAGATGCTTTTCACTGACAGCCGCAACTCAATAATCAGCTAGGCCTATTGCCACGTGCTGCCCAAATTATGGGCTTCCCAACTAGGCATAGGCCTAAACTCTTGTGATTTGAAATAATCCACAGCAAAAACATTTAAAGAAGCTAATGATTCTCTGTGGCTAAGTCATGCTCTCTGGTGAAGTATTTTTAATGATTTTATTTATTTCTGTAAAGACAGTAGTAGGCCTAATTATATAATTTTGGCAAATGTATTTCAATTTAGGCTACGTTAGGACGTGTCGCCTATGGTAACTGATATTCAGAGCTTAAATAGCCTAAATGATTAGTCTTAAGTCTTTGTCATGTATCAGTACTATAAAGCCAATGCAACTGCCTGTTTTACAAACCAATTTTTTTTTAATTAAATTTTAGTCATTTAGCAGACGCTCTTATCCAGAGCGACTTACATGAGCAATTAGGGTTAAGTGCCTTGCTCAAGGGCACATCAACAGATTTTTCACTTAGTCGGCTCTGGGATTAGAACCAGTGACCTTTCGGTTACTGGCACAACGCTCTTACCCACTAGGCTACCTGCCGCCCACATGGATAGGCATACATAAAAGTGCATTGCAGGCCGAAACTGTGTAGACTAGGCTACTATTCTACTTTGTAGGGATAGGAAGAGGGCAAAAAAAATGTGTCTCGCCTAGGGTGACATATCGGCATATCGGCCAGGACTGGGCCTGGTGTTTGTGTTCAACTTTTGTGAATTTGTGGTTTCAATTAAGAACTTAAATGAATGAAATCAAATATATACTATTCATAATGAATAATTAGATGCTTGTTGCGAGCTTGTAATTCCTCCGACACACCTATAGCGTTAGTATTTCATCAACGATGTCGAGTACAAGCATATTTAGGCTATAATAGGCTACCACCTCTCTACTGTACATATTGTAGGCAGTAAAATCTAATGAAAAATGTACCTGGTAATCTAACTTCATTTACTGCTGGCGTCAGCATGCTTCAGTTCGGCAGATTTCTAGCCGAAGTCCGCTAGGCGAACTAAACAAGTGTGCTCGCATACTCCCTTAAAAGACCTTCACTTGAAAAATGTGAAAAAAGCAGCAATAGTACAGTTTGTCCATTTTGAGACGCCGTAGTCAGTATACACTTCCACAAAATAGTCAGAATTAATTTAAGTTACAGTAACTCAAGAAATGTGTCATTCATTTTTACGTTTTTTTGCCGAGGAGATCTTAGTTGTGCAATTTTACATCTAACTAAGATGTTTGGTGCAGTATTTCTCAATGAAAAAAAGTGTAGTCTCTAGTTGAATAACAAAGACTTTATTGGAGAATCCCTACTGTTGACCAATCACAGACGAAGGGGCGTAGACTTCGGCTTGCCTCTAGAAAATATTTTGTGTGCCCGAACAACCGGAAAAACCCTTGCAGAAGTCCAAATTTAACAAAGATTTCACAAAATGTAGTCAGAATATATGCACAAACTCTTCCGAACTATTTTGTCTGGGAAGCATGTGGACGCCTTAAGACCTATGGGTTTAACCTTCTGAATGAATGATTATGTTGAAGAAAGCAGGCGTGATTTCCCAAAAAAATAACATAATTTACTTAACGTAAGTCTAAATTTTGATATACATAAGTCCACATTTCCAGATACTAACTTGAAATTTCGAGATACTAACTTGAGAAATGTTGAGATAGTAGAACATACAAATAGGATACATGTACATACATGCAGTATTATGTGATGATTTCCATCTATCCCCATTGCAGAGATCAGCACAGCAAGGCTGCCAGCAAACATGTGGTGAGCTGGCATTTGCCCCAACACTTTTGATTCAGTTTAATAAAAAATATTGGCAAAGTAATGATGTTTACACTGATTTGCCTCGTGATTTGTCAACTCGTGCACAATTAATCTGTGCTTCAGTCTGATCAACTGTAAACCACAGATAACCACAGCTGGAGGTAGCCTTGAGAAGCCTATGCGTTCTTATCCCCTCTGGCCAGGGGAAACGAAGGGGTAACGTCATGTATTTATAGCCTAAGCTACATTATGACCTTATTGCCTGAAATATAACTATTTATTTGTGTTAAGAGAACATGTGAATGTGATCACATTTGGTTTATATTCAATCTTCGGGTGGCTAGGCTAGCTAGATCAATCAACACAATACTGATGACATACTGTCTGAGTAACTTTTTAATTACAAATGCAAAGGCCTAAACAATGCAACCCAGCATAAAGCAAGCTCAGCCCCGTTAATTCTATTGTCCAATCGCAGTTGTTGTCTAGAAAAAAACTACAATATATGACCTGATTAGAAATCAGATCCCATCATAGCCCATATAAAACCGCTTTACAGCTGATTTATTACTATGTCAGTTTTACCTGGTCAGGTTAGCCTACCAGATCAGGAAAAACTCTGGGCCCCAGGAACCCTCCCACCAACTCTTACATCACCACACAGTGTTACAAATGAAGAAACATATCCTATAAGAATGGTCTACTATTTCAAAATGTCTAGTTAGCATCTAAACATTTCGGGATTTTGAGATAGTATTTAGAAATGTTGAGATAGTATCTACATTTTTTATTTGATTATTGTGGCAGGAATGAGAATCCATACTTTTACTCCATCATTACAGCGTTGAAGAAAAAACAAAGTAACAATCAGGTCTTTGCTCATTGTCACGTTGTATAATGATTAGAAGACAGGCGCAGGAATACGTATTCGTTTTTTTTATTACTCCACCCAACACAATGTACGTCATGAAAAAAACGACGGGGACGAAGCCCAAAACAAACACGTACAGTTGAAGTCGGAAGTTTACATACACCTTAGCTAAATACATTTAAACTCTGTTTTTCACAATTCCTGACATTTAATCCTTGTAGAAATTCCCTGTTTTAGGTCAATAAGAATCACCATTTTATTTTCAGAATGTGAAATGTCAGAATAATTGTAGAAAGAATGATTTGTTTCAGCTTTTATTTCTTTCATCACATTCCCAGTGGGTCAGAAGTTTACATATACTCAATTAGTATTTGGTAGCATTGCCTTTAAATTGTTTAACATGGGTCAAACGTTTCAGGTAGCCTTCCACATGCTTCCCACAATAAGTTGGGTGAATTTTGGCCCATTCCTCCTGACAGAGCTGGTGTAACTGAGTCAGGTTGTAGGCCTCCTTGCTCGCACACGCTTTTTCAGTTCTGCCCACAAATTGTCTATAGGATTGAGGTCAGGGCTTTGTGATGGCCACACCAATACCTTGACTTTGTTGTCCTTAAGCCATTTTGCCACAACTTTGGAAGTATGCTTGGGGTCATTGTCCATTTGGAAGACCCATTTGCGACCAAGCTTTAACTTCCTGACTGATGTCTTGAGATGTTGCTTCAATATATCCACATAATTTTCCTTCCTCATGATGCCATCTTTTTTGTGAAGTGCACCAGACCCTCCTGCAGCAAAGCACCCCCACAGCATGATGCTGCCACCCCCGTGCTTCACGGTTGGGATGGTGTTCTTCTGCTTGCAAGCGACCCCCTTTTTCCTCCAAACATAACGATGGTCATGATGGCCAAACAGTTCTATTTTTGTTTCATCAGACCAGAGGAAATTTTTCCAAAAAGTATGATCTTTGTCCCCATGTGCAGTTGCAAACCGTAATCTGGCTTTTTTATGGCGGTTATGGAGCAGTGGCTTCTTCCTTGCTGAGCGGCCTTTCAGGTTATGTCGATATAGGACTCGTTTTACTGTGGATATAGATACTTTTATACCTGTTTCATCCAGCATCTTCACAAGGTCCTTTGCTGTTGTTCTGAGATTGATTTGCACTTTCGCACCAAAGTATGTTCATCTCTAGGAGACAGACACTTCCTGATTGACCCTCTCCCCCTGCCCATTAGCTTGAGGACAGTACCCGGAGGTGAGGCTGACTGTGACCCCCATGCGTTCCATGAATGCTTTCCATACGTGTGAGGTGAACTGAGGGCCACGGTCTGACACAATGTCCGACGGGAGCCCAGGCAGAGGAAGGAGGCGACAAGCTTTGGAAAACCGGTCCACAACGACGAGAATGGTGGTGTTCCCCTGGGAAGGGGGGAGGTCAGTGACAAAGTCCACCGATAGGTGAGACCAGGGTCGTTGTGGAACCAGCAGGGGAAGGAGCTTTCCATAAGGGAGGTGTCTGGATGTCTTAGACTGGGCACAGATGGAGCAGGAAGAGACGTAAACCCGGACGTCCCTAGCCAAGGTGGGCCACCAGTACTTCTCAGTCAGGCAGGTGATGGTATGGCTTTTCCCAGGATGACCCGACATAGACGCAGAGTGCGCCCAGGAAAGGAGTCGGTCCCACACACCCGTGGGCACGTAGGCACGGTTCTCTGGGCACTGTGCAGGTGCGGGTTCCGTACGCAGGACCTTCCGTATGTCGGCGTCCACGTCCCACACCACTGGCGCGATGATATGTCACGGAGGGATGATGGGGTCTCCTCTCCCTGCCTCTCCTCTGTGTCATAGAGGTGAGACAGGGCGTCCGCCTTCACGTTCTTCGAGCCTTGCCTATAGGAAAGTGTGAATTGGAACCTGGCGAGGAATAGAGCCCACCTGGCCTGCTCGGGTTTAGCCTCTTCGCTGCCCTGATGTACTCCAGGTGGCGGTGGTCCGTACACACCAGGAAAGGGTGTTTGGACCCCTCCAGCCAGTGCCTCTACGCCTTCAGAGCCTTCTTGACTTCCAAGAGTTCCCGGTCCCTGGGCGGGGCTCAGCTGCTTGGAGTAGAAGGCGCAGTTTTGGAGGGGTTCCGGTGCGCTGGGACAGCACTGCCCCGACTCCTACTTCGGAGGCATCCACCTCGACGATGAAGGGGTGAGGGGTCGGGATGTCCCAGCATGGGGGCAGTGGTGAAACGTGCCTGCAGCATCTCGAACACCCTCTCTTCCTCCGCCGTCCAACGAAGCCGCTTGGGATCTCCTCTCAGCAGGGAGGTAAGAGGCGGGACCACCGCGCTGAAGCTCCGGATGAACCTCCGGAAATAGTTGGCGAACCCCAGGAATCGCTGGACTGCTTTCACTGAGTTGGTGATGGGTCATGAATGACTGCGCTGACGCTTTGCTCCTCCATCTCCACTTCCTCCGTGAATATGAGATATGAGACTGCTTTCTTGTTTAACATATAGGTTATGCTCCAACAGTCTTCCCAGCACAGACCTGACTAACGAGACATGCTGGGCTCGGTCAGCAGACTAGACCAAAATGTAATCTATATAAACTACTACACCCCTTCCCAGCATGTCCGAAAACACTTCGTTAATACTGGAAGACTGAAGGAGCATTAGACAGGCCAAAGGGCATTACGAGATAGTTTTCCATTCGTCACCTGCACGAATGCGCACAAGATTGTAGGCGCTCCTCAAGTCCAGTTTCATGAAGTTCTCGCCCCGTGCATTTGTTCGATGATGGTTGGGATGAGGGGTAAAGGATAGCTGAACTTAACGGTGGCTTTATTCAGTGTCTGATAATCAATGCAGGGGTGCAGTCCCAAATCTTTCTTCTTAATAAAAAATAAGCTTGAGGAGGCTGGTGACATAGAAGGGTGGATAAACCCCTGCTGGAGGCTCTCCTGTACGTAGGTATCCATGGCCTCGGTCTCCGTGTAGGAGAGGGGATAGACCTGACCTCTCGGGAGGGCTGCGTCAGACAGCAGGTCAATGGTACAGACCCAGGGGCAATGAGGAGGCAGGCGTGTAGCCTGGGTCTTAGAGAATACCCGGTGCAGATCCTGGTATTCCTCCGGTAAATCCACTTGAGTGGCGTGGTCCGGACTTTCCACCGTAGTGGTGTTTACAGACACCACGAGACACCTCCCCTGACACTCCAGCAACGAACCCAGCAGTCTCCTCTCAGACCAGGAAATAACAGTGTTATGCCAACTCAACCAGGGGAGACCTAAAACAATGGGGTGCGTGGGGGTGTCTATAATCAAAAAGGTGATCTGTTCTAAATGATTGTTATGGGTCAGCAGAGAAACGGGAACAGTGATGTGATGTACGAGCCCCGTCCCTATTGGACGATTATCCAGGGCTCGAACAGGAATGGGTGACTGTAGGGGAACCAAAGGAATGCGTATTGCAGTGGCCAGTGCTCTATCTAAAAGATTTGCGGCAGCTCCGGAGTCAATCAGAGCTAACGGGAGTGAGGGGCTAGGGTATTCAGGAAATTTAATGGAAAAACACACTGGTTGCGTTGACAGAAAAGGAGATGCGATCGTGCATCCTACCTGGGTTGGAGCAGGGGAATTCCCTAGCTTGTCACCTCCTCGCCTATTAGTTGATAGAGGGCATGTCGGGGAGAAATGAACCTTTCTCCACAATAGGAGCAGAGGCCCAGATTCCTCCTTCTCCTACGCTCTGCCTCGGGCAAACGTGCAGAGCCCACCTCCATCGGCTCTGGCCACGGAGCCATGGGCTCCGGATTCCGCGCAGGTCTTCGTCAGGACCGCAGGAGGTTGTCCAACCGGATCGCAATGCTGATGAGCTGGTTGAGTGACAGGTTGTCATCATGGCAGGCTAACTCCCTCTGTACCTCCTCCTGCAGTCCGCTGCAGAAAACAGTGACCAGAGCCGACTTGTTCCATCTGTTGGAGGCCGCGATGGTCCGGAACTCCAGGGCGAACTCCGAGGCAGTCCTAGATCCCTGGCGTAGTCAGAGTAGACGCTCACCCCCCTCTCGGCCCTCCACAGGATTTTCAAACACCGAGCGGAAGAGGAGGGTGAAGCGCTCGTAGGACTCGACCTTGTGTCCACCCGTTTCCCAGACCGCGGCACCCCAGTCCAGGGCCCTTCCGGTCAGTGCCGAGATGACTGTGGCAACTCTGTCTCTCCCGGAGACAACCTCGGCGTAGTGAGCGAGGTACTGGTCGCATTGCAGAGGGAATCCCTTGCATCTCGCTGGCGTGCCATCGAGCGCTCCAGGAGGGACAGGGGTATTCCGCGGACCGGCTCAGATGGGACGGAGACAGGTAGTGGTGGTGTATTCAGGCTGGTATGGCCGTAAGCCAGAACCGGTGCTGGAGACTGGGGGGACTGCACAGTCCTCTCCAAATGCAGGATGGTTGCCAGCACGCTGTCTGTGGCGCTGCCGAGTCGCAGGAATACGTATTCTTTTTTTTATTACTCCACCCAACACAAGGTACGACATGAAAAAACAACGGGGACGAAGCCCTCATCACCACCTCATCACAGAATCACCCACCCGTTGTGGAGTCAGCGGGAGAGACGCGCATTCCTGGAGTCGTGGAACGGGTCCATGAGCATTCAACTATGCTAGCCAGCTTGGGTGAAGCGATGGATCAGGTTCTTCAGGTCGTCCAACGCCTGGAGAGGAGATAGCCTGATCCGTCGAGACCAGCTGGCCAACCGGATCCCGCCACCTACACCCCAGTACCCGGAGGGATCCAGATATCCTGACCACGGGAGTTTGACGGGACAGCGGCACTGTGCCAAGGATTCCTTCTCCAACTGGAGCTCTACTTCTCCAGCATCCGGCCAGTCCCATTGGAGCGGGAGAAGGTGTCCGCCCTCGTCTCCTGCCTCTCGGGGAAAGCCCCGGAGTGGGCCAACGCGGTGTGGAACGAAGGAGGAGCTGCGTTGGAGAGTGTTCGCATTATGAATACCTGGTGATGTCCTATGGTTTGATGAATGCTCCCTCAGTTTTCCAGTCCTTTGTGAATGAGGTGTTTCGGGACATGCTTGGTCGCGGTGTAGTGGTCTACATCGATGACATCCTGGTGTATTCTGCTACGCGTGCCGAGCATGTGTCCCTGCTTCGCAAGGTGCTGGCCCGACTGTTGGAAAATGACCTTTATGCTAAGGCAGAGAAGTGTATGTTTTTCCAGCAGTCCGTCTCCTTCCTTGGATACCGCATTTCCACATCAGGTGTGGAGATAGAGGGAGATCGCATTTCAGCCGTGCGTAATTGGCAGAGTCCAACCACGGTTAAGGAGGTGCAGCGCTTCCTTGGCTTTGCCAACTACTATCAGAGGTTTATCCGGGGCTTTGGCAAGGTCGCAGCTCCCAATTATCTCCCTGTTGAAGGGTGGGCCGTCCCGGCTCCGCTGGTCTGCTGAGGCTGACCTGGCCTTCAGCAAACTGCGGGTTCTGTTCACCTCAGCCCCAGTACTGGCCCACCCGATTCATCACTACCGTTCGTAGTGGAGGTGGATGCGTCCGAGGTTGGGATAGGAGCTGTCCTGTCTCAATGCTCGGGTACGCCACCCAAGCTCCGCCCCTGTGTGTTCTTCTTGAAGAAGCTCAGCCTGGCGGAGCAGAACTACGGCGTTGGTGATCGGGAGCTGTTGGCTGTTGTCTCAGCCTTGACCGTGTGGAGGCATTGGCTCGAGGCGGCGAAACACCCTTTCCTCGTCTGGACGGACCACCGTAACCTGGAGTACATCCGGGCAGCGAGGAGGCTGAACCCTCGCCAGGCCAGGTGGGCCCTGTTCTTCACCCGGTTTGATTTTACACTGTCCTACATACCGGGTATGAAGAACGTGAAGGCAGACGCACTGTCCCGGCTGTATGACACAGAGGAGAGGCCCAGCGACAACACCCCCATACTGCCGGCCTCCTGCATTGTGGTGCCGGTAGTATGGGCGATGGACGCGGATATAGAGCAGGCATTACGCACGGATCCCTCTCCACCTCAGTGTCCTTGGCTAAGGACGTGAGGGTGTATGTATCCTACTGCTCAGTGTGCACCCAGAGTAAGGCACCTAGGCACCTCCCAGCTGGTAAGTTACAACCTTTACCAGTTCCACAACAACCATGGTCTCACCTAAGTGTTGATTTTCTAACTGATGTTCCCCTCTCCCAAGGTAACACCACCCTCCTGGTCATTGTGGACCGCTTTTCTAAAGCCTGCCGCCTCCTTCCTCTGTCCGGTCTCCCCACGGCTCTGCAAACTGCGGAGGCCCTGTTTACACATGTCTTCCGGCACTACGGGGTACCAGAGGATATAGTGTCTGACCGAGGTCCCCAGTTCACGTCCAAGGCCTGGAAGGCGTTCATGGAACATCTGGGGATCTCGGTGAGCCTGACCTCTGGGTTCCACCCCGAGAGTAATGGGCAGGTGGAACAGGTAAATCAGGACGTGGGTAGGTTCCTGTGGTCCTACTGCCAGGACCGGCCGGGGGAGTGGTCGGTGTTCTTGCCATGGGCAGAATATGCCCAGAACTCTCTCCGCCACTCCTCCACTAACCTAACGCCTTTCCAGTGTTTTCTAGGTTACCAACCGGTTCTGGCACCGTGGCACCAGAGCCAGACCGAGGCTCCTGCGGTGGATGACTGGTTTCGACAGGCAGAGGAGACATGAGATGTTGCCCACGTTCACCTCCAACTCGCCGTGCGTCGTCAGAAGGCCAATGCTGACCGCCACCGCAGTGAGGCCCCCCCGTCTTTGTACCGGGGGATCGGGTCTGGCTCTCGACCCGGAATCTGCCCCTCCGCCTGCCCTGCCGGAAGCTGAGCCCACGGTTTTTGGGGCCGTTCAAAGTCCTGAGGAGAGTAAACGAGGTCACTTATAGGTTATTTCTTCCCCCTGATTACCTTATTAACCCCTCATTTCATGTGTCTCTCCTCAGGCCGGTGGTAGCTGGTCCGCTCCAGGAGTCTGAGGTGCGGGAGGTCCCTCCACCTCCTCTGAACATTGAGGGGGCCCCGGCGTACTCTGTCCATTCCATCCTGGATTCGAGGCGTCGGGTGGGGGCCTTCAGTACCTTGTGGAGTGGGAGGGGTATGGTCCGGAGGAACGGTGCTGGGTCCCGGTGAGGGATATCCTCGATCCCTCCATGTTACGGGATTTCCACCGTCGCCATCCGGCTCGCCCTGCTTCGCGTCAAGGGGGGGGTACTGTCAAGACTTACGCCGAGGCTGCCTCCCCTCCTTGTTCGGGCAGGTTTCGGCGTTCGGCGTCACCGGCTTACTAGCTACTGCCGATCCATTTATCATCACTCCAATTGTCTTCAATCACACACACCTGGTCCTTATTCCCTCATTAGTCATTGTATAAGTGTTCCCTCTGCTTCCTTGTCTGTGTGGGTGATTGTTTATTGTGGAGGTTGGTGAAGCTCGGTGGAGCTCGTGTATTTTGTATCGACAGGAGTTTTCCCGTGTGCCTAGGTATTTTCCAGTGCGCCTGTTTTGTGCCCTGGAGTGTGTTTGACGCATTTCTGCGTAAACCTGTATTTTGCGGATTAAAGCCTGTTATTCTGTGATTTACCCTCCTGCGCCTGACTCCTTCATCACCACCTCATCACAAACAGTACCGTGGGGATTCGTGACACTCATGTTTCATTTCCCGGATGTGAAATTTCCTGGAGTATAACGCATTGACATTCTTCAGTATTTAATCAGCAAATTGTATTTTCTCTGGCAACTTCTATGAAGTCTTCAGATTGTTGGTGACAAAATGTGTCATTGTAAGTTGTTGTGAGTTGAACCTACAGGCAGCGTTGTAAGTCATTTTTTGGCGTATCTGTACTTTACTTCACTATTTATATTTTAGACTTTTACTTTTACTTCACTATATTCCTAAAGAAAATAATGTACTTTTTACTCCATACATTTTCCCTGACACCCAAAGGTACTCGTTACATTTTCAATGCTCAGCAGGACAGGAAAATTGTCAAATTCACGCACTTATCAAGAGAACATCCCTGGTCATCCCTACTGTCGCTGATCTGGCGGACTCACTAAACACACATGCTTTGTTTGTAAATTATGTCTGAGTGTTGAAGTGTGCCCCTGGCTATCTATAAATAAATAAAAACAAGAAAATGGTGCCGTTTGGTTTGCTTAATATAAGGAATTTGAAATGATTTATACTTTTACTTTTACTTTTGATACTTAAGCATATTTAAAACCAAATACTTTTACTTTCACTTTGACGTGAGTCGTTTTCTTTTAAGGTATCTTTACTTTTACTCAAGTATGACAATTGGATAATTTTTCCACCACTGCCTACAAGTATCATTCAGCCATTACACTTGTGTAGGCCCATCTGTATGTTGAGGTGTCCTGATTACCTGGCTTTAATGCTAAGGTGGGTCACTGTCCAGTTTATGAGTTACTGTACAAGGAAGATATTCAATGGCTTGCACAGTTCACTTCGATTATTTTCTGTGACTTTCTTTTGGCTTTATAGGCTATAGAGATCAGGTGAATAATCCAGGTGAATAAGATGAATCAGCTAGTTGAGTCAGGTGAATACAAATATAGCCCATGCCCATCTTGACATCAGGTGGGTTAGTAGGTTGAAGTCTGTAGTCCTATTCCAGCTTACATCCTTCATACCACTGTTATTACAAATCCTGGTGGAACCAATTACTGGACTTAATAGTGTCTGACTTATCCTTTGAGATTCAATCAAACAAGTATAACCGGCGTCACTGTGCTAGCTTAGTATATAGTGCTGGCTCCCTGAACTTGCTTCTGACTTGGCTTGAACCAGGGTCCTCTACCTCGCCAACACATGTGGCCGCCCGCTTGACAACGTACGAACTGATTGAGCTATAGGAAAGGGATCCTGTTTGATAGCTCCATTGGGAATATTTCAAGCTAGCTGTGGAATGAGCTTAACGGCACGTTCTTAACTCTGTTACAGTCACCCCCTCTAAACTCGTTCCACAGCAACCCCAGTGGTCGAGCTTAGCCCAACTGTGGCTACAGGTAAACGGCACCAGTATAACCGGCGTCACTGTGCTAGCTTAGCATATAGCGCCGCCTCCCTGAACTTGCCTCTGACTGGGCTTGAACCAGGGTCCTCTAGTCTACCTCGCCAACATACATGACCGCCGCTTGACAACTTTCGAACCGATTGAGCTACAAAAGAAGGTTTGTTTTCAATAGCTCCATTGGCAACATTTCAAGCTAGCTGTGGAGTGAGCTTTACGGCACGTTCTTAACTCTGTTACACAAGCACCACCACATGCACCATTTGGTACCAGGTTGACAATTGTGCTGAATTCTTTGAAGGAAATAGCCTATCAGAAAGTATCTATTGTTAATGCATAAGCACCAACTAACTAGATAAGTACAATTGGAAACAGTAGGCCTCCTGTAAAATAAAGTGCTACCAACATCCCCACACAACAGGCCCTTTTCCCGATGAGATCTCTCTTGTAATAAATAATTTCTTCATTTTCATCAAAGGATGATGGAGTTATACAAATGGTAATTGCTTAAATACAAGTGCAACTCCACAGCAATCTTATTGGGTAACATTGTTACCACTTTTCAGAATGTCACAATAAGTGTTGTTATTGTAACATTGTTACCGCTTTTATCATGTCACAGTAAGTGTTGTTATTGACCCATTGGGTCCCGCTGTAAATTCCGTGCACTTATAAAGGTTTCATAAAGCCTTCATAAACACTACATACAGTAAATGTGTCACAAATCATCTATAACTGTATGTCATGCTTTATAAAGGGTTCATAAATGTGGCATAACTGTGTGACATAACCCCCAATGTCAAATGTGACATGACCCACTATGTGTGACATAACCCACTTTCTGGTTGCCGGTGATTTTAATTTGGCGTCACTAAGACATGTGATGGCCAACTTCCATCAACTCGTCTCCAACTCAAAGTTCTACACCATTGCAATTCTACCCACAAGCAAGCATACAAGGCCCTCCCTTGTCCGCCATTTGGCAAATCTGATCATGACTCCATACTCTTGCTTCCTGTTTACAAGCGGAAGCTGAAACAGGAAGTAGGTACGATTGGCTCCGTTGAGAAATGGTCACCAGAATCAGAGGTTATGCTACAGGACTGCTTTGCTAGCGCTGATTGGAATATCTTTCGAGACTCCGGCAATAACATTGACGAGCTAACCACCTCCGTCACCGGCTTCATTAGAAAATGCTTCCTCAATCAAAAACCCTGGATTGATACTAAGGTTGGCGCTAAACTAAAGAACAGGGCTACCGCACACAGAGCTATCGTAGACAACCCTGATGCTAAAGACAGGAATAAGTACAAGAAGGCCCACTATGGCCTCCGCAGAGTCATCAAGCACCATTACGGATTACAAAGGAAGACCCAACCATGATCTGCCCAACGATGCCTCTCTACCAGACGATGACAATGCATTTTATGCACGCTTTGACAACAACAACATCAACATCGAGCCGGGTGTGAGGATTAGGTGATCTCGCTCTCCGAGGCCGACATAAGAAGGGTCTTTAAGCTGGTCAACACCCGCAAGGCAGTGGGCCCCTAAAGTATTCCAGGGCGCGTTCTTAGAGCATGCGCAGAACAGATGGCAGGCATATTCACAGTAATTTTCAACCTCTCCTTGTCCCAGTCTGTAATCACCATATGTTTTAAAATGACCACAATCATTCCTGTTACTAAACACTCTAAGGCTTCATGCCATAATGACTACCACCCTGTAGCAATTCTGTAATCATGAAGTGCTTTGATAGGCTGGTTATGGAACACATTCACTCCACCCTCCCAGCCACACTAGACCCACTCCAATTTGCATACCGCCCCAACAGATCCATAGACGACGCAATCTCATTTGCTCTCCACACTGCCCTCACCCACCTAGATAAGAGGAATACCTACAGTGAGGGAAAAAGGTATTTGATCACCTGCTGATTTTGTACGTTTGCCCACTGACAAAGAAATGATCAGTCTATAATTTTAATGGTAGGTTTATTTGAACAGTGAGAGACAGAATAACAACAAAAAAATCCTGAAAAACGCATGTCAAAAATGTTATAAATTGATTTGCACTTTATTGAGGGAAATAAGTATTTGACCCCCTCTCAATCAGAAAGATTTCTGTCTCCCAGGTGTCTTTTATACAGGTAACGAGCTGAGATTAGGAGCACACTTAAAGTGCTCCTAATCTCAGTTTGTTACCTGTATAAAAGACACCTGTCCACAGAAGCAATCAATCAATCAGATTCCAAACTCTCCACCATGGCCAAGACCAAAGAGCTCTCCAAGGATGTCAGGAACAAGATTGTAGACCTACACAAGGCTGGAATGGGCTACAAGACCATCGCCAAGCAGCTTGGGGAGAAGGTGACAACAGTTGGTGCGATTATTCACAAATGGAAGAAACACAAAAGAACTGTCAATCTCCCTCGGCCTGGGGCTCCATGCAAGATCTCACCTTGTGGAGTTGCAATGATCATGAGAACGGTGAGGAATCAGCCCAGAACTACACGGGAGGATCTTGTCAATGATCTCAAGGCAGCTGGGACCATAGTCACCAAGAAAACAATTGGTAACACACTACGCCGTAAAGGACTGAAATCCTGCAGCGCCCGCAAGGTCCCCCTGCTCAAGAAAGCACATATACAGGCCCGTCTGAAGTTTGCCAATGAACATCTGAATGATTCAGAGGAGAACTGGGTGAAAGTGTTGTGGTCAGATGAGACCAAAATCGAGCTCTTTGGCATCAACCCAACTCGCTGTGTTTGGAGGAGGAGGAATGCTGCCTATGACCCCAAGAACACCATCCCCACCATCAAACATGGAGGTGGAAACATTATGCTTTGGGGGTGATTTTCTGCTAAGGGGACAGGACAACTTCACTGCATCAAAGGGACGATGGACGGGGCCATGTACCGTCAAGTCTTGGGTGAGAACCTCCTTTCCTCAGCCAGGGCAATGAAAATGGGTCGTGGATGGGTATTCCAGCATGACAATGACCCAAAACACACAGCCAAGGAAACAAAGTATTGGCTCAAGAATAAGCACATTAAGGTCCTGGAGTGGCCTAGCCAGTCTCCAGACCTTAATCCCATAGAAAAGCTGTGGAGGGAGCTGAAGGTTCGAGTTGCCAAACGTGAGCCTCGAAACCTTAATGACTTGGAGAAGATCTGCAAGGAGGAGTGGGACAAAATCCCTCCTGAGATGTGTGCAAACCTGGTGGCTAACTACAAGAAACGTCTGACCTCTGTGATTGCCAACAAGGGTTTTGCCCCAAGTACTAAGTCATGTTTTGCAGAGGGGTCAAATACTTATTTCCCTCATTAAAATGCAAATCAATTTATAACATTTTTGACATGCGTTTTTCTGGATGTTTTTGTTGTTATTCTGTCTCTCACAGTTCAAATAAACCTACCATTTAAATTATAGACTGATCATGTCTTTGTCAGTGGGCAAACGTACAAAATCAGCAGGGGATCAAATACTTTTTTTCCCTCACTGTATGTGAGAATGCTGTTCATTGACTACAGCTCAGCGTTCAACACCATTGTCCCCAACACCATTGTCTGAACACCTCCCTCTGCAACTGGATCCTAGACTTTCTGACGGGCCGACCCCAGGTGGTGAGGGTAGGAAACATCACCTCTGCGACGCTGACCCTTAATACAGGGACCCCACAGGGGTGTGTACTTAGTCCCCTCCTGTACTCCCTGTTCACCCACAACTGTGTGGTTCACCCACCGCTGAAGACGCGACGGTGGTAGGCCTGATCAACGGCGACGATGAGTCAGCCTACAGGGAGGACCAAGGAGCTGATGGTGGACTACAGGAAACAGGGGGCGAGCACGCCCCCATCCACATCGAGGGGGCGGCAGTGGAGCAGGTAGACAGCTTCAAGTTCCTCGGTGTCCAACTCACTAAAGATTAAAAAAAATCCAAACACACGCACAGTCGTGAAGAAGGCGCGACAGTACCTTTTCCCCCTCAGGAGGTTGAAAAAGTTTGGCATGGGCCCTCAAATCCTCAAAAGGTTATACAGCTGTACCATTGAGAGCATATTGACTGGCTGCATCACTGCTTGGTATGGCAATAGCACCACCGCCCTCGATCGCATGGCGCTACGGAGGGTTGTGAAGACAGCCCAGTACATAACTGGGGCCGAGCTCCCTGTCATCCAGGACATCTATATCAGGCTGTCCGCACAACCCTCTGTAGCGCCATGCTGTCGAGGGCGGTGCTATTGCCATACCAAGCAGTGATGACTGATAAATAGCTAACAAAATAGCTACACAAACTATCTGAGTTAACCTTGTATCTTTACTGACCTTTCATTTCTATATTTCCACTGTCTCTATGCACACTCACAGGGCCCTACACACTCACACACACCGTCACTCCAACACACACACAAACACTCACTCCATAATTTTCTCACTCACACATAATATGCACATACATTTATACTGACTAGATAATAAACAGAGTAGCAGCAGTGTATGTGAAGAGTGTGAAAGTGTCTATGTGTGTGTGTGTGTGTGTGTTTGGCGTCAATATACGTGTGTTAGAGTACAGTGGGGAAAAAAAGTATTTAGTCAGCCACCAATTGTGCAAGTTCTCCCACTTAAAAAGATGAGAGAGGCCTGTAATTTTCATCATAGGTACACATCAACTATAACAGACAAAATGAGGAAATAAATCCAGAAAATCACATTGTAGGATTTTTAAGGAATTTGTTTGCAAATTATGGTGGAAAATAAGTATTTGGTCAATAACAAAAGTTTCTCAATACTTTGTTATATACCCTTTGTTGGCAATGACACAGGTCAAACGTTTTCTGTAACTCTTCACAAGGTTTTCACACACTGTTGCTGGTATTTTGGCCCATTCCTCCATGCAGATCTCCTCTAGAGCAGTGATGTTTTGGGGCTGTCGCTGGGCAACACGGACTTTCAACTCCCCTCCAAAGATTTTCTATGGGGTTGAGATCTGGAGACTGGCTAGGCCACTCCAGGACCTTGAAATGCTTCTTACGAAGCCACTCCTTCGTTGCCCGGGCGGTGTGTTTGGGATCATTGTCATGCTGAAAGACCCAGCCACGTTTCATCTTCAATGTCCTTGCTGATGGAAGGAGGTTTTCACTCAAAATCACACGATACATGGCCCCATTCATTCTTTCCTTTACACGGATCAGTCGTCCTGGTCCCTTTGCAGAAAAACAGCCCCAAAGCATGATGTTTCCACCCCCATGCTTCACAGTAGGTATGGTGTTCTTTGGATGCAACTCAGCATTCTTTGTCCTCCAAACACGACACGTTCTATTTTGGTTTCATCTGACCATATGACATATGACATTCTCCCAATCCTCTTCTGGATCATCCAAATGCACTCTAGCAAACTTCAGACGGGCCTGGACATGTACTGGTTTAAGCAGGGGGACACGTCTGGCACTGCAGGATTTGAGTCCCTGGCGGCGTAGTGTGTTACTGATGGTAGGCTTTGTTACTTTGGTCCCAGCTCTCTGCAGGTCATTCACTAGGTCCCCCCGTGTGGTTCTGGGATTTTTGCTCACCGTTCTTGTGATCATTTTGACCCCACAGGGTGAGATCTTGCGTGGAGCCCCAGATCGAGGGAGATTATCAGTGGTCTTGTATGTCTTCCATTTCCTAATAATTGCTCCCACAGTTGATTTCTTCAAACCAAGCTGCTTACCTATTGCAGATTCAGTCTTCCCAGCCTGGTGCAGGTCTACAATTTTGTTTCTGGTGTCCTTTGACAGCTCTTTGGTCTTGGCCATAGTGGAGTTTGGAGTGTGACTGTTTGAGGTTGTGGACAGGTGTCTTTTATACTGATAACAAGTTCAAACAGGTGCCATTAATACAGGTAACAAGTGGAGGACAGAGGAGCCTCTTAAAGAAGAAGTTACAGGTCTGTGAGAGCCAGAAATCTTGCTTGTTTGTAGGTGACCAAATACTTATTTTCCACCATAATTTGCAAATAAATTAATTAAAAATCCTACAATGTGATTTTCTGGAAAAAAAATGCTCAATTTGTCTGTCATAGTTGACGTGTACCTATGATGAAAATTACAGGCCTCTCTCATCTTTTTAAGTGGGAGAACTTGCACAATTGGTGGCTGACTAAATACTTTTTCCCCCCACTGTATGTAGTGTGTTTGTGTGTATGTGTGTGTTGGAGTGTCAGTGTAGTATGTGTGAGTGTGTGGGTAGAGTCTAGTCAGTGTGCGTAGAGCTAGTGCAAGAGAGTCAGTGCAAAAAAATAAAGACACAAAAATAAATAATAAAGGAGGTCAATGTAAATGGCATATATTATATTACTCTAAAATATTTATAGGATGGCCCAACCTCTTTCCCTCTTGGGTGCATAGCCAATATTGGATCTGACCTCAACTTTTCCCCAAATTCTGTGCTGCAGGATGACACACACTCTAAAGTGCAGTCATGCACAGCAAAAAAACATTAGTAGGGCCTTTTAAAATCTCTTTACAATTTTGCCCAATTTTTATTTTTGTATTCTACTTTCTCAGTTTAGTTTTTTCAGGTTTTGTATTTCCCAACTGTTTTTTCTGGTTTCCTCCCAGTTTTTCAGACTTTATTAATAAAAAAAAACTACTACATTTGATTTTCTGTGTTCACAACACTGATTAAACCGCATCAGCGGACCACTTTTGAGGTCCGTGAAAAATCTAAGAAACTGATTTTTTTGTGTAGTTACCCTTTAATTCAGTGCACATGCACTGTTGTTTGGTTAGCTGTGTTTCTGTAGCGCAGTGAGCGCACATGTGATGGAGTTCGCAAATCAGACAGAGATTTGTATTTATTTAAATTAGTTTTTAGTAATTAAATGTTGAGTTAGATTACATAGCTAGCTACCTCAATTGTTATTTCAAATAATTTTGGTGACTTCACAGCAATTGCTAGCCTGCTAACGGTAGCTGTTAGTGATAACTCCCTAGGTGTTAATACATTTGTGTTTACATTAAGCCTTTATGTATGTGTTAAGAATGGCCAAAGGTGTCTGACTTTATAGTAAGTACAGCATCATATGAAACAAGGTATTTATGTGTGTGTTATACATTACCAAAGGGGGCTGACTTTAAAGTAAGTACAGCGTGATGCGATATAGAGTCTTTAAGCAGTCTTTACCGTGAAATGCTTACTTACGAGCCCTTTCGCAACAATATAGAATTAAAAAGTAAGAAAAAAATATGAAGAAAGAATTTGCTAAATTAAAAAAGGAAAATAGTAACACAATAAAATAACAATAATGAGGCTATATACAAGGAGTATCGGTACCGAGTCAATGTGCAGGGGTACGAGGTAGTTTAGGTAATTCAGGTAATATGTACATGTAGGTAGGGGAAAAGTGACTATGCAATCAGGATAGATAATAAACAGAGTAGCTGTAGCGTACAGTGCATTCGGAAAGTATTCAGACTCCTTCCTTTTTCCAAATGTTCTTACGTTACAGCCTTATTCTAAAATGGATTCAATAATTGTTTTCCTCATCAATCTATACACAATACCCCATAATGACAAAGCAAAAACAGGCTTTTATAAATGTTTGCAAATGTATTAAAAATAAATAAAAACAATACATTTACATTTACATTTTAGTCATTTAGCAGACGCTCTTATCCAGAGCGACTTACAGTTAGTGAGTGCATACATTTTTCATACTGGCCCTCTGTGGGAAACGAACCCACAACCCTGGCGTTGCAAGCGCCATGCTCTACCAACTGAGCTACAGGGAACCTTACATAAGTATTCAGACCCTTTGCTATGAGACTCGAAATTAAGCTCAGGTGCATCCTGTTTCCATTGATCATCCTTAAGATGTTTTTACAACTTCATTGGAGTCCACCTGTGGTATATTCAATTGATTGGACATGAAACAATATTTTTGCTTTGATAACATCAGAAGATATCCTCCTCGCAATCTACAAAATACAACAGCCACATGACAACTTTGTTTGGACGTAGCTAGCTGGGATCTTCTAACTGGAATCTGCCTCCAGAAAAAGTTTATCCCAAGTGGGTATGCACCTACTCCCGTTGCCTGCTGCACTGCTGCTTGGATTCCACCTGGCGATCTGTTCACTGTCTGCCCTGTTTCCCCCTGTCTGGTACAGGTACCCCCGCCACACTCCCCGCTCTCTCCCTAGATTTCGCTCGCCTCCAGCACACATGCTCTGTTGGGGCGAGTGACTCTGAACTTACGATGGATAGCCCCAAGTCGTTATATTTCCTTCTTGTGCTTTATGCTATTTGCCTCATTACTCCTGCGTGCATTGTTGACTATGACCTTGCTTGTTTACCCGCAAGTGGGACATACTTAGTTTGTTCCCACATTCGGGACTCTAACTCTTTATTGGTTACACGGTCTCTTGGACTCCCATCCTATTCTAACCACCTCTCGCCGGCTTTGTATTCATGTTACCTGATGAAATGGCTGTACAATATGATCTTGTTGCCATTACATTAAAATGTAATAGAAAATCAACACTTCAGAGCTCTCCCTGTCCTAGACCATGCCCTGATTGTATTAATGCTGATGATATCTGGAAATGTGCATGTACACCCTGGCCCATCTACTGTTGCTTGCCCCAATTCTGACTTGTGCTCTGATATCTGCTTCACTGATTTCTGCTCTCGTAAAAGCCTGGGATTTCTGCACATTAACACAAGAAGCTTATTACCTAAAATTTATAAATTGAAAGTGTGGGTTCACAGCTCCAATCCAGATGTGTTGGTCATTACTGAGGCGTGGTTAAGAAAGAGCATTTTGAACACTGATTTTAACCTTTCTGGTTATAACCTTTTTTGGCAAGACAGATCTTCCAAAGGTGGTGGAGTAGCAATCTTTACCAAGGAACACCTTCAGTGCCTGGTTGTCTCCACCAAGTCTGTCCCCAAACAATTTGATTTGCTGGTTTTAAGCATTAAACTTTCAATTTGCTCTTTGTTGACTGTTGCTGGGTGTTATCGTCCACAATCAGCACAGGCCTGTACCCTACCTGCCCTAAGCTCTCTCCTGGCCCCTTACACTAAGTCTGAATTTGTCCTGCTAGGTGACCTAAACTGGGACATGCTTAAACTGCCTGACCAAGTCCTAAAGCAATGGGACTCCCTAAATCTTTCTCTGATTATTACCAATCCCACAAGGTATGACTCCAAACACCCAGAAAAGGCTACTTTCCTTGATGCAAGACCCACTGGTTGATGCTTATTTAAAAAACAATTTTAGGCCTCACTCCATCCTATCTGAGATACCTACTGCAGCCCTCATCCTCCACATACAACACCCGTTCTGCCAGTCACATTCTGTTAAAGGTCCCCAAAGCACACACATCCCTGGGTCGCTCCTCTTTCCAGTTCGCTGCAGCTAGCGACTGGAAAGAGATGCAAAAAACACTCAAACTAGACCGTTTTATCTCCATCTCTTCATTCAGACTCAATAATGGACTCTCTTACTGACAGTTGTGGCTGCTTCGCGTGATGTATTGTTGTCTCTACCTTCTTGCCCTTTGTGCTGTTGTCTGTGCCCAATAATGTTTGTTCCATGTCTTGTGCTTCTACCATGTTGTGCTGCTGCCATGTTGTTTTGCTACCATGTCCTCTGTAGCTCAGTTGGTAGAGCATGGCGCTTGCAACGCCAGGGTTGTGGGTTCGTTTCCCATGGGGGGCCAGTATGAAAATGTATGCACTCACTAACTGTAAGTCGATCTGGATAAGAGCATCTGCTAAATGACTAAAATGTTATGTTGTTTTCATTATGGGTTGCTACCTTGCTGTGTTGTCGTGTGTTGCTACCATGCTATGTTGTTGTCTTAGGTCTCTCTTTATGTAGTGTGTGTTTGGTCCTATATATATATATATATATATATATATATATATATATATATATATATATATATATATATATATATATATATATATATATTTATTCCAGCCCCCGTCCCCGCAGGAGGCCTTTTGCCTTTTGGTAGGCCGTCATTGCAAATAAGAATTTGTTCTTAACTGACTTGCCCAGTTAAATAAAGGTTAAATCAAAAATTAAATACAATTTGAAAAAGCATACATCTGTCTATATAAGGCCCCACAGTTGACAGTGCATGTCAGAGCAAAAACCAATTCATGAGGTCGAAGGAATTGTCTGTAGAGCTCCATGACAGGATTGTGTCGAGGCACAGATCTGGGTAAGGGTACCAAAACATTTCTGCAGCATTGAAGGTCACCAGGAACACAATGGCCTCCATCATTCTTAAATGGAAGAAGTTTGGAAACCATCCATACGGTGAAGCATGGTGGTGGCAGCGTCATGCTGTGGGGATGTTTTTCAGCAGCAGGGACTGGAATATTAGTCAGGATCAAGGGAAAGATGAACGGAGCAAAGTACAGAGAGATCCTTGATGAAAACCTGCTCCAGAGTGCTCAGGACCCCAGACTGGGGCGAAGGTTCACCTTCCAATGGGAAAACGACCCTAAGCACACAGTCAAGACAACGCAGGAGTGGCTTCGGGACAACTGTCTGAATGTCCTTGAGTGGTCCAGCCAAAGCCCGGACTTGAACCCGATTGAACATCTCTGGAAAGACCTGAAAATAGCTGTGCAGCGATGCTCCTCATCCAACCTGACAGAGCTTGAGCGGATCTGCAGAGAAGAATGGGAAAACTCCCCAAATACAGGTGTGCCAAGCTTGTAGCGTCATACCCAAGAACACTCGAGGCTTTAATCGCTGCCAAAGGTGCTTCAACAAAGTACTGAGTAAAGGGTCTGAATACTTATGTAAATGTGATATTTCCGGGTTTTATTTTTAATAAATTTTGCTTTGTCATTATGGGGTATTGTGTGTAGATTGATGAAGGAAAAAAACAATTCAATCAATTTTAGAATAAGGCTATAACTTTACAAAATGTGGAAAAAGTCAAGGGGTCTGAACACTTTCTGAATGCACTGTATGTAAAGAGCGTGAAAGAGTGTGAAGGTGTGTCAATGTGTGAGTGTATGTGTGGCTTCAATGTGTGTGTGTGTGTTTTGTGTGTGAGAGTGTGTGAGAGTGTGTGGAGTGTCAGTGTAGTATGTGTGAGTGTGTGGGTAGAGTCTAGTGAGTGCATAGAGCTAGTGCGAGAACAACAACTACAACAACAAAAGATAGAAGGTTCTAAACATTCTGCTGATTTATTAAGATTATCTCATGATCCACAGCTTGCTGTGGTGTGAGAAGGATTTATATGGGTTAATGGACCTGCAAAGCTTGCGTTTGTGTGTGTCCGAGCCAAGATGATTTGGAGTAGTCGTACCCCAGACTACCGCACCAGGTATTCCTCTTCTGTTCCCATGCTGGAGACCAGGGCTTGATTACAATCTGTTACTATGGTGCCAACATTTTGTGGCTGATCTTTCAGCAGGGGAGTGTGAGAATGTGTCAAAGACCTGACTGGGCCCAGCACCGCATGAAATGGCTCGTAATATTGTTTGTGTACTGAGGAACATGTAACTTGGTTCCAGAAGAAAGCCAATTTCAATTAATTTATGTTGGGGGCTTTGATCAAGGTAAGTGTTTCTTGGTGTAACGTCGTCCCCAGGCTATAGCGCACACAGCAAACCTAAACATTTAAAATTTTTACATTTTAGTCATTTAGCAGACGCTCTCATCCAGAGCGACTTACAGTTAGTGAGCGCATACATTTTAACCCTAACCTTAACCACACTGATAACCTTATGCGTAAATCTAACCTTAAATTAAGACCAAAAAGCATTTTTAAGATACAGCCACTTTTGGATTTGTGGCTGTGCTATCTATTGGAAACCATTCCCCCTGGCCTCAAGGGAGAAAATAACAACAGGCCCTACCTTCCAGCTAGCTAATTAGCAAAGGACATAGCTAGCTAGCTAATGGCTTCACCGAGAAGAATAATTACTACACCTTTAAAATCTGTGGTCATGCTTGTGGGGAAAACAATGCCAATGAGAGTTACAAAAACAAACGCGTTATTGTCAAGACGTTGGACCAGGGACGGCCTGTTCAATAGGGCGATATGGGCGACGCACTGCCAAACGGGAAAAGGAAGGGATTTTTTTTCTAATCAATTATATCACGGCAACAGTAGTTATCAGTGTTGTAATCTATACGTCTGATCTGCCACAGTGCCACACTGCCACTAAATGTCGAATCAGGCTAAAGTCGTGCTTCAAATGGCTCCACCCCCTTTTGGGGCGATTTCAGTCAGATTGAAAATCGCCCAGAACTTCTGTCATAGACTCCCATGTAAAATCTATTTTTTTAAATTTCAGAGCCTTCAATACAATCTCAATGGGTGTCTGTGGGCTTGCACTTACGCTTTCGTCATACGTTACGTAACCATGAACGTAACTGAGAAAAGAGTGGATTGTTTGAAAGAAGTTCCTTTTTGTCGGCGAACAAATGAAGATAAATTGGCAATGAAACAATTAGGACCTCCCAGACCAAATTTAATAATTCAACAGGTTTCTACTAAAGGCGGAAAGTCCTACACCCGAGGATTTTCCAAAAATTGGTACGAACGAAAAAAGACATTGCCACTCACTCAACTGGATGACGAGGGATACAGGCTAGCTGTCCGCCGCCACAACGATGAGGTTAGTGTTGATAATCACAAGTTTACTGGATGTGGATATGGTGTAATAAAGGCAGTTTATTCAGAGGTAAATATATCTGGAATCGCGTTCACGGACCCGTTCGTCAAACTCTTAGGGAGCTATAAATTAAGCCCCATTACTTACCATATCAGATAAGAGAAATTGCTGCAGCTACATATATTTTACATCCTGGCCCTACATAGTTCACTATTTGCATCACTTACCAAAATATTACATGTGGTCATATATGCTTGGAAAGTGGAGATGCCATAGAACGTCAAAAAAGTAAACATTGCTGGAGATACATTGCCGTTTTGGAGAAGACATCGCGTTTGCTAGCGAAGAGATTTGTTGTGGCAAATGAACTTGGGCTGGGAATTGCCAGGAACCTCACGATAAGATACAGTGGGGAAAAAAAGTATTTAGTCAGCCACCAATTGTGCAAGTTCTCCCACTTAAAAATATGAGAGAGGCCTGTAATTTTCATCATAGGTACACGTCAACTATGACAGACAAAATGAGGAAAAAAAATCCAGAAAATCACATTGTAGGATTTTGAATGAATTTATTTGCAAATTATGGTGGAAAATAAGTATTTGGTCACCTACAAACAAGCAAGATTTCTGGCTCTCACAGACCTGTAACTTCTTCTTTAAGAGGCTCCTCTGTCCTCCACTCGTTACCTGTATTAATGGCACCTGTTTGAACTTGTTATCAGTATAAAAGACACCTGTCCACAACCTCAAACAGTCACACTCCAAACTCCACTATGGCCAAGACCAAAGAGCTGTCAAAGGACACCAGAAACAAAATTGTAGACCTGCACCAGGCTGGGAAGTCTGAATATGCAATAGGTAAGCAGCTTGGTTTGAAGAAATCAACTGTGGGAGCAATTATTAGGAAATGGAAGACATACAAGACCACTGATAATCTCCCTCGATCTGGGGCTCCACGCAAGATCTCACCCTGTGGGGTCAAAATGATCACAAGAACGGTGAGCAAAAATCCCAGAACCACACGGGGGGGACCTAGTGAATGACCTGCAGAGAGCTGGGACCAAAGTAACAAAGCCTACCATCAGTAACACACTACGCTGCCAGGGACTCAAATCCTGCAGTACAGACGTGTCCCCCTGCTTAAGCCAGTACATGTCCAGGCCCGTCTGAAGTTTGCTAGAGTGCATTTGGATGATCCAGAAGAGGATTGGGAGAATGTCAGATGAAACCAAAATATAACTTTTTGGTAAAAACTCAACTCGTCGTGTTTGGAGGACAAAGAATGCTGAGTTGCATCCAAAGAACACCATACCTACTGTGAAGCATGGGGGTGGAAACATCATGCTTTGGGGCTGTTTTTCTGCAAAGGGACCAGGACGACTGATCCGTGTAAAGGAAAGAATGAATGGGGCCATGTATCATGAGATTTTGAGTGAAAACCTCCTTCCATCAGTAAGGGCATTGAAGATGAAACGTGGCTGGGTCTTTCAGCATGACAATGATCCCAAACACACCGCCCGGGCAACGAAGGAGTGGCTTCGTAAGAAGCATTTCAAGGTCCTGGAGTGGCCTAGCCAGTCTCCAGATCTCAACCCCATAGAAAATCTTTGGCGGGAGTTGAAAGTCCGTATTGCCCAGCGACAGCCCCAAAACATCACTGCTCTAGAGGAGATCTGCATGGAGGAATGGGCCAAAATACCAGCAACAGTGTGTGAAAACCTTGTGAAGACTTACAGAAAACGTTTGACCTGTGTCATTGCCAACAAAGGGTATATAACAAAGTATTAAGAAACTTTTGTTATTGACCAAATACTTATTTTCCACCATAATTTGCAAATAAATTCATTAAAAATCCTACAATGTGATTTTCTGGATATTTTTTCCTCATTTTGTCTGTCATAGTTGACGTGTACCTATGATGAAAATTACAGGCCTCTCTCATATTTTTAAGTTGGAGAACTTGCACAATTGGTGGCTGACTAAATACTTTTTTTCCCCACTGTATATGCATCAGCATTGCGAGTCTCATGATTCTATACGTATTGCGATTCGATACTGTGATTTTATTGCGCACCATATGTCTGTTGCAGAGGGATCAGAAAGCCATGAGAACGAGTTTTGATCAGTCATGGAAATAAAAGTGCTGAAAACAAATTGGCTCCCAATGTGAAAAGATTGAGAACAAGCTATGAAGGAACAATAATGGTGTTTTGGTGCAGGTACAGCCAACTAGCGCTAAAATATTGCGATATTGTCAATACAGTATATCGTAAAGTATCACTATGTAACTCGATTTCTTTCACCCCAATCCCTCAAATTAACGGTAAATAACTGAATTGTTTGCCCCACATTTAGCTAAGATGATTAGCTAGCCAGCTAAAATGTTTTAGTTAGTTAGCAGTCGCATCTACAATAGTTTACTGTCAATAACATGTCTCCAAAAATGACGTGGTGTCTCCAATTGTGTTGACATTTTACAATTGCAATGCGCATCCATGAGTATCCACTTTCTGTAGCTCAGCTGGTAGAGCATGGTGCTTGTAACGCCAAGGTAGTGGGTTCGATCCCCGGGACCACCCATACACAAAAATGTATGCACGCATGACTGTAAGTCGCTTTGGATAAAAGCGTCTGCTAAATGGCATATTATTATTATTATTATTATTATTTCTGAAGAGAGCCCCGAAACATTGTGTGCAGACATTTTATGCAATAAATGAAGTAGGTTCAATCTAGTAGTTCTGATCTTCTGATTGGTCCTGATGAGTTGGGCGAGGTCCCCTCCAGGCTACTGTCACTGTTGCATTGGCTCTGAGTCGGGTTCTCTGTCTTCAAATGTTCAGCCTAAGAGAGGGGATTTTTGTGTGTGTGTGTGTGTGTGTTTAACAGTGATGATGTGTGTGTGTGTGTGTGTGTGTGTGTTTAACAGTGATGATGTGTGTGTGTGTGTGTTTGTGTGTGTGTGTGTCCTCAGAGCAAGAACTCGTGAGTTGGAAGAACTGAGAGGCCTATGGCGTGGGTGTTGTCCTTGGCCACCTGCTGACAAGGCTGACAAGATAGGACCCTTTTGTCCATTGTTATTGGATAGGAACAGAACTTATAACCAGCTCCTGACCTAAATAGATCTTAGCACAACATTTTACTCAACATATCATATTCCATATTCACTATAACAAATATATTTACTACGACATTAGCAAGAACCGTCACATCCTCAGCCGGCTAATCCAGTGTGTGAAGTTTTGCGGAGTGTTTGAGTTAGCTTTGCGAGGCAAAGATGAAACTGAGGGCTCCACCAACCCTGGTAAGCCAACACTTTTGAGATCAGTCAATAAATGCTTCTGGTATTGACTTATATGCTGCCCCTGTCTTCATGTTGTTGCTGGACATATCTTTTTTTAAATGTGTGTAGGTCACCTAAATCATCAGAAAAATTGCCCCTCCTGAGAATTTTTTCAGGAGCCGCCACTGCGTTGGACCAATACGACAGAGGTCCACTCGACACGTGGGGAAGGTGTTATAGGAAGTCATTGGTTGATAGATTAAGCCAATGAGTAACGCTTCTCACGGCACTCTGTATTAGCTAACGAAGTTTGATGCGTTGTTATTGTAACATTGTTATCACTTTTCATCATGTCACAATAAGCTTTGTTAAACAACTGGTAACAATGTTACAAAAACAATTCTGATTTTTTCATGTTGAAAAAATGTTGCATTCAAAACTTTGGTCACACTTAAACAGTGCTCCTTCTTGGTCAGGACATTATTGTAAAGATAATGTGTTCTCAGTGACTCAGGTTAAATTAAGGCAACAACTATAGTTTGATAGGGCATTCATAAAGTCTTCATAAGCACTAGTATAAATACTTCACAAATAATTTTGCCACCATTTATATAGCATGACGCCGGAGGACATGGCTGCCATTTTACGTCTCCCTAACAAATTGTGTTGTTATGAGTGTTTTTTTCGCTTTAATTTATTCTGTATGTAATGTTTCTGCCACCATCTCTTATGACCTAAAAGAGCTTCTGGATATCAGGACAGCGATTAATCACCTCGTATTGGACTAAGATTTCTTCTTCAATGAGTCAAACACAAAGGATATTCTACAGACACCCGACAAGGCCCAAATCCCGGTCATTCGCAGAGAAAGAGACAGAGATATTGTGGACGTAGGTTGGGGTGACTTGTAAGGATCCGACGGCGAGCGAGTAATCTGCCTCTTCCATCAGTCCTATTAGCCAACGTACAATCATTGGGAAAGAAAATGGACGACCTAAGATCAAGGATATCCTACCAACGGGACATTGAAAACTGTAATATCTTATGTTTCACCGAATCGTGGCTGAACGACGACATGGATAACATACAGCTGGCGGGATATACGCTACATCGGCAGGATAGAACGGCTGACTCCAGTAAGACAAGGGGTGGCGGTCTGTGTATATTTGTAAACAACAGTTGGTGCACAAAATCTAATATTAAGGAAGTCTCTAGGTTTTGCTCACCTGAGGTAGAGTATCTCACAATAAGCTGTAGACCACACTATTTACCAAGAGTGTTTTCTTCTATATTTTTCGTAGCTGTCTATTTACCACCACACACTGATGATGGCACTAAGACTGCACTCAATGAGCTATATAAGGCCATAAGCAAACAAGAAAACGCTCATCCAGAGGCAGCGCTCCTAGTGGCCGGGGACTTTAATGCAGGGAAACTTAAATCCGTTCTACCTAATTTCTACCAGCATGTTAAGTGCTCAACCAGAGGAAAATAAACTCTAGACCACCTTTACTCCACACACAGAGACACGTACAAAGCTCTCCCTCGCCCTCCATTTGGCAAATCTGACCATAATTATATCCTCCTGATTCCTGCTTATAAGCAAAAACTAAAGCAGGAAGCACCAGTGACACAGTTAATAAGGAAGTGGTCTGATGACGCAGATGCTAAGCTACAGGACTGTTTTGCTAGCACAGACTGGAATATGTTCCGGGATTCTTCCGATGGCATTGAGGAGTACATCACATCAGTCACTGGCTTCATCAATAAGTGCATCCATGACGTCGTCCCCACAGTGACCGTACGTACCCCAACCAGAAGCCATGGATTACAGGCAACATCGACACTGAGCTAAAAGGTAGCGCTGCCGCTTTCAAGGAGCAGGACTCTAATCCGGACGCTTATAAGAAATCCTGCTATGCCCTCCGACGAACCATCAAACAGGAAAATAGTCAATACAGGACTAAGATTGAATCGTACCACACCGGCTCCGACGCTCGTCGGATGTGGCAGGGCTTGCAAACTATTGCAGACAACAAAGGGAAGCACAGCCGCAAGCTGCCCAGTGACACGAGCCTACCAGATGAGCTAAATCACTTCTATGCTCGCTTCGAGGCAAGTAACACTGAAGAATGCATGAGAGCATCAGCTGTTCCAGATGACTATGTGATCACGCTCTCCGTAGCCGATGTGAGTAAGACTTTTAAGCAGGTCAACATTCACAAGGCCGCAGGGCCATATGGATTACCATGACGTGTACTCCGAGCATGCGCTGACCAACTGACAATTTCAACATGTCCCAGACTGAGTCTGTAATACCAAGATGTTTCAAGCAGACCACCATAGTCCCTATGCCCAAGAACACTAAGATAACCTGCCTAAATGACTACCGACCCAAAGCACTCACGTCTGTAGCCATGAAGTGCTATGAAAGGCTGGTCATGGCTCACATCAACACCATTATCCCAGAAACCATAGACCCACTCCAATTTGCATACTGCCCCAACAGATCCACAGATGACGCAATCTCTATTGCACTCCACACTGCCCTTTCCCACCTGGACAAGAGGAACATCTACGTGAGGAAGCTATTCATTGACTACAGCTCAGCGTTCAACACCGTAGTGCCCTCAAAGGTCATCACTAAGCTAAGGACCCTGGGACTAAACACCTCCCTCTGCAACTGGATCCTGGACTTCGAGACTGGCTGCCCCAGGTGGTAAGGGTAGGTAACAACACATTTGCCACGCTGATCCTCAACACGGGGGCCCCTCAGGGGTGCATGCTCAGTCCCCTGCTGTACTCCCTGTTCACCCATGACTGCATGGCCAGGCATGACTCCAACACCATCATTAAAATTTGCAGATGACACAACAGTGGTAGGCCTGATCACCGACAACGATGAGACAGCCTATAGGGAGGAGGTCAGAGACCTGGCCTTGTGGTGCCAGGATAACAACCTCTCCCTCAACATGATCAAGACAAAGGAGATGATTGTGGACTACAGGAGAAAAAGAGGACTGAGCACCCACCCATTCTCATCGACTGGGCTGTAGAGGAACAGGTTGAAAGCTTCAAGTTTCTTGGTGTCCACATCACCAACAAACTATCATGGTCCAAAAACACCAAGACAGTCGTGAAGAGGGCACGACAAGGCCTATTCTCCCTCAGGAGACTGAAAAGATTTGGCATGGGTCCTCAGATCCTCAAAAGGTTATACATGTTATACATCGAGAGCATCCTGACTGGTTGCATCACTGCCTGGTATGGCAACTGCTCGGCCTCCGACCGCAAGGCACTACAGAGGGTAGTGCGTAGGGCCCAGTACATCACTGGGGCCAGTCTTCCAGGACCTCTACACCAGGCGGTGTCAGAGGAAGGCCTTATAAATTGTCAAAGACTCCAGCCATCCTTGTCATAGACTGTTCTCTCTGCTACCGCACCGCAAGTGGTACCGGAGCACCAAGTCTAGGTCCAAAAGGCTTCTTAACAGCTTCTACCCCCAAGCCATAAGACTCCTGAACAGCTAATCATGGCTACCTTGACAATTTGCATTGTCCCCCCCCCCCACCCCCTCTTTTACGCTGCTGCTACTCTGTTTATTATCTATGCATAGTCACTTTAACTCTACCCACATGTACATATTACCTAAATTACCTCGACTAACCGGTGCCCCCGCACATTGACTCTGTACCGGTACCCCCTGTATATAGCCTCCCTACTGTTATTTTATTTGACTGCTGCTCTTTAATTATTTGTTATTTTTATTTATTACTTATCTCTTTTTCACTTAACTCTTATTTTTCTTAAAACTGCGTTGTTGGTTAAGGGCTTGTAAGTAATAATTTCACTGTAAGGTCTACACCTGTTGTATTCGGTGCATGTGGCAAATGACATTTGGTTTGATTTGACAATACATGGTTTCTGAAGGATCTAGTTAAGCCTTAGATTTGAAAATGCTTCTTTAAGTGTATAGTTTGTTCAAAGTGGGACTGAAAGCTTTAATGCAAGTTGCTATAATGTTTCAAGTAGAAACTGTTTTCCTACATCATGAAAAAAGTGGACGACCTGCAAAGAAGTCTTCTGTCACGTCTCCTCCCGTTGCTCCCCTCCGGCGCTCTGATTCGCCGGTCTACTGAGCCACCGGTCTGAGCGCACCACCTCGGCAACACCGGAATGGAAACTCCAGCGCACCTGCACCTCATCATCTCATCACCACCCCTATTTAGCCCTGGACTGTTCTGGATGATGTTGTGTGTGATTGTTAAGCTTTGTGTCGTTAACTCTATCTTTGTTATTTCTCTTTCTCATTGTTAAGTAAACCTTGACCTTGTTAATTCCTGTGTCTGCGTCCTGCTTCTTCGTATACTCAGTACGCGTCACATCTTCTTTGGTTTATTGATTTGATCACCAGTTTTTTTATTTGACTTATTCTCCCTTGATGATGACAAATTGCTGTTGAATTTGTAAAATAACTGTTGACTATGTATTTACTTATTTGTGATATTCTGAAGTAAAAACTGACCCTGCCCATGATTGTACATATCGCGACTCCTGCAATTCTAAACTCAGCAAAAAAAAGAAACGTCCTCTCACTGTCAACTGCATTTATTTTCAGCAAACGTAACATGTGTAAATATTTGTATGAACATAACAAGATTAAACAAATGACTAACAGAAATTGAATAATGTGTCCCTGAACAAAGGGGCGGGGTCAAAATCAAAAGTAACAGTCAGTATCTGGTGTGGCCACCAGCTGCATTAAGTACTGCAGTGAATCTCCTACTCATGGACTGCACCAGATTTACCAGTTCTTGCTGTGAGATGTTACCCCACTCTTCCACCAAGGCACCTGCAAGTTCCCGGACATTTCTGGGAGGAATGGCCCTAGCCCTCACCCTCCGATCCAACAGGTCCCAGACGTGCTCAATGGGATTGAGATCCAGGCTCTTCGCTGGCCATGGCAGAACACTGACATTCCTGTCTTGCAGGAAATCACGCACAGAACGAGCAGTATGGCTGGTGGCATTGTCATGCTGGATGGTCATGTCAGGATGAGCCTGCAGGAAGGGTACCACATGAGGGAGGAGGATGTCTTCCCTGTAACGCACAGTGTTGAGATTGCCTGCAATCCCTCAGTCCAGCCTCTCTCAGCCTATTGCGGACAGTCGAAGCACTGATGGAGGGATTGTGCATTCCTAGTGTAACTCGGACAGTTGTTGCCATCCTGTACCTGTCCCGCAAGTGTGATGTTCAGATGTACCGATCCTGTGCAGGTGTTGTTACACATGGTCTGCCACTGCGAGGACGATCAGCTGTCCATCCTGTCTCGCTGTAGCGCTGTCTTAGGCGTCTCACAGTACGGACATTGCAATTTATTGCCTTGGCCACATCTGCAGTCCTCATGCCTCCTTGCAGCATGCCTAAGTCACAATCACACAGATGAGCACGGACCCTGAGCATCTTTCTTTTGGTGTTTTTCAGAGTCAGTAGAAAGGCCCCTTTAGTGTCCTAAGTTTTCATAACTGTGACCTTAATTGCCTACCCTCTGTAAGCTGTTAGTGTCTTAACCGTTCCACAGGTGCATGTTCATTCATTGTTTATGGTTCATTGAACAAGCATGGGAAACAGTGTTTAAACCCTTTTCCAATTAAGATCTGTGAAGTTATTTGGATTTTTACGAATGATCTTTGAAAGACAGTGTCCTGAAAAAGGGACGTTTCTTTTTTTGCTGAGTTTACCTACAGTGGGGAGAACACGTATTTGATACACTGCCGATTTTGCAGGTTTTCCTACTTACAAAGCATGTAGAGGTCTGTCATTTTTATCATAGGTACACTTCAACTGTGAGAGACGGAATCTGATTTTTAAGTAATTAATTTGCATTTTATTGCATGACATAAGTATTTGATACATCAGAAAAGCAGAACTTAATATTTGGTACAGAAACCTTTGTTTGCAATTACAGAGATCATACGTTTCCTGTAGTTCTTGACCCGGTTTGCACACACTGCAGCAGGGATTTTGGCTCACTCCTCCATACAGACCTTCTCCAGATCCTTCAGGTTTCGGGGCTGTCGCTGGGCAATACGGACTTTCAGCTCCCAACAAAGATGTTCTATTGGGTTCAGGTCTCGAGACTGGCTAGACCACTCCAGGACCTTGAGATGCTTCTTACGGAGCCACTCCTTAGTTGCCCTGGCTATGTGTTTTGGGTCGTTGTCATGCTCGAAGACCCAGCCACGACCCATCTTCAATGCTCTTACTGAGGGAAGGAGGTTGTTGGCCAAGATCTCGCGAGTAGCGCAGTGGTCTAAGGCACTGTATTGCAGTGCTAGCTGTGCCACTAGAGATCCTGGTTCGAATCCAGGCTCTGTCGTAGCCGGCCGTGACTGGGAGACCCATGGGGCGGCGCACAATTGGCCCAGCATCGTCCAGGATAGGGGAGGGAATGGCCGGCAGGGATGTAGCTCAGTTGGTTGAGCATGGTGTTTGCAACGCCAGGGTTGTGGGTTATATATAAAAAATTACACCAACAGTTGTTGCCTTCTCACCAAGCTGCTTGCCTATTGTCCTTTAGCCCATCCCAGCCTTGTGTAGGTCTACAATTTTATCCCTGATGTCCTTACACAGCTCTCTGGTCTTGGACATTGTGGAGAGGTTGGAGTCTGTTTGATTGAGTGTGTGGATAGGTTCAAACAGGTGCAGATAACACAGGTAATGAGTGGAGAACATGAGGGCTTCTTAAAGAAAAACTAACAGGTCTGTGAGAGCCGGAATTATTACTGGTTGGTAGGTGATCAAATACTCATGTCATGCAATAACATGCAAATTAATTACTTAAAAATCATACAATGTGAAAAATAATAATGTATGCACTCACTAACTGTAAGTCGCTCTGGATAAGAGCGTCTGCTAAATGACTAAAATGTAAATGTAAATGTAAATGAGAACAGGAGGGCTTCTTAAAGAAAAACTAACAGGTCTGTGAGAGACAGAATTCTTACTGGTTGGTAGGTGATCAAATACTTATGTCATGCAATAAAATGCAAATTAATTATTTAAAAATCATACAATGTGATTTTCTGGATTTTTGTTTTAGATTCCGTCTCTCACAGTTGAAGTGTACCTATGATAAAAATTGTGTATCAATTACTTGTTCTCCTCACTGTAGCTTGCCAATGCATTGATTGAGTCTCCATCTCAAGCGCTAAGCTCGTTCTCCACCCATCTGCTCCACCAGTGACTGGTAAACCAATCACTGGGTTGTGCTCTTTATGCACTGTCGTGACATGCCTTTCATTATTGTGATGACTATTATTTATTGAATAATTACCTGCTATGTTTAATTGTTACTAGATTAAATGAATCATGTAACAATTAACTCATTAGGAATTTGGGGCACCACGGGAAAAGTTGTTTATCGAGTTACCGTTTCCCGAATTAACTCTAAAGATTTATTATATAAAGTCATTTATTAATAATTTACCTCATATCAGTCTCATTCTGAAAGTCGTAGGCTCTTTAAGTCTGCACGAACCCGGGTCTTACTGTTCATTCCGTACCACACAAATTGATTTAATTATTTATTTACTAACTAATTAAAAATGATTACTTAAGATACAAACACGTACACGGTATAGGTAGGAATTAGAAACTTAATAGCGGACTAACACAATATGCACTTGTTACAAAAGATGGTGATTTAAAGAGAGAGAGAGAGAGAGCGAGAGAAAAAACTTGGATACACAAAAACTGCAGCTTGTGGTCCGTCTAGTCTGATCTGATAATTCTTATCTCAGTCTCTGGAAAAGAGGGGCGTTTCCATCATACTGACAAGCTCTCTGAGGTCCCTCTGGCATGGCTAGTTACGAGGCAAAATTATTATTATCGCTACGATTTTGTTAGAAAGCTAAAATCACATTCCTATCTTTACGAAAACATTGTCTTCCTCCTTGATCTTTTCTACACAATGTAAATGATGTAAATCTGATATACACAGTGTAAAAGCTCTCCAAGTCACAATGTTTTCATTATAACGCCTTTATACCATTTTTAATGACATCACAAAATATACATTCATTTTCCATATTCCATTTCTCATCATTCCAAACATTTGGATGTTGAAATATATTGTCCCAATGTTCATTGTTGGATGTTTAAGTTTTTGGGTGGCAAAAGTCTCTGAAACAAAGGACATTCCTTTCACCAGTTTGCACTGTTCTGTGAAGGGAGTAGTACACAGCGTTGTACGAGATCTTCAGTTTCTTGGCAATTTCTCGCATGGAATAGCCTTCATTTCTCAGAACAAGAATAGACTGACGAGTTTCAGAAGAAAGGTCTTTGTTTCTGGCCATTTTGAGCCTGTAATCGAACACACAATTGCTGATGCTCCAGATACTCAAGAAGGCCAGTTTTATTGCTTCTTTAATCAGCACAACATTTTTCAGCTGTGCTAACATAATTGCAAAAGGGTTTTCTAATGATCAATTAGCCTTTTAAAATTATAAACTTGGATTAGCAAACACAACGTGCCATTGGAACACATGACTGATGGTTGCTGAAAATGGGCCTCTGTACGCCTATGTAGATATTCCATTAAAAATCAGCCGTTTCCAGCTACAATAGCCATTTACAACATTAACAATGTATTTCTGATCAATTTGATGTTATTTTAATGGACCAAAAAATTGCTTTTCTTTTTAAAACAAGGATAATTCTAAGTGACCCCAAACTTTTGAACGGTAGTGTGTGTGTGTGCCTGTGTGTGTGTATATATTTATATATATAACACAATCACTTGTTGCTGTTGTTCTCTTTGATCAGCCAACCAGAAATAAAGTTTGCTCAACGCACCTGACACATTTATAACACCCAAATCACTTGCATGAGCCAAGCCCTGGATGTGGTTGACGTAGGCCTACTCACGGTTGGACATTGTTTTTCTCGGTCTGAAACGTAGACCATGCAGGCCCACTGCCAAATGAAAAAGGATCAAGGTGAATGCAACATCAGCACGCTGGAGAGCCGATGACAAAACGCATACATTTTTGCCTCAGACTAGACTAGGCTACTGCTGGGTCAGTGTGGGACCTTGGAGAGCCAGGTGAGCACAACGTAGGTGCTCTAGTACCTGCCTGTGTGGAAATTAGGCTATGAAGTAATGTTATAGTGTTCCAGATTGTCCTAAAACCATAGTGAGGGAAAAAAGTATTTGATCCCCTGCTGATTTTGTACGTTTGCCCACTGACGAAGACATGATCAGTCTATAATTTTAATGGTAGGTTTATTTGAACAGTGAGAGACAGAATAACAACAACAAAATCCAGAAAAACGCATGTCAAACATTTTATAAATTGATTTTCATTTTAATGAGGAAAATAAGTATTTGACCCCTCTGCAAAACATGACTTAGTACTTGGTGGCAAAACCCTTGTTGGCAATCACAGAGGTCAGACGTTTCTTGTAGTTGGCCACCAGGTTTGCACACATCTCAGGAGGGATTTTGTCCCACTCCTCTTTGCAGATCTTCTCCAAGTCATTAAGGTTTCGAGGCTGACGTTTGGCAACTCGAACCTTCAGCTCCCTCCACAGATTTTCTATGGGATTAAGGTCTGGAGACTGGCTAGGTCACTCCAGGACCAAAATGTGCTTCTTCTTGAGCCACTCCTTTGTTGCCTTGGCTGTGTGTTGGAATACCCTCATGCTGGAATACCCATCAACGACACATTTTCAATGCCCTGGCTGAGGGAAGGAGGTTCTCACCCAAGACTTGACGGTACATGGCCCCGTCCATCGTTCCTTTGATGTGGTGAAGTTGTCCTGTCCCCTTAGCAGAAAAACACCCCTAAAGCATAATGTTTCCACCTCCATGTTTGACGGTGGGGATGGTGTTCTTGGGGTCATAGGCAGCATTCCTCCTCCTCCAAACACAGTGAGTTGAGATGATGCCAAAGAGCTCGATTTTGGTCTCATCTGACCACAACACTTTCACCCAGTTCTCCTCTGAATCATTCAGATGTTCATTGGCAAACTTCAGATGGCCCTGTATATGTGCTTTCTTGAGCAGGGGGACCTTGCGGGCGCTGCAGGATTTCAGTCCTTCACGGCGTAGTGTGTTACCAATTGTTTTCTTGTTGACTATGGTCCCAGCTGCCTTGAGATCATTGACAAGATCCTCCCGTGTAGTTCTGGGCTGATTCCTCACCGTTCTCATGATCATTGCAACTCCACGAGGTGTGAACTTGCATGGAGCCCCAGGCCGAGGGAGATTGACAGGTCTTTTGTGTTTCTTCCATTTGCGAATAATCGCACCAACTGTTGTCACCTTCTCACCAAGCTGCCCATTCCAGCCTTGTGTAGGTCTACAATCTTGTCCCTGACATCCTTGGAGAGCTCTTTGGTCTTGGCCATGGTGGAGATTTTGGAATCTGATTGATTGTTTTCTTCTGTGGACAGGTATGTTTTATACAGGTAACAAGCTGAGAGGAGCACTCCCTTTAAGAGTGTGCTCCTAATCTCAGCTCGTTACCTGTATAAAAGACACCTGGGAGCCAGAAATCTTTCTGATTGAGAGGGGGTCAAATACTTATTTCCCTCATTAAAATGCAAATCATTTTATAACATATTTTTGACATGTGTTTTTCTGGATTTTTGTTGTTGTTATTCTGTCTCTCACTGTTCAAATAAACCTACCATTAAAATGATAAACTGATCATTTCTTTGTCTGTGGGAAAACGTACAAAATCAGCTACTTTTTTTTTTTTTTTCCTCACTTTATCCAACACAATCTCCTATCTATCCCATAGGCCCACTGTATCAGCTTTTTTGTTATTATATCATTTCAATTAGGCCTATAGTGCTTCTAAATACAGATTTATTGAAACATTAAGCCACACATTTTACAGTGGTATTTCATAAATAGCCTAAGTCATCTCAATAATAAAGTGGAGAATAAAGTAATAAAGTATATATATATATAGAGTGGGGAAAAAAAGTATTTAGTCAGCCACCAATTGTGCAAGTTCTCCCACTTAAAAAGATGAGAGAGGCCTGTAATTTTCATCATAGGTACACGTCAACTATGACAGACAAAATGAGAATTTATTTTCCAGAAAATCACATTGTAGGATTTTTAATGAATTTATTTGCAAATTATGGTGGAAAATAAGTATTTGGTCAATAACAAAAGTTTCTCAATACTTTGTTATATACCCTTTGTTGGCAATGACACAGGTCAAACATTTTCTGTAAGTCTTCACAAGGTTTTCACACACTGTTGCTGGTATTTTGGCCCATTCCTCCATGCAGATCTCCTCTAGAGCAGTGATGTTTTGGGGCTGTCGCTGGGCAACACAGAGTTTCAACTCTCTCCAAAGATTTTCTATGGGATTGAGATCTGGAGACTGGCTAGGCCACTCCAGGACCTTGAAATGCTTCTTACGAAGCCACTCCTTCGTTGCCCGGGCGGTGTGTTTGGGATCATTGTCATACTGAAAGACCCAGCCACGTTTCATCTTCAATGCCCTTGCTGATGGAAGGAGGTTTTCACTCAAAATCTCATGATACATGGCCCCATTCATTCTTTCCTTTACACGGATCAGTCGTCCTGGTCCCTTTGCAGAAAAACAGCCCCAAAGCATGATGTTTCCACCCCCATGCTTCACAGTAGGTATGGTGTTCTTTGGATGCAACTCAGCATTCTTTGTCCTCCAAACATGACGAGTTGAGTTTTTACCAAAAAGTTATATTTTGGTTTCATCTGACCATATGACATTCTCCCAATCCTCTTCTGGATCATCCAAATGCACTCTAGCAAACTTCAGACGGGCCTGGACATGTACTGGCTTAAGCAGGGGGACACGTCTGGCACTGCAGGATTTGAGTCCCTGGCGGCGTAGTGTGTTACTGATGGTAGGCTTTGTTACTTTGGTCCCAGCTCTCTGCAGGTCATTCACTAGGTCCCCCCGTGTGGTTCTGGGATTTTTGCTCACCGTTCTTGTGATCATTTTGACTCCACGGTGTGAGATCTTGCGTGGAGCCCCAGATCGAGGGAGATTATCAGTGGTCTTGTATGTCTTTCATTTCCTAATAATTGCTCCCACAGTTGATTTCTTCAAACCAAGCTGCTTACCTATTGCAGATTCAGTCTTCCCAGCCTGGTGCAGGTCTACAATTTTGTTTCTGGTGTCCTTTGACAGCTCTTTGGTCTTGGCCATAGTGGAGTTCGGAGTGTGACTGTTTGAGGTTGTGGACAGGTGTCTTTTATACTGATAACAAGTTCAAACAGGTGCCATTAATACAGGTAACGAGTGGCGGACAGAGGAGCCTCTTAAAGAAGAAGTTACAGGTCTGTGAGAGCAAGAAATCTTGCTTGTTTGTAGGTGACCAAATACTTATTTTCCACCATAATTTGCAAATAAATTCATTAAAAATCCTACAATGTGATTTTCAGGATTTTTTTTTCTCAATTTGTCTGTCATAGTTGACGTGTACCTATGATGAAAATTACAGGCCTCTCTCATCTTTTTAAGTGGAAGAACTTGCACAATTGGTGGCTGACTAAATACTTTTTTTCCCCACTGTATATATATATGTGTGTGTGTGTTAGGAATGCTGTGCCGATTTCTGGTCCCAGTACATCCCTGTGTGAATGTCAAGCATCTTCACCCCAACATATATGCAGTATGGCTAATGTGCTGTTGCATGTCAATCATACTATCTTGCCTCATCCATGGAACATACGTATATATTTTTATTTATTTAACCATTATTTAACCAGGTAAGACCCATTGTGGTTAGAAACCACTTTTATGAGGGCGACCTAGCAAGAAGGCAAAACAGGGAAATAACAGCATGTACATAAAATGTTATAGAAATACAAATACATACAAAAGACAGTGTTACAAATACATTTGAAGATTACCAAACCCTACAGATGAGAAAGTTTAATGAGCATGTCACAGTAGGAATGAAATTATAACACAATCAGACCCCTCTGAAAGATCAAAGCTGCTGTACCATCAGTCAAGGTAAGGTTTGGCGGAATATTTGGGGGTGCTGCAATGGAGATATGTCTCATTTATTTAGCAAGTTACACATTCAACAACAGAGGGCACTATTACATCACATTAGCCCCTTGCACAGACAGGTCATATGCAGATCACTGGCTACATACAGAACAAGATATCAGTTCAGCTGAATGAATGATCGCTTGCTTTGATGGGTGCAGCTAAAATGCTAAAATATGTGCAGTTGCAATCAGACAAAGGTGGATCATGAAAGTAGAAACTTTTCATGAAGACAGTCTAAATGAGCTCTGTGAAGATTTGGGGTATGTCATTGATATGTCAGCATAAACCATTGACAGAGTGTTTAGAACAATGGTATAGTCTGTTAACAGGCAGCAAGTTTAACATGAAGCATAGGGTAGAGATTGATCAGATCCAGTTATAGGATTCTGTTAGTTTTCTTTTTCATAATGGAACCAAGCTAAGAGTTCTATTGGATTTCCCAAGATGCCCATTTCTCTTTCCATAGGGTATGATCAATTATTTGTAAATCCTGTTAAAAACATGGCAAGGGTTTTTAGATTCAGTTCAGTGACTCCAATCCAAACCTTTAAAGATGAGGGACCTCATGCTTTATATGGCTCTTTGACAAGTGATGAAGTGCCAATCACAGGTGCAGAAAGATTCTCTCCACGCACAGATGCTTCAACTCTGTCTACTCTGTCTACACTGTCTACCCCGTCACATGGCATGGGGAGTGAAGCAGGGCCATCTAAATATGATATAAGATGCACCAGTCTCTCGCATTCCTTATCTTTTTTTGCACGTGTTTAAAAGGAGAGGAAGTGTTTGTATGTCACCCTTCTCTAAAAATTGTATATTTGGGACTTCGAGAGACATTTTGTGACAGTGTAATCCTTTGTATAGTAAGTTGTAATAACTTTATGTAATATAGCTTTATGGACAATGTGATTGCCAAGTTCTTTGTTTTTTTATTAGTTTTGTTTTAATTTTTTTGTGGGGGTAGATCAGATTTAACATTGCAGATAGATTGTATCTTCCATCAATGTAATTGTCTGCATCACTGCATATGTTTTTTTTCTCTCGCAAATATATACAGTTGAAGTCGGAAGTTTACATACACTTAGGTTAGAGTCATTAAAACTCGTTTTTCAACCACTCCACACATTTCTTGTTAACAAACTATCGTTTTGGCAAGTCGCACACGCTTTTTCAGTTCTGCCCACATATTTTCTACAGGATTGAGGTCAGGGCTTTGTGATGGCCACTCCAATACCTTGACTTTGTTGTCCTTAAGCCATTTTGCCACAACTTTGGAAGGATGTTTGGGGTCATTGTCCATTTGGAAGACCCATTTGCGTCCAAGCTTTAACTTCCTGACTGATGTCTTGAGATGTTGCTTCAATATATCCACATAATTTCCCTTCCTCATGATGACATCTATTTTGTGAAGTGCACCAGTACCTCCTGCAGCAAAGCACCCCCCAAGTATCCCCCTTTTCCTCCAAACATAACGATGGTCATTATGGCCAAACAGTTCTATTTTTGTTTCATCAGACCAGAGGACATTTCTCCAAAAAGTATGATCTTTGCTGTTGTTCTGGGATTGATTTGCACTTTTCGCACCAAAGTACGTTCATCTCTAGGAGACAGAATGCGTCTCCTTCCTGAGCGGTATGACAGCTGCGTGGTCCCATGGTGTTTATACTTGTGTATTATTGTTTGTACAGATGAACGTGGTACCTTCAGGCATTTGGAAATTGCTCCCAAGGATAAACCAGACTTGTGGAGGTCTACAATTTCTTTCTGAGGTCTTGGCTGATTTCTTTAGATTTTCCCATGATGTCAAGCAAAGAGGCACTGAGTTTGAAGGTAGGCCTTGAAATACATCGACAGGTACACCTCCAATTGACTCAAATGATGTCAATTAGCCTATCAGAAGCTTCTAAAGCCATGACATCATTTTCTGGAATTTTCCAAGCTGTTTAAAGGAACAGTCAACTAAGTGTATTTAAACTTCTGACCCACTGGAATTGTGAAACAGTGCATTATAATTGAAATAATCTGTCTGTAAACAATTGTTGGAAAAATTACTTGTGTCATGCACAAAGTAGATGTTCTAACAGACTTGCCAAAACTATAGTTTGTTAACAAGACATTTGTGGAGTGGTTGAAAACCGACTTTTAAAGACTAAGTGTATGTAAACTTCCGACTTCAACTGTATCTGTAAACCTCCCTCCAGCCCATTGACTTTGACTGATCATTATTGTCAATAGTAGCCCTTGGCAGGGAATTTTTTGTAGACATGTCTTTGATTCATACCTTTCAGTGTCCCTTGCTGGTTTTTGTCCCACAATCATGTTGTGCTCCATAACCGCAAGGTGTGTCCTCTCCTGGCCTCGAATTCCCTCCCTTGTGTGGCCTTAATGCCCCCTAAAAAATCCATGCCTTGCGGTCAAAGTGGCCGTTGTGCCCTTGGGCTGAATATAATAATTATAATTCCCTTCTCCAGGCTGCCAACCGCCGTGCTCTCTCAGATATCTCAATTCTTATTGGCCAAAATATTTTTGCCAACTTACCTTCACCTTGTGCAGAGCTTGTGGTTGGAAGCACATGCTGGTGGAATCAGACCACCTACAACAAAACACACAACATTACACAATTTAACCCCCCCACTAATTGTATTACACTCGCTAGCTTAGCACACTTAACATGGACATTTCAATATTGTCAGCTTGCTGTTAGCTAGTCACTCAATCCCGATTGGATGCTTTTAGGATGCATTAGTTTGTATCCATGAAGCTAATGACAACACTATATATTGTTCAATGACACTAATATCTCCCAATGCCTCAAACCTAGGAGGAAAATAAATGTTGATCAACTCAAACAAACCGGTGGCCATAACGTCAACCTGTGCATGAGAGGAAGGAAAGCTTGCCGAGTAGCCTATGCGAACATTTCAGCATACAGTGCCTTCAGAAAGTGTTCAACCCCTTGACTTATTCCACATTTTGTTGTGTTACAGCCTGAATTCAAAATGGGTTACATTTATTTTCTCACCCATCTACACACAATACCCCATAATGACAAAGTGAAAACATGTTTTTATAGACTTTTGCAAATTTATTGAAAATGAAGTACAGAAATATATCATTTACTTTGTCATGTTGATTGTTGATCATTGCTAGACAGCCATTTTCAAGTATTGCATTCAACATTCAATGTCATCTTGGTAAGCAACTCCAGTGTAGATTTGCCTTTGTGTTTTAGGTTATTGTCCTGCTGAAAGGAGAATTCGTCTCCCAGTTTCTGTTGGAAAGCAAACTGAACCAGGTTTTGCTCTTGGATTTTGCCTTCGCTTATAGATGTATTCCGTTTCTTTTTATCCTAAAGAAACTCCCTAGTCCTTGCCGATGACAAGCATACCCATAACATTAGGCAGCCACCACCATGCTTGAAAATATGAAGAGTGGTACTCAGTGATGTGTTGGATTTGTCCCAAACATAACAAACACAACGCTTTCTATTCAGGACAAAAAAGTAATTTCTTTGACAATTTTTTTGCAGTATTACTGCATTACTGTATTACTGCCTTGTTGCAAAAAGGATGCATGTTTTGGAATATTTTTATTCTGTTCAGGCTTCCTTCTTTTCACTCTGTCATTTAGGTTAGTCAATACAAGTACAATGTTGTCGATCCATCCTCAGTTTTCTCCTATCACAACCATTAAACTCATGGTGAAATACCTGAGCAGTTTCCTTACTCTCTGGCAACTGAGTTAGGAAGAACGCCTGTATTTGTTATAGTGACTGGGTACTGGGTATACCATCCAAAGCCTAATTAATAACTTCACCATGCTCAAAGGGATATTCAGCGTCTCCTTTTTTTATTTTTACACATCTACCAATCAGTGTCCCTCTTTGCGAGGCATTGAAAAACCTCCCTGGTCTTTCTGGTTGAATCTGTGCTTGAAATTCACTGCTCGACTGAGGGACCTTACAGATAAAAGTATGTGTGGGGTACAGAGAGGGGGTAGTTTAAAAAAAATCATGTTAACCACTATTATTGAAAATGGAATGAGTCCATGCAACTTATCATGCAATTTGTTAAGCACATTTTTATTCCTGAACATATTTAGGCTTGCCATAATACTTATTGGCTCAAGACATTTCAGCTTTAACATTTTTATTCAATTCTAAAATGTTCTACAAACAAAATTCCACTTTGACATTATGAGTTATTGTGTGTAGATCAGTGAAACACAATCTCAATTTAATCATTTTAAATTCAGTCTGTAACACAAGAAAATGTGGAAAAACTAAAGGGGTGTAAATACTTTCTGAAGGCACTGTAATAAAGGCAAAGGCTATTTCTCATAATAATGTGCAACTAGATTATTTCGCAATAACAACATCTTTCTAGTTATAACGTGATCTTTCTCGTAATAATTCGATATTTCCCATTATAACGTTTTCTCATAATAACGAGTTAATGGATTATTTTGATATAACCAGTTATTTAATTATTTTGTAATAAAGATAAAAGGTCACGGGTGAAACGTCTCAACTCGGGCAACAACATTTTCTGAGTTTCCCACTTGTAAATCTGACTTGGAGGGTCGTTCAAGTGAAACTTCCCAGTCGGAACTAGGAATTTCTGATAACTCTGATAGCACGTGAACACGGCAATAAATTGCGTCCAGATTGCTTAGTGTAATAACTCTCCTTTTCAAGACAAGACCAGCAGAAATGTGTTGCGATATCTCGCTTTGACTGGGTATGTTGAGTTTCTGCACCTAATAGTGCTACGATGCTCCGAGATTCTTACTTTTAATTCGCGCACACTTTTAATTCCTTGAGGGGGTACAAAAATGGTCAGATGAATACTGCCATTGAGAAAATTCAAAACAAATCGAGACCTGATCTCTTTCAAGGACAGTCTTGCAAAAAGGAGCATTCTTGCGTTCTAACTACACACTATTCAAAGTGCTCAGAACAAATTAAGGCAATCGTTCACAAACATTGGCACATTCTAAGATCCGATGACAGTATCGGTAATGTGTTTTCAGACCAACCCTTGGTCGTATTCTCGCGGGGCAGAAATCTCAGAGATCAATTGGTAAACTCTGATTTACCACCCCTAAATATCCCTGCACAACATCTATTTGCACCTCTACCGGATGGAAACTACAAGTATAATGGCTGCGCTCAATGCAATGGCATTTACAAATGTAGATCCTTCAAACACCCCCAAACAGGGAACCAGATCCCAATCAAAGGTGTTATCACGTGCTCCACTAAGGCAATTATTTATCTTATAACTTTCCTCTTTCCTCTTTTGACCTCACCCTCTCACTGTCCCCCCCTACTCACAAGGCAGGCAATACGCTTGACCTCATCTTTACTAGATGCTGTTCTTCTACTAATCTCACTGCAACTCCCCTCCAAGTCTCTGACCACTACTTTGTATCCTTTTCTCTCTCGCTCTCCTCCAACACTACTCACTCTGCCCCTACTCAGATGGTAATGTGCCGTCGCAACCTTCGCTCTGTCTCTCCCGCTACTCTCTCCTCTTCCATCCTATCATCTCTTCCCTCTGCTAAATACTTCTCCCTCCGATCTCCTGATTCTGCCTCCTCAACCCTCCTCTCCTCCCTTTCTGCATCTTTTGACTCTCTATGTCCCCTATCCTCCCGGCCGGCACGGTCCTCCCCTCCTGCTTCGTGGCTTGACGACTCATTGCGAGCTCACAGAACAGGGCTCCGGGCAGCTGAGCGGAAATGGAGGAAAACTAGACTCCCTGCGGACCTGTCATCTTTTCACTCCCTCCTCTCTACATTCTCTTCCTCTGTTTCTGCTGCTAAAGCCACTTTCTACCACTCTAAATTTCAAGCCTCTGCCTCTAACCCTAGGAAGCTCTTTGCCACCTTCTCCTCCCTGCTGAATCGTCCTCCTCCTCCCCCTCCCTCCTCCCTCTCTGTGGATTACTTTGTCAACCATTTTGAAAAGAAGGTTGACGACATCCAATAATTATTTATTAAGTCAAATGACACCGCTGGTCCTGCTCATACTGCCCTACCCTATGCTTTGACTTCTTTCTCCCCTCTCTCTCCAGATGAAATCTTGCGACTTGTGATGGCCGGCCGCCCAACAACCTGCCCGCTTGACCCTATCCCCTCCTCTCTTCCCCAGACCATTTCCGGAGACCTTCACCCTTACCTCAACTCGCTCATCAACTCATCCTTGACCGCTGGCCATGTCCCTTCCGTCTTCAAGAGAGCGAGAGTTGCACCCCTCCTCAAAAAACCTACAATCGATCCCTCCGATGTCAACAACTAAAGACCAGTATCCCTTCTTTCTTTTCTCTCCAAAACTCTTGAGTGTGCCATCTCTAGCCAACTCTCCTGCTATCTCTCTCAGAATTACCTTCTTGATCCAAACCAGTCAGGTTTCAAGACTGGTCATTCAACTGAGACTGCTCTTCTCTGTGTCACGGAAGCTCTCCGCACTGCTAAAGCTAACTCTCTCTCCTCTTATCCTTCTATACCTATCTGCTGCCTTTGATACTATGAACCATCAGATCCTCCTCACCTCCCTCTCCGAGTTGGGCATCTCCGGCGCTGCTCACACTTGGATTGCGTCCTACCTGACAGGTCGCTCCTACCAGGTGGCGTGGCGAGAATCTGTCTCCGCACCACGTGCTCTCACCACTGGTGTCCCCCAGGGCTCAGTTCTAGGCCCTCTCCTATTCTCTCTATACACCAAGTCACTTGGCTCTGTCATATCCTCACATGGTCTCTCCTATTATTGCTACGCAGACGACACACAATTCATTTTCTCCTTTCTTCTGATAACCAGGTGGCAAATCACATCTCTGCATGTCTGGCAGACATATCAGTATGGATGTCGGATCACCACCTCAAGCTGAACCTCGGCAAGACGGAGCTGCTCTTCCGCCCGGGGAAGGACTGCCCGCTCCATGATTTCGCCATCACGGTTGACAACTCCATTGTGTCCTCCTCCCAGAGTGCAAAGAACCTTGGCGTGACCCTGGACAACACCCTGTCGTTCTCCGCTAACATCAAAGCGGTGACCTGATCCTGCAGGTTCATGCTCTACAACATTCGCAGAGTACGACCCTACCTTACACAGAAAGCGGCACAGGTCCTAATCCAGGCACTTGTCATCTCCCGTCTGGATTACTGCAACTCGCTGTTGGCTGGGCTCCCTGCCTGTGCCATTAAACCCCTTCAACTTATCCAGAACGCTGCAGCCTGTCTGGTGTTCAACCTTCCCAAGTTCTCTCATGTCACCCCGCTCCTCCGCACACTCCACTGGCTTCCAGTTGAGGCTCGCATCTACTACAAGACCATGGTGCTTGCCTACGGAGCTGTGAGAGAAACGGCACCTCCTTACCTTCAGGCTCTGATCAGACCCTACACCCAAATGAGGGCACTACGTTCATCCACCTCTGGCCTGCTAGCCCCACTACCTCTACGGAAGCACAGTTCCCGCTCAGCCCAGTCAAAGCTATTCGCTGCTCTGGCACCCCAATGGTGGAACAAGCTCCCCCACGACGCCAGGACAGCGGAGTCACTGACCACCTTCCGGAGACACTTGAAACCCTACCTCTTTAAGGAATACCTGGAATAGTATAAAAGTAATCCTTCTAACCCCCCCCACCATAAGTTGAATGCACCAATTTGTGAGTCGCTCTGGATAAGAGCGTCTGCTAAATGACGTAAATGTAAATGTAACTCGTAAAGTATGTGGGTTAAACAAAGAGCAAATTAAATGTATGAATCTCGGAGCATCCTAACACCATCAGGTGCAAAAACTCGACATACCCAGTCGCGGCCCACTTTTTGGAAGCGAACCACTCGATTTCGTCCCTACGTTATATCGGCATCGAACATGTCACCCTCCCTAGGAGAGGGGGTGACCTCGACAACTTATTGTTAAAACGAGAGGCTGCCTGGATCTTTAATTTAAAGACCCTTGCTCCCTTCGGTCTCAACGTAGACTTTGATTTGAAGCCATTGTTGTGATTATTGTGATTTTGCTATTCATTGTAAATGTTTGTGGGCCTATGTAGCCAAGTTGTATCTATGATCATATGCTATCCATTCATGTTTTTTGTATGTTCTGTTTATCTTGTGAATTAACCAATGATATCAGGCCACACCCGGCCATGATTACAGACACCTGTGTGTGTCCTTTGACACTATATAAACTAGTGACCTGCAGTGTTTGTCATTATACCCTGATGAAGACAGCTTGTCTGTCGAAACGTTGGTTATTAGGTTATTCAATTATTGCATCTGAGCTCCTAGAGTGTGCGGCTCTCCTTTTCTTTTCAATTGCTTTTGGTACACCATGATAGGTAAAACCTCTCACAAGGTTTTAGTTTGAATGTAATAGTAAAACATTTTTAAGGCACAGTGTGAATTGCATTGACGCTTGAATTGCAAGGGACAAAAGAATATAGAACAGCAAAAATAAATGAAAAACAAAAACACATTATACAGCTGTGCCAGGAAAATAACCTCTTTCTCAACATCAACTAAATGAAAGAGCTGATCGTGGACTTCAGGAGACAGCAGAGGGAGCACGCCCCGATCCACATCAACGGGACCGCAGTGGAGAAGGTAAAACGCTTCAAGTTCCTCGGTATACACATCACTGAGTACACATTACTCAACCCTGCACCTTAGAGGCTGCTGCCCTATGTACGTAGACATGGAATCACTGGTCACTTTAATAATGGAACACTGGTCACTTTAATAATGTTTACATTCGAGCCTGTCACTCTCCCAGCCAGATACAGAGAAACTCATCCACGTCCTCATCTTTTCTCGGATTGACGACGGCAATGCGCTGTTTGGGGGCCTCCAAGCTAAATCACTACAGAGGCTCCAACTAATCCAGGAAACAGTGCTGTCAGACCACATCACCCGATCCAGGCCGATCCAGGCCCAACTGGCTACCGGTCAACTACAGGATCGACTTCAGAATCTTCATGCTTGTATTTAAAGCCTCGAATGGATTGAGCCCCACCTACCTCAGCAACTTCATCTCAATCAGCGAGCAACCTCGCACTCTCCGCTCCAGCCACTCCCTACTGCTTCATGTCGGTTTGAGAAGACATCATACGAAAACGTGTTTTACTAGCCTGAGTTACAATACTCTACACCCCCATTCATTTTTCACATTGTGAATTTTACAAACATTCAAATTAATTGTGTGTTTGGTGTTGGCTTACCTTGTCCTGACAGATTTGATAGCCGTGTAAGTCTCAAGTTGAGAATTCCTTGTCAAGTAGAGAGACACTGGCTCGGCAGTTTCAAATGGAGGTGGCTACTGAACGTTTTCAATGCTGCAGGAGCTGTGCTTACTTTGCTTTATTCCGGGACAATGTGGGCCGCCCGGACCTTCAATGAAGCAACTGTTTGCTTGCAGAGGACTACAGGGGCGAAGTGGCTACTCTTAGTAAACAAGTAGCGAACCTACACAAGCTACTGGGGAATCCACGCCCGCCTACTTTTTCTTTTTCTTCCACCCCAGTAGCTGGACGCCGCTCTGGTCTGGTGGAAGTGTCGCCGCCGTGTAGGCTCTCCACAGCCGACTGTCCGGCACTCTGCAGGGATCCCTCCCCGAAGGGGTCTCCCCCTTCCCTGGAGAACGGAGATAGTAGGATGCTCCTGGATGACTTTGGGGATGTTCCTGTTCTCGACCCAATCAACCAACAGAGATATGTCACTCGCCGTGGAAGTCGAAGAAAGCGTCCTCTGGCAATGGGGGCCTCCTTGGAGATGTTAAGCCCAGACTGGACACAGACCAGAAATGGCTTTGCCGCCCTGGATCCAGAGGTTCCGGTGCCTTCTTCCTTAGGGGCTTCCGATTCGAGATCGGATCCGGAGGTACCTGCACCTTCGTCCTCTGTTCTGTCTCGCTTTCCGGTGGCTTCTACCTCGTGTTCAGATCGTCAGACCTCCCACCCTCATCAGACCGTGAGGCTGCCTGAGAGACCGGCCCATTCATCATCCACAATGGATAATACAGCTGTTTCAAAAGCTGTCAACATTGGCAGCTCTATGGTGACAAACATCTCGGTTCCCAGTGCAAAAACCCTGTGCTACCCAGGAGCTCGAGTACAGGACATTACAAGGCTGCTTCCAACAGTTCTACGACAGATGCCAGGAGCTGACACTGTCGTAGACCATGTGGGGTCAAACGACATCAGGAGGACTAGCTCGGAACTTCTGAAAATTGATTTTAAAGAACTGATTCTAGCATTGAAAGAATCCAAAAAGCGGACAATCATTTCAGGTCCGGTGACATCGTTGGGCCGCGGGTGTGAAAGATTCAGCAGGTTACTGACATTACACATCTGGCAAAAGATTACTGTAGCTCTGTTGGAATTACTTTTATAGATAACTTTGGCACCTTCTGGAAACAGAAGATACTCTACAGGAATGACGGACTCCAAATCATCTTGGCTCCTGGACTCTGTCCACACATTTCAAGGTTGCGTTGAGACAATGACTTATCAATGACCCAACACCAGCTCAGTTAATCCCTACTATTGTGAGCTGAGTTGTCATAATGCTGCTTCAAATGTACATTATCCCAGGGGCATTGGCAGACACAATGTAAGTAACTTAATTTGTGTCCCCCTAACTGCCCTGAATACCTCTGTTGAACCTACAGCTATTGTATGCAGTAATCATGTGCCTATGAACCAGAGTTACACTGTTAGCACTGAGGCAGTGTGCCCTAGTAGGAAGTCCACTGTGTGCAGCTCACCGTGCACTATCAGCTCCAATATAAATAACATGAGCAAGTCTACTTCTGATAAGCTTCCCAGTAAAGCATTAAAAACAATCAAGCAACCCAGAAAAGTGCTAGAAATAGCCCATATTAACATATGTAGCCTAAGAAACAAGGTTAATGAAGTCAATAACTTGATTGTAACAGATGACATTCATATTCTGACTATCTCTGAAACTCACTTAGATAATACCTTTTGATGATACAGTGGTTATAACATTTACGGAAAATACAGAAATGCCACTGGGGGGCGGTGTTGCGGTCTATATTCAGAACCACATTCCTGTAAAGCTTAGAGAGGATCTCATGTTAAATACTGTTGAAGTAATATGGATACAGGTTCATCTGCCTCACCTAAAGCCCATTCTTTTGGGAAGCTGCTATAGAACACCAAGTGCTAACAGTCAGTATCTGAATAATATGTGTGAAATGCTTGATAATGTATGTGATATCAACAGAGAAGTATATTTTCTGGGTGATTTACATTTTCATCAAGCTGCCCACTTGAAAAATTGTATGGTTGAGAGGGATGACCCAAAAGGTATGGCAAATAAGTCTGGCAGCCCAACTGATTGGCAAACAAATTGAGAAATCATGTGACTAAACTAAATAAAAATAAAAATAAACTATACTATGAAACAAAAATAAATGATATAAATGACATTTTGGTAAAAAAGGCAAACTCGGCTCCAATCAGATGGCTCATTCATCACAAAACCCACTGATATTGCCTAATACTTTAATTACTTTGTCATTCGCAAGATTTGCAAACTTAGGCATGACATGCCAGCAACAAACGCTGACACTACACATCCAAGTATATCTGACCAAGTTTTGAAAGACAAGCATTGTACTTTAGAATTCCGTAATGTGAATGTGGAAGACGAGAAAAAAAGTATTGTTGTCTATCAACAATGACAAGCCACCGGAGTCTGACAATCTGGATGGAAAATTACTGAGGATAATAGCGGACGATATTGCCACTCCTATTTGCCATATCTTAAATTTAAGCCTACTAGAAAGTGTGTGCCCACAGGCCTGGAGAGCCATGACTACATGAAACTCAGGTAACTGATGCAAGCAGTAGAATCAGATTTTTTTTTTTACAGGTAAACACCTTATGGAACAGCAGGGACTGTGAAGAGACACAAAAAGGTACAGACACACGCATACGCACACAAGCACTAGCACATGTACTCTATACTCACGTACATTGTAATATTGTTGTATGGCGGTATTATACATTTTGTATTGTACATTGTGTATTGTAGATATGTAGTGGTGTAATAATGTTATATGATGTACTGTTTTATCTTTTGTTTTATATGTAATGTAACCGCTTTAATGTGTTTGGACCCCAGGAAGAGTAGCTGCTGCCTTGGCAGCAGCTAATGGGGATCCCTAATAAATACAAATACTGTTTTACTCATTTCAAATGTATATACTGTATTCTACTGTTTTCTAGTCAATGCCACTCCGACATTGCTTGTCCTATTATTTATGTATTTCTTAATTCCATTCTTTTACTTTTTGATTTGTGTGTATTGTTGTGAATTGTTAGATACCACTGCACTGTTGGTGTCACACCTACTCCCGTTCCCTCTCTCCGGCACTCAACGTTGCTGGTTTACTAACCCCCAGTCCTGGCAACCCACATTACGCACACCTGGTACCCATCATTATGCACACCTGCTCCCCAGCGCTATGCACACCTGGATTTCATAATTACCTTGATTACTTCCCCTTTATTTAGCCCTCAGTAGCCTCAGTCTTCAGGCAGTATTGGTTTTGTTTACGTTCAGTACGCTACTTCTGTTTTTTATTATCTTCATGTTTCTCATTTTTAAACTCACCTTCTGCACCTGCTTCCTGACTCCCTGCGTATACGTGACAGTTGGAGCAATGAACACAAGCATTTCGCTACACCCGCAATAACATCTGATAAATATGTGTATGCGACCAATAACATTTGATTTGAATATATCATAGAATCATGTAGACGTTAAATGTCTCTCTACCAGTATAGAGTCTGATAGCAGAATGTAGGAAATAGTTGGAATGGCTTTGTCCTGGTAGTTGGAACTGAGAAGCTGTGAACTGCCAGTGCTCTCTAAGTGGAGGAGAGGAAATGAAGAGGGTGCGATGGATCTCTCATGTCTTTGAGGAGTAAAATTATGGCTTCCTATCTACATTCCGTTAAAGTCACCTTCCATGGCCAGAAACGTAGAGCTGGGGAGCAGGGTGGCAAAATATAGCCATCTGCATTGTACTCATTCAAGCTCTTTCTCTAGCTCTTTGGTGCAACTGACAAGCTGAACATCACCATACTCCAGCACAGCATACTTGAATACGTGATCTATGTACTGTATATCAGCACCATGTCAAATTCCTGGTACATGTTAATGTTCTTTGTGAAGTTTGTTCTGGTTTTACAGCCCATTGTTTCAAAGTTATTTACAAACAGAAGCAAAATCCCCATGTCAATAGCAATAGCAACACAACACAATAACATAACAATAGTGAACCGCGTCAGCCAACATATCATGGAAACAAGGTCACTAGTAAGTCCTTGCAATAATCAGTGGAGTAGGTTTTTAGTGTGTTAATGGCTAAGGGCACGAAGCTTATACTGAAACATGCCTTATTGCATCATACGGTACCTATGGCTAGATGTGAATAATGTGAGGTCAGTATCATCTGCCATGGGGCTTGCCTTGCGTGAAATCTTGTATTATGCCTGGATTTTGGTCCACTTCTCATATGAAGTCTGTGATATGTATACTCATCCATATAAACACTAAATTAGGATATGTCTTAACAAGTGTTTTTAGGACAAAGAAGGTCTTCAATTTTTCCTGATCAAAGAGTTTTTGAAAGCCTTATTTGACCAGGGAATGACCAGGAGAGGGTCGCCTCTGCTGAGGCAGCCACCAGAACGGGACTGTCGGAGAGTGTAGTGGAGGTGAGGGTCATTCATATCCTGTTTTGTATTCTGTGAACATCAGAAAGGGTTTTGTCTTTTTGTAATATCTCCCTGGGTTCTGGGCAAAACATTTGGCTCAGGACTACTTAGTAAACTTCCTATGGCCTTACTGATGAGTGGTTAAGAGCGTTGTGCCAGTAACCGAAAGGTCGCTGGTTCTAATCCCCGAGCCGACTAGGTGAAAAATCTGTCGATGTGCCCTTGAGCAAGGCACTTAACCCTAATTGCTCCTGTAAGTCGCTCTGGATAAGAGCGTCTGCTAAATGACTAAAATGTAAATGTATATGAGCGACCACCTTAACGCAAAGGTTTGTACAGGTTTGGCTTTAATTACCTGTTTGCAATTACAAGAGCAAGGCGGGCATTCAAGTATTGTGTTTGCATTTCTCAATTGGTGTGTCTGGTGTAGGTTAATTTTTATTATTATTAGATGAATGATCAGAGGGGTTTCTCTCCAGAACTGTATGGGTCTAACAACAAATTCTAAAGTCTACTGACTCCATCTGACACATATTTCTACTACTGTTTTTTGTTGTTGTAATGCCTTGATAGAATAGATAGATAAAACAATGTCATTGCCATGTTTTCTGTTATTTGTCAGGAGTTATGGCAGGTACACAGGGAAAATGGCAGGCATTACCACCTGCCACAAAAGCCCATTACAGTGATGAGGCAGACAAGCTACAGGCAGGAGGTCAGGAGTTGAAGGGGAACCTGAAGGCCTTAAAAGTCAACGATTATTTAAGACGGCTGAAATCAATGGTGGGAATATATAGGGTCACAATAGTAAATCATGACATTCATAAACGTTTACTTTAAAAAAGTAATGTATTTGAATTTGATAGTTGGAGTTAGATTTGAGATACAGAGAACAGGCATTTTTCTTACGAAAGGATTTCAGTCTTTTCGCCAACTCTTTTCCTATAAGCATTTTTAGGTATTGTATTTTTTTTTTACATCTAATTTCATTTATTATTTATCTTGTCTATTTCTACATAATTTTCTGTTAGGTTATCGAGTTGGAAGGTATTGGGTTCGACACTGCATTCCTTGTCCACAACCCCGAGGGCCCCATACCAGTCAGCACAGCCTCATCTGGGAGGGGAAAGGAATTTGTTGAGGACCAGGATCTGATCGCCAAGTTTTCTGTACACTTTTCTGGTACACATGTTTTAAAGATTACTTAGGTAACACTTAACCTCAAGCATACAGATGTAGGATATTAATTTGATCACCTTGTTGCAGGACACATTTTCTGCAATGCAGGACATTTTTAACTTGTAGTGTTTTTGAGGTTTGAAAAGGCTTCTGAAGTTTGTAATTTCCATTTTGACATTTCAGACTTTAATTTCCCTTACGAAAAATGTATCAACACCCGTCAAAAATGTCAATTTATTATAATCCACATAACAACTCACATTTCCTGTTAATGCAGGATTATTTTACTGCTGTAGCAAACTGACTCAAATGAAGATCCTACATCTGTACATCTATAATGCCTTTAAACACACTCATACACTACTGTGCCTCTTTTATTGTTACATCTAGGCAAACTTGCAGCTTCACAGTCAAAGTTTAAGGGGTTTGACAAGGCTAGGGTGCAATGAGTACAAGCCTTATTCAACCAAAGTGTAGTATGAATCATTTCATTTGAAATAACTATTAAAATGTACTGTATATCTGTGATTCAACAATTAAATAACTAACGGTCCTGCACCTCTTTATTCACAGGCAAAGTTCTGGATACAAGGGCTGACATTTGATTTATAAAAACATATGTGGTAGCTGTGCCTTGATGGTTTACATTGTTGATATTCAAGTAAGCAGATTTCTGGTAGAAGCTTGGAATAATGTGTACACTTGATCTTCCTTCACTAAAGCCTTATTTATGTTTCTGTTTAGATGAAGCACGTGGACATGGCAGAGTTCCATATATGGCTGTGGCTGCCAAGAAGGTGGTCATTGAAGTAGAGGGTATGCCAGGTGGGAGTTAAAAAAGCCCTCCCACTATGGCATGGACCAACTATCTACCATTTTGGAGGCAAGCCGTTGCATCAAGTTCACAATAAGTAAGATGCAATGCTCTCTACAATGTTTCAATGCAGAATTGTAATGTTTTGGTCATTGAGATGAACATTGCATTGTACAGCACATGCAGTGACTTGACCCATTACTTTAGACAATCAAGACATTACCTTTGAACAGATACCCATTGTGGCCACTGCTCTCACTAAAGGTCAACGGTGGGCTTTACTATATATGGCCATCCACCACTTGTTATTGTTTTTTTCTGGGCCAATGTGGCTGCTGATTATGAAAAGACGGAGCATGGGCATGGTGCTGGGGATGGTGCTGGGTCTAGAGCTGGAGCTGGAGATGGGAGTGGAGCTAGACCTGGAGATGGGAGTGGGAGTGGAGCTGGGCCTGGAGCTGGGAGTGGAGTTGGAGCTGGGAGTGGAGCTGGAACAGGGCCTGTAGTTGGTGCTGGAGGTTGGGCTGAGGCTAGAGCTGGAGGTTGGGCTGAGGCTAGAGCTGGAGGGTGGGCTGAGGCTAGAGCTGGAGGTTGGGCTGAGGCTGGAGCTGGAGGTTGGGCTGAGGCTGGAGGTTGGGCTGAGGCTGGAGGTTGGCCTGAGGCTGGAGCTGGTGGTTGTGCTGCACCAGGACCTACAAATTTAGCTCAGGTGCATCCTGTTTCCATTGATCATCCTCGAGATGTTTCTTCAACTTGATTGGAGTTGTTCACAACACCTGGGTGAATGAGACTTAGATAACAACAGCAGTGATATGCCAGGGTGTGATGCAGTGTTCAGCAACACTGAATTGGCTGCAGTACCTGCATATTTTCTGACCAGGCGACAATAGAAAGAGCGCTCCAGGACCAGCCTATGGATTGTGGCCAGCATCCAGTGCAGACTTTCCAAAATTACTGCAGTGTTGAAGAGACCAGATTACAATCTGGTTTCTCTTCTCCATGGCCTTCAACCTTTTCTCCAGGCTGAAACGTGAACATTTATATTAAAAGGTTTAAAATCTATATTGACTAGCCCAATTACAGTGGGACAAATATGATGGAGACAACATCCTAAAAGCGATTTACTTTTCAAGCTGAGTAGTCAACTGAGCGTTCCTATCATCGGTGATTGACGGGGACATCAGGTCAGACCAAGAAAATATTATACAAATATATAAGTGAAATTATAACAGTATGAAAGCATCTCAACATAAAACTAACCAGTTAGGAAGGCAAAATCCATTTGAGTGTAGATTTGAGTGTAGAGTGGATTATGCAGCGTGAAGTGTTGGCACACAGGTCAGCAGACTTCATGTAGAATAGATTATGCAGGGGAGGGGGGAACTCATGTTTCTGAGACATGTAGTGGAATGGGGCAGGTGACAGCAGGAGGTGGTGATAAGAGTATAAAGTAACAGGGAGTAGCTATGCAGATCCAAGAGATTGTGGGACCAGGACACAGCAGGGTATAGGAACGTGGCAGTCATGACTGGTAGGGCTAAGCCAGGCAGAAAGGGGTGTTTAGAGATGGGATAAAACCTTAGGTCAGAGATGTAGCAACTACTTATGTGACTCGCTGTTGCTCTGCGAGAGTTTCCACGTATCTCTCCTGCCACGTAAGGAACAACGTCCTCTTGTCTATGAGGGACTCCTTTATCTGATGGGTCCAAACTTCCACGTCCGACTGTGTGCTGCCTACAACATAATCAAGGGCCTAATTAACTCCATTGCAGAACAAAATAAACCACACTGCCAGTTGTGCTGAGTTCTACATGTGCAATGCTCACAAGTTAAAGAAAAATGTCTTATAGACAATGAGCCGAGTCTGATTCTCTCACATCGGCAAACCATTCTATAAAGAGGAGCTCTGTAGGAGAAAGCCTTGCCTCCAGCTACTGAAGCCCTGCTTCCAATTCAACTGATTGAATTTGCAGAAAAGGATCATTACATACAAACAAAAATTATGAGCAAAACACATGGAATCTAACCTGGAATGCTGTTTAGCAGCACCATCAACTCCTCCTTTGCCTCGGTTTCCTCCTTCAGGACCTTCTGCCGACGGAGTTGTATTGCTGGTGCTATTACATATGAAGGTGACTAAACATTTAATAGATTGTTTAAAATACGCCAGCGTTTTTTTTGTGCAAAATGATATCAACACAATCCTGAACAATGGGTCATCTCAATACTTAACTGATTTCCAGTTCTACATTCATACCTTGCTTCTCCCTGATCCTGGCTGCGCAGTAGAGGAGGGGATCGGTGAGGGTGTGAGGAGGGCAACACGATGAGATGGTGTCATCTCTTTTGTGATCTTCCCAAATTTTCTAAGGTAGGACCACAACCTCTCCATCTATTCTCCGTCAGCAAGCCCACTACCAGTCACATACCTGGTACCGTCAGTGACCTGAAATGTAAAGTACAATCAGAAACCATAATGAGCATTACAATGGGTGATGATGATTCATTAAGGGACTATGACAAATTACAACTAGCTGTTTCTTAATACTGTTAGGGCAACTGTCTGCAACTAAAAATAAGTGGTGTTTAACAGAATAAATGATAAAGAAAAAATGGTATTCATTACCTGACAGTCAGCATCATGAGCATAGGCATGAAAGGCTGGCACTGCAAATGTGGTGTCCACCATTAGACCAGGACTGTTTTTCTAAATGTCAAAATAATGTAGTGTAGGAGCAGTTCTTTTGTGCATTTTTGTGTAAAACATTACTTATGATTACAAAGCAGGTATGGAGCAATCTGATTCAAGCTATTCATAAAACCGTATTAAGCGATTCATGAATCTCTTACTACAGGGTGGTGGTTAAATATTAAATACATTATCTAATGTATTATAATAGCTAACATATATTGATCTATCAATTTTACCTGTAAATGAGGCTTCAGCTGGCAAGCAATGTCATAGTGAAGAAACATTGTGATGTTTGGTCCCTGCATTGCTTTAAGGTCCCCCAGCAGGAACACAGCATTTGCAAGCCTGAAATGACAGTTCAACATCAGTCATCGTAGCCAATGATATACAGTGGGGAGAACAAGTATTTGATACACTGCCGATTTTGCAGGTTTTCCTACTTACAAAGCATGTAGAGGTCTGTAATTTTTTATCATAGGTACACTTCAACTGTGAGAGACGGAATCTAAAACAAAAATCCAGAAAATCACATTGTATGATTTTTAAGTAATTAATTTGCATTTTATTGCATGACATAAGTATTTGATCACCTACCAACCAGTAAGAATTCCGGCTCTCACAGACCTGTTCATTTTTCTTTAAGAAGCCCTCCTGTTCTCCACTCATTACCTGTATTAACTGCACCTGTTTGAACTCGTTACCTGTATAAAAGACACCTGTCCACACACTCAATCAAACAGACTCCAACCTCTCCACAATGGCCAAGACTAGAGAGCTGTGTAAGGACATCAGGGATAAAATTGTAGACCTGCACAAGGCTGGGACAACTGTTGGCGCAATTATTAGAAAATTGAAGAAGTTCAAGATGACGGTCAATCACCCTCGGTCTGGGGCTCCATGCAAGATCTCACCTCGTGGGGCATCAATGGTCATGAGGAAGGTGAGGGATCAGTCCAGAAATACATGGCAGGACCTGGTCAATGACCTGAAGAGAGCTGAGACCACAGTCTCAAAGAAAACCATTAGTAACACACTACGCCGTCATGGATTAATATCCTGCAGCGCACGCAAGGTCCCCCTGCTCAAGCCAGCGTATGTCCAGGCCCGTCTGAAGTTTGCCAATGACCATCTGGATGATCCAGAGGAGGAATGGGAGAAGGTCATGTGGTCTGATGAGACAAAAATAGAGCTTTTTGGTCTAAACTCCACTCGCCTTGTTTGGAGGAAGAAGAAGGATGAGTACAACCCCAAGAACACCATCCCAACCGTGAAGCATGGAGGTGGAAACATCATTCTTTGGGGATGCTTTTCTGCAAAGGGGACAGGACGACTGCACCGTATTGAGGGGAGGATGGATGGGGCCATGTATCGCAAGATCTTGGCCAACAACCTCCTTCCCTCAGTAAGAGCATTGAAGATGGGTCGTGGCTGGGTCTTCCAGCATGACAACGACCCGAAACACACAGCCAGGGCAACTAAGGAGTGGCTCCGTAAGAAGCATCTCAAGGTCCTGGAGTGGCCTAGCCAGTCTCCAGACCTGAACCCAATAGAAAATCTTTGGAGGGAGCTGAAAGTCTGTATTGCCCAGCGACAGCTCCGAAACCTGAAGGATCTGGAGAAGGTCTGTATGGAGGAGTGGGCAAAAATCCCTGCTGCAGTGTGTGCAAACCTGGTCAAGACCTACAGGAAACGTATGTTCCCTGTAATTGCAAACAAAGGTCTCTGTAACAAATATTAAGTTCTGCTTTTCTGATGTATCAAATACTTATGTCATGCAATAAAATGCAAATTAATTACTTAAAAATCATACAATGTGATTTTCTGGATTTTTGTTTTAGATACTTCTCTCCTCTCTTCAGGAACTTCAGCGGATGCTCGTGCCTGCACGCCATCCCAAACACACCAGTTATGTCCAGTTTCTGGGTTTTGGATCACAGCGCATCCCTGGCTTGAAATCCCGGGGCACCCCTGTAAAATGAAATGAATAAGCATGAGTGAGAAAAGTCCTCCATATTCACAAAGCAGTTCATGTTTCATCTAATCTGTTCAATTTAAATATTTTTATGGACAGAATAGTCCAATAATAGAGTCGCATCACCAAGAATAAATGGCTTCTCCTGATTTCAATAAAACCTTTTAACTTCTCCAACATTAGCCCAGCTGTTGGTTATACACACAAACACACGTCTCACAAGTCACACAGAAGAGGGCTAGTGAAACTAACTGATTGTGAGATACATCCCATTCTTCCAAATCCAGTATACCTCAGTTGGTGTGTCTGATGCTCCTCCTACAAAGCAGTCGACTTTGTCTTGGTCACAAAAGAACCGCCAGCATGTTTTGGACCCTAAATGCTGGTCCCAGACAATCTTTTTCTGGGAATCCCAAATAGGGCATCAGCTGAAATAGTTTGATGACTGTTTTCCTTTAAAACAATGATGCAAATAATTAATTATACAAAATGATTAGGGATACAGGAAATTGACATTTGCAAGGGTATTACATAAACCCTTTTGCTCTTTGGGAAGCATAGGTAATTTACACTGTAGTTTCTTCGTGAATGTATCTGTAATCGGTAGTATCCACTAAGCAGATGATTGGTCCACCTAGCTTTACCAGAGCCCCGTTATCCAGCATGTTGTGGATCCAGACAGGCCTCCATGGCAACCGTAGCGGCCTCGGTGGCAAAGCCACCCACAAAACTTTGCCCTGTCTGGCAATCCCGTACTTTACCTGTTTCCGCCTCCCACGACTTGGATGAAGGGTTGGGATTTTGAGAGGCTTGCAATGGTATTGCCACATAACATCACTACTGTTTGGCAAGGCAATGATAGAATATATATAAGAAAGACAACTGAGGTTGGATATATTTCCCCTTATAAATTATGAACAACACTTTATAGTTGTTCCTTAATTGTTATCATTGACATACCTGTGGAGTGAGAGGACACTATGTTCCGTCCGAGGTCAATGGCGCCAAACTTCATGAGAGTCTCTCGTTCAAACTGTCAATGTTTGAACTCCTCAAATGACTCATTTGTGAGCTTCTGGTAGAGCTCAACTGTCTGGAGTTAAAAAAATGTTTTTGTAAAAAAGTAAAAAAATTGTAAAAAAATACATGTATGGTTTGATTTCCAATTTAAAATACAATAACTACCTTCCAGCATGCATTGGATTTATGGAAAGGTAATCCCCCTCAAAGACACCCCACACTCCAGTTGCAGGGCTGCAAACTGGCGCAGGAGGTCCACTGAAATTGCTGTTTGCGACAGATGGGGGGGGGGGGTGGCAGGCCAGAGTCTGTGACGGATCAGGGTGACAGGTTCCAACTCACAGCTGCAAAACTGCAGCCAGACGTCATGAGCTCTTCCTGAAATCAGGACATTCCGTTTCTTAGATTGCATTGCGAAACATTACATCCGATGTTGGTGAGAGATCTCTTAAGAACTTTCGAAATGACTCCATATTTTCATCATAACAACAGAGTGAACAGGGTTATAGTAAACAAGATCAATCAACAAAATCAAAGTTGTCATTTGCACAGGAATACAGTGTAGTGTGTACAATACAATGAAATAAGTAGATAACTACAGTATATTAAGTACAGTACAATAGTTGCCATAGCAGCAAAGAGTCAGTTCAGTTTTCATCAACAGTCTTATGGCTTGGAGGGAGAAACTGTCTCTGAGCATTGTGCTGCTACACTTGATGCTCTGATATAGTTTGCAAGATGGTAAAAGAACCAGATGTCTTAGTTTCCAATTTTGATATAAGGCCTAAAGTCAACAACAGTCAGAAGACGGTTGTACTGGCTGTGACAGTCATGGTCATCTTGTCTCCTCCACTCCCATCGTAGGCCCACCGGGACACATGGGATGAATTGCGCTGACTAAGACAGACACTGCAGGGATGTGGAGTAGCTCCCTCAACCCCTTCCAGGCCTCAACATCAGCTGCCTTCCTATTTTTTGAAGCTGGTGGAGGAGGTGCATCACTGCAGCTGGGCACAACTTCTGCTGCAGAGGGAACCAGCTCTGTTCTACCAGTACTCCCTACAGAGTAGTGCCAATTGTTACTGAGTGGACTATCCTGGTTAAATTAAGTTGAACAGAACTGAACAGAGTAACTTTCTCACCGATCCAAGTTGATGGCAGGGGTGTACGTGCCATCACGCCTCTAGTCAGGTCTCTGTAAACCATCATGGCTCTTTTTCTTCTAAAAGATGGCATCTGTAAAGAAAAAAAAGACAATGACAACTAAGTTTGATTTATTCTAAATGATGTTATATTAATTAATTTAAATGATCTGATACATAATTATCTATCATAATGCATGACTAGTGGAGTTACTTGCTTACACTCAATTATTTTCTTAATTCTAATACTTGCCTAGTGGTTCTCAACCTTTTTTGGTAATTGTAGGCCCAATCACATCTTGCTCTGCCCATAGTGCCCCCAAAGTACCGCCTCATATGCATTTTAAATGCAGGCATGTCATATGAAATGAGTCTAACTACCCACTTTGGATATTGGTTCCTGGTTATATGAATTGCATTGGCTAGAGTTTAAATCCATGCGAGAAAGTGTACTAGTGCACACTTCGGGAAAAGCATGGATATTTAAGACACAGAGACAGGAGATGCAGCCAAAGAAATTAGAAGCAGCCTAGCACCGAAAACAGGAAATGACACCATGTCATGGTTCCCGGGAAATTTAAGCCGAAAAGGCTGCTAATGCAAAATTGCTAATCCTTTTAAATTGATTACATATTCAGATCGAATTGCACTCAATAAATGTTCTCCCCTACTATGGGTCATATTAGCGGGCTATCCTGGGATAAAAACACTTAAAAAAAAAAAATCCTTTACATTAGCTTTGTAAATAACTGTTTAAAAAATAATGTGATTACGTACCATTGACGAAGGGAAAGGACGTCAGAAGATCTTCTAGTTTTAGTTACAGCACAATAAAAATTGTGGGTCAGGCGGCGCCGCACTGTCTGATTCATATCGCGTGATTTCTGATGATAGTTTGATTATATCGACTGATTGGTTCTGTATGGGGTGTATGAATGCCCTGACTTCTGTGGAGGCCATATCACCATAAATGCTACATGGCCAATGCAGACGTCGGATTGACCATGCACCCAGATGCAATATGCACTTCTCTCTCCAGAATGCGCGCTCTCCTGCCAATTTGTGCACATTCATTGTTTCATAACTTCATTGTGTAAATTGTTTGCATTTGATTGTTAGTGTATATCAATTCCCCATTACATACATCACCAGTAGTACATTTACCGTTAATTCCTATCATTTCTAATCTACAATGTTTGTTACTTTGGTTACGGTAATATTTTAATGCATTCAATATTATTATTCCAGTCTTCCCGTTCTCCTTGTCTGAGTGGAGACATTGTTTGCAGAGTGAACAACCTAGGCTACACTTGTGAGAAACAAGTTTTGGTTTATTTCATTCCATTTATGAGTTTTGTCAATTTAGTAATTGTCTTTTGTTTGGAGCGCTCCTGTCAATGTTGAGTAAGGACACGCACGCATAGAAGTGTAGCCTATAGGCTACATGGCCTGCGCGCAAATGTAGGTATATAAATGTGCCCATTTGGGGATCTGATAGTATTTCTGATTGGCTTAACGCACCACCACTAATGATCTGTGGAGCTTCTCAAAGTAATGTTTTCTTCACCTCAAACGGCAAGCAAATGAAGTCTGTTTTTACATCCATTGAGAATTACAATAATTCCTCAATGTATTTGAAAAATCTTTCCAGCTCTCTCCCCTTCGATAACCACTCAGCGCGAAATATTTCATGCTCTGATCCAGTGGAAACGTCATAAAATAGGCCTACCTGATTACTTCTTATCAGTGCTTGACTTGGAGTGAAATAAGTTCTGGTACTCATTTTGGGTGCTGGTACTGTTTATATTTAGGTGCAGGAGCTCCTCAATACGTTTTAGCTAATATTCTATAAGAGGAACTGGAGCTCAAGCAGTAGAACATTTGAGGTGCGGGTACTCAGCTCCGGTGAGCTCCTGCCCAAGTCAAGCACTGCTTCTTATCCCTTGCGCAAATAGCCTACAGCTGTGTCTGTCCCAAGCTCGCTGGCGGGGAAAATTAGGGCCCAGAATATTTTATACAATGTTGCAAGTTCGCTAGGGTAAGCTTCAGGCTGGAACCAACTTAATAGTTGATACAATGTTTCAGGTTTGTTGCAGACAGGCCATGTGTAGCCAATGTGATTTATAAGATATTTATTTTTAATCAGGATATTTTCTACCTGCAGACTGCAATGTTTTAATTTTTTTGCTTTATGTAGGCTATTTTTACATAGTTGGCAATGGCGATAGAAGTTACTTTTTAGGTTTGTATCAATTTCATTTAGATTTGGATTGAATTTTGATTACCTACATGACACTGATTGAGATATGAAGACGTTATTATAAATTAACACGATAATGTGAGAACCATAACTGGCATGCAGATCGGTAGAAATGGTAAGATAAATTGGCATTCAACATGAGAAAGGTTGCCGACTCCTCGTGTAGCCTATTACCGGAAACTTCAGGAGAGTAATGGCAGAATCTGTGAAAGCCTGCAGGAGCGGGAGGAGAATAGTTGTGTCAGTTTAAGTATTTTTTCTTCTGGTCATCTAGATCTCTGGCGCCCTCGAGGCATTTGTCATATTTAATCAAACCGTAAGCGTAACGCATCAGACAAGCGCAATGCTTATAGTTGATTTTATTAAAACACATAGGGTGTGTCTATATATGGAGAAATACACTTACAAAATGTTTGACCAATCGATTGGTCGAAAAACAGACGACTTTCGGTCGACCAAGAGCTTTTTTTTGTCAGGGACAGACCTAAAGCAAATATTTGCAATACAAACCTCCCACATATTGAATGTAGCCTACAAATAACATTGGTACCACAATCTTCACAAAAGAGCAAATCGAGACTGTTTGTCATTAAAAAAAGTTAGATTAATGTAATTAGCTACAGCAACCTAACAGAACATAATACAATTAATTTGAGTTTCATTGTCAAAATTTCTCAAAACCAGACCAGGCTAAATTACGTGAACATTTTGTGGGGCCTGTGGTTCACTGGATAGCCAGCTGCAAACTGGTGACCTTTCCCTGATGGGTCTCACACTGGGCTGGAGTTAAAAATAATATAAAACCTTTTGATCAAGAGCTCATTAGCTTGTCAAGCAGTTTATTTATGGCCCAACTAAAAATAAAATGCAATGTTTTCCCTCCAGCACCAGACAACATGCAGTAATTAACCTTCACATTTCAATTACTTTCATAATAAACCTTATAAAAACGGACTTGTCTTTTCAAATATTGAGATTCTGTGAACCCTAAAAAAATTATTGCTTTTCTTTCACCAACAATAATGAGCTTTTCCTTCTTGGTCATGGGGAATTCTCGCTCTCTCAAATGCAGATAGTGGGCAATTGATAAAACTTGCAGTTGACATGAAGCCTAGAAGAATCGAGAAAACACACGAGGCCACCGCATCATGCTCAGTGATAACACCTTCAGACATTGAACTTTATTAAATTAAAAGCAGTGGTAACATTTGAGCTCTGCAGGGGAAGTGACACACAACATGTTCACATCACTCTTCTGCTCTCGACATCAATAAAGCTCAACAGGGATGCAGGATATTCATATTCACCTTCCTGCTACCGTAACATACTGATAGTATGACTTGTGAAAATGCTGACTAACACATACACACACACACACACACACACTCAATTTCTACCCTTTGGAAACTTTCAGCATTCTGTAATTAAAATATATGTATTAACACGACATATGAAAACTCTAAAGGCAACCCATGCAAATGTTTAGATCCAATGAGTCCAGGGTAGTGGATGTTCACTCAAAACCAGGGGATAAAGGCAGGGGTGGAGGGCAGTTGTGAGGGGGGAGATGTGTAGGATAGGCCATTTTCTGAAAAGTGCACACATGCACTCCTCCCCATGCATTTAAAAGCACTGGATTGGTGTAATCATTGAGAGGGTGTTACCACCCTTTCTTGCAACAGTCAATTCCTTTGAAATCCATGAAGGGAAGTGAACAAGTGCACACTTAGGGCAGAGGGGATGAGAATCGGGACACTGTCTAGGTTTCTCAGCATCTCGACAGTCTCAGGTGGCAGATTTTATTCACAGCCTAGATACAGATTGTCCAGGGTCAATGTGCTCCTAGTGTCAGTGGGATCCTCTTAGGTGCCCACGATGCTGGGGTCGTGTGCAGAGTCTGGCAGTGTGGAGTCATGGCAGTGGTACAGAAAACAGTTCCCCCAGCAGCTGTAGCAGATGAGAAACAGTGCTGCCAGGAACACTAAGGCACAAATGGTACACGGCTTCCTCTCCAGAAGGAAGCTGAGCAGGTAGAAGCCCATGAACATTGAGTGATTGAACCATAAGGCCGGATTCAGGGGTTTCGGGATGAGGAGGACTGGGAGCAACCACTGAAGGCAGTACATTGTCTCCGAGGGGGAAGCGAAATCACACCAAGCTCAATCAGGTGGCCACAGGGCTGGGTGGAATGACACACAGTGGGGTTTCCTAACCACCGCAGATGTGACGTGGGAGCAGGTTGTAACTGTTTACCTTCAGGTCAGGCCTAAAAAAAGGAGAGGATACAATAAATAAAAAGGTGCAGACACGCAGCGTAACATATCAGCTATACGTTTCTCTTTGACATGACATAGTTAGCACTATTTCCCTGCAAATGCAAAATAGCTCAACTTGGTCACGCTCTCGTCACCTAGCTACAGGCAGCTAGCTACGCTAGTCTGCTAACCTGAAGGGCCCAAGTGGCTAACGTTACGGATATGTTGGGTAAGATCCAGGACAACAAATAGCTTTCATTGTACTAAAGGGCGGCAGGTAGCTTAGTGGTTAAGAGCGTTGTGCCAGTAACCGAAAGGTCGCTGGGTCTATTGCTGTTGTTTAGAGAATGCTGCCTTGCTGTTGTTTAGAGAATGCTGCCTTGCCATGGTAACAGAGATCTGTTCCGTCACCCTCCTATGACGTCAGTGTATTCCATACGACCCTACTGCCCAGAAGACAAGGTTAGTTATTTCAATATATCTATTAAAATATACTAGACGTGTGGACCGACTGGGCATGGAAACCAGGTCTTCTGTGGGTCTTGCCATAAGACTGTGTTAGCCCCTTGAGCTAAAGCCTGTATTATAGAGCCCCACAGGCTCTGTCGTAGCCGGCCGCGACCGGGAGACCCATGGGGCGGCGCGCAATTGGCCCAGCGTCGTCCAGGATAGGGGAGGAAATGGCCGGCAGGGATGTAGCTCAGTTGGTAGAGCATGGCGTTTGCAACGCCCGGGTTGTGGGTTCGATTCCCACGGGGGGCCAGTATGAAAAAATAAATAAAATGTATGCACTCACTAACTGTAAGTCGCTCTGGATAAGAGCGTCTGCTAAATGACTAAAATGTAAATGTAATGTTCTAATCCCCGAGCCGACTAGGTGAAAAATCTGTCGATGTGCCTTTGAGCAAGGCACTTAACCCTGATTGCTAATGTAAGTCGCTCTGGATAAGAGCGTCTGCTAAATGACTAAAATGTAAAGGCAAGTTAATTATGGTTGACTAGCTAGTCAGTAACATGATAATGTATTCTTTATTTTTTGGGGGGTAGATCAGCTTAATATTGCAGATAGATTGTAACTTCCATCAATGTAATTGTCTGCATCACTTCCAATCCCCCATGTTTTTTATATATATACTCCCCTTTATGACTTTTCAACCTCGCCATCCTTTCCCTACTTGGGGTAAATTAGTGAACAACAATGCTTAGGCCTCTACTTCCAGCTTATACTTACTATCTACATTTTATGGACACAGTCAATTTTACAATAATTATATTGTATTTGTTTTTGCTCCTGAACTACTTCTACTCTCAACCTCTCCGATCGTGATAATGTTAGCGACGTCAAACATTCAGCCTGCTGCACAGACCCTATGGATGCTCTAGTCTAGAGCACCTGGTTAAATTGTGTTTAGGAGCATTTTCTAACTCTCTCCATGGTTAAAGTAGTAAGAAAGTCATGTCATTTTTGTAAAAATATGTGAGGGTGCTTAATTTACCATCATCCTAATTTGAAATTCTTTTGAAATTCTTTTGACATATATATATATATATATATATATATATATATATATATATGTAAAAATGTATGCACACATGACTAAGTCGCTTTGGATAAAAGCGTCTGCTAAATGGCATATTATATTGAATTCTCATATTACGCAAATGTCCCTATGGTGGACAGAACGTGTTACTACGTTGTACAGATTAACATTTTCACCACACACCAATTACAGGAAATACACATACTTTTTTCCTCAGATTGGTGATGATACTATGAAAGATTATAGTCATCTCAATTACACAAAATCTATGGCTTAAAACAGATCAATATCTTTGGTTTTGTACCATTGATTTTGTCATATACAATGGTGTTCGCAGGACTGTTGTCATTTTCGAATTCAAATGGAATGAACAATTCGGGGGGCTCTCTGTACAAAAATCGCTGGCCACACACACCAATACATCGATTTGAGAGTCAAACTATCACTTAAATTACAGACAACCCGTGTCAGTGTTGATATTAGGGCCGGGACGATACCAGTATGTCGATACTCAGTATCATGGCAAGGAAACAAAACACGAAGCGGTATTAACTTCTTTAGGAAAACAGCCCTAATGCTGGAAACATGTCATCCAGAGTCACCTTTATTTATTTCCCAAGCTATAGCACACAATATTTGACATACAGTGGGTTTTAAAGAATCTGCCTCATGTTTTCATTTTTGGCATGGGAAAAAATATTGCGATACTGACATCGTCACAGCCCTAGCTGATATCCTATGGCAGGTCGTGATTCGTTGAAGTTAAATAAAGCAACTGATTTGTTTCCTTCCCTGTTTCGGCAGCCTCCCAAAATCTCCATTGCCATTCTAGAATTTAGATGACGGTCTTCAACAAATTCTCTTCTAACTAGTGATGTAAAAATTATTCTCAGTTTCTGTGTGGCCTTTGAATAGTTTTAGTTTAAGAGCGCATACACCCAAAAACGTTTACCGCGTTCTATTGATTTCAATTTGATATCGATGGAAGTGAACAAAAAAAGTGTTGCATTACACTTACCGCATTGGCGACCGACTTGAATAAAAATTCAACACTTAAGAATGTAGCTAGGTGTCTTCTACAAGTTGTCCTCTAACCAGTGATTAGTGCTGTTTCTGTATAGATAAATCAGATCAAACCTGAACTGTGCGATGTAGTAGGTAGTTGTAGTTTCCAACAGGCTAATATTCAGTTTAGCACATAAAACGTGGTAATTAACTACAATGACCATAATCCATTGCACGCCCGCTTAAACTTTGGAGAGAACGCACGATTGACAGGGATAGAAAGCAGTTGCTTCGAGAGCCTGAAATTACATTATCTAAGGGAGAAAGGGAGATGGTTTGTTAAAGAAGAATGGTAGAAAGTGTAAGCAGAGTGAGCTTTACGCCAGATCGAAGACAGGAGGGGGTAGGTGTGGTGAAGTTCTCGGAGCCCGAGGCTTGCACCGAGGGTCAGGATAAAGATGAGTCTGACGGTAGGAGTGACATTTTGGGAAAAAGTGGACCATTGCCTTTTGGCTGATCCATTTGTGCTTTCAGGGTGGGTGAAAACAGAGTTGGGTGCTGTGAAATCGGTGAAGGTAACCAGAAGTGGTCTTGTGATAATTGTTTGTGTTTCTGCTGGTCAGAGGGAGCAGGTGCTCCGCGTTAAACGAATGGGGACAAGAGATGTGAATTGTTTCGCTCTCAAGAAAAGGGTGCCATTGAAAGGAGTGATTACTGGGGTAGGGGTAAATGTGAAAGCTGACCAACTGAAGGGGAAGATTCCAGGTGTTTATGATGCTCGTCGTTTGGCGCGACGCAGACTGGGTGGCGTGAGTGGTGAAACAAAAGAGTCGTTGTCTGTTGTTTTGATGTTGAGTCTTTGCCCGACAAAGTGATGTTAGGATATACAAGTTATCCCATATGAGCTTTTGTGCCTAATACATTACGTTGTTACAGGTGTCAAGCTTATGGGCATGTGGCAGCAGTCTATAGGAGGGAGGTTCCTAGTTGTGAAAAGTGTGCAGAAGGACATAAGACAAAGCAATGTGTAGCATTGGGGAAAGTAGTGATATGCGTTAATTGTAAGGGTGCCAATGGGACTGGGGATCAGAAACCGCCGGTGCGAGAGGGGTTAGGTTGAGGTTTCTAGGGTTAGAGTAGTGCAGAAGTCGTATGCTGAGGCAGTGAAGAAAGTAGAGGAAGATGGGTCAAGGGGGAAGGATCCTGAGAGGAGTGGTGGGAGGAGGAGATCTGTACCAGTACAGAGGGATAGGCCAACAAGTTATATTTTTCAGTAAGATTTGCGTTTATAGCAATGGTTAACAACTGTAAGTCGCAGAAAATGTAGGTTGTAGTGGCAGCTGCAGAGAGGTACAGAATAATAAATAAATAAATAAATAAATAAAGAGTTACAGGGTGTGTTGAGTGGTGGTGTCCCGTCCTTTCAGGCTGTTGGCCTGAGGAAAGACAGATTTAAATAGTGGAGTAGTGTGGTGGGTTTTTAGTGAGTGTAGGGTTAGCGATGGTAGGGTATTTGTTGATTTATTTTTATTTTCGAGCAAAGTATAAGGAAGTTATACTCCAGTCTTGTAGGTGGCGGTAACGCCAACCGCTGTTAAACCTCATTGAAGAAGAAGTGAAGCATCTTGTAATGTGTGACACCCTGTCTGTGTCAGATCATTGTGTGCACCACTGCGTTGGCAAGACAAAAAACACAGTTGTTAATGTCAGCGATGTTAGGATTTCGTGTAGTGTACACCTGGCATAACCAGTAATGTAAAAATATATCCAGTTTAGGCTACATGTGGTTTTGAATTGTGGTAGTTTCAACAGCTCAAACAACCGGATTTTCCCCCTAATCAATAAGTGATTTATTGCCACTTGTCAAAACTGTTGTTTTTTTTGTGCGTGTGCAGTTTATAACGTGCTCGTTTAAAAAAATACAAGTAATATGATTATTGTTGCACATGTGTAGATAGTACATTTTAGGTTTCCAACATATCACGAAGTGTTTCTGCATATTGGTTATTGATTTGGACACGTTAAAACTGTTTTGACTTTGGACTATTTTTTAAAAATGTTTTGGCAACAGGAAACAGCGACAGTAACGTTATACTGTAATGTTAAACTTACGTTTTAGGAGTATCAATTGAACGTAACATTAATTTCCAATGGTATTGTAATTAATCGTGTAAAAACTGCTGAATAAATCCAAAAACGTGCTGTGATTGATTTTTTTAAATGATATATCAGAAATCACCAAAACGAGTAGCTAGCCAGCGAACGTTAGCTTGTTATGTTAATAATTAGCCTTAGCTGGCTGGCTAACGAGCTACTAGCTAGTATAGCTAGCTAAAATTGTTGAAATAGTAGTTTGTAACAATTGTCCAATTGAATTATACATAGCTAAGATTTCTTGTTTGAAGCTAAGTATTTGAATAACACATAATATATAGAATAAAACCAGACCTGCCATTTTCCAGGTTCATTCTTGATCGACTCCATTGCTGCTGCCTAGACGACTGCGTAGCAATATCAGAGAGAAAGAGGCGGCGTGAGAGGCGCCACTCCCGTCTAAATCTGTCCACGCGGGAATACAGCCGATGACTTTAGCAGACGACTCCCATTGTTAGGACGGAGACAAGACCATCTCGTTATTATACATTATCTCTGGCTTTAGCGTTTCAATTACAGGACCCAAAGAAATAGATGGTAACAAATGTGCCTTAGTGTAAATTCGGTTCAAATTATTTGATTCACTAGTAAGAACACAACACATGTGCTAATTATATAGTTCCTGATTTTAAATAACGTAAAATATTGTTCTGGCTTTATTCTATTGATCCTTATCCAATATTGCTGTCAGAGAAGCAGTGGCTTGACCCCGCCAGAGATTTTAGAAAAATACAAGAGAAGACAGGCTATGTGCACACTGCCCACAAAATTAGGTGGAAACTGAGTTGCACTTCCTAACCTCCTGCCAAATGTATGACCATATTAGAGACACATATTTCCCTCAGATTACAGCGATCCACAAAGAATTCGAAAACAAACCCAATTTTGATAAACTCCCTTATCTACCACAGTGTGCCATCACAGCTGCAATATTTGTGACCTGTTGCCACAAGAAAAGGGCAACCAGTGAAGAACAAACACCACTGTAAATACAACCCATATTTATGTTTATTTATTTTCCCATTTGTACTTTAACTATTTGCACATTGTTACAACATACATAATATGACATTTGAAATGTCTTTATTCTTTTGGAACTTCTGAGTGTAATGTTTACTGTTAATATTTATTGTTTATTTCACTTTTGTTTACTATCTATTTCACTTGCTTTGGCAATGTTAACATACGTTTCCCATGCCAATAAAGCCCTTAAATTGAAATTGAATTGAATTGATAAGAATCCCAGCAGTACATAAAATAGAGAAACGTATAACGCCCGTCCAGTAGACTGTCGACCAATCGCGTTTACGTTGTCATGCTGCGTCACGCTGTTGCTAAGCTAATATAAAAGTCAGGGTAAGAGTCGAAAAACATGCCTATATGTCCCAATTTCAAAGCTATACGATATTACGGAGGACAAGTTAATTATCTAAAATCCTGGAAAATATTTGTAATGTTGAGCTTCTTGTTCATGTAATTCATGCTCATCAATTTGTAAGTCGCTCTGGATAAGAGCGTCTGCTAAATGACGTAAATGTAAATGTAAATGTAAATGTAAATGTAAATGTAATGTTGGGTTTTTGTGACACCCATTGACTCCTTGAAGGAGCTTTCTTTTTTTTTTTTTTGTCGCTCTGTACCCAGAATGCACCGCGAGGTCCATTGAAAACGTACAGGCAACCTACACAGTGGGCGTTCATATAGTAGTAGTAGTAGACAGGGGCGGCCTGTTCAATAGGGCGATATGGGCGACGCACTGCCAAACGGGAAAAGGAAGGGATTTTTTTTCTAATCAATTATATCACGGCAACAGTAGTTATCAGTGTTGTAATCTATACGTCTGATCTGCCACAGTGCCACACTGCCACTAAATGTCGAATCAGGCTAAAGTCGTGCTTCAAATGGCTCCCCCCTTTTTGGGGGCGATTTCAGTCAGGTTGAAAATCGCCCAGAAGTCTGTCATAGACTCCCATGTAAAATCTATTTTTTTCAAATTTCAGAGCCTTCAATACAATCTCAATGGGTGTCTGTGGGCTTGCACTTACGCTTTCGTCATACGTTACGTAACCATGAACGTAACTGAGAAAAGAGCGGATTGTTTGAAAGAAGTTCCTTTTTGTCGGCGAACAAATGAAGATAAATTGGCAACGAAACAATTAGGACCTCCCAGACCAAATTTAATAATTCAACAGGTTTCTACTAAAGGCGGAAAGTCCTACACCCGAGGATTTTCCAAAAATTGGTACGAACGAAAAAAGACATTGCCACTCACTCAACTGGATGACGAGGGATACAGGCTAGCTGTCCGCCGCCACAACGATGAGGTTAGTGTTGATAATCACAAGTTTACTGGATGTGGATATGGTGTAATAAAGGCAGTTTATTCAGAGGTAAATATATCTGGAATCGCGTTCACGGACCCGTTCGTCAAACTCTTAGGGAGCTATAAATTAAGCCCCATTACTTACCATATCAGATAAGAGAAATTGCTGCAGCTACATATATTTTACATCCTGGCCCTACATAGTTCACTATTTGCATCACTTACCAAAATATTACATGTGGTCATATATGCTTGGAAAGTGGAGATGCCATAGAACGTCAAAAAAGTAAACATTGCTGGAGACACATTGCCGTTTTGGAGAAGACATCGCGTTTGCTAGCGAAGAGATTTGTTGTGGCAAATGAACTTGGGCTGGGAATTGCCAGGAACCTCACGATAAGATATATGCATCAGCATTGCGAGTCTCATGATTCTATACGTATTGCGATTCGATACTGTGATTTTATTGCGCACCATATGTCTGTTGCAGAGGGATCAGAAAGCCATGAGAACGAGTTTTGATCAGTCATGGAAATAAAAGTGCTGAAAACAAATTGGCTCCCAATGTGAAAAGATTGAGAACAAGCTATGAAGGAACAATAATGGTGTTTTGGTGCAGGTACAGCCAACTAGCGCTAAAATATTGCGATATTGTCAATACAGTATATCGTAAAAGTATCACTATGTAACTCGATTTCTTTCACCCCAATCCCTCAAATTAACGGTAAATAACTGAATTGTTTGCCCCACCTTTAGCTAAGATGATTAGCTAGCCAGCTAAAATGTTTTATTTAGTTAGCAGTCGCATCTACAATAGTTTACTGTCAATAACATGTCTCCAAAAATGACGTGGTGTCTCCAATTGTGTTGACATTTTACAATTGCGATGCGCATCCATGAGTATCCACTTTCTGTAGCTCAGCTGGTAGAGCATGGTGCTTGTAACGCCAAGGTAGTGGGTTCGATCCCCGGGACCACCCATACACAAAAATGTATGCACGCATGACTGTAAGTCGCTTTGGATAAAAGCGTCTGCTAAATGGCATATTATTATTATTATCTGAAGAGAGCCCCAAACATTGTGTGCAGACATTTTATGCAATAAATGAAGTAGGTTGAATCTAGTAGTTCTGATCTTCTGATTGGTCCTGATGAGTTGGGCGAGGTCCCCTCCAGGCTACTGTCACTGTTGCATTGGCTCTGAGTCGGGTTCTCTGTCTTCAAATGTTCAGCCTAAGAGAGGGGATTTTTTGTGTGTGTGTGTGTGTGTGTGTGTGTGTTTAACAGTGATGATGTGTGTGTGTGTGTGTGTGTGTGTTTAACAGTGATGATGTGTGTGTGTGTGTGTTTGTGTGTGTGTGTGTCCTCAGAGCAAGAACTCGTGAGTTGGAAGAACTGAGAGGCCTATGGCGTGGGTGTTGTCCTTGGCCACCTGCTGACAAGGCTGACAAGATAGGACCCTTTTGTCCATTGTTATTGGATAGGAACAGAACTTATAACCAGCTCCTGACCTAAATAGATCTTAGCACAACATTTTACTCAACATATCATATTCCATATTCACTATAACAAATATATTTACTACGACATTAGCAAGAACCGCCACATCCTCAGCCGGCTAATCCAGTGTGTGAAGTTTTGCGGAGTGTTTGAGTTAGCTTTGCGAGGCAAAGATGAAACTGAGGGCTCCACCAACCCTGGTAAGCCAACACTTTTGAGATCAGTCAATAAATGCTTCTGGTATTGACTTATATGCTGCCCCTGTCTTCATGTTGTTGCTGGACATATCTTTTTTAAAATGTGTGTAGGTCACCTAAATCATCAGAAAAATTGCCCCTCCTGAGAATTTTTTCAGGAGCCGCCACTGGTAGTAGAAGTAGCACATATTTGTATAACTAACCCAAGACAGACCAGAGCCTGTCGTTTCCAATGGGAGCAAATGAATCATAGTGGGCAGAAACAGCAAGGAGCTGGGCAGAGCCAAGCACGAGCTAGTGAGATCCTATTGGCGCGTTATAGCATTTATTAGCATATTTCCATTAGGGAACGCCTACTTTGTGAAGTGCGTGTATGCAATAACTCAATTCACCCTTGCTCTCCTTCTAAACAACAAAACATTTTACAACTTTAGCAAAGGGTAAAGTCTACAAAACACAGTCCACTCTGTTACAGATTCTAGTTTTGGAAACAGAAAACTGTATGATTGTTTCCACACCTGTCGCTATGGGCGGGCCATAGGGGGCCGGGCCCGCCCCCAAAAATGCTTGTGCCCCCCCACTTGAGGCACAGATCTCTTAAAAAAATTACTTTCATTTTATATTATAATAGTTGCTAATTTTGTGTTGCATTAATGTTGCATTCTTTATCATTAAAACATTAGAAATATAAAGAAACAATGGTGTGATTTTGTTTGATTAATGGGAATCTACACTGCAACAGCCTATCAAGGCCTTAATAAAAAGAAAGTTAGGCTACGTACGTGACGTAGCCTACGTCAGTGTAGCCGCTCAACAGTTACCGCGCATTTTTGAAAGCTGGATGAGTTTTCGCCGGCTTACTCGCTTCAGTTCGTCATGGATATCCGTAAGTGGTGGAAAAGCCCACCAACCGTCTCCTCTGCCAAATTGGATACGACACCGACACCTCCTGATGTTGTAGTCGGAGAAGGAGACCCTGGACGACAGTCTGAGCCTGATGCTAGTAGCTCCGTGGAGTCCGACCCTGGGCCTGGCAGGACCTGCACAATTGGAACAGGCAAGGGCTTAAATAAGCATGCAGCTTCAAAAGAACATTTAGCCTGTGAAGCAATGTGGAGAGATTCAGAAAAACGTAGAGAGACAGGAAAATAGATTTCCACTCTCTTAAATTCAGAGCAACTGGCTCGCAACAGATACTACATGTCAGCTGTAATTGATATGCTGGAGTTTTTAGTGGTGAATCAATTGCCGTTACGTGGAGATAATGCTGGGTTTGCCAGTGTGCTAGATGATAATAGCTCAATGGGGCTGTTTTTGTCTTTCTTTGAGTACACCATGCGCAAAGATCCCGAACTGACACGGATTACAAAAACAATCCCACAGAATGCACGCTATACCAGCCCACAGATACAAAACAAGATTATCGAAATGATGAGCAAACTCGTGACAGAGGAGATAGTGAGACAAGTCGGCGATAGCTGGTATTCAATTAAAGTGGATGGCACAAAGGATCCTTTAGGCCAAGAAAACATATCTGTAGTTGTGCGTTTTGTTGACAAAAACTATGGTCTGTGTGAACGCCTCTTGGTAATGGCCACATCTGAGAAAGATGATGCAGCGGCTCTGACAGGTGTCATCATTGATGAGCTCACCAGCGCCGGACTCAGCACGGACAAAATCCTGAGTCAAGTTTATGATGGCGCATCACTCATGTCTGGCAGGCATGGTGGTGTGCAGAAATTGCTCCAAAACAAGCTGGATCGTAACATACCATATATTCACTGCTTTAATCACCAACTTCATCTGGTTGTGATCCATGCCATGTCCAGTGAAGCAGCTGTCAATGATTTCTTTGGAGTATGCAACATGGTGTACAACTTCATCAGGAAGCCAACCGTGGCTATTCTGTACAAAGGCGATACCCTGAAACGTCTCTTGGACCAGAGATGGACTGGCCACTTGGCAACGGTCAAAGTTGTGGTGAAGAGTTTTCACGACATATCCACATTACTGACTGAGGTGGAAAAAACACGAGGCCTTGGAGCGGAGGTGCGCGTCGAGTCTACGGGGCTGCTTCGTGCCATTACGCAGCGCAGTTTTCACTTCATTGCGCACCTTGTTATGAAACTGTTGTCACTTTTCGAGCCGCCTAACAGACTACTACAGGCCGAAGATATGGACTTGTTCACTGCGGTGACACTTGTGAACAGCGCTTCTGACTGTGTGAAGACACTGCGCACAGAAAACGAGTTTTCTGCACTGTGGGATCTCTGCGCTCCTCCAGCATCGGCCACCGAGGCTGTGCCGGTGACCGACCCTGGTCCAAGCAAGAGAAGACGCACAATTAATAAGAACCTCTGCGGATTTGCAGTTGAAGAAACAGTTGGTCAGCCACAAAGTGACATAGATGAAAAGACTGAGTTCATGAGATTGTTTTACAGTGTTATCGATGCTGTGCAAGGAGAGATTAATGCGCGTTTTGGAGAGTGCAGTAGCGAGCTCATTGGCGCACTGGCTGCTTTGAACCCAAAGGCCAATGATAATTTCCTGGACCCATCAAAGGTAACCCCTCTCCTGGTATTAGCTGGAACTGATGTGGTTGAATCTAAATATACTGTGGCTCGTGAGTTCCTGGTGAAGAAAATGACTGACACCCCGGTTCCCCCCGAAGATGGAAAATGGACAATAGCCAACATCCTCAGCACATTCAACTGTGCACTCCAGGCTATGCCGACTGTTCTCACAGCCCACACACTTGCCCAAACTTTAGGAGCTTCCACAGCAATGTGTGAAAACTCATTTTCCACGCTCAAAAGCGTCTTCTCAGAGCATCGGCGCAGTATGCGGCAAAGACGCAAGGCCCAGCTGATTCAGCTTGCTTTTGAAAAGGACCTCACTCACAAGTTTAAGTCAGAGTGGAAGGATACTTTGATGAGGAGGTTCTGCTCTGAGAAACGCTGCCTCCCGCTGTACTGACAGGAGGGACTGGAGAGAGGACAGCGCTGCCTCCACTCAAAGTACCGGTAGGTTCAAAGTCTCTGTGTGTGTGTGTATATGCGTGTGTGTGTGTGTGTGTGTCTCATGGCAATGCATATCCCTCTGTTGACTGCTTTAAAATGCTATGTTTGAGAGATGCTTCTGGTGTTACATCTAATATGTTGTATAGTCAAGTGTTTTATGGATATTCATAACATTGCTTCTATGTAATGTGGTGTAGGCTATAGGCTACCTGGTCATATTGCTATTGGTTATGTATAATGTGATGATTACGTGCTGCGCAAATAGAATATACGATTATTATAAATATACGTACTGTAGGCTAATAATAATTGTGCCCTGCCCTCCCATGTATTTCATATGCCCCCCTTAAGACTGAGGTCTAGCGACGGGTCTGCTTGTTTCATTGATGAGAAAATGTGCTGAATTTCAGCCAAAATCCATCTCGCTCCATCTTCTCCCACATGCCAGCGACTGGGCTTCCTCTCATCACCATATTTGGTAGTGAGTGGAAATGCCAACCGAATGCTTCACATTTATACATCCGGTGAAATATCTGGCTCATTGTTCTATCTGGGGTAGTTTTAGTAGTAGCAAAGACAGTACAGTATGAAGATAGGCAGAAACTGCATCTCCAATACAAATCCCAGATCATGCTTAGTAGGCGATGTCATGGCGACGTTGGCTAGCTAAACTCATGTGCAGAAACAGGTAATCTGGTGTAACGGTCGACTCGTGCCAAACTGAGCATGTGCAGGCTGTCAAATCAAAGGCATTCCAATATAAAGTTTGTCACTTTCACAAGGTTAGAGTAATAACGTCTTCAACTACTTAAGAAATTGGCTCGAATATAGGTTGTGCCTTTAGATTGCGAGAAAATTAACAACTAAGGAAGAATCTTTTACTTTACCAAACCCTGGCCTGGTCTGTTTGGTCTGTTTCGCAAGCGTTCCTGGACGTTTCGTGATCTTCCGCCTCTGGGTTTAGAAACTCTGTGGTAATAGGTTTTATTGATTTCTCGCAGTCATAGGCTGAATTGTAAAACCATTTACAATCATAACATCAATCATATACAGTTGTCACGCCCTGACTCAGGGGACGCTTATATTTTAGAGTCAGGGTGTGTATATTCCTTGTTGTGCTTTTTCTATCTTGTCGATCTAGAATGTGTGGATCTATGTTGGCCGGTGTGGTTCCCAATCAGAGGCAGCTGTCGCTCGTTGTCTCTGATTGGGGACAATACTTAGGCAGCCTATTGGCACTGTCTAGTTGTGGGATCTTGTTCCGTGTAAGGTATGTTGTGTGTTCTACCTTGGACTTCACGATTCGTTGCGGTTTTGTCGTGGTGTTTATAAGTTAATAAACATGTACGTATATCACGCTGCGCCTTGGTCTGACCCGTCCTTAAACGAACGTGACAACAGTTCATTCGGAAAGTATTCAGACCACTTGACTTTTTCCACTTTTGTTGTGTTACAGCATTATTCTATAATTTATTTAAAATAAAAAAAAATCGCATCAATCTACCCCATAATGACAAAGCAAAAGCATGTTTTTAGTGGTTCCAAACTTCTTCCATTTAAGAATGATGGAGGCCACTTTGTTTTTGGGGACCTTCAATGCTGCAGAAATGTTTTGGTACGCTGCCCCAGGTCTGTGCCTCGACACAATCCTGTCTCTGAGCTCTACGGACAATTCCTTCGACCTCATGGCTTGGTTTTTGCTCTGACATGCACTGTCAACGTTGGGACCTAATATAGACAGGTGTGTGCCTTTCCAAATCATGTCCAATCAATTTAATTTACCACAGGTGGACTCCAATCAAGTTGTAGAAACATCTCAAGGATGATCAATGGAAACATCACGCACCTGAGCTCAATTTTGAGTCTCATAGCAAAGGGTTTACTTTGCTACATTTACTTATGTAAATAAGGTATTTATTTATTTATTTTTATAAATTAGATACATTTCTACAAACCTGTTTTCGCTTTGTCATTATGGGGTATTGTGTGTAGATTGATGAAAAAAAAATAATCAATTTTAGAATAAGGCTGTAACGTAACAAAATGTGGAAAAAGTCAAGGGGTCTGAACACTTTCCGAATGCACTGTATATGCTTCCAATGGAGTTTCCTTCTCCTCAAAAGTGTCTCTGACCCAGCTGACCATAAGGTTATTGCTATGCCGCGTCCTTGGGACGTCCCTACCCATTGAAGTTGTCATTTAAAATGGTTAAGGTAAGGGTAGGGGCAGGAGCAGGGGCAGGGGCAGGGGCAGGGGCGGACTGGGACAAGAATTCAGCCCTGGCATTTTATCCACACCAGCCCACATCACTGCACGTTCCGCCAACTAAATCCCCCATACACACCCTACTTAGACACAGGCAGTAGTGCTGACACCATACAGTTGAAGTCGGATGTTTACATACACTTAGGTTGGAGTCATTAAAACTCGTTATTCAACCACTCCACAAATGTCTTGTTAACAAACTATAGTTTTGGCAAGTCAGTTAGGACATCTACTTTGTGCATGACACAAGTCATTTTGCCAACAATTGTTTACAGACAGATTATTTCACTTATAATTCACTGTATCACAATTCCAGTGGGTCAGAATTGTACATACACTAAGTGTAATGTGCCTTTAAACAGCTTGGAAAATTCCAGAAAATGATGTCATGGCTTTAAAAGCTTCTGATAGGCTAATTTACATAATTTGAGTCAATTGGAGGTGTACCTGTGGATGTATTTCAAGGGCTACCTTCAAATCCAGTGCCTCTTTGCTTGACATCATGGGAAAATCAAAATAAATCAGCCAAGACCTCAGAAAAAAAACTGTAGACCTCCACAAGTCTGGTTCATCCTTGGGAGCAATTTCCAAACGCCTGAAGGTACCACGTTCATCTGTACAAACAATAGTACACAAGTATAAACACCATGGGACCACGCAGCCATCATACCTCTCAGGAAGGAGACGCATTCTGCCTCCTAGAAATGAATGTACTTTGGTGCAAAAAGTGCAAATCAATCCCAAAACAACAGCAAAGGACCCTGTGAAGATGCTGTAGGAAACAGGTACAAAAGTATCTATATCCACAGTAAAACGAGTCCTATATCGACATAACCTGAAAGGCCGCTCAGCAAGGAAGAAGCCACTGCTCCAAAAACGCCATAAAAAAGCCAGACTACGGTTTGCAGCTGCACATAGGGACAAAGATCATACTTTTTGGAGAAATGTCCTCTGGTCTGATGAAACAAAAAATAGAACTGTTTGGCCATAATGACCATCATTATGTTTGGAGGAAAAAGGGAGACGCTTGCAAGCCGAAGAACACCATCCCAACCGTGAAGCACGGGGGTGGCAGCATCATGCTGTGGGGGTGCTTTGCTGCAGGAGGGTCTGGTGCACTTCACAAAATAGATGGCATCATGAGGAAGGAAAATTATGTGGATATATTGAAGCAACATCTCAAGACATCAGTCAGAAAGTTAAAGCTTGGTCGCAAATGGGTCTTCCAAATTGACAATGACCACAAGCATATTTCCAAAGTTGTGGCAAAATGGCTTAAGGACAACAAAGTCAAGGTATTGGACTGGCCATCACAAAGCCCTGACCTCAATTCTATAGAAAATGTGTGGGCAGAACTGAAAAAGCGTGTGCGAGCAAGGAGGCCTACAAACCTGACTCAGTTACATCATCTCTGTCAGGAGGAATGGGCCAAAATTCACCCAACTTATTGTGAGAAGCTTGTGGAAGGCTACCTGAAACGTTTGACCCAGGTTAAACAATTTAAAGGCAATGCTACCAAATACTAATTTAGTGTACGTAAACTTCTGATCCACTGGGAATATGATGAAAGAAATAAAAGCTGATCTCTACTTTTATTCTGACATTTCACATTCTTAAAATAAAATGGTGATCCTAACTGACCTAAGACAGGACATTTTTACTAGGATTAAATGTCAGGAATTGTGAAAAACTGAGTTTAAATGTATGAAAAATAAAAAAATGTCGTAAATTACGTAAATGTAAATGTGTATGTAAACTTCCGACTTCAATTGTAACATTGGCAGTACAGTACAGCGTTTTTCAACCATTTCTGTACCAGTGACTGGCGAGACATGGTCCTCCTTTTTAACCGGCTCATGTTTAAAACAAATACAATATGTAAAAACACCACTGGAGATACAACTCGCCACTATAACTGTGCCTCTGCTCTAGCCATTTTTGTTTGCCTCGCTGTTGTGCTGTCTATCTTTCTCAGCATCTCCTCTGCTGTCACTCTGTGCTTCTTGTTCTCTGTCTGTCCGTCTGTCCTTCTGTCCGTCTGTCTGTCTGCCTGTCTGCTTAAGCGCTATACGTTATATAAGCCAAGCTAATGACTTTGGCTGTATTGCTAATTAGTGGCTGTCATACGTGTTCCCGTTAATCAACACCTACCCTAAGTGTTAATTACTATTGCAGGGCTCCAGACTAACATGTTCCCCTGGTGTCACTGGTGCCACTAACCTTTACAGTTGGTGGCACCAGCCTATGATTTGGTCGGACCCAAATCATGAGTAATCATCTTAGAAAGTCATTTTGGGTTGACAATTAGACTATAGTTGCTATTTTCCTGTCAAAATAGGACCAGAATTTCCAGATAGTTTTTGTTGTTCATTAGAGATTAATCACATACAACTTTATATGCAACTAATATCATAGGCTAATTAATTTGGGGAAGAGGAAGTGGAAACTCAAAACACATTAACCTCTGCTAGTAGCCATGTATTCATCCAACAGTAAATTGAATGTCCTAAAAAAAACTTTGCAGTTGTAGGATACTATAGGCCTCTGCCCTCGCAATGGCAGGTGCGCATTTCGCTTGCGCGCCGCTCCATATCTAAAAGCCATATCATATACAGTAGTTTACCAAGCTACCAATTACTTTCCGATGAAAGAAGTTAAGCCACACTAAAGCTACCCTTAAGAAAAATATAGTTTACTTAACGAAAGTTACTTAGAAAAAGTACACTGAACAGAGAATATAAACGCAACATGCAACAATTTCAAAGATTTTACTGAGTTACAGTTCATATGAAGAATTCAGTCAATTGAAATGAATGAATTAGGCCCTAATCTATGAATTTCACATGACTGGGAATACAGATATGCATCTGTTGGTCACAGATACCTTAAAAAATGGGCCTCACAAAGGGCCTCAAGATCTCGGCATGGTATTTCTTTGCATTCAAATTGCCATTGATATAATGCAATTGTGTTTGTTGTCTGTAGCTTATGCCTTCCCATACCATAACCCCACCGCCAACATGGGGCACTCTGTTCACAACGTTAAATTCAGCAAACCGCTCGCCCACAAGATGCCATACACATGGTCTGCAGTTGTGAGGCCGGTTGAATGTGCTGCCAAATTCTTTAAAACGACATTGGAGGCGGATTATGCTAGATAAATGAACATTAAATTCTCTGACAACACTCTGGTGGACATTCCTGCAGTCAGCATGTGAATTGCACGCTTCCTCAAAACTTCAGACATCTGTGGCATTGTGTTGTGTGACAAAACTGCTCATTTTAGAGTGGCCTTTTATTGTCTCCAGTACAAGGTGCCTGTCAGGTGGATGGATTATCTTGGCAAAGGATAAATGCTCACTAACACGCATGTAAACAAATTTGTGCCCAAAATGTTAGATAAATAAGCTTTTTGTGCATATGGAACATTTCTGGGATCTTTTATTTCAGCTCATGAAACATGGGACCAACACTTTGCATATTGAGTTGATATTTTTGTTCAGTGTAGTTACTACATCCAAACTACTTCATGAAAAATTATCATATGTAAATCTGAACTGTAGTGTGTAGTTCCAGTAGTTAGCTACACCGCTACAAGGCAAAAAAAGTAATTAACTACTGAAAACACTACCTAGAGTTGAATTTAGTTCAACTACCACCAATCTACTGCAAAATATAGTTAACTTACTAGTGGAACTACATGTAGTTCACTACTCCCCAACACTGGGTAGGGGTTAGGGTTTAGGGTAGGGATGTCCCAAGGATCCCAGATAGCACTAACCCTGAGATGATTTAGCAAGCTAGAAAGGTTAGAGCAGCTCATCTTACAATGTTTCAAAGAATAACTATGTAAAACATTTTAAGTAAGACTGTAGCCATTTGCTTTGGAAAATGTTTACAAAAATGTAACATTGTAATGTAACATAGGCTTACCTGGTTGGTTGTTGGTTTGTTTCAGGGTAGGGAAAAAATTATGATTTTGATGAGGTATCCTATACATTGCTCTAAGTCTAAGACTATCTCACATTATTACAACAGGCCAACTATTCTATTTTAGGTTTATCTTGCTATGATGCAATTGTTGCTGCTTGTTGCTGTAAGGCATGTAGCTGAGGAACTATATGGTCATGACTCATGTAAGTAAGCCTCTCCTGTTTCTGTAGCATGAGGCAGCTGATGTAAAATTACACCCCCTGTGCTGGACTAGTCCGTCGCAGGGCCTTAATACTGAATGCCAAGCAAAGAGCATTTTTAGAGTCTTTGGTATGACTCAAACGGGATCAAACCCCCAATCTTCCAATCTCAGGGCCAACACTGTAACCACAAGGCCACTGAGTTGGTCTCATTACTTGACTTCAACTGGGGTTTTGAGAATGAACAGCGGTTTAATTAGGTAGGGGAGCTGTTGGTGAATAAGACAAACGCATGCTGAGAGAGGCTGTTCAATGTACTGTATGGTCAGGTTTTCAACGTAATGTGCATCATTCCATTAAAGCTGGAATCCGTAGTGGTGAAACTCCCACGTCTGTTTGCAATATTACAACTATAAAGTAGTTACTTCAAACAACGAACACCATTTTTTTCCCTCTGACATCATTGCACATCATTGACGCAGGATGCTCCTCTACCCCGTTTAAAAAAAAATAATAATAATAACAAATGCGCCTGGGGCGACCAGTGGCGCTGTTTCACCTTATGTGGAGCTCAGCTTTAAAGGGCGACTGTGCTTCCTGATTTGGCCTCGTTTTAGATTTAGTTCATTAAGAAATGCTAGCGCCCATTAATGAATTAAAACGTGAGTTGGTTTCGAGGTGTGGTTTGATGTGGGTGTCTCGTGTGTGTGTGTGTGTTCGCAGGTGGGAAGAGTTAGCCAAATTATTTAGCCAATTAGCTTCAGCCAGCTGGTGTGTGACTGTGGCAAAGTTGGTTTGACTTTGGATAGCCTATATCCGGGGCTAGGTAGGGACCGTTAATAAATTACACAATGTGAATGAGACTATTTTCATTTTGCACACCTTTTAGTTTTCTCATTAATAAATGCTTTCAATATTTGTATATTAATTTCTACAATTTATAGTTGGTTTGAGGTTTTTAAGTCATTGACGCATGTGGGCAGGATTGAAACAAACCCAACCTGCATTTATGCAGTCATGACCACAAGTCTCACAAAACTCAGTTTTGGATGAGACTGACTTTATGTCCAAAGTTATCCTATTTACACTTTGTAGTCGATTTTGACAGCATAATAGATGTTTCCGAGTCATATCAATGCCCCATAGGCAGTTTTCTAAATGAGAAGTTGATTTTTAGGGACAGTTGCTCTTTAAGCAAAATAGGCACCCCATGTATGGACAGTTCCCTACAACTAGCCTAGATGTACTGATGCCTCTCGAGCAGCTCAAATTGTTGATTGAGGACCTCTTTGCTGAGGAATATGATTGTTTCTCTTGAGTATGTTTTGTAATCTTGTATATTTGTATTATGCTGTATTTGTAAATTGTGTATATGCAGGGTTCCCTTGTAAAAGAGATATTGGTCTCAATGCTAAAATAAAGGTGGAATAACATTTTGAAGATAAATAAATTGACTCATGGTCACCATATAACCTCCATTATACCCCCGTTTGACCTCCTCCACACAGACCCAACTGGGTCATGGCACCAATGTGACAGACAGGGTGAGAACCCAGGTCTACTGTGTGTTAGGAGAAAGCACTAGCCTGCTAAGCCAAAGCAACTCTTTAGGGTTAGGTTACTCATACGCGAATGTGGTCACCAAACAGCCTCCATTACACTTGCATTCTGAAGACAGTTGGCAGATTCTTGTATTAGATGCACACACTTAGAATGACAGATTTGTGGAGGAACTAATTCCAAATTAGGAATACATGATGATATAGAGATACTATGATTTTTTTAAATGCAAGCTGAATTGAGCCTGGCTATAGCCTATGACTTTAGCTACAGTAACAAATTAGCCCTAATTCCCTGGTAACTTATAACATCTTACAGGCCATAATCCTTTCGACTTCACTCTCCTATATCAACGATAACGATAGTAGAAGATGTTAGACGCATAATGTTTTTGAAAAGAGCTGGACCTACGTATATGAGATGGAGGTATAAATAATGCATAGCCTTGGCTTGATCCCTCAGTTTCCATGGCAATCCTACCACTCACTCTCTGAATCCTAATACATCCACCAATTTAATGGGCTAATATCAAAGTGGAGACATCTGAAGATACGCTGCTTAGAATATTTAGCCTGTGAATTGATTTCACTCTGAGGAGGGCGTTTCCTGCATACAAGGACTTAAAAACAGGGTTTTGCCATATAGCCAAGCAGTGCAAGGGATGGGGACCTCATAACGTAAATTAATTGGTTTGACAAAATATCAGATGTTATAAAAGGTAGAACCTTTCACCCCAAAGAACCCTTTTCAAAGCCTTTTTCCATGATAGGGTTCCAAAGAACTACTCCTGGATAAGGGTTCCATGGGGTTCCACTTTACCTTCTACAGGAACCCTAAGGTTTACATGGAACCCTTTTCATCTGAGATGAGTTCTTTGGAACCTCTATGAAAAAAAATAAGGCTTTTAAAAGGTTTATTTGTGTGTGGAAGGGTTCTATCTAGTTCTCCTACAAGGACAAGACTGAATAACCCTTTTTTCTAAGAGTGATGGATTAGGGTAAGTGGTCTAAACATCAAGAAGTCAATGATAGGCCTATGTTTAGGCATTGATGTGAGAGATGTCATTGACTTAAGACACTTCATTCAATATGCAAATTAAGTCTACCTGTTTCAGCTATTGGTGCTACTTGTTTTTATTTAGCCTATACTCAGCTTTATAGCCTATACCTTTTTAATGTGTTTGAGCCAATCAGGTGTGTTGTGACAAGGTAGGGGGTATACAGAAGATAGCTCTATTTGGTTAAAGACCAAGTCCATATTATGGCAAGAACAGCTCAAATAAGCAAAGAGAAATGACAGTCCATCATTATTTTAAGACATGAAGGTCAGTCAATACAGAACATTTCAAGAACTTTGAAAGTTTCTTCAAGTGCGGTCGCAACAACCATCAAGTGCTATGATGAAACTGGCTCTCATGAGGACCGCCCCAGGAAAGGAAGACCCAACGTTACCTCTGCTGCAGAGGATAGGTTCATTAGAGTTACCAGCCTCAGAAATTGCAGCCCAAATAAATGCTTCACAGAGTTCAAGTAACAGACACATCTCAACATCAACTGTTCAAAGGAGACTGCATGAATCAGGCCTTCATGGTTGAATTGCTGCAATGAAACCACTACTAAAGGACACCAATAAGAAGAAGATAATTTCTTGGGCCAAGAAACAAGACCAATTGACATTAGACCGGTGGAAATTTGTCCTTTGGTCTGATGAGTCCAAAGTTGAGATTTTTGGTTCCAACCGCCGTGTCTTTGTGAGACGCAGAGTAGGTGAACGGATGATCTCTGTATGTGTGGTTCCCACCGTGAAGCATGGAGGAGGAGGTGTGATGGTGTGGGGTGCTTTGCTGGTGACACTGTCTGTGATTTATTTAGAATTCAAGGCACACTTAACCAGCATGGCTACCACAGCATTCTGCAGCGATATGCCATCCCATCTGGTTTGCACTTAGTGGGACTAGCATTTGTTTTTCAACAGGACAATGACCCAAAACACACCTCCAGGCTGTGTAAGGCCTATTTGACCAAGAAGGAGAGTGATGGAGTGCTGCACCAGATGACCTGGCCTCCACAATCACCCGACCTCAACCCAGTTGAGATGGTTTGGGATGAATTGGACCGCAGCCAGTTCTCAGCATATGTGGGAACTCCTTCAAGACTGTCGGAAAAGCATTCCTCATGAAGCTGGTTGAGAGAATGCCAAGAGTGTGCAAAGCTGTCATTACATTTACATTTTAGTCATTTAGCAGACGCTCTTATCCAGAGCGACTTACAGGAGCAATTAGGGTTAAGTGCCTTGCTTAAGGGCACATCGACAGATTTTTCACCTAGTCGGCTCGGGGATTAGAACCAGCGACCTTTCGGTTACTGGCACAACGCTCTTACCCACTAAGCTACCGGCCGTCAAGGCAAAGGGTGGCTACTTTGAAGAATCTAAAATCTAAAATATATTTGGATTTGTTTAACACTTTTTTGGTTACTACATGATTCCATATGTGTTATTTCATCGTTTTAATGTACACTATTATTCTACAATTTAGAAAATAGGAAAAATAAAGAAAAACCCTTGAATGAGTAGGTGTGTCCAAACTTTTGACTTGTACTGTATAGTTAAAACAATAGTGGTCCTCAAATGGAACCTTGAGGAACACTGAAACTTACAATTGATTTGTCAGAGGACAAACCATCCACAGAGACAAACTGATATCTTTCCAACAGATAAGATCTAAACCAGGCAAGAACTTGTCCGTGTACGGTTTCCAATCTCTCCAAAAGAATGGGATGATCGATTGTGTCAAAAGCGGCACTAAGGTCTATGAGCATGAGGACAGATGCAGAGCCTTGGTCTGACACCATTAAAAGGTCATTTACCACCTTCACAAGTGCAGTCTCAGTACTATGATGGGGTATAATACCAGACTGAAGTGTTTCGTATACATTATTTGTCTTTGCTGCACAACAGCTTTTTCTAAAATGTTTGAGAGGAATGGGAGAATCGATATTGGCTGATAGTTTTTTTTAATTTTCCAGGTCAAGGTTTGGCTTTTTCAAGAGAGACTTTATTCCTGCCACTTTTAGTGAGTTTGGTACACATCCGGAGGATAGGGAGAACATAGGAGTGCCAAGCATTGGAAGTAGCTCTTTCAGTAGTTTAGTTGGAATAGGGTCCAGTATGCAGCTGGAAGGTTTAGAGGCCATTACTATTTTCGTGAATGTGTCGAGAGATACAGGATAAAAAAACTTGAGTGTCACCATCGATCCTAGGTCCTGGCAGTTCTGTGCAGACTCAGGACAACTGAGCTTTGGAGAAATACGTAGATTCAAATAAGAGTCAGTAATTTGCTTTCTAAAAATCATTATCTTTTCGTCAAAGAAGTTCATGAATTCATCACTGCTGAAGTGAAAGCCATCCTCTCTTGGGGAATGGTGCTTTTTAGTTCGCTTTGCGGCAGTATAAAAAAAGACATTTTGGATTGTTCTTATTCTCCTCAATTAGATTGGAAAAGTAGGCTGATCGAGCAGCTGTGAGGGCTCTTCGATATCTTTCCAAGCTAGTTGGAAGACTTCCAGTTTGGTGGAGCGCCATTTCCGTTCCAATATTCTGGAAGCTTGCTTCAGGGCTCAGGTATGTTCTGTATACCAGGGAGCTAATTACTTGTGCCAAATGTTTTTTTTCTTTGAGGAGTAATCAGGGAAGTGTTGAAGTCCAGGTATGCCTAACGATGAGGCGCAGGTGTGCGTAATGAAGGTTGCCAGGTTTGCGTAATGATGCGTTGCCAGGACCGGTGGTTAGTAGACCGGCGACGTCGAGCACCAGAGAAGGGGACGGGAGTAGACGTGACAGTATTCCCCCCCACCCCCGACATGCGGCTCCAGCCGCAGTACGACGCCGGCCAGGAGCCGAGGGCGAGGAGCAGGCCGGTCTGGACAGCGAAGGTGGAATTCTTGGATGATGTTGGGATCTAGAATGTCATCCACCGGAACCCAACACCGCTCCTCTGGACCGTACCCCTCCCAGTCCACCAGGTACTGGAGCCGACCCCCATGACGTCGGGAGTCTAGGAGAGATCTGACGGCATAGGCAGGGCTTCCCTCAATGTACGGGGAGGCGGAGGGGTGTCGTGGGGGACGGCATCAGCCAGGGGACCAGGAACCACTGGCCTGAGGAGGGAAATGTGAAAAGAGGGTGAGGTCTGGTAGTTAGTGGGGAGCTGTAATCGGTAAGTTACCTCATTGACCCTCCGGAGGACTTTGAATGGCCCCACAAACCGGGGGCTCAGCTTCCGGCAGGCCAGGCGGAGCGGGAGGTTCCTGGTAGAGAGCCAGACGCGATCACCAGGATAGAATACGGGTGCCTCACTGCAGTGGCGGTCCGCTTGCTCCTTCTGGCGGCAGAGAGCACGTTGGAGCCTCATGTGGGCAGCGTCCCAAACCTCCTCTGCGCGCTGGAACCACTCATCCACCGCAGGGGTTTCGGTCTGGCTCGGGGTCCAGGGGTCCAGGGCCGGCTGGTACCCCAGGACACACTGGAAGATAGACAGCTCGGTGGAGGAATGACGAAGTGAGTTCTGGGCGTGCTCCACCCAGGGAAGGACCCGGGCCCACTCCCCCTTCCGTTCCTGACAGTGACTACTCAGGAACCTCCCCAGCTCCTGGTTGGTCCGTAACATAATGTGGGGGCTCATCCGGGATCTCTCATTGATACCCATGCCACTCATGCACATTGGTTTAGTGTCTGGTTCAGTGTTGAGCTTGGCAGCTGTGATTGGCTGGTTTAGTGTTCAGTATTCGTCAGCTCGTGTCGCTAGCTTAAGATGGCTACTTTTGATTTGGATGCCTTTTTGGATAACCCTACGTGGGAGGTTTTTGATAATTGCCGTAGAGTGGATCTACAGGCTTTGGCTGACCACTTTTCTACACCCATACCGAGGGGTTTAGTGAAAGCGGAAGTTAGTGGTGTTAGAAGTATTATTGAACGAGCAAGTGCTTGAGTTACCGCCACCTGAGCCTGCTGCTCCTGTAGGGGATGTGGCTGCTGCTCCGGTAAGCTGTCGGTGTCTGAGGACGAGAGCGAGGCTAAGGCTCCAGCCCGTTTTGACCCACTCTCCCCACTGTCAGACAGTGATGCCAGGATGGATGTCCGTTCGAGACGGCTCCAAATGGAGGCGGAAGAGAGGGCACAAATCAGGCGAGAAAAGTTGGAGATGTGTAAACTCGAGGTAGAACAGGAGACGCGTAGACTTGATCAAGAACTGGAGATGTGTAAACTGGACCAGGAGTTGCGTAAAATTGGAACTGGAGGCAGAGACAGCGAGATTAGTCTCTGCTCATGCTGTGCCTGCTAGAGAGCCATCCTCACCAGCTGTGTCATCTGCTACTTTTGATATTAGTAGACACATCACCTTAGTACCTGTGTTTAGGAGGTCAGAGGTTGACTCCTATTTTAGCGTTTTTGAGCGTATAGCGGTAGCATTGAAATGGCCCGAAGAGGTATGGTGCCTATTACTTCAGTGTAAATTAACAGGTAAAGCCCAAGAGGTTTTGTCAGCGCTACCTCTTCAAGGCAGTTTGAATTATGACGTGGTCAAAGCTAATGTTCTTCGTGCCTATGATCTTGTTCCTGAGGCATATCGACAGAGATTTAGGTCTCATAAAAAGTATTCTACTCAGACTTATCTGGAGTTTGCTAGAGACAAGGGACATCTGTTTGACAAATGGCACACTTCTAGTAAGTTAACTGATTTTAACTCTCTCCGGGAGTTAATCTTGTTAGAAGAATAAAAAAATTGCTTACCCGAATGCATTGTAGTTTACCTAAACAAACAGAAAGTATCCTCACTGTCGGAAGCGTCTGTATTGGCAGACGAGTTTGTGTTGACGCACAAGAGCGTGTTTTTGGCTCGTACGGCGAGTAGGGCCGCGGAATTGCCAACTCTTAGCCCTAGTCGACCAGCAGTCCCATACCTGTCATAGGTGAACCATTCAAACATGTGGTGGTTGATCGTGTTGGACCATTGCCGAAGACAAAATCTGCTAACCAGTTTCTGTTGACGGTTATGTGTGTGGCCACCAGATACCCAGAGGCCATTCCTCTGCGTAGGATTACTGCTCCGGTGGTGAGTAAATCCTTCATTAAATTATTCTCAACTTTTGGGTTACCTAAGGTGGTACAAACTGATCAGGGTACGAATTTCCTTTCTAAGCTTTTCAAACAGGTGTTTAAATCCTTGTCAATTACGCACCGTGTATCAATCGCATATCACCCAGAGTCTCAGGGTACGCTTGAACGTTGGCATCAGACACTGAAGTCTATGCTCCGTAAATATTGTTTGGAGTCTGTGAAGGATTGGGATGAGGGAGTTCCTCTAGTTTTGTTTGTTGTCCGTGAGACGGTACAGGAATCCCTAGGGTTCAGCCCAGCTGAAATGGACCACCTGTTTCTGGTTTTCATTACCCAATCACATCACACATCCCCTGGTTTAAAAACCCAGTCAGTTGTGTTTCTCACACATTAGGCTCCACAGACACAAACTTCTTGTCAAATACCTTTTTGATAGACTGACTACCTTCATTCCTTGGTTCCTTTATACACCACATACTCATAACTCATACATCTCACTGTGGTGTCTTGTTTGCTATTGTCTAGTCACTTGTTTGCTGTTTAGTCCCTATTTTACTTATGTTCCATGTTTGTGCATGGGAAAAGGGGATTTTTAGCAAATCGCTTTTGGGCATACACTACCTGTAGGAAAACATTGTCTAAAAACACTAGTTAGACCTGAGCGGACCACCCACTGTATTTTTGTATAGTTAATAGCAAGCTTAGCGTTTTTTTAGGCAGGCAGGATCAGTTTAGGGGTTTTTGAATTTATTATTTCATTCTTTGGGTCCAGCTCAGCCCCTTTCCCCAAACCGTTTACTGTGTGTTTAAAATAAACATTTTGTGTTTGACGGTAGGATTGGTTGTCTGTGTATTTTGTTCTCACTATTCCTTTTCATTATTCTATGTCACACCCTGGCTCTGGGGACTCTATATGTTGAGCCAGGGTGTGTAGATTCTATGTGTTTATGTTCTGTGTGGGAGTTCTAGTTTGTGTATTTCTATGTTGGCCAGAGTGGCTCCCAATCAGAGGCAACGAGTGTCTGCTGTTGCTGGTTGTCTCTGATTGGGAGCCATATTTAAACAGTCTGTTTCCCTTAGTGTTTGTGGGATCTTGTTTCCGTTTGGTTTGTTTCTGTGTTAACCGTAGGACTGCACGTTTCGTTTATTGGTTTGTTGTTATATTATCACTTAAGATAATAAAGTTAAGTATGTTCGCAACCAACCAAGTATGTTCGCATTGGTCTACTCTCTACGACGATCGTGACAGAAGATCCCACCATACCAGGACCAAGCAGCGTGTCCAGGAGCAGGCAGCCTGGACATGGGAGGAAGCGCCGGGAAAGGAGCTGGAGAGGTTGGCGATGGCCCAGGTGGGCAAAGTGTGGTCCTGGGAGGACATGCTTGGGGGAAAAGGGCCATGGGCTAGGATTAAGGCCCTGGCGAGAGAGGAGCAACGGCATCAACAGTGTCGTCGTCGGATGGACGAGAGGCAACCCCAAAAAACTTTTAGGGGGGGGGGACATGGCATGGACGACGGGGCTGCTGGAGGCAGATAAGGGGCAAATTCAGAAGGCCACCAGGTTACGGGAGCCATTGGTGAGTAGAGGGAAGGAAGATGTAGAGGCGCGGCGAGAGGTACTGAGGTGTATTGCCAGTCCGGTCCGGCCCGTTCCTGATCCCCGTTTAAGGCCAGTGGTGTGTGTTCCCAGTACGGTCCGGCCTGTCCCTGCCCCTCGCACCAAGCCTACGGTGTGCGTCGCCAGCCCGGCCCGGCCTGTTCCTGCCACTCGCACCAAGCCTACGGTGCGCGTCGCCAGCCCGGTCCGGCCTGTTCCTGCCACTCGCACCAAGCCTACGGTGTGCGTCGCCAGCCCGGCCCGGCCTGTCCCTGCCCCTCGCACCAAGCCTACGGTGTGCGTCGCCAGCCCGGCCCGGCCTGTTCCTGCCACTCGCACCAAGCCTACGGTGTGCGTCGCCAGCCCTGCCCGGCCTGTTCCTGCCCCTCGCACCAAGCCTACGGTGTGCGTCGCCAGCCCGGCCCGGCCTGTTCCTGCCACTCGCACCAAGCCTACGGTGCGCGTCGCCAGCCCGGCCCGGCCTGTTCCTGCCACTCGCACCAAGCCTACGGTGCGCGTCGCCAGCCCGGCCCGGCCTGTTCCTGCCCTTCGCACCAAGCCTACGGTGCGCGTCGCCAGCCCGGCCCGGCCTGTTCCTGCCCTTCGCACCAAGCCTACGGTGCGCGTCGCCAGCCCGGCCCGGCCTGTTCCTGCCACTCGCACCAAGCCTACGGTGCGCGTCGCCAGCCCGGCCCGGCCTGTTCCTGCCCTTCGCACCAAACCTACGGTGCGCGTCGCCAGCCCGGCCCGGCCTGTTCCTGCTACTCGCACCAAGCCAGGGGTGCGAGTCGTCAGCCTGGTAAGGCCCGTTCCTGCTCCACGCACCAAGCCAGGGGTGCGAGTCGTCAGCCCGGTAAGGCCCGTTCCGGCTCCACGCACCAAGCCAGGGGTGCGCATCGTCAGCCAGGTCCGGCCCGTTGCTGCTCCACGCACCAAGCCAGGGGTGCGCATCGTCAGCCCGGTCCGGCCCGTAGCTGCTCCACGCACCAAGCCAGGGGTGCGCATCGTCAGCACGGTTCGGCCCGTAGCTGCTCCACGCACCAAGCCAGGGGTGCGCATCGTCAGCCCGGTCCGGCCCATTCCTGCTCCACGCACCAAGCCAGGGGTGTGCGTCGTCGGTCCGGCACAACCCGTGCCTGGGTCACCGGTGCCTGGTCAGGTACCGGTCAGCTACTACACACCGGAGCTGAAGCTATCCGCTCCTACGATGTCCAGTTCAGCTCCAGCCAGCGGGGCCAGACCGGACCAGGGGCGCTATGGGGGGATTATTGGAGGGTGGTGGGCAAGCCCGGAGCCGGAACCGCCTCCGAGGAGGAATGCCCACCCAGCCCTCCCCTGTTTGGTTCAAGTTGAGGCGCGGTCGCAGTCCGCGCCTTTGGGGGTACTGTCACACCCTGGCTCTGGGGACTCTATATGTTGAGCCAGGGTGTGTAGATTCTATGTGTTTATGTTCTGTGTGGGAGTTCTAGTTTGTGTATTTCTATGTTGGCTAGAGTGACTCCCAATCAGAGGCAACGAGTGTCAGCTGTTGCTGGTTGTCTCTGATTGGGAGCCATATTTAAACAGTCTGTTTCCCTTAGTGTTTGTGGGATCTTGTTTCCGTTTGGTTTGTTTCTGTGTTAACCGTAGGACTGCACGTTTCGTTTATTGGTTTGTTGTTATATTATCACTTAAGATAATAAAGTTAAGTATGTTCGCAACCAACGCTGCGCATTGGTCTACTCTCTACGACGATCGTGACATTCTAATTCGCATGAGTTATGTTACGGGTCTCTTTACCATCCACCCTAGACTTTCTAAAGCCACGGGTACTGGACTGTGGCCGGTACCCGGATGTGAGGCTGACCGTGACCCCAGCTTCTCTATGAAGGCTTTCCATACCCACGACGTGAATTGGGGACCACAGTCGGAGACGATGTCCTCCGGAAGGCCATAGTGCCGGAAGACCTGCTGGAACAGTGCCTCAGCAACCTGGAGAGCGGTAGGGAGACCAGAGAGAGTGATAAAATGGCAGTATTTGGAGAATATGTCCACAACAACCATAACTATCTATGTACAGATGGGACCAAGGCTGCTGAGGCACATGCAGGGGAAAGAGTTTCCCTGCTGGAGCGTGTCAGGGAGATTTGGTTTGGGCACATACGGAGCAGCAGTTGACGTAGCGGGCGACGTCCTGTGCTAAGGTGGGCCACCAGTACTTAACGGAGATGGATTGAGTGTTGTGGGTGATACCTGGGTGTCCAGCGGCAAGGGATGTATGCACCCAGGTCAATAGCCAATCCCTTAACTCTGTGGGAACGTAGGTGCACTCCGGGGGACAGGTAGCAGGCGCGGTTTCCCTCTCCAGAGCCTGGCAGATGTCCACGTCTATGTCCCAGAGGGGGGTTCTACGGCCGTGGTCTTAAGCAGAATTAATGGGAAGCCAGATTACATATTACATGTTTTGTTTTGTTTCATGTGTTACTTTTAGGAATCACAGATTGTTGGTGGGACTGAGGTCCCCGTGGCCATCATTGGTGATCCAGCTTACCTACTGAAAAGGAGGCCTTCCAAAGGATTCTCATCTAACACAGAGTCAGAATCGTAGAAGGACTTCAACCATAAACTCAGCATTTATGGTTGTGGAAATTTATTTTGGTCGGCTCAAAGGCAGGTGACGACGCATCATGAAGCAGGTAGATGTGGATGTTGCTCTGGTCTCTGAAATTGTTCAGGCATGCTGTGTCATCCACAACATTTGTGAGGTCCATGGGGACAGATACATTGATACCTGGAAGGAGGGTTGAACGACAGGAGGGACTTGAGCAACCACCAGTTTATAACGCACCTGACAACAACGCAACATAATCTGCAACAGACATTAGAAAAGGCCTAATGGCATTGAGTGAGTCTGTGGTCAGTCACATCACAAGAAATACACACAGATGCTTGACCTACTCCACCCACCCTCTGCCTGCACACACACTGTAATAGTTTCCCTTTAATAATTTGTATTTTAAATTAGCTGTCTACTCCAGGATAAAATATTAATATTGTCTCGTTTCATTCTGATAGTTTTATAAATCTATAAATATCTTGTAACATTAAACATAAAACAACCCAATAATTAATCAATTGACTAGTTGAACAGCAGCAGAATTATTATTTAAGTTGTAGCTATAAGTTGAAGCTACTAATACATCTCATATTATTATTGTTATTTTCAGATAGTTTTATTAAATCTAGTTATATCTTGTAACATTAAACATCCCTTACTGAAAAAACAGACTTCTGGTAAACAGTTGCGGCAAACCTTTGGCCAATTTGCGACAAGCTCATATTTTCACATGCAAATTAGTTTCTACTTCACTCTTACTCCAGGTCGCACCTGTTTGTTTTTTAATGGTAGGGTAGCTGGATGTGTTTTCTTTCTAAATGTCTTGGTAAGTATTAGTAATGGTATTTAATGAACTTTAACATACTTTTGTTTAGAATAGAGTGGTCTGTGCACAAGCAGCAGGCAGGCAGGCTGATTGCAGGCAGCACAATATTATTTTGATTGACAGTTCTGGTTGCCTAGTGATGGACTTTAATCCCGCTTCAGAAGCGGCATTCCTTTCCAGACAAATGAGATGCCAGTTCAGTGGCGCTTCTAAACTATCTCCAGAGAACGTTTAGTGTAGGCATTTAAAAAGCTGTGGTGTACCCTTACAGACAAACAAACATGCTGTAGCCTGAGGCACTTTCGAGGCGCCACATTCCATATGTCTGAAAAGGGTATTAGTGAAGACCTTAGGTAATGGTTAATAATCATGATTCGTCTCTGTCTTTACTGTTCCTGAAACATGTCAATGACCTGATGCATGGCCTCTACAGCAGTGCTTGGCCAACCACTCAGTTACCAGTGACCTATTCTGCCACATCGCACAGAAAGGAGAGAGCAGCACCACCACTTCTTAAATGCATAGTCATTGACAGTAAGTTTTGTGTGCAAAATGTTGTTTTTCCTGTTTGATACTGTGATCTTCAATTTGTATTGATTCCTACTAGCCAGCTTTGTAAGAGCTAGGTCTGTACTAGCTATGCTGATGATCATTAACGTGTTTTCGCTGCATCAGGTCTCACTGAGACTGGATTCTCCAAGAGACATGCTATCCAGCTGCCCATGATTGCCTGATCTTACACTCTTAGAAAAAAGGCGCAATCTAGAACCTATTTTTTGTTCCATGTAGAACCCTTTCGGTTCCAGGTAGAACTATTTTGGGTTCCAGGGAACCAGGTTCTACCTGGAACCAAAAAGGGTTCTACCTGGAACTAAAAATTGTTCTACCTGGAACCAAAACGGGTTCTCCTATGGGGACAGCCGAATAACCCTTTTTTCTAAGAGTGTAGTGTAAGTATATCCAATTGAAATATCACTGCTTCTAATAATATACATTTGTAAAGTAAATAAAATCCTATTTTAACAGCTGCAAAACCCTTGTGCCCTGATTCAACAGACACCTCCCTTTGTGAGTAATTTAAAGTTTCTCCCATTTCTCTCGTCACGCCCTGATCTGTTTCACCTGTCTTGTGCTTGTCTCCACGCCCCACCAGGTGTTTCCCATTTGTCCCCATTATCCCCAGTGTATTTACACCAGAGTTTTCTGTTTGTCTGTGGCCAGTTCGTCTTGTCCCACCAGCGTGTTCCCGTGCGCTAGGTTTTGTTTTTCCTAGTCTTCCCAGTTCTGATCTTTCTGCCTGTCCTGACCCTGATCCTGCCTGCCGTCCTGTATCTGCCTGACTCTGATTTGGATTACGACTCTTTGCCTGCCTTGACTTACCTGCCCCTTGTACTATAATAAACTCTGAGACTGGTACTATCCGCCTCCTGTGTCTGCATCTGGGTCTTAGCCTGAGCCGTGATATCTCTAGCACATTCCCCCTGTCGCTCACTCAAACTCACACACGTGCGCAGTTGCAGAGAAGAGGAAGAGATTGGCCAATTACACCCATTTCTAACAATTGTTGCAGGAATGTTATGATAGACATATCACTTTTGAAAAATATAATTTATTGCCTCTTTACACATACAGTGGGGGGAAAAAAAGTATTTAGTCAGCCACCAATTGTGCAAGTTCTCCCACTTAAAGAGATGAGAGAGGCCTGTAATTTTCATCATAGGTACACGTCAACTATGACAGACAAAATGAGAAAAAAAATCCAGAAAATCACATTGTAGGATTTTTAATGAATTTATTTGCAAATTATGGTGGAAAATAAGTACTTGGTCAATAACAAAAGTTTCTCAATACTTTGTTATATACCCTTTGTTGGTAATGACACAGGTCAAATGTTTTCTGTAAGTCTTCACAAGGTTTTCACACACTGTTGCTGGTATTTTGGCCCATTCCTCCATGCAGATCTCCTCTAGAGCAGGATTTTTTGGGGCTGTCGCTGGGCAACACGGACTTTCAACTCCCTCCAAAGATTTTCTATGGCTAGGCCACTCCAGGACCTTGAAATGCTTCTTACGAAGCCACTCCTTCGTTGCCCAGGTGGTGTGTTTGGGATCATTGTCATGCTGAAAGACCCAGCCACGTTTCATCTTCAATGCCCTTGCTGATGGAAGGAGGTTTTCACTCAAAATCTCACGATACATGGCCCCATTCATTCTTTCCTTTACACGGATCAGTCGTCCTGGTCCCTTTGCAGAAAAACAGCCCCAAAGCATGATGTTTCCACCCCCATGCTTCACAGTAGGTATGGTGTTCTTTGGATGCAACTCAGCATTCTTTGTCCTCCAAACACGACGAGTTGAGTTTTTACCAAAAAGTTATATTTTGGTTTCATCTGACCATATGACATTCTCCCAATCCTCTTCTGGATCATCCAAATGCACTCTAGCAAACTTCAGATGGGCCTGGACATGTACTGGCTTAAGCAGGGGGACACGTCTGGCACTGCAGGATTTGAGTCCCTGGCGGCGTAGTGTGCTACTGATGGTAGGCTTTGTTACTTTGGTCCCAGCTCTCTGCAGGTCATTCACTAGGGATTTTTGCTCACCGTTCTTGTGATCATTTTTGCCCCACGGGGTGAGATCTTGCGTGGAGCCCCAGATCGAGGGAGATTATCAGTGGTTTTGTATGTCTTCCATTTCCTAATAATTGCTCCCACAGTTGATTTCTTCAAACCAAGCTGCTTACCTATTGCAGATTCAGTCTTCCCAGCCTGGTGCAGGTCTACAATTTTGTTTTTGGTGTCCTTTGACAGCTCTTTAGTCTTGGCCATAGTGGAGTTTGGAGTGTGACTGTTTGAGGTTGTGGACAGGTGTCTTTTATACTGATAACAAGTTCAAACAGGTGCCATTAATACAGGTAACGAGTGGAGGACAGAGGAACCTCTTAAAGAAGAAGTTACAGGTCTGTGAGAGCCAGAAATCTTGCTTGTTTGTAGGTGACCAAATACTTATTTTCCACCATAATTTGCAAATAAATTCATAAAAAATCCTACAATGTGATTTTCTGGATTATTTTTTCTCATTTTGTCTGTCATAGTTGACGTGTACCTATTATGAAAATTACAGGCCTCTCTCATCTTTTTAAGTGGGAGAACTTGCACAATTGGTGGCTGACTAAATACTTTTTTTTCCCCCACTGTACTTGACTCTGAGCACGCAGATTCGACATGGGAAAATATATTTTCTATTCACAGAAGATTCACCAGTTGCAAGTTTATTAAATGAATTGCACCTCAAATTGAATTGCACGCTTGCAAATTGTATTGAATGTATTCAAATGTGAAGTCACAACTTTGCCACGTTACATTTTTCACACATCATGATACAAGCAAATAATTGTATAACTAAAGCAAGAAAGACCACAACCTGTCGTTTCAAATGGGAACAAATGAGTCATAGTGGGAAGAACAAGCAAGTAGGTGGGCAGAACCAAGCAGGAGATAGAGAGATCCTATTGGGGCGTTCTAGCATATATTTGCATATTTCCATTAGGGAACGCCTGCTCTGTGAAGTGCGAGTGTGCAATAACTAAATTCGACTCTGAGCTGGGGTAGGCTAGTTCGTTTCACGTCTCAGTCCCTCGGAGTTAGCCGTTTGAGAGAGTGGTGAATGTGCTGGCAGACGAACATAACGAACAAACCACTGGTAATGATTCCACTCGTTCACAAAGAGGCATGCGCGATTAGAAACTCAGTTAGATCAAGAATAGGCCTATAAGCGTTCTGAGCTTTGATCAACGCTGGGAACGATATTTAGATGTTGATCCGTAATTGATTTTCTTTATTGTGTATAATATATAGGCTATATATAGTTTATTTATTTATTTTTTACAAATTGTAAAAAATTACCGAGGTCCGGATCTCGTCCTCATATGTAGTTATGGCCCTGCGTGCAGGTTATGCTTTTAATATGTTATGACTGAAGGCTCTACTACCAACTGAAGCGATGCGCTCGCTTTCAACCACCAATTTCACGGCACTGTTTGTTTGCGCATGGCAAGTCGCTCTCGAGGTCTTTCGGTCTCACTCGCAACAACAGGCATCTTATCACTGGTGCATCAACACCTGGGGTAGGTGTTCCTTTATTATGTTTAACATTGATATATCAATAGAGTAGTAGGCAGTCTGTTTTTTTTATGCATAGGATGTTTGTTATAGTATTGTAGGCTAATGTGATTCTTGTTGAATATTTGTCCTCTTTGATTAATTGACGCATAGGCCTATATCTTGATATCGACTGCTCAAAACGTAACATTTCATCTAATAAATAGGCTACGTTTTTGTGATAGGCATCAAGGTCATGCCAGTGCTGATTGTGCACTGTTTAAAAAAAAACTATTAAACCTCTATCAAGCGCTAAAATTGAAGAGATTTCATGATATGTAGGCCTAAATCATATAAAAAATGTGTCAGTAGCCCACTGTTTGAGGTAAATATTTAGCCAATAGCCTATTGTGACACAGCTAGACCCTCATCAATCTGTATATCCGGTAGCCTAAAATTAGCCGATTGAGCTATGATGATGATAATGAAAAGGGCTGTTCTTGTTAATAATATATCAGCGTTTTTTAAAGCCTTGACTCTCCACCCCGTTTAATGATAATCGGAGCATCTGTGTTACCAGCAGTCGCACTACATGGTGGTGTTCCTTCGAGTTTAGAGGGGAGGGACGCATTTATTCCCAAATAAATAGCCTACAATCCGTGAATCAACAGTGAAGTGTTCAAGATACATATCGTCAAAATAGCTTATATGGATCAGTAAATGCGGGCTTGGATTGTTAACATTGCCAGCGTTCAATGTTATTAGTGCACTTCTAGACAGTGATTTTCCTGATTAACGAATGCGCTCTCCATGACCAAGGTCGACACACTTCAACGCTTTCATTTGAATTAATTATTGTTTTGTGACGGCTACATATATCATTCTATCTAATTTAAATAAATATATTATAGCCTTTGTTAACCTAGAATATTCTATTTAGATTTTAATTACGTTTAGATTTCACTAAATATGGTGGACTATTCCAATTTGAGAGGCAGGCACAGCATGCGTTATAGCCTACATGTCAGTGTCTATTTCATAATTTCATAAATTCCTGCAGGTGTTCAGCAAAATAATGAAGGGCGGCATCATTTAACGACATGAGCAGATCCACTGAATTTCGATGGAGTCTTTGAATGCCGTAGAGCTCCATGAATTGGGGGATGGGGAAAAGCGCGCTGCCTACGAGGCCGCTACAACTCCGCGACAAGGACCTCGGACAGCGGCCAGAGCTGGAATCGAGAACACGTCATATCAGGAGGAAGAGCACGAGATGAGGTTCAGTGGCCCAGCCAGCTCGAGTGTTCATCGGTCCATTTCTAATGATAGGGGCTACCAGACACAACCCCAGCCTTTCCAGCGAGATGAGCTGTCACTCCGGTCTGAGGAGGGCCATGTGACTGACTTCAATGACCATTCTGTCGACTATGGGTTCATATTTGCCCTGTTGTTCTTGGTGAGTGGAATAGTACTGGTGATCATTGCCTACACCATCCCCCGAGAGGCTAAGGTCAACCCGGACCTGGTGTCAGCTCGTCAGATGGAGAAACTGGAGATGTACTATGCACAACTGGGCTCACACCTCGACAAGTGTATCATAGCAGGCCTGGGACTGTTGACTCTAGGCGGGATGCTCTTGTCCATCTTGCTAATCGTGTCCATATGCAAAGGTGAGCTGTACGGCCAGAGGACTTTTGTCCAACCCACGAAGACATATGGGTCGATTCACCTGCGGATGAGACAGTTGGGCGAGGGGGGAGAATCTCTGGTTGAATGTGAACCTAGTCACACTGGCACCACAGCTCCAGCCACAAGTACAGATGGAACACAGGTGTCTAGTGGGACCCAACAGGAGTAGCACAATCTGAGCACATTTCTTTTCACAGACTATGTAAAGGGTTGTGTAATCATTGCTTGAGGAGCTTTGTGAAAAGTGAAGCAAGCAAGGTAAGCTGAATGTGGTTAAGACTAAGAGCACATCTGGAAATACACATGATGTGTTGTTGGATGTAGGATCAAATCAGAGACAGAGATAGATCTGAAAAGCACAATGGGCACCCTTGAGGAACTCATAGTATAGGATAACTTGACATGCTGCAAATAGATGGCTATCAGCATCTTTTCAAGACTTGAATATATATCTGGATAATATATATATCACATCATTAATGAACAAAACATGTACAATATGTTTAGGCCTACAAATGCTGTTGTTGTTATTATTATCATGTAAGGATACAATGCCTTAAAAAGTTAGTCACTGTAAATTGTGTACACATATGCTAACATACTAAGCTCCTGTGAGCCATTAAGCCAAGTTAAATATGTAGTAACTCACTGGAGCCACGTAACCTGTTGGTTGTTATTATAATGTGGTCTTGGCAAGAATATACAGCAGCAAAAAAATCAAAATCAAAACAAGTGAAATGTTTAGATATGCATCAGAGGCTTTGGGCCAGGATCTTGCTGAATTTAAGAAAACAACAGATTATTTTATTTCATAATGATGTAGAAACTTTTACTCCAAAATGTGTTAAGGAGAATGTCCACACACACCATCATGCAAGGTCTTGACCAAAGAAATGAATGAAATCTCTCTCTCTCTCTCTCTCTCTCTCTCTCTCTCTCTCTCTCTCTCTCTCTCTCTCTCTCTCTCTCTCTCTCTCTCTCTCTCTCTCTCTCTCTCTCTCTCTCTCTCTCTCTCTCTCTCTCTCTCTCTCTCTCTCTCTCTCTCTCTCTCTCTCTCTCTCTCTCTCTCTCTCTCTCTCTCTCTCTCTCTCTCTCTCTCTCTCTCTCTCTCTCTCTCTCTCTCTCTCCAAATCAGCACATTAAACAGTGGCACATTAGTTATGTATTAAAAATATTAAACATTCATGATAATGAAATATATCGGCTCCAGATAAGTTATTATCCAAATGAAATATTACTATAGACAACATGATTTAATGCAAACCAAAGCCCTTTTCAAATGATTTAATGGAGAAACCTAATCACTTATAAAGAAAGTGGTAAGAATAAAGTACTGGTATACAGATTATGGCTTTCTTACCATCTGGTGATGCATTACATATAGAGCAACTGAATGAGACAATATATAAGGTTCAGAAAGCATATTAATGATTCAAAGCTAAGACTCCTTTAACATCAACTGAGGCTGAGGATTTGGCATTTTGTATTTTCTTACAATTCAACTGCAAGTTGATTTCCCTTCAGTGTATGTAATAAATGGAATAGCCCAACATAAAAACATCTAAATCAGAGTTTAATAATATTAATATGCCATTTAGCAGACGCTTTTATCCAAAGCGACTTACAGTCATGCTTGCATACATTTTTGTGTATGGGTGGTCCCGGGGATCGAACCCACTACCTTGGCGTTACAAGCGCCGTGCTCTACCAGCTGAGCTACAGAGGACCACAGTTTATTAGTCACATGCACAGGGTTGCAGATGTATTTGCACGGTACAGTGAAATTCTTATGCAGGTCAAAGAGAAGTAAGTGAAACAATAAGAAAAATAAATAATTGTAATAATACTAAGTAAAATAATATCAAAAAATCAAAATGCTGTGTTGTACACTAAATGTTTGTCTATATTGGCAAGTGCACTTTTGGAAAGGAGGAGCACATTTTCCAGGAAGAAATTACAAATATCTGGCCTACTGCTACCAGCCAAATATACTGTAAGTTATGTAAAAGTGGCCATTGTTTTAATTTTGAATCATGGAGTTAATATTATATTCACAACTAATGTAGACAATATATCAGAGAATTACGTTTACAGATATTTAACAACTATTTCTATACAGTATCTAACAAGAATCGCAACAGAACCATTGTTAGATCAATGTCACGTTGAAAAGATTTGACCTCCACAATTGCTGCTGTTCACATCATAGGCCTACTCATAAGTATTGTACATTGATGAAACTTGCAGGGTGATCTAGCCGTAGATATCAGTTCAAGGTTTTAGGTGGCTTTTTCTTATAATGGTGTTTTCAACAATCAATAAAGTGTCTGTCTATAGGTTATGACCAAGAGTAATGTTGCATTGCTTGTTATTCAAACTGTTAAAAAGAGAGGATCAGTTGAATATCCATGTTAATCTGATTGTGTCTGATGAATGTTAGGTAATGTTGTATTAATATGGAGATGTTGAACTCATAAAGGCCCTGCTAGTCTAAGTTTTTAGTTATTACATGTGAATACATACATTTCAATAATGCAGAACTGGAATACACTACAATACCTTCTCACTTAGTCTGGGTACCAGTCTGTTTTTGCCATCTTGACACTCTTTGTCATGCCAAAGATGACAAGGAGTTGACATGATAGCACAAACAGATCTGGGACTAGGCTACTTCTCACTCAAGGATCATGAATGAATGTAAACTATCCCAAAAGGTGAATGACGGTGGCATCACAATAATGCTCACAGGCTTCATATTATGGTTGATGCAATACTGATGTATGTTGACGTTTGACGATTGAATGACGGTTAGCATGATATAATCTTCACATTTTACACACAAAAACCACACAAGAAGTTATGTTATCACAATCGCATAATCATCAAGGTCAAGATGGCAAAAACAGACTGGTACCCAGGCTAGGTACCATCGACTGTTAGCCAATGTGTGTCTTGTTCTTAAGGGGCAGTCATACAGTTACCTAGTGATGGAGTCTTATGTGGCGGTACAAGAGTAACAGAGAGAAAGCTGTTTAAACTGCGTGTGTATTTTGTGAGATATTGTGAAAATCCAATGCCTCATTTTTGTTGCATTTATGATATATCTAAGAGCTGTATATGTGACCATTTTTAAGAATAATTTCAATATGACAAATAAACCTTTGTTGCTGTTGTTTCTACTCTCTCTACTCTACTTATCTATTGTGTCCTCTTTATTGTTGCTCTCAGTGGTTGACTCTCAGTCATTCTTGCTGCTTTTCAGCCCAATATGAACATTCAGCGCCATCTGTGGACTGATAAAAGGGGTTATCTGATTGGTGGGATTGACATAGGAAGGGGAACGCAGGCAGGGTTGGATTTTCTACAGTGTATTGAATGACCCCAGGAAGAGGGCAGCAGCTAATGGGGATCCCTAATAAATACAAATACAAATACAAATAACTCTTGTATTATCTTGAATTCCTGATTTGTCAGTACCAGTTTGCATGAAATCGTACTGTGGTAGAGAGTCCCTCTCTGAAGCTTTGCTCACATTTTCCATGGGGACTGCATCCTGCTAGTTCAGAGTTGGGTTCAATTGCCCCCCCCACCCCACCCCACACACACACTAATTGCATGCTATTATACTCATTTTGCCATGAAGCTGAGAGAAAATGTTGCTGTTTTAAAGGTAATTTCCTGCAATTCTACACATATTGCAAAGGGGGAGCAAGAAATGTTTTACATTTCATAGCTAATCTCATGCTATTCAACAATTTTGCAATGAGGCTGAGAGATTTTTGCATTTTTAAAGCTAAGTTTCCCAACTCCTATAACAAACGTGTGCTGTTGGGGGTACTCTAGGACTCGAGTGTGGAAACATTGATATAGACGATGTCACCATAATCTATAACTGGTATGAATGTCGATTGAATGATTTATTTTCTGCTATTTAATGAAAGGCATGCCCTATTCCTATAAAGGAGGCCATAAATATAAAGAAAGGGAATCTGAATCCGCACAAGGTCAAATTAAGTTGGATCATTTTCAAGTACGGCCATATGGTTAACAGTGGAGTATAGTGAGACACGTTTTTTTTTCAACCCCATGGTTACTTTGAGCTTTTTCTAGCAGGGACTGTTTTAGTTACTGTGTTGCATGTGGGACATATTTGGGGAATGGACCTGTTGCTAGGCAACAGTCCAAGGCCAGAGAGTTGAGGGGAAGAGACACGACTGTTGAGCTAGCTATTTTTGCTATCTAATCACAGGCTGACAGTCTGACTACGTAGAGACCATCTAGTCTAATAGTACTCTCACACACCTAGATAATAGGTCCATTAGACTAGGTGGTCTGGAAGTAGTCAGCATGTGAAGGTTAATGTGTGTAAACATGTATGGGCATACCCATAAATAATGTAGAGCAGTGCCTACACCTAATATGTAAGGCAACCCTAAAGATATCTATTTACTTAATAGGAAATATAATAAACCCACACAGTATGTAGAACTACACAATTATTAAATATCCCTTGAAGATAAGAATTAAACACAAACAACCAATTACTAGTTACAAATTATTATTAAAAGGAAGACATGTCAACTCAATTTTAATAAACTATTTTTCAATAAAAGCTCAAGCTTGAATCAAAGTGTAAATCAAACAATTATTATCTAATTTCAATCACATCTATGTAAACTGCAGTTATACTGAACAAAAATATAAAACGCAAGAACTAAAGTGTTGGTCCCATGTTTCATGAGCTGAAGTAAAAGATCTCCGAAATTTTCCATTCACACAAATTTCATATTTCTCAAAAATGTTGTGCACAAAGCTGTTTACATCCCTGTTAGTGAGCATTTCTCCTTTGCAAAGATAATCCATCAACCTGACAGGTGTGGCATATCAAGAAGTTGATTAAACAGCATTGGGATAATACAAGGCCACTTTAAAATGCAAGTTTTAAGGGAGTGTGCAATTGGCATGCTGAAGGCAGGAATGTCCACCAAAGCTGTTGACAGAGAATTGAATGTTCATTTCTCTACCAAAAGCTGCCTCCAACGTCATTTTAGAGAATTTGGCAGTACGTCCAACCGGCCTCAGAACCACAGACCATGTGGAACCACGCCAGCCCAGGACCTCCACATCTGGCTTCTTCACCTACGGGATCATCTGAGACCAGCCACCCGGACAGCTGATGAAACTGAGGAGTATTTCTCTCTGTATGCAGAGATCATCCATTCACCCACACCGCGTCTCACAAAGACACGGCGGTTGGAACCAAAAATCTCCAATTTGGACTCCAGACCAAAGTACACATTTCCACCGGTCTAATGTCCATTGCTTGTGTTTCTTGGCCCAAGCAGGACGCTTCTTCTTATTGGTGTCCTTTAGTAGTGGTTTCTTTGCAGCAATTCAACCATGAAGGCCTGTTTCACACAGTCCCCTCTGACCAGTTGATGTTGAAATGTGTGACTGCAATTTCTGAGGCTGGTAACTCTAATGAACTTATCCTCTTCCACTCCTGTGGCGGTCCTCATGAGAGACAGTTTTGTGTGCGTGAAAACGCAATTGTGTTCGTTGTCCGTGGCTTATGCCTGCCCATACCATAACACCACCTCCACCATGGGGCACTCTGTTCACAATGTTGACATCAGCAAACCGCTCACCCACACGACGCCATACACATATCGGTCAAAACATATTGAGACAACAGTAGCTAAGATGGGGAGATGTCTGTCCATAATAAAGCGTTACTCTACGTTCTTAACAGCACTATCAACAAGGCAGGTCCTACAGACCCTAGTTTTTGTCGCACCTAGACTACTGTTCAGTCGTGTGGTCAGGTGCCACAAAGAGGGACTTCCTAAAATTGCAATTGGCTCAGAACAGGGCAGCACGGCTGGCCCTTGGATGTACACAGAGAGCTAATATGAATAATATGCAGGTCAATCTCTCCTGGCTCAAAGTGGAGGAGAGATTGACTTCATCACTACTTGTATTTATGAGAGGTATTGACATGTTGAATGCACCGAGCTGTCTGTTTGAACTACTGGCACACAGCTCGGACACCCATGCATACCCCACAAGACATGCCACAAGTCCAGAACAGACTATGGGAGGCGCACAGTACTACATAGAGCCATGACTACATGGAACTCTATTCCACATCAAGTAACTAATGCAAGCAGAACATTTTGATTAAAAAACCCAGATAAAAATACACCTTATGGAACAGCGGGGACTGTGAAGCAACACAAACATAGGCACAGACACATGCATACACACACATGATAACATACGCACTATACACATGTACACATGGATTTTGTATTGTAGATATGTGGTAGTGGTGGATTAGGGGCCTGAGCGCGCACAGTGTGTTGTGAAATCTGTGAATGTATGTATTGTTTTTAAAATTGTTTCTGCCTTAATTTTGCTGGACCCCAGGAAGAGTAGCTGCTGCCTTAGCAGTAGCTAATGGGGATCTATAATAAATACAAATACAAGTGCACGTGGTCTGTGGTTGTGAGGCCGGTTGGACGTACTGCCTAATGCTCTAAAACAACGTTGGAGGTGGCTTATGGTCAAGAAATGAACATTAAATTCTCTGGCAACAGCTCTGGTGGACATTCCTATATTCAGCATGCCAATTGCACGCTCCCTCAAAACTTGAGACATCTGCGGCATTGTGTTGTGTGACAAAACTGCACATTTTAGAGTAGCATTTTATTGTCCCCAGCACAAGGTGCACCTGTGTAATGATCATGCTGTTTAATCAGCTTATTGTCAGGTGGATGGATTATCTTGGCAACGAAGAAATGCTCACTAACAGGGATGTAAATAAATGTGTGCAATTGTTTTTTGAGAAATAAGCTTTTTGTGCGTATGGAACATTTCTGGGATCTTTTATTTCAGCTCATGAAACATGGGACCAACACTTTACATGTTGTGTTCATATTTTTGTTCAGTGTATTTAGGCTTGCCATAACAAAGGCGTTGAATACTTACTGACTCAAGATATTTCAGCTTTTCATTTCAGCTTTTTTTAAATGTCTAAAAACATAATTTGGCATTATCAGATATTGTGTGTAGGCCAGTGACACAAAATTCAAATTTAGTCCACTTTGAATTCAGACTGTAACACAACAAAATGTGGAAAAAATAAAGGGGTGTGAATACTTTCTGAAGGCACTGTAAGTGGAGTGCTTGCATTGAAGGGCTTCCATACCACAATCCCCTTTACATCGCTCTCTTTCTCTTGTGATGCTCAGTGTATCTCGCCATGAGTCAGCTGGCTGCAGGAGGGTTTAATATGTGCCCTGGTGTTTAAATCCACAGGATGAATTGCTATTCCCAGAGCATAACATATGCCCGCAGACAATCTGAGCTCCATCCCTCCCTTCTCCCCCTCCTTTCCCTCCCGCTCTGTTCTTACACAGCCAGTCAATGACCCAGGGAGCCATTTAAACCACAGAGGACACATTCACCCCAGCTGAGGTTTCAGAGTGCAACAACAGCACTGGCCTGGATGGAACCACAAAGCTTTTTATCATTTGGCCCCAGTCTTAACACCACACATTACATTGAGTTACTGGATATGAGAGGCTCTTCTTCTTACTGTTGGCGTCTGTGAAGAGGAGCAGAACAGGAGAGTTTGGGGAATGTGAGTCAGCCATGCGATTACTCCCATTGATTTCCGCTACATCTGCTCCGGCCCACTCCATCACTAAGGGAGCGAGCTCCCACAGTGAATTGATCATTCTAACTAAGCTACTGTTTCAAGGGATTGATTATGTATATTTGGTCAGTTGTTGGGGAGACTACAGTACAGCGGGTAGGTGATCCACTAGGGTCGAACCATCCTGTAGTTGGGAAACACAGAGGTTCGAAAGGATTCACATCCCTTGACTTTTTCCACATTTTGTTGTGTTACAGTCTAAATTTAAAATGGAATACATTTAGATTTTGTCACTGGCCTACACACAATACCCCACATTGTCATAGTGAAATTATGTTTTTAGAAATGTTTACAAATTAATAAAAAATGAAAAGCTGAAATGTCTTCAGTAAATAGTATTCAACTCCTTTGTTATGGCAAATCTAAATTTGCTTAAGAAGTCACATAATAAGTTGCAGGGAAGGAAACCGCTCAGGGATTTCACCATGAGGCCAATGGTGACTTTAAAACATACAAACAAACAATACAGAGTTTAATGGCTGTGATAGGAGAAAACTGAGGATGGATCAACAACGTTGTACACTGTAAACCTGAACAGTACTATTCAATAATTGGATTATGTTCTGTAAACATCATATATGTGAAAACGTTGTAGTAACATAACTGTTTTAGGTTCCCATAACACGCACCTCACTTTTGATTTCATGAGACTGGTATTTATTTATTCAGATGAAATGTATCGGAGAGTTTACATAAACAGGACTTCTGATGATAGATTGACAGGCACACATATCTGTCAAGTTTGACCTTGATTACGTCTGATGTCATATATGTCGATGTTCAAAGGCACGCATGTGGCATTTCAAAATCTTTCCAACATGGCGGACGGTCCCCGCGACAGTGGATCCTTTCTTAATGGTAAAAATATTGGGCGTGTATGATTTGTCAAACTTCGAATGGACATCTGTCAAGCTAGCAATCTGGTTAACTGGCAAGTGCCAGGCAGGGCTAACGTTAGCTAGGCGCCAGATAGGTTAGCTGGCTAGAGCTAGCTAGCTAGATAGTATGATTTCAAAAATGGCGGTGGTGGGGAAGTAACGTTAGGTAGCGTTGATGATACATAATCAGTTTAAAGTAATTAATGAAAGCTGGAAATTAAATGCAAGCAAGCCAAGCTCTGTGAGCGGGCGTGACGTATGAAGGTGACTGGAGTCAGATTTGTCTCTGCTGGAGTGGACTTCACCAGCTACAATCGAACACACGAGCTACAAACAAATATACGTGTGCACAGTCGCTTGAGGGTTCACACGGTAAGTGAATTACTTTGCTTTGATAGATAACGGTAGCTATACATTTTAAATGTTTGAACATTATTTGTGTGGTAGCATTTCTTTGGAGAATATATCCATTGTCAAGATCTCTATCCCTATCCGAATTGTACAACGCGCCAAACACGTTAGCTAGCTAGCTAACTCACCCACTCGCTGTAAAAAAGCGTTGATGGATAACGTTAACTAGCAAGTAGCTTAAACATAAGGATTTTGGTGTCATATGTGACTCGTTTCAGGAAACTAGGCGTATGTTGCATGTCACTACTTCACAGGAGAGCCAAATCAAAATGCGTTTTTTGGCAGAAATGCCTTCTGGAACACTTTCATGTGCCTTAATAACAAACTTGTATGCCATCTGTAAATACAAATAAAATTGTTAAATTACAAGCCTTGTTGGTTTAGCCACTGAAAAAGACAGCAACCTTCCCGCTAGCCATGACTGGCTGAGATAATGAGTGGGCTGGAGAGATGAGTTCGGATTGGTCTGCCATGTAGCACGCTTCTGTCTATAACATGAGCTGGTCAGTACATGTAGGTAATCCTTTCTAACTCAGCTTTTTTGAAAGATATCACGTAGTAGAACTGCATAAGTGTTGCTCTCCACTTTCTGGAGGACCGAGTTTGAAATCAGGGTAAATATAGGATGACAGATAGGGAGATGGAGAAAATTCTGGTGTTTGATTGCAAATATGCAGACACAGTTGAAAAGAGAACAAACAGAAGGCTGTTGTATAAAACACCTGTCTCCGGATTACATCTTCAAACTAAGGGCAACCAAGGAATCCATGACAGAGAGGGAGAAGCGTCCATCCATGTATACGGGTAAGACAGTATAGCTAGCTATATTCTCAGATATTACACATTTCTAATATTGTCAGAAAGTCATTTTCATTTCAAGTTAAAGTGTACTGTTAGCTAGCTAGCTAACGTTAGCTGGCTGGCTCGCTAGCTACGTTGTGTGTATGATCTGTGTAGTTATATTATTCGTATCTCAGAGCCATTTGCATTGCTAGTTATAGCCTAATGTTAGCCAACTAACATTGAACCTGGTTGGTTAGCTACCTGCAGATTCATGCAGGGTAGTAACGTTATGAGTTGGGATTATGGTTAATTGTTTGGCTAGCTAGCTACATGGCTAAACAAAAGACTCCACTACGCAAGTAACCATTTCAATAGAATGTTCATGATGTCACTGTGACAACTGTCGATAGACGTAGCTGGTAAATTCGCTCTGGCTATCTACTCCGATTTCAGAGCAGTCTCGTCTGAGTGTGCCAGAGCGCAGAATAACAGAAACATTTACAAACGCTCCACACCCGTTGAATATGGCCGGTGTCAGTAAACGTTGGCAAAGAAGCGTAATTCAATTGTTGCCAGTAGCATAGTTGCAGTCACCAACGCCTTGGATAACATAAAAACAGCCTAACCAGCTCTGTTAGGGCGAATAAAATAGTCGGAGTGAGCTGTTCTCTATTGTGTCTGGAAGTAGCTAGCCAACGTTAGCCAGTTAGCTTGGGTGCTTGAATGCTGTTGTTAGGTCAGAACGCTCGGATCAACCCTACTCCTCGGCCAGAGCGTCCAGTGTGCGCTTTGAACGCTCCGAGAGTGAAACGCTCTGAATTTACGAATGCCCAGAGTGCACTCTGGCACTCCAGATTACATTTACGAACACACCCGTAGTATAAACCAGCATTTAGTCTTGAAATCTTTGGTTGTTTAGTACATGGCCTCACATGTGAATCCTTAAAGAGATGGGTGGGGCTAAGGCTTTAGAGGGTGTGAACGATGCTGAATGGGTGTAGACAAAGAAGAGCTCTCCAGTAGGTGTACCAAAACATTCTCAAAACTTTCTCAAAACTGAGGTTACAAGTTTATCCACTTTCATAGCAGAATTACTTTCCCATTGTTCCTCAACTGTAGTGTATGATATACCATTTTCTAGCTCTGAGTCTCTAATTTTATCCAATGTAAAAAACACAATTTCAAATTTTGCTACATAAGAACGAATCGAGCCGGTCAGTCACATTTTTCGGAAGCATATTTAGTAAAATGTGCTTATTAGCTACGCCGTGTTTCTTGGTTATGTGCAACTATGTTGGCTTGCTAGCTATGCTACATGTCTAGCTTGCTAACTGAGCGAGGTAGCTATCTCATTTGGCGCATGTCTGCAATTGCTGAGTGCAATGTGACAGGTGCACAAAATGCCATAGCCTAAGCTTGATTCAATGGCATGCTGCCTAGTTACAATGCAGTACTTAGATTTTTGAAAGTTAAAATGAATTCTGAATTAATTATGTACTATTCAAATAACATATGCTTATTTTCTGATGTTGATATTTGGCTTGGGTGTGAAACATACATCTAAAGTTATGAATATAATTTTCTGTAATTCTCTGAATGAACAGTAGTAGGCCTACATACTTTGACGTAAAGACTAGTTTCCAACCCTAAGAATGTTACCACTACAAATTGTAATACTAATTCTTTATTGATAGATTCTCTCTACAGGCCTGACTGAAGGATGTTGGTGCTCTAGACAGAAGGCCAGTAGTTAAAGGTAAACTTAGGTTGAAATTACTTGAAATTGACACCATAACAGCATTTTGAGACTTCTTGAAATCGTAACGATTAAATATTGTTAGTACAACATTATTTTTCCAAGACCAACTTACGAAATGTTCTTAGTTTAAAAAATGATAGGCCGCCATAGTTTTACCTATGACTTCAGGAACAACATTCTGGATTATTCTGTTTATGTACCCAATTAGTCATAACCAATTAGGGAACACCATTTTGTCTGCTTCCAGGTTGCTGATGATAATAGAATAGCTTGGAAATGTAAGTTGTGTGCAACCCCATTTCACTCTAGAACACATTTACTAAAACACTATCGTCTAAAGCACAGTCATTACTCAAGAGTGAGTCCACTGCCATGCCTCTATGAAGGTTGTGTTTGCACATTTCAGTCGCTCAATGCACATGAAACTCATCTATCGCGATACCACACTGCAGAGGTCAGGAATAGGGCAGGTCAGGAGCATGCATCTTTTAACTGCCCTCTGTGTACATTCAAGCAACCTTTTTTTGAATATGTACTCTTCAGTCACCTTAGGGGACATTTAATGAAGCATGAGATGGTAGCATGCCCGTTTAAGAGTTGTGATTACCGCACAAATGTGTACTCGTCATTTAATTCACACAAGAGTAGGACACACCAAGTGATTGTTAGGTCAGATTTTCGTGATGACACTGTCTGTCAGCAAACTGATAACCCCCCTGCCACTAGCTCAGATGACTTATGTGAAGAATGTCCCAGCCTGAGCACAGAAACAGATTATGTTTCAGACAATGATGGCACTGGTGAATTGAGGAATCAGCTGAAACAAAATGTAGCTTCTTTATTTTTCAAAATGCAGTCTATCCTTCATGTGCCAGATACAGCTACACAAGAAATCGTTGAACACTTAAATCAGATATTCTCATTGTCCTAGCCATTAACCAAGGAGGCAATTAACGAGGTATTGCAGAAGCATGACCACACTATTAGCGATACTATGCTTAATGAAGTTGTCGATGCGGTAATATTCTTGCCAGTGCTACTGCTGAAGGTGTGCAGTTGTCATCTTCCAAGAGGAGAAAAACATTTGTTGAGAGAAACTATCCCATGGTAATGCCAGTACAGTATGTTTTAGACTTTGAGCAACCTGGACACACAATGGTGTATGTTCCAATACTTCAGATGATTCAAGAACTGTTTAAGAACACTGATATTCCAAGCAAGATCTCAGAACCAAATATTGAGCCAAGTCACTACATGTCCCACAAAGATGGTTCATATTTCCAAGAAAATTACGTATTCTCAACAGGAGAACTTAAACTGTCACTCCAGCTGTATATTGATGATTTAGAAATTGCTAACACACTTGGCACATCCAGAAAAATGCAAAAACTATCAGCAGTATACTGGGTCCTTGCCACTCTACCCAGTAAATATCGATCAGCCTTACACACTATACAGCTTGCCTTACTATGTAAAGTGACAGACCTCCAAAAGTATGGTTACGCGGCTGTACTTGTTCCATTATTACATGACATTCATTATCTTGAACAGGATGGCGTTTTCATTTAATCCATTGGACAGAATGTCAAGGAAACCATATTTTGTGTTTCGGCGGACAATCTTGCTGCCCATGGATTGGGGGGGATTCTAGAGTCATTCATCTTAGAGTATGTTTGTAGATTCTGTATGACCACCAACAAACAGTTTCAGTCCAATGAAGTCAGAGAAGGAGAGTTTAGCCTGAGAACTAAAGCCAACCATGACATTAATGTACAAAATGTTGTGCAAAGTGATACTCTGAGCAGTCAGTTTGGTGTGAAAGTGGATTGTGTCCTGCGTGGGTCACTGCAGTATTTCCACCCCATCACAGGTTTTCCACCAGATATACAGTACTTCATGATCTTTTGGAAGGTATTGTGCCTGTTGAGCTGTCTCTTTGCCTTAAAGAGATGATTCGCCTTAAGTACTTCACTTTAGATTATTTAAACAGGAAGATCGTTCCCATATCAGCACACAGACTGATTTTCTGCCTATAGGAAGGGGAGGAGCAAAATGGAGTCGTGATCTGATTTTCCAAAGGGAGGGCCTTGTAGGCATCCCGGAAGGGTGAGTAGCAGTGGTCGAGTGTTTTTCTAAAGCGAGTACTACAGTCAATGTGTTGATAGAACTTCGGTAAAGTTTCCTCAAATTTACTTTGTTAAAATCCCCAGCTACATTAAATGCGGCCTCAGGATATGTGGTTTCCAGTTTGCATAAAGTCCAGTGTAGTTCCTTGAGAGCCGTCGTGGTATCGGCTTGAGGGGGAATATACACGGCTGTAACCGAAGATAATTATCTTGGGAGGTAATACAGTCGGCATTTGATTATGAGGTATTCTAGGTCAGGTGAACAAAATGACTTGAGTTTCTGTATGTTATCACAATCACACCATGAGTAGTTAATCATGAAACATATACCACCTCCTTTCTTCTTCCCAGGGAGTTCTTTATTCCCGTCTGCGAGATGTACTGAGAACCCAGCTGGCTGTATGGATGTACCCAGTATATCCAGAGAGCCATGATTCCATGAAACAGAGTATATTACAGTCCCTGATGTCTCTCTGGAAGGAGATCCTCGCCCTGAGCTCATCTACTTTATTGTCCAGAGACTGAACATTAGCGAGTAATATACTCGGAAGCGATGGATGGTGTGCACGCCTCCTGAGTCGGACTAGAAGTCCACTCCGAATACCTCTTCTCCGCTGGCGGCGTCTTGGAGCAGCCTCTGGGATAAGTTCAATTGCCCTAGGGGGTACGAACAAAGGATCCAATTCAGGAAAGTTGTATTCCTGGTTGTAATGCTGGTGAGTTAGAGCCGCTCTGATATCCAAAAGTTACTTCCGGCTGTATGTATTAACACAAAAAAACGTTCTGGGCTAATAATGTAAGAAATAACACACAAAAAAAACAAAATACTGCAAAGCTGCTTAGGAGTTAGAAGCAGAGCTGCAATGTCTGTCGGTGCCATCTTACTAATGTCAACAAGACACCAGTACATGATGGCGTATCATCTCAGTGCTCCATCATTTTTCACACCACAGACCCAAACATCTAATGTTAACTCTATCCTAGTTACATTTTTATACATTTTAGTCATTTAGCGGACGCTCTTATCCAGAGCGACTTACAGTTAGTGAGTGCATACATTTTTCATACTGGCCCCCCATGGGAAACGAACCCACAACCCTGGCGTTGCAAGCGCCATGCTCTACCAACTGAGCTACAGGGGACCTACCAGAAGTAGCTCAAGTATACATTGGGGGACAGACGACTAGCAACACAATCTACACTACATCGAAGGTCACCGTTGATGGCACAGACTATGTCCCTGGCATGTTTGTGTCAGTTGGAGTCAGTGGGGGGCTGCCTCAGTTCTGCAAAATTGCTCAGATACAGTGAGGGGAAAAAGTATTGATCCCCTGCTGATTTTGTACGTTTGCCACTGACAAAAACATGATCAGTCTATAATTTTAATGGTAGGTTTATTTTAACAGTGAGAGACAGAATAACAACAAATAAATCCAGAAAAACACATGTGAAAAATGTTATGAATTGATTTGCATTTTAATGAGGGAAATAAGTATTTGACCCCTCTGCAAAACATTACTTAGTACTTGGTGGCAAAACCCTTGCTGGCAATCACAGAGGTCAGACGTTTCTTGCAGTTGGCCACTAGGTTTGAACACATCTCAGGAGGAATTTTGTTCCACTCCTCTTTGCAGATCTTCTCCAAGTCATTAAGGTTTCGAGGCTCACGTTTGGCAACTCGAACCTTCAGCTCCCTCTACAGATTCTCTATGGGATTAAGGTCTGGAGACTGGCTAGGCCACTCCAGAACCTTAATGTGCTTCTTCTTGAGCCACTCCTTTGTTGCCTTGGCCGTGTGTTTTGGGTCATTGTCATGCTGGAATACCCATCCACGACCCATTTTCAATGCCCTGGCTGAGGGAAGGAGGTTCTCACACAAGATTTGTCGGTACATGGGCCTGTCCATCGTCCCTTTGATGCGGTGAAGTTGTCCTGTCCCCTTAGCAGAAAAACACCCCCAAAGCATAATGTTTCCACCTCCATGTTTGACGGTGGGGATGGTGTTCTTGGGGTCATAGGCAGCATTCCTCCTCCTCCAAACACGGCGAGTTGAGTTGATGCCAAATAGCTCGATTTTGGTCTCATCTGACCACAACACTTTCACCCAGTTCTCCTCTGAATCATTCAGATGTTCATTGGCAAACTTCAGACGGGCCTGTATATGTGCTTTCTTGAGCAGGGGGACCTTGCGGGCGCTGCAGGATTTCAGTCCTTCACGGCGTAGTGTGTTACCAATTGTTTTCTTGTTGACTATGGTCCCAGCTGCTTTGAGATCATTGACAAGATCCTCCCGTGTAGTTCTGGGCTGATTCCTCACCGTTCTCATGATCATTGCAACTCCACGAGGTGTGAACTTGCATGGAGCCCCAGGCCGAGGGAGATTGACAGGTCTTTTGTGTTTCTTCCATTTGCGAATAATCGCACCAACTGTTGTCACCTTCTCACCAAGCTGCCCATTCCAGCCTTGTGTAGGTCTACAATCTTGTCCCTGACATCCTTGGAGAGCTCTTTGGTCTTGGCCATGGTGGAGATTTTGGAATCTGATTGATTGTTTTCTTCTGTGGACAGGTGTCTTTTATACAGGTAACAAGCTGAGATTAGGAGCACTCCCTTTAAGAGTGTGCTCCTAATCTCAGCTCGTTACCTGTATAAAAGACACCTGGGAGCCAGAAATCTTTCTGATTGAGAGGGGGTCAAATACTTATTTCCCTCATTAAAATGCAAATCAATTTATAACATATTTTTGACATGTGTTTTTCTGGATTTTTGTTGTTGTTATTCTGTCTCTCACTGTTCAAATAAACCTACCATTAAAATGATAAACTGATCATTTCTTTGTCTGTGGGCAAACGTACAAAATCAGCTACTTTTTTTTTTTTTTTCCCCTCACTTTATCCAACACAATCTCCTATCTATCCCATAGGCCCACTGTATCAGCTTTTTTGAGCAGGGGGACCTTGCGGGCGCTGCAGGATTTCAGTCCTTCACGGCGTAGTGTGTTACCAATTGTTTTCTTGGTGACTATTGTCCCAGCTGCCTTGAGATCATTGACAAGATCCTCCCGTGTAGTTCTGGGCTGATTCCTCACCGTTCTCATGATCATTGCAACTCCACGAGGTGAGATCTTGCATGGAGCCCCAGGCCGAGGGAGATTGACAGTTATTTTGTGTTTCTTCCATTTGCGAATTATCGCACCAACTGTTGTCACCTTCTCACCAAGCTGCTTGGCGATGGTCTTGTAGCCCATTCCAGCCTTGTGTAGGTCTACAATCTTGTCCCTGACATCCTTGGAGAGCTCTTTGGTCTTGGCCATGGTGGAGAGTTTGGAATCTGATTGATTGATTGCTTCTGTGGACAGGTGTCTTTTATACAGGTAACAAGCTGAGATTAGGAGCACTCCCTTTAAGTGTGCTCCTAATCTCAGCTCGTTACCTGTATAAAAGACACCTGGGAGCCATAAATCTTTCTGATTGAGAGGGGGTCAAATACTTATATCCCTCATTAAAATGCAAATCATTTTATAACATTTTTGACATGCATTTTTCTGGATTTTGTTGTTGTTATTCTGTCTCTCACTGTTCAAATAAACCTACCATTAAAATTATAGACTGATCATTTCTTTGTCAGTGGGCAAATGTACAAAATCAGCAGGGGATCAAATACTTTTTTCCCTCACTGTAGCAAAGAAATGAACTTTATGTCCTGAATACAAAGCGTTGTGTTTGGGGCAAATCCAACACGTCACTCAATAACACTCTTCATATTTTCAAGCATGGTGGTGGCTGCATCATGGTATGCGTATGCTTGTCATTGGCAATGACTAGGGAGTTTTTTAGAATAAAAATAAACTTAATAGAGCTAAGCACTGGCAAAATTCCTAGAGGAAACCCTGGTTCAGTCTGCTTTCCAACAGACACTGGGAGGAGACAAATTCACCTTTCAGCAGGACAATAACCTAAAACACAAGGCCAAATATACACTGGAGTTGCTCATTGAATATTCCGGAGTGGCCTAGTTACAGTTTTGACCTAAATCGGCTTGAAAATCTATGGCAAGACTTGAAAATGGCTATCTAGCAATGATCAACAACAAACTTGAGCTTGAAGAATTTAATAATGTGCAATCCAGGTGTGCAAAGCTCTTAGAGACTTACCCAGAAAGACTTTCATCTGTAATCGCCACCAAAGGTGATTCTAACATGTATTGACTCAGGGGTGTGAATACTTATGCAAATTAGATATTTCTTTATTTCATTTTTAATAAATGTTTAAAAATTCCTAAAAACATGTTTTCAAGTTGTCATTATGGGGTATTGTGTGTAGATGGGTGAGAGAGAAAAAATATATTGAATCCATTTTGAATTCAGGCTGTATGTAACAAACAAAATGTGGAATAAGTCAAGGGGTATGAATACTATCTGAAGGCACTCTGCATGCCATTCACGATAAGCAAAAAAAAAACGTATCAAATGATGTTAAACCTTTTTCTGAAATGGTAAATAATTTGCGAGATTTCTTCAGTAGACATAAAATGTGGACAGCATAGCTTTGAAAATGTCATTGATGGTTGGTTTAAAAGAATTGCACAATCTTTCTTGGCAATACAATTATACATTTAAGAGAGGGGTTGAGAGAGTGATTCACTGACAGAGCGAGTATTGCCTGTGAAAGGAGAGCACTAAAGTTGCACCCTTTTTTTTTTTTTAGGGGGTAGATCAGCTTTAATATTGCAGATAGATTATGGCTTCCATCAATGTAATTGTCTGCATCACTTCCAATCCCCATATATTTTTTTGTAAATATACAGTGCAGTAGGAAAGTATTCAGACCCCTTGACTTTTTCCACTTTGTTACGTTACAGCCTTATTCTAAAATTGATTAAATAAAAATAAAAATTAAATCTACACACAATACCCCATAATGACAAAGCAAAAACAAGTTGAGACATTTTTGCAAATGTAAAAAAATACCTTGTTTACGTAATAATTCATACACCCTTTGCTATGAGACTCGAAACTGAGCTCCGGTGCATCCTGTTTCCATTGATCATCCTTGGAGTCCACCGGTGGTAAATTCAATTGACTGGACATGATTTGGAAAGGCACACACCTGTCTATATAAGGTCACACAGTTGACATTGCATGTCAAGAGCAAAAACCAAGCCATGAGGTCGAAGGAATTGTCCGTAGAGCTCTGAGACAGGATTATGTCGAGGCACAGATCTGGGGAAGGGTACCAAAAGATTTTTGCAGCATTGAAGGTACCCAAGAACACAGTGGCCTCCATCATTCTTAAATGGAAGAAGTTTGGAACCACCAAGACTCTTCTTAGAGCTGGCCGTGCTGCCATTTCAGAATAAGGCTGTAACGTAACAAAATGTGGGTGGAAAAGGTCAAGGGGTCTGAATACTTTCCGAAAGCACTGTATCTCTAACTTACACTGACAGATTTTTTATGGGGATTTTTGTATTATGCTAATTATATTATTACTCAGATCACATGGTATGAAAGTTCTAGAAAAAGAAGGGATGAAAAGGACCCTTTGGCATCTCATTTCACTGTGGGAAAAAAACGCATCTGCTACATACATTAGTTCTGTGCTCTTGCGAAGGTCAGCTGTAATAGATGGCGCAAAGAATTTGATACTGTGACTGAAAATAGAGGGCAGGATTTCCTGGGCACACTGATTCCCGTTATTCAAATTAAGGAATTGACAGCTTCTAATGTAGCCTATTCATTCTACAGTGTTATGCATTTGAGTATTCTCTTTATATATACAGGTAAAAGTCAGTAAATTAGAATATTTTGAAAAACTTGATTTATTTCAGTAATTGCATTCAAAAGGTGTAACTTGTACATTATATTTATTCATTGCACACAGACTGATGCATTCAAATGTTTATTTCATTTAATTTTGATGATTTGAAGTGGCAACAAATGAAAATCCAAAATTCCGTGTGTCACAAAATTAGAATATTGTGTAAGGGTTACATTTTGAAGACACCTGGTGCCACAAACTAATCAGCTGATTAACTCAAAAACACCTGCAAAGGGCTTTAAATGGTCTCTCAGTCCAGTTCTGAAGCCTACACAAACATGGGGGAAGACTTCAGATTTGACAGCTGTCCAAAAGGCGACCATCGACACATTGCACAAGGAGGGAAAGACACAAAAGGTTATTGCAGAAGAGGCTGGCTGTTCTCAGAGCTCTGTGTCCAAACACATTAATAGAGAGGCAAAGGGAAGGAAAAACTGTGGTCAGAAAAGTGTACAAGCGATAGGGATCACCGCGCCTAGTCAAGATTGTGAAAAAAAACCCATTCAAAAATGTGGGGAGATTCACAAGGAGTGGACAGCTGCTGGAGTCAGGGCTTCAAGATCCACCACCAAGAGACGCTTGAAAGACATGGGTTTCAACTGCCGCATACCTCGTGTCAAGCCACTGTTGACCAAGAAACAGCGCGAAAGCCGTCTCACCTGGGCTAAGGAAAAAAAGAGCTGGACTGCTGCTGAGTGGTCTAAAGTCATGTTTTCTGACGAAAGCAAATTTTGCATTTCCTTTGGAAATCGAGGTCCCAGAGTCTGGAGGAAGACAGGAGAGGCACAGGATCCACGTTGCCTGAAGTCTAGTGTAAAGTTTCCACCATCAGTGATGGTTTGGGGTGCCATGTCATCTGCTGGTGTCGGGTCCACTCTGTTTCCTGAGATCCAGGGTCAACGCAGCCGTCTACCAGCAAGTTTTAGAGCACTTAATGCTTCCTGCTGCTGACCTGCTCTATGGAGATGGAGATTTCAGGTTCCAACAGGACTTGGCGCCTGCACACAGCGCAAAATCTACCCGTGCCTGGTTTACGGACCATGGTATTTCTGTTCTAAATTGGCCAGCCAACTCCCTGACCTTAGCCCCATAGAAAATATGTGGGGTATTGTGAAAAGGAAGATGCAGAATGCCAGACCCAACAACGCAGAAGAGTTGAAGGCCACTATCAGAGCAACCTGGGCTCTCATAACACCTGAGCAGTGCCAGAAACTCATCGACTCCATGCCACGCCGCATTAATGCAGTAATTGAGGCAAAAGGAGCTCCAACCAAGTATTGAGTATTGTACATGCTCATATTTTTCATTTTCATACTTTTCAGTTGGCCAACATTTCTAAAAATCCCTTTTTGTATTAGCCTTAAGTAATATTCTAATTTTGTGACACACGGAATTTTGGATTTTCATTTGTTGCCACTTCAAATCATCAAAATTAAATGAAATAAACATTTGAATGCATCAGTCTGTGTGCAATGAATAAATATAATGTACAAGTTAAACCTTTTGAATGCAATTACTGAAATAAATCAAGTTTTTCAAAATATTCTAATTTACTGACTTTTACCTGTATATATTTAAAAAAGAATACTTAAATAGTAATAACAAAAACTGAAATGTAATAAATATTTTACAACATTTTGCAGGACTTACAAACCAGTCAAGTCTGGAAAAATGAAAAACTAAAAAGCATCCCATCATCTTTTAATAAGACGTAAGCAAAAGCATACTATTATGTTAAGTCGGGTAGCAGGCATAATAACTTTTATCATTCAATCATTAATTTCTAATGCTGTAGGTGTGTATACGAACGACTTGAAATTGACAGTTCTTTTTTCCCATTCTACTTTTGGGGAGACAAGTGGCAAAAGCCTGCCTTTGAAAGCAGCATTTGAAAATCAAAACAAATGTTAGCTGCTTGAACATTTCAGACTCTAGGATCTCCCAAATGTTGTTTAAAATTAGAACACCTCCAGATAAGTCCCCCCCAAAAATATGTGCAATGTAGCTTTATTCCTCACACTGAACAAATTAGTCTGTCAGTTTTATTAAAGGGATTCTCTAGTACTTTTGTATACTTTTTAGCCAGTAGTTCTGAAGGTAGCCCTCAACAGCCAAAAGTGCCCCCCCTGAAACGTGTGTACATCATGTGCATCTTGCTAGCGGTCACTGGTATGGCGAGGGGCTGAACTCAAATTGCTATGGGGCTGGCCCACATGGGGGAAAATGGCAAAGCACAGCTTCCACAAAAACAGTTGCTTCAAACTAGGAATTTCGTGGCTAATTGAGGTAAGACCGTAATTCTGCTCATAGATTATGCATGTATGAACTACACATTGACACTTCCAGGCAGCTCAAGCGGGAGGTTTGAAAAATTTGCCAAAGTTCCGGAGCATGTCTTTAAGTGTGTATTCCTCTTGCATTGCAGAGACAGGAAGTGGTCCAGGAAGTGTGAGGAGCGGAGCAGGAAGTGCCTTTTCTTCTACATGAACATGTCATCATAGCCTGGCGGCGGCATGTGATCTGGGTCTGGCCTGGAAACCAAAAGAGCATAATACATAATTCAGTCATACACCCATAAATAATACTCTTCGACAAATGCCCCATTCAAGACACAAACCTCCTGGGCAATTTTTGTGTAGGCCCACCACACCAGCCATTTCTTCACTTAGATGACAGCCTAGAAGGATTGACCTTAAACTTTAGTTACATAGAACTGACGGACATATTGCATCTCAAAAACCTATATCTCTGTGTGTTTACAATAGCCTTCCCTTTCTTACCCAAGTACGGACAAAAATCATCTCTTTTGCTAACTCAGGCACACTTGGATAGATTTGAACACCGAAATGTTATTTATTGTGCACTTATCCATGTCAAATAAATCCCATAATATAAAAGTGAGGTTACACATTATAACAACATCTAGTAATAAATCACTTAAGGCATTTATAAATATTCTGAACAAAAATAAAACGCAACATGCAACAATTAACAAAATAAATTCATTAGGCCCTAACCTAGGATTTCACATGACTGGGCAGGGGCGCAGCCATGGGTGGGCCTGGGAGGACATAGGTCAGGCCCAGCCAAATCAGGCCCAGCCAAATCAGAATCAGGCCCAGCCAAACCAGTTTTTTTTCCTCCCACAAAAAGGGCTTTATTACAGACATAAATACTCCTCAGTTTCATCAGCTGTCCAGATGACTGGTCTCAGATAATCCAACAGGTGAAGAAGCTGGATGTGGAGGTCCTGGGCTGGCGTGGTCATACGTGGTTTGCGGTTGTGAGGCCGGTTGGACGTACTGCCAAATTCTCTAAAACGACGTTGGAAGCGGCTTATGGTAGAAAAATTAACATTAAAATTCTCTGGCAACAGCTCTGGTGGACATTCCTGCAGTCTGCATGCCAATTGCACGCTTCTTCAAAACTTGAGACATCTGTGGCATTGTGTTATGTGACAAAACTGCACATCTTAGAGTGGCCTTTTATTATCCCTAGCACAAGGTGCACCTGTGTAATGATCATGCTGTTTAATCAGCTTCTTGATATGCCACACCTGTCAGGTGGATGGATTATCTTGGCAAAATGCTCAGTAACAGGGATGTAAACAAATGTGTGCAAAACATTTGAGAGGAATAAGCTTTTTGTGTGTATGGAACATTTCTGGTATCTTTTATTTCAGCTCATGAACCATGGGACCAACACTTTACATGTTGCGTTAATATTTTTGTTCATTGTAGTTTGCTCACTTTTTATTCATCATCACTCCTACATCTGTAAATGTTAGCTAGTAAGCTATAAATAGATGTATTATTTACACAACTTATCAATGACGCATCAATGATTAATATATATATATTAATATATAGTGTATAGTTCATACATGAATAACTAACATATACTGTAAATAATTAATACAATCAATAGTTCAAAATGTGTAAACTATATATTTATAGCTTATTAATATCTACAAATGTATGAATAATAATTCACAAATGGTGAGCAAACTACTTATGAATGCCTTCTAAATGGTAGACATTATTAATACCTAAAATAAAATTAACTCAACAAGAAAATAACACCTACCCAGGTCTGTGTCTTCCGACGGGCCCAAAGGGGTCAAAGCGGGCCCCTGGTGGCACAGCTCCCGGGGGCAGGACGCCAGGGAGCCCACCAGAGGGGTCGAACCCTGAGCGGGGGTAACCAGCCCTCAAAGGGTCCACGATCATCCCTCCTCCTCCACGACCACTGGAAGACAAACACAGAAACAGAGCAGTCATTGGTCTATTGCATTAGAAAGCATGCTCGGCTATTTGCTGTGTTAGTGGCTCAGGGAGTAATTCACTTTCCTAATATTTTAGGCTGATCTGCATTGTGCACCTAATTCAAGTCCCTTAATCCTAAATTAAAATAACATTGAAGCTGTCAACAATACATTGTGAATAGTCCTTTAAATGAATACCATCTACATATTTAGAGGACTCAGTCGGAGTGGTTGGATTAATGTCTTTAGCGCCTAGTGCTTTAAATTCAAAGAAAATAATCGCTTTGCAGTCAAGAAGATGTCTTGAGGATCTCATTCAATTTGTCAATTTCTATTGCTTTTTGTAATGGATCGAGAGAAATGTACAGTACACAAACATTTTGGTAAAAAAAAGCACTGTTCAACGAACAGCCATTGTTATGAATGTTCAATGGTCCAAGGTCTGCTTCATTGTCTCTTGTTCTACGTTTGCTGAGTGCAGGAGAGAAACTCACCCAAAGGGATCCAGATCGGCTCCTCCTGCAGCGAAAGGAGCCATGGGGTCTGGCCTGAAAAACACAAGATACACACTAGTGGTGTCACGAAGCAAACTTCACTCTGTGGTCTTTTAAAAACTACTTTGGTAAAATATTGTGAGCTATAGCTTGCAAAATAAACAAATGTGAATCTGGGTGACAACATGAGGCAGTTTTTTTTCCAACATGAGGACGGTTTCTCTCAAGTGATTAAATCTGCATCATGTTTAGTTTCCTTGTATTGCGATACTGGTATCGTGACAACCCTAATGCACACGCACACAGTCAGACAGGCTGGGGGCAAATTAAAGACTGCACATAGTTTAGTTTTGCACCCATGCAATCTCACAGTTGATCCAACGTGGATAACTGGTTGGATGTACAATCAATTCACGTCAGCTGCCAACTAAATACAATATCAATGTACATTCAACATTGTGTGACGTTGTTCGTCCACAGGGGTCTTGATTGATAAACAAAATGTATGCATGCACTGGAATATAGCATCAACACTGTTCTGGTTAAATACACTTTTTTCAAAAATACTTTACATATTTCAGTTCAGTGGTTGAAAGCTATTCATTGTGTACTATTACCCTAGGCATTATTACCCTATGCCTGCACATTGTGGCAAGGCCCACAGCAGGACAGTGACTATCCCTTTTAGTGACGGAGAATTTTGCAACCCTAGAAGACGTTAATCTCTACAGGCGATATGAGATCATCCAGAGAAGAGCCCCCATTTGCACTGCATTTTTTGAACACCTGTAACTGCCTTTTCCTGCAATCAAAATATTTTTTTGCCTTATATAACAAATAAAGTAAAATAATAATACAAAGAAATGTTTACAAAGTTCCACAGCCAGTCCACAAGGTGGCGCAGCACAACCCTTACATTCTTGGGGTAGAACTCTGGATAAATTTACAGTGCCTTGAGAAAGTATTCATACCCCTTGACTTATTCCAAATGTTATTGTGTTACAGCCTGAATACAAAATGGTTTAAATTGATTTCTCACCCATCTACAAACAAAAGCAATTTTTGCAAATGTATTGAAAATAAAATACAGAAATCTAATTTACATAAGTATTCACACCCCTGAGTCAATACTTTGTAGAAGCACCTTTGGCTGCGAATACAGCTTTGAGTGGTCTTGGGTATGTCTGGATCAAGCTTTGCACATCTGGATTTGAGGATTTTCTCAAACTCTGTTAAGTTAGATAGGGAGCGGTGTGAACAGCAATCTTCAAGTCTTTCCACAGATTTTCAATGGGATTCAAGACTGGGCTTTGGCTGGGCCACTCAAGGCCTTTGACATTCTAGTTTTGAAGCCAATCCCAATGACCACAGTGCTCTTGAAAACTTTCAACACTCAAGAAATTGCTTTACACCCTTCACCAGATATATGCCTCATCACAATTCTATCTCGGATATCTATGGACAGTTCCTTGGACTTCATGGAATAGTTTCTGCTCTGACATGCACTGTGAACTATGGGACCTTACAATGCCTTCGGAAAGTATTCAGACCCCTTGATTTTTTCCACATTGCTACGTTACAGCCTTATTCTAAAATCGATTAAATAAACAAATTATCAAATACAGTGGGGAAAAAAAGTATTTAGTCAGCCACCAATTGAGCAAGTTCTCCCACTTAAAAAGATGAGAGAGGCCTGTAATTTTCATCATAGGTACACGTCAACTATGACAGACAAATTGAGAAAGAAAATTCCAGAAAATCACATTGTAGGATTTTTAATGAATTTATTTGCAAATTATGGTGGAAAATAAGTATTTGGTCACCTTCAAACAAGCAAGATTTCTGTCTCTCACAGACCTGTAACTTCTTCTTTAAGAGGCTCCTCTGTCCTCCACTCGTTACCTGTATTAATGGCACCCGTTTGAACTTGTTATCAGTATAAAAGACACCTGTCCACAACCTCAAACAGTCACACTCCAAACTCCACTATGGCCAAGACCAAAGAGCTGTCAAAGGACATCAGAAACAAAATTGTAGACCTGCACCAGGCTGGGAAGACTGAATCTGCAATAGGTAAGCAGCTTGGTTTGAATAAATCAACTGTGGGAGCAATTATTAGGAAATGGAAGACATACAAGACCACTGATAATCTCCCTCGATCTGGGGCTCCACGCAAGATCTCACACCGTGGGGTCAAAATGATCACAAGAACGGTGAGCAAAAATCCCAGAACCACACGGGGGGACCTAGTGAATGACCTGCAGAGAGTTGGGACCAAAGTAACAAAGCCTACCATCAGTAACACACTACGCCGCCAGGGACTCAAATCCTGCAGTGCAAGACGTGTCCCCCTGCTTAAGCCAGTACATGTCCAGGCCCGTCTGAAGTTTGCTAGAGTGCATTTGGATGATCCAGAAGAGGATTGGGAGAATGTCATATGGTCAGATGAAACCAAAATAGAACTTTTTGGTAAAAACTAAACTCGTCGTGTTGGGAGGACAAAGAATGCTGAGTTGCATCCAAAGAACACCATACCTACTGTGAAGCTTTGTCTGAAGCATGGGGGTGGAAACATCATGCTTTGGGGCTGTTTTTCTGCAAAGGGACCAGGACGACTGATCCGTGTAAAGGAAAGAATGAATGGGGCCATGTATCATGACATTTTGAGTGAAAACCTCCTTCCATCAGCAAGGGCATTGAAGATGAAACGTGGCTGGGTCTTTCAGCATGACAATGATCCCAAACACACCGCCCGGGCAACGAAGGAGTGGCTTCGTAAGAAGCATTTCAAGGTCCTGGAGTGGCCTAGCCAGTCTCCAGATCTCAACCCCATAGAAAATCTTTGGAGGGAGTTGAAAGTCTGTGTTGCCCAGCGACAGCCCCAAAACGTCACTGCTCTAGAGGAGATCTGCATGGAGGAATGGGCCAAAATACCAGCAACAGTGTGTGAAAACCTTGTGAAGACTTACAGAAAACGTTTGACCTGTGTCATTGCCAACAAAGGGTATATAACAAAATATTGAGAAACTTTTGTTATTGACCAAATACTTATTTTCCACCATAATTTGCAAATAAATTCATTAGAAATCCTACAATGTGATTTTCTGGAATTCTTTTTCTCATTTTGTCTGTCATAGTTGACGTGTACCTATGATGAAAATTACAGGCCTGTCTCATCTTTTTAAGTGGGAGAACTTGCACAATTGGTGGCTGACTAAATACTTTTTTTCCCCACTGTACATACAATACCCCATGATGACAAAGCGAAAACAGGTTTAGAAATATTTGCTAATTTATTAAAAATAAAAAACAAATACCTTATTTACATAAGTATTCAGATCCTTTGCTATGAGACTCGAAATTGAGCTCAGGTGCATCCTGTTTCCATTGATCATCCTTGAGATGTTTCTACAACTTGATTGGAGTCCACCTGTGGTAAATTCCATTGATTGGACATGATTTGGAAAGGCACACACCTGTTTATATAAGGTCTCACAGTTGACAGTGCATGTCAGAGCAAAAACCAAGCCATGAGGTCGAAGGAATTGTCCGTAGAGCTCCGAGACAGGATTGTGTCAAGGCACAGATCTGGGGAAGGGTACCAAAACGTTTCTGCAGCATTGTAGGTCCCCAAGAACACAGTGGCCTCCATCGTTCTTAAATGGAAGAAGATTAGGAAGAGTCTTCGTGGTTCCAGAGCTGGCAGCCCGGCCAAACTCAGCAATCAGGGGAGAAGGGCCTTGGTCAAGGAGGTGACCAAGAACCCGATGGTCACTCTGACAGAGCACCAGAGTTCCTCTGTGGAAATGTGAAACCTTCCAGAAGGACAACCATCAGGCAGCATCATGCTGTGGGGATGTGTTTCAGCGGCAGGGACTGGGAGACTATTCAGGATCAAGGGAAAGATTAAGTACAGAGAGATTCTTGTTGAAAACCTGCTCCAGAGCGCTCAGGATCTCAGACTGGGGTGAAGGTTCACCTTCCAACAGGACAACGACAGGACAAATACCCTAAGCACACAGCCAAGACAACGCAGGAGTGGCTTCGGGACAAGTCTCTGAATGTCCTTGAGTAGCCCAGCCAGAGCCTGGACGTGCAGTGATGCTACCTATCCAACCTGACAGAGCTTGAGAGGATCTGCAGAGAAGAATGGGAGAAACTCCCCAAATACAGGTGTGCCAAGCTTGTAGCGTCATACCCAAGAAGACTCGAGGCTGTAATCGCTGCCAAAGGTGCTTCAACAAAGTAATGAGTAAAGGAGCGGAATACTTCTGTAAATGTGTTCAGTAATTTTTTTTATACATTTTCATAAATAAAAATAAAATAAAAACTCTGTTTTTGCTTAGTCATTATGGGGTATTGTGTGTAGATTGATAAGGGAAAAAACAACAATTTAATTCATTTTAGAATAAGGCTGTAACGTAACAAAATGTGGAAAAAGTGAAGGGGTCTGAATACTTTCCGAATGCACTGTTTATAGACAGGTGTGTTTCTTTCTAAATCATGTCAGAACAATTGAATTGGCCACAGGTGGACTCCAAATCAAGTTGTAGTGACATCTGAACGATGACCAAAGGAAATGCACCAGAGCTCAATTTGGAGTATCACAGCAAAGGGGTGTGAATACTTATGTAAACGAGATACGTTTTCATTTTCAATACATCAAAGAATATATAACTTTGTCATTATGGGGTATTGTGTGTAGATGGGTGAGATAAAAAAAAAGATTTTATACATATTGAATTCAGGCTGTAACACAATGTGGAATAAGTCAAGGGGTGTGAATACTTTCTGAAGGCACTGTATCTATACATGAAAACAGTTTATGGATGTAGAAGTCATCATGGGTGCATCAACATTGGTTCAACTACCCCCCTGTGACTATGAGAAAGTTTGACACGCTGTGATATGCTCCCTGTCAATTTGCTATAAAAGTCCTTGTCCCCTCACCTCTTAAGGGAGGTACGACCCAAAGGGTCATGTAAACAGTAGGAACACTCTCCCCAGTGGTTTGCCCTGGCAACAGGCATTGAAATAAAACCAATAACCATTGTGTTCTACCAGAGTATTCATGCTGACCAACAATTCTACCTACAAGGAAAAGTCCCTAAATACTGAACAACCGTTGTCATTCTCAAGCTGTCGTTTATATTCGATTGACCTAATTCTGACAAATAGCGCCACAAGTACTTGTCCAAGGGTGTCTTTGCTAATGATCTCAGTGATCACTGTCCTACTGCATGTATTAGAGATACCAAATAGATTAACACTTATCCTCCTATAATTATGAAGATATATTTTTCTTCATGATTTGTATTACTCTAACTTTTCCTCTATTAGGTGCATGCCTGACCCTGAATTACAGTGCCTTCAGAAAGTACTCATACCCCTTGACTTATTACACATTTTGTTACAGCCTGAATTCAAAATTGATTAATTCCTCACCCATCTTCACACAATACACCAAAATGACAAAGTGAAAACAGGTTTAGAACATTTGGCTAATTTTTATACAATACATGTTAGAATCACCTTTGGCAGCAATTATAGCTGTGAGTCTTTCTGGGTAAGTCGAAGAGCTTTGCACACCTGGATTGTACATTATTATTAGATTTTTTTTTTAAAGCTCTGTCAAGTTGGTTGTTGATCATTGCTGGACAGCCATTTTCAAGTCATGCCATAGATTTTCAACCAACTGTGCTATTTTGTTAGTTTGTGTTGTTTGGAACTTATTTTGTACATAATGTTGCTGTTACCGTCTCTTATGACCGAAATTAGCTTCTGGACATCAGAACAGCGATTACTCACCTCGAACTGAACTAAGATGTTTTCTTTAACGAGTCCAATGCGAAGGATATACTTCTTTCTCGAGACAAGGCCCAAATCCCGGTCATTTGCGTGAAGAAATGACAAGAGAAAAAGGGGGCGGAGGTCGGGCTACCTTCTGAGAATTCGCAGGCGAGTGAGTAAACCTCCACTACCATCTGTTCAATTGGCCAACGTGCAATCATTGTAAAATAAAATGGACAATTTTAAGACTATCCTACTAACGGGACATAAAAAACTGTAATATATTATGTTTCCGAGTCGTGGCTGAACGACGACATAGATAATATAGAGCTGGCAGGGTTTTCAGTGCATCGGCAGGACAGAGAAGCTACGTCTGGTAAGATGAGGGGCGGGGGGTGTGTGTATTTGTCAATAACAGCTGGTGCACAATGTCTAATATTAAAAGAAGTCTCAAGGTATTGCTAACCTCATGATTAGTTGTAGACCACACTATCTACCAAGATAGTTCCCATCTACATTATTTTTGTAGCCATCTATTTACCACCACAAAAATCGATGCTGGCACTAAGACCACACTCAACGAGCGGTATAAGGCCATACGCAAACAAGAAAATGCTCACCCAGAAGCAGCGCTCCTAGTGGCCGGGGACTTTAATGCAGGCAAACTTAAATCCGTTTTACCTAATTTCTACCAGCATGTCACATGTGCAACCAGAGAAAAAAAACAACTCTAGACCAACTCTAGACCACCTTTTCTCCCCACACAGAGACGCATACAAAGCTCTCCCTCGCTCTCCATTTGGCAAATCTGACCATAATTATATCCTCCTGATTCCTGCTTACAAGCAAAAACTAAAGCAGGAAGTACCAGTGGCTCGCTCAGTACGGAAGTGGTCAAATGACGCGGATGCTACGCTACAGAACTGTTTTGCTAGCACAGACTGGAATATGTTCCGGGATTCATCAAATGGAATTGAGGAGTATACCACCTCAGTCACAGGCTTCATCAATAAGTGCATCGACAATGTTGTCCCCACAGTGACCGTACATACATATCCCAACCAGAAGCCATGGATTACAGACAACAACCGCATCGAGCTAAAGGCTAGAGCTGCCGCTTTCAAGGAGTGTGACACTAATCTGGACACATAAGAAATCCCGCTACGCCCTCAGACGAACCATCAAACAGGCAAAGCGTCAATACAGGATAAAGATTGAATCCTACTACACCGGCTCTGACGCTCGTCTGATGTGGCAGGGCTTAAACTATTACGGACTACAAAAGGGAAACCCAGCCGTGAGCTGCCCAGTGACGTGAGCCTACCAGATGAGCTAAATGCCTTCTATGCTTGCTTCGAGGCAGGCAACATTGAAGCATGCATGAGAGCACCAGCTGTTCCAGACGACTGTGTGATCACGCTCTCGGTAGCCGATGTGAGCAAGACCGTATATACCGAAAGCATGTGCAGACCAACTGGCCGGTGTCTTCACTGACATTTTCAACCTCTCCCTGATCGAGTCTGTAATACCTACATGTATCAAGCAGACCACCATAGTCCATGTGCCCAAGGAAGCGAAGGTAACCTGCCTAAATGACTACTGCCCCGTAGCACTCACATCGGTAGCCATGAAGTGCTTTGAAAGGCTGGTCATGGCTCACAACACCATCATCCCGGAAACCCTAGACCCACTCCAATTCGCATACCGCCCCAACAGATGACGCAATCTCAAATCGCACTCCACACTGCCCTTTCCCACCTGGACAAAAGGAACACCTATGTGTGAATGCTGTTCAACGACTACAGCTCAGCGTTCAACACCATAGTGCCCACAAAGCTAATCTCCAAGCTAAGGACCCTGGGACTAAACACCTCCCTCTGCATCTGGATCCTGGACTTCCTGACGGGCTGCCCCCAGGTGGTAAGGGTAGGCAACAACACATCTGCCACACTGATCCTCAACACTGGGGCCCCTCAGGGGTGCGTGCTCACTCCCCTCCTGTACTCCCTGTTCACCCACGACTGCGTGGCCAAACACGACTCCAACGCCATCATTAAATTTGCTGACGACACAACAGTGGTAGGCCTGATCAACAACAAACATGAAAACAGCCTATAGGGAGGAGGTCAGAGACCTGGCAGTGTTGTACCAGGACAACAACATCTCCCTCAATGTGAGTAAGACAAAGGAGCTGATCGTGGACTACAGGAAAAGGCGGGCCGAACAAGCCCCCATTAACATCGACGGGGCTGTAGTGGAGCAGGTCGAGAGTTAAGTTCCTTGGTGTCCACATCACCAACAAACTATTATGGTCCAAGAACACCAAGACAGCCATGAAGAGGGCACGACAACACCTTTTCCCCCCTCAGGAGACTGAAAAGATTTGGCATGGGTCCCCAGATCCTCAAAGGGTTCTACAGCTGCACCATCGAGAGCATCCTGACCGGTTGCATCACTGCCTGGTATGGCAACAGCTCGGCATCAGACCGTAAAGCGCTACAGAGGGTAGTGTGTATGGCCCAGTATGTCACTGGGGCCAAGCTTCCTCATCTATGCAGTCCTTTACCCCTACCTACATGTACAAATTACCTTGACTAACCTGTACCCCCGCACATTGACTCTGTACCGGTACCCCAAGTATATAGCCTCGTTATTGTTATTTTATTGTGTTACTTTTATTTTGGTAAAATGTTGTTCTACTTTAGTTTATTTAGTAAATATTTTCTTCTCTCTTTTGAACTGAATTGTTGGTTAAGGGCTTGTAAGTAAGCATTTCACAGTAAGGTGTGACAAATAAAATTTGATTTGTATTCAGGACAAAGTTAATTTCTTTGCCACATTCTTGCAGTTTTACTTTAGTGCCTTAAGTTTTCAATGCATGTTTTGGAATATATTTATTCTGTACAGGCTTCGTTCTTTTCACGCTGTCATTTAGGTTAGTATTGTGGAGTAACTACAATGTTGTTGATCCATCCTCAGGTTTCTCCTATCACAGCCATTAAACTCTGTAACCGTTTTAAAAAGTCACCATTGGCCTCATGGTGAAATCCCTGAGCGGTTTCCTTCCTCTCTAGCAAATGACTTAGGAAGGACGCCTGTATCTTTGTATTGACTGAGTGTATTGCTACAACATCCAAAATGTAACTAATAACATCACCTATGCTCAAAAGGGATATTCAATGTCTGCTTTTTTTTACCCATCTACCAATAGGTGGCCTTCTTTGCGAGGCATTGGAAAACCTCCCTGGTCTTTGTGGTTGAATCTGTGTTTGAAATTCACTGCTCGACTGAGGGACCTTACAGATAATTGTATGTGTGGGGTACAGCGATGAGGTAGTCATTCAAAAAATCATGTTAAACACCATTATTGCACACAGAGTGAGTTCATGCAACTTACTAAGCAAATGTTTACTCCGAAACTTATTTAGGCTTGCCATAACAAAATGGGCTGAATACTTAACTAAAATACATTTCAGCTTTTCATTTAATTTGTAAACATTTCTAAAAACATAATTCCACTTCGACATTATGGGGTATTGTGTGTAAGCCAGTGAAACACAAATCGCAACGTAATTCATTTTTAATTCAGCAGTAACAACAAAATGAGGAAATAAATCAAGGGGTTGTGAATACTTTCTGAAGGCACTGTAGCTCTTGAACTGTTTCTTCTTCACTTTAACCGCCTTAGAGTAAAACAATAAAACAAATCCTTGGTTCTCTACAGAACTTTCAGGTCTTGTTATGATGAGAAATCAGCAGGCCTGTGCCAAGGCTAGAAAAACAGACTATGTAGCTGATTGGCAGCTTTTCAGGCAATTGAGAAATAGATGCAAGACCATTTGAGAAATGACCCAAGACCAGCTCAGTTAATCCCTACCATTGTGACAATGAGTCGTCACAATGCTGCATCAAATGTACATTATCCTAGGGGCGTTAGCAGACACAATGTAAGTAACTTAATTTATGTCCCCCTAATTGCCTTGAATACCTTGGTTGATCCTTCAGCTATTGTATTCAGTAATCATGAGCCTATGAACCAGAGTTACACTGTTAGCACTGAGGCGGTGTGCCCTAGTAAGAAGACCATTGTGTGCAGCTCACCCTGCACCATCAGCTCCAATATAAATAACATGAGCAAGTCTACTTCTGATAAGCTTCCCAGTAAACCAACCCAGAAAAGTGCTAAAAAGAGCCCATATTTAAACATATGCAGCCTGAGAAACAAGATTCATGAAGTCAATAACTTGCTTGTAACAGATGACATTCATATTCTGACCATCTCTGAAACTCATCTAGATAATACAGTCGTAGCAATACATGGTTATAACATCTACCTAAAATACAGAAATGCCAACTGGGCGGTGTTGCGGTCTATATTCAGAACAACATTCCTGTTAAGCTTAGAGACGATCTCATGTTAGATACTGTTGAAGTAATATGGCTACAGGTTAATCTGCCTCACCTAATGCCCATGCTTGTGTGAAGCTGCTATAGACCACCAAGTGCTAACAGTCAGAATCTGGATAATATGTGTGAAATGCTTGATAATTTATGCAATATCAACAGAGAAGTATATTTTCTGGGTGATTTAAATATTCACTGGCTATCATCAAGCTGCCCACTCAAGAAAAAGCTTCAAACTGTAACCAGTGCCTGCAACCTGGTTCAGGTTGTCAGTCAACCTACCAGGGTATTTACAAACAGCACAGGAATGAAATCATCAACATGTATTGAGCACATATTTACTAATGATGCAGGAATTGGCTTTAAAGTAGTATCCAAATCCATAGGATGTAGTGATCACAATATAGTTGCCATATCTAGGAAAACCAAAGTTCCAAAGGCTGGGCCTAATAGTGTATAAGAGGTCATACAATACGTTTTGTAGTGATTCATATGTTGATGATGTAAATAATATTTGCTGGTCTGTGGTGTGTAATGAAGAGCAACCAAACGCTGCACTTGACACATTTATGAAATTGCTAATTCCAGTTACTAATAAGCACACACCCATTAAGAAAATAACTGTAAAAACGGTTAAATCCCTTTGGATTGACGAGGAATTGAAAAATGGCATGGTTGAGAGGGATGAGGCAAAAGGTATGGCAAATAAGTCTGGCAGCCCAACTGATTGGCAAACGTACTGCAAATTAAGAAATCATGTGACTACTTTAAATAAATAAAAACATACTATGAAACAAAAATAGATAAAGAATGATAGTAAAAAGCTTTGGAGCACCTTAAATTAATTCTTTTGAAAAAAGGCAAACTCGGCTACATCATTCATTGAATCGGATGGCTCATTCATCACAAAACCCACTGATATTGCCAACTACTTTAATGACTTCTTCATTGGCAAGATAAGCAAACTTAGGTATGACATGCCAGCAACAAACATTGACACTACAAAGTATATCTGACCAAATTATGAAAGACAAGAATTGTACTTTTGAATTCCGTAAAGTCCGTTTGGAAGAGGTGAAAAAATTAGTTTGTCTATCAACTATGACAAGCCACCAGGGTCTGACAATCTGGATGGAAAATGACTGAGGATAATAGCGGACGATATTGCCACATCTTCAATTTAAGCCTACTAGAAAGGTGTGTGCCCTCAGGCCTGGAGGGAAGCTAACGTCATTCCGCTAACCAAGAATAGTAAAGCCCCCTTTACTGGCTCAAATAGCCGACCAATCAGCCTGTTACCAACCCTTAGTAAACTTCTGGAGAAAAATGGTGTTTGACCAGATACAATGCTATTTCACAGTAAACAAACTGACAACAGACTTTCAGCACACTTAAAGGGAAGGTCACTCAACAAGCACAGCACTTACACAAATGACTGATGATTGGCTGAGAGAAATTGATGATAAAATGATTGTGGGGTCTTTGTGAGATTTCAGCGCAGCTTTTGACATTATTGATCATAGTCTGCTGCTGGAAAAATGTATGTGTTATGGCTTTATAGCCCCTGCTATAATGTGGATAAAAGAGTTACTTGTCTAACAGAACACAGTGTTCTTTAATGGAAGCCTCTAAAACATAATCCAGGTAGAATCAGGAATTCCCCAGGGTAGCTGTTAAGGCCCCTTACCTTTTTCAATCTTTATTATGTATGCGGAAGACTCAACAATATACACGTCAGCTACTACAGCAACTGAAATAACTGCAACATTTAACAAAGAGCTGCAGTTAGTTTCAGAATGGGTAGCAAGGAATAAGTCAGTCCTAAATATTTCCAAAACTAAAAGCATTGTATTTGGGACAAGTCATTCACTAAACCCTAAACCTCAACTACATCTCGTAATGAATAATGTGGAAATTGAGCAAGTTGAGGTGACTAAACTGCTTGGAGTAACCCTGGATTGTAAACTGTCATGGTCAAAACATATGTTGGTTCAGGAAAGTTTTTTGTTGGTTTATTAATGTTATTTGTTTGAGGTGAGGAGAGGGATTATTTAAGATATTCTTTGAAGAAGTAGGGTTTCAGGTGCTTTCGGAAGATGGGCAGGGACTCTGCTGTCCTAGCTTCAGGGGGAAACTGGTTCCACCATTGGGGTGACAGGACAAAGAAGAGCTTGGTCTGGGCTGAGTGGGAGCTTCCCTCCCGACCAGAGGTGGCAGAATGGAGTGCTCGGGTTGGGGTGTAGGGTTTGAGCATAGCCTGAAGGTAGGGAGGAGCAGTTCCGATTGCTGCTCCGTAGGCAAGCACCATGGTTTTGTCGTGCATACGAGCTTCGACTGGAAGCCTGCAAAGTTTGCGGAGGAGCGGGGTGACATGGGAGAACTTGGGAAGGTTGAAAACCAGGCGGGCTGCAGCATTCTGGATAAGTTGCAGGGGTTTGATGGCACAAGCAGGGAGCCCAGCCAGTAGCAAGTTGCAGTAGTCCAGATGGGAGATGATGACAAGTGCCTGGATTAGGACCTGTGCAGCTTCCTGTGTGAGGTAGGGTCGTACTCTACGGATGTTGTAGAGCATGAACCTGCAGGAGCGAGTCACTGCTTTGATGTTTGCAGAGAATGACAGGGTGGTGTCTAGGCTTATTTGCACCCTGGGAGGGTGACACTGGAGTTCTCAACCGTGATGGAGAGGTCTTTGAGCGGGGCAGGCCTTCGTGGGAGGAAGAGCAGCTACATCTTGTCGAGGTTGAGCTTGAGGTGGTGGGCCAACATCCAAGCTGAGATATCTGCCAGGCACGTAGAGATGCATGTCCCAACCTGGGTGTCAGAATGGGGGGAGGAGAAAAGTACTTGAGTGTCATCCGCATAGCAATGATAGGAGAGACCATGTGAGGATATGCCGGAGCTGAGTGACTTGGTGTAGAGCAAGAAAAGGAGAAGGCCTAGAACCGAGCCCTGGGGGACACCAGTAGTGAGAGTACGTGGTGCAGACACAGATCCTCTCCACGTCATCTGGTAGGAGAGGCCTGCAAGGTAGCATGGGGAGGGCCGAGCCGGCCGGGAAGAAAGGGGTCAGTGCGAGTCATCGGATGCGGAAAGGGAGGAGAGTAGAGTCAAAGAGGCAGAATCAGGAGACAGGAGAGAGGATTTAGCAGAAGGGAGAGATGATAAGATAGAAGAGGAGAGAGAAGAGCGAGAGAAGATTGCAACGACGCATGACAATCTGGTTAGGGGCTGAGTGGCTAGGGTTGGAAGAAAGGGACAAAGAAAAGGAAACAAGTAGTGCTCAGAGACCTGGAAGGGGGTTGCAGTGAGAATAGTAGGTGAACAGCCTCTAGTAAAGATGAGGTCAAGCGTATTGCCTGCCTTGTGAGTTGGAGGAGTTGGGAAAGGGTGAGGTCAAAAGAAGCAAGGAGGGGAAAGAGAGAATTGGAAAGAAATTAATCGAAGGCAGACATCGGGAGGTTGAAGTCGAAGTACGAAGAGTGGTGAGACATCGTCAGGAAATTAGCTTATCAAGGTGTCAAGCTCATTGAGGAACTCTCCAAGGGCTCCTGGTGGGCGATAGATGACAACAATGTTAAAGCTTGAGTGGACAAGTGACAGCATGGAATTCAAATGAGGAAATGGACAGGTGAGAGAGGGAGAAAATATAAAATCTCCAGTTAGGAGGAATTAGTAGCCCTGTGCCACCATCGCGACAACCAGATGCTCTTAGACAGAGAAAACGTAGTCAGATGTAGAGAGCAGCTGGAGTAGCAGTGTTCTCTGGGGTGATCCATGTCTCCGTCAGGGCCAAAAAGTCAAGGGACTGAAGGGCAGTATAGGTGGAGTTGAAATCTGCGCTCTTGACCGCAGATCGGCAGTTCCAAACGCTGCCAGAATTCCACATGGGTTGAGCACGCAGGGTACACTAAATTACATGGGTTGCAACCAAGGGGTGTGGAGCATCTGTAAAGCCTACAAGGAGTGGAGCGAACAGGTATAGAAAACACAGTTGCCAAAGTTGCAAAAGAGCAAATGAGACCGTCAGAAAATAACTAGTTAAGATACTCAAGTGAGCTGCCGCTGAGAAACCAGGGGAGACTGAAGTACTAGCACTACTTGCCTAAGGTGAAACCAAAGTAGATGGACCTAACTAGCAAAAAGAAAGTACTAGACAACAGATATAGACAAATTATACATATCACTCCTGGAGATATCAGGAGTCCTATAGCTATTGCTGCAAAGAAACCACTTCCGGACACCAATAAGAGACTTGCTTGGGCCAAGAAACACGAGCAATGGACATTAGAACGGTGGAAATTTGTCCTTTGGTCTGATGAGTCCAAATTTGAGATTTTTGGTTCCAACTGCCGGGTCTTTGTGAGACGCTGTGTGGGTGAACGGATGATCTCCGCATGTATATTTCCCACCGTAAAGCATGGAGGAGGTGGTGTTATGGTGTGGGGGTGCTTTGCTGGTGACACTGTCTGTGATTCATTTAGAATTCAAGGCACACTTAACCAGCATGGCTTCCACAGCATTCTGCAGCGATACACCATCCCATCTGGTTTGGGCTTTGGGGGAGTAGCATTTGTTTTTCAACAGGACAATGACCCAACACACCTCCAGGCTGTGTAAGGGCTATTTGATCAAAAAGGAGAGTCATGAGTGCTGCATCAGATGACCTGGCCTCCACAATCCCCCGACCTCAACCCAATTGAGATGGTTTGGGATGAGTTGGATCGCAGAGTGAAGGAAAAGCAGCCAACAAGTGCTCAGCATATGTGAGAACTCCTTCAAGACTGTTGGAAAAGCATTCCTCATGAAGCTGGTTGAGAGAATGCCAAGTGTGCAAAGCTGTCATCAAGGAAAAGGGTGGCTACTTCGAAGAATCTAAAATATATTTTTATTTGTTAAAAAAACTAAAATAAAACGGTAGACCTCCACAAGTCTGGTTAATCCTTGGGAGCAATTTCCAAACGCCTGAAGGTACCACGTTCATCTGTACAAACAATAGTACGCAAGTATAAACACCATGGGACCACGCAGCGGTCATACCGCTCAGGAAAGAGACGCTGTGGGGGTGCTTTGCTGCTGGAGGGACTGGTGCACTTCACAAAATAGATGGCATCATGAGGAAGGAAAATTATTTGGATATATTGAAGCAACATCTCAAGACATCAGTCAGGAAGTTAAAGCTTGGTCGCAAATGGGTCTTCCAAATGGACAATGCATACTTCCAAAGTTGTAGCAAAATGGCTTAAGGACAACAAAGTCAAGGTATTGGAGTGGCCATCACAAAGCCGTGACCTCAAACCTATAGAAAATGTGTGGGCAGAACTGAAAAAGCATGTGAGAGCAAGGAGGCCTCAACCCTGACTCAGTTACATCATCTCTGTCAGGAGGAATGGGCCAAAATTCACCCAACTTATTGTGGGAAGCTTGTGGAAGGCTACCTGAAACGTTTGACCCAAGTTAAACAATTTAAAAGGCAACGCTACCAAATACTAATTGAGTGTATGTAAACTTCTGACCCACTGGGAATGTGATGAAAGAAATAAAAGCTGAAATAAATCACTCTACTATTACTCTGACATTTCACATTCTTAAAATAAAGTCGTGATCCTAACTGACCTAAAAGAGAGAATTTTTACTAGGATTAAAATGTCAGGAATTGTGAAAAACTGAGTTGAAAATGTATTTGGCTAAGGTGTATGTAAACTTCCGACTTCAACTGTATCTACACACACACACACACACACACACACATCTCTGGACTGACGAAAAGCTGTCTTTCAAAAAGCATCTTGATGAGGTAGTTAAGAAGTTAAGAGTTAACTTTGGAACAGGGCATGCCTTTTGTTAAATAGCAGAAAACAAATCATTCAGTCGACATTCAGTCCGGCTTCAGACTATGCCGATATAGTCTATATGAATGCAGCTGCCACTGTATTGAAACCATTGGACACAGTTTATCATAGTGCACTACGCTTTATTACGGGCGATAGGTTCAGTACACATCACTGCATTCTGTATCAAAAAGTAGGCTGGCCCCATCTTAAGTCTCGTAGATCAATGCACTGCTCTCTTTTTGTTTATAAAGCCCTCGTGCAAACTTCTGCCATACATAGGGCAATGGCGGTCATGAAATTGTCAGCCAGTGATTGTCAAGCAAATAACAGCCGGTCACATGGTAATTGACCGTTAATTAACAAACACATTTTGCATCTCCTGGCTTCCACGCATAGCCTACAAGCCACTGATGCAGACCTTTGGAACATCTACATTTGAAAAAGTCTAATAAATCCATGTAATATAGCCTGTATTTTAGACAGGTCTAAAGAAACATGATATGAAGAAAATGTAGTCTATTTCAGAAGAACAGAATAGCATACTCTGAGTTGTCCTTATTTATTTTTTATTTTACCTTTATTTAACCAGGTAAACCAGTTGAGAACAAGTTCTCATTTACAACTGCGACCTGGCCAAGATAAAGCAAAGCAGTGCGATAAAAACAACACAGAGTTACATATGGGGTAAAACAAAACAAAGTCAAAAATACAACAGAAATAAATATATATACAGTGTGTGCAAATGTAGCAAGTTATGGAGGTAAGGCAATAAATAGGCTATAGTGCAAAATAATTACAATTAGTATTAACACTGGAATGATAGATGTGCAAGAGATGATGTGCAAATAGAGATACTGGGGTACAAATGAGCAAAAATAAATAACAATATAGGGATGAGGTAGTTGGGCGGGCTAATTTCAGATGGGCTGTGTACAGGTGCAGTGATCGGTAAGGTGCTCTGACAACTGATGCTTAAAGTTAGTGAGGGAGATAAGTGTCTCCAGCTTCAGAGATTTTTGCAATTTGTTCCAGTCATTGGCAGCAGAGAGCTGGAAGGAATGGCGGCCAAAGGAGGTGTTGGCTTTGGGGATGACCAGTGAGATATACCTGCTGGAGCGCAGACTACGGGTGGGTGTTGCTATGGTGACCAATGAGCTAAGATAAGGCGGGGATTTGCCTAGCAGTGATTTATAGATGGCCTGGAGCCAGTGGGTTTGGCGACGAATATGTAGTGAGGACCAGCCAACAAGAGCGTACAGGTCACAGTGGTGGGTAGTGTATGGGGCTTTGGAGACAAAACGGATGGCACTGTGATAGACTACATCCAATTTGCTGAGTAGAGTGTTGGAGGCTATTTTGTAAATGACATCGCCGAAGTCAAGGATCGGTAGGATAGTCAGTTTTACGAGGGCATGTTTGGCAGCATGAGTGAAGGAGGCTTTGTTGCGAAATAGGAAACCGATTCTAGATTTAACTTTGGATAGGAGATTCTTAATGTGAGTCTGGAAGGAGAGTTTACAGTCTAACCAGACACCTAGATATTTGTAGTTGTCCACATACTCTAGGTCAGACCCGTCGAGAGTAGTGATTCTAGTCGGGTGGGCGGGTGCAAGCAGCATTCGGTTGAAGAGCATGCATTTAGTTTTACTAGTGTTTAAGAGCAGTCGGAGGCTACTGAAGGAGTGTTGTATGGCATTGAAGCTTGTTTGGAGGTTTGTTAACACAGTGTCCAATGAAGGGCCAGATGTATACAAAATGGTGTCGTCTGCGTAGAGGTGGATCTGAGAGTCACCAGCAGCAAGAGCGACGTCATTGATATACACAGAGAAAAGAGTCGGCCCAAGAATTGAACCCTGTGGCACCCCCATAGAGACTGGCATAGGTCCAGACAACAGGCCCTCCGATTTGACACATTGAACTCTATCTGAGAAGTAGTTCGTGAACCAGGCGAGGCAGTCATTTGAGAAACCAAGGCTATTTAGTCTGCCAATAAGAAAATGTAGTCTGCCAATATTTTCTTATGTGAGGCCCTGATCAGGCTATGCCATATGGCTGTGGGCTACACAAGTTCATTTAGCAGACAAGATTTGAATTCCATGGCATTATTTTATATTATTTATAGTATGAAGAATACAATTGAACATAGCTGAATAAAGTAGAAAGGATATTTTCTCCAAACGATTTGAGGGAGTGCGCACATGCAGCTTTTCTGTGTTGAGCGGTTAACAAAGAAACTGGTACTCCTAGATGGTTAATTTAGAGTTATTTATGTAACTTTAGTTGTGATACAAAATGTTGGGCTATATGTTTAGATTTTTTATACATTCTAAGGCTGCATGATGCGACTGAGGATTTGAAAAAAGTAGCATGAAAGGCAGGAACTCTGCTTTGTTATTTGCGTAGGCTATACACACACTTCATCAGTCTCTCATTCACAGTCACGTGATCAGGTCTTTCTCACAGGCTACAAGTTAAGACCGACACGTCAGGGACGCAACCGCGCGCGTCCTTATCCAATTCGAGGCACATATTTAAGATTTTTTGAAGAACTGTCCACATTTACTTTGTCAGCCAACAAGATGAGTAGGCCTATTGAACAGCAAAAATACTAGCCTATGTCAATTTACTAACCCCCATAGTACAAAAGTTGACCTATTCTATTTTGTGTGAGAAATAAATATTCCAAACATAGTCCAGTACATTTGTGGGATGCGATAGATCCCAAATTAATACAACCACTAGCATAAAAAAAATATTAATGTTTTAAGCAATGAGCCTGACGCAAAAGATGAGAACAATTATCTTAAAATGTGGTTAACTATTAGGCTATTTCTTCACATTATAAGTGCAGCAATGCGCACACGGCAGTAGCCTATAAGCGCGAATGTTCCATTAGCAGGAAAACACCATTTTCAAAAGTGACTACAAATGTGATTATGCATGTAATGCTTTTATTATAAAAGTGCATTTTTATAGTAAAATTTTTCCCCAAACTTGAAACTCACGCACCTTATATGTATGCCAGTTAGGCTCCACACCAGTTGTAAAGCGGATTAAAGCGCTTCATTTTAAAAAGATATTTGGCCACTTTAGTTGCGATACAAACATTATCAAAACATATAGGCCTATGTGCTAGGCTACATGAGGTGTGAGACTATGATTTGGAAAAAGGTAGCAAAAAAAAAGCATGCGCTGTTTGACTTAAGCTGGGAATCATTCACAAGTGATAGGCTAATATTGTCACCCCTCACACTATTCTTGATTTAATCTAGTCTTCACATATACACGTGTGAAATTTGTCCATTATCATTCACCGGTCTCGAAACAGGGGGAAGCGGGAAAAAAAATACATGTCATCTATGCACTTAAATAGCGAATGGAGGACGCTTTTCCTGTGGTTCATTTTCATGCCAGCCAGGTAGGTTATACTCCTGTTGTAAAGAGAAGCCATGTGCTTAATATTAGGGAAGTTAGTAGACCTAGCCTATAGAAAGCTGATGGGATCTTCCTAATTTTAAGAGGCCATCACTCTGTTTTCTCACGCAATTGCATAGCCTATAGAAATGTTGCGCAACATGAGCTCATGGGCTCTCATGAAGTGTTTGATTAGATTTGATTTGCATTGATGTCAGAATGATTAGAGGGACAGAGTGCGGCGCACCAGGCAGTTAGCAAGTTTGGTGGACTACTAATGACCATCAGCAGCATCAGAGCTTGGAGAATCCTAATTACCGTGACTAAACGGTCACGTGGAATTTGACTGCCATCATGACTCGTGACCGCCGGTGTGGTGGTAATACGGTCACAGTAACAGCCCTAGCCATACCTTACTTCATTGTTAGATTACAGAAATAAGAGTCACAAGACTCGATCACAGGGTTGACACCTTCCATCTCCACTGAGACAACTAAACACAGATTTACCTTTTTTTGCACCTTACATGTGGAATTATCGCCAGACCTCTAAAGTAGGATGTTTTGGTGCAGCTATAGTAGTTCAAACAGCTGTTTGATTACTTTTTTACTGAGGAATGCATTTGTTTTTCATGATCGTGTTTTGGAAGTAACTTTTTTGAAATTGCTTGTAAAATGTTTTTATTGCATTGGAATTGTAAATCTTGTGAATTTGTATGATCGTGTGCAGGGCTTCCTTGTAAAAGAGGCCTTGGTCTCACAATGGGAACCCTGTTTAAATAAAACTGAGCATAACAAACATTAGGAACACCTTCCTAATATTGAGCAGCACCCCCTTTTCTGCCCTCAGAACAGCCTCAATTCTGGACTGCTGGCCCATGTTAACTCCAATGCTTCCCACAGTTGTGTCAAGTTGGCTGGATGTCCTTTGGGTGGTGGAACATTCTTGATACACACGGGAAACCAGCAGCATTGCAGTTCCTGACACAAACTGGTGCGCCCGGCACCTACCACCATACCCGGTTCAAAGGCACTTAAAATCTTTTGTCTTGCCGATTCACCCTCTGAATGGCACACACACAATCCAGGTCTCAAATTGTCTCAATGCTTTAAAAAATATTTATTAAACCTGCCTCCACCCCTTCATCTACACTGATTGAAGTGGATTTAACAAGTGACATCAATAACCTTGTCAATCTGTCATGGAAACGGCAGGTGTTCTTAATGTTTACAGGTGAATGCACCAATTTGTAAGTCGCTCTGGATAAGAGCGTCTGCTAAATGACGTAAATGTAAATGTACATTTAAATACAATTCTGTCCATTAAGTTGTACTAAATCAAAACAGATAAAACAATGCATGCTCTGTCTAGTTGACAGGCTACTGCATTAAGCTCTGACCTACACTATCATTTGTGACCGACCGGCTCGATCTTATGTAGCAAAATTTGAAATGTTTATATTGGATAAAAGTAGAGACTCAGAGCTAGAAAATTGTATATCATACACTACAGCTGAGGAACAATGGGAAAGTAATTCTGCTTTGAAAGTTGATAAACTTGTAACCCCACTTTTGAGAAAATGGTCCTTGAATGTTTTGGTACACCTACTGGAGAGCTCTTCTTTGTCTACACCCATTCAGCTTCGTTCACACCCTCTTAAGCCTTAGCCCCACCGATCTCTAAGGATTCACATGTGGCCATGTGCTAAACAGAGTGAGTACGGTAGTGTACTAAATAACCAAAGATTAAGACTAAACGCTGGTTTATACTACATCTATCGATATATCTGTAGACATTTGTCGTAGAGACATCATGAACATCATTTTGTCGTCCGACATCAAACTTGTCGTTGTTATGAAAAAGCAGCCTGGTGGTCCAAAACAGCATAACTGGTGTATTTTAATACCAACAAACCCAGTATATGTCAATATAGCTAACCAGGCAACTAAAAGCAACTTTCTAAACAATGATTTGGTTTGTTTCTAGCTTGTTAGCTAGCTAGCTAACTAACTTTAAGATAGCTGGCTAGCCAGTTCAAATAATGACCATATCATATAGCTGACGTCTTAACTTTAGATAATTTGTATTCATTATTACAGGAAAATAAACTCACAAGGTCATTATTTACAAGTTAATGGCAAGCTAATTACAGAAATTAGCTTACGGTTGAGAGTGACGAAATAAAAGCAAGGCCTTCTACCGGAGAATTTTAGAATTTGGACACTGTCTCGTTGGCCTGACGTTATATCCTAATTTGGTTTTGGTGCAGGTCATGTTGTTCTTCACATTACAGTCTCCGGTAAACACACACTATATCAAATAAAATCAAAGTGTATTTGTCACATGCATAGGATACAGAAGGTGTAAACGGTACAGTGAAATGGTTACTTGCATGGTGACGTATTTTGTTCAGACATGTAGCTAGCTAGCTAAACAATGAAACACAATCCCAACTCATAACGTTACTACCCTGCATGAATCTGCAGGTAGCCAAAGCTAACAAACTAGGTTCAATATTAGCTAGCTAACATTAGGCTAGAACTAGCAATGAAAATTGGTTTCTGCAATAAGAATAATATTACTACACAGCTCATACACGTAACGTTAGCTAGTGAGCCAGCCAGCTAACGTTAGCTAGCTAGCTAACAGTACGCATTAACTTGCAATGAAAATGACTGACAATTAGAAACGTATAATATCTGAAACTGTAGCTGGCTAGACTCTCTTACCCATATACATGGATGAACACTTCTCCCTCTCGGTCACAGATGCCATGGTTGCCCTTAGTTTGAAGATGTAATCCGGAGACAGGTGTTTTATACAACAGCCTTCTGCGTGTTCTCCTTTCAACTCCCTCCGCATATTTGCAATCAAAACGCTAGAATTTTCTGCATCTCCTTAGCTATCATACTTTGCTTCCACTGGACATTCCACTGACTTCAAAACTCAGTTCTACAGAAAGTGGAGAGCATTAGCAACACTTTCAGTTCTTTGTGATATCTTTCAAGAAATCTGCATTAGAAAGGATTACCTACACATACTGAGCAGCTCATGTTATAGACAGAAGCGTACTACATGGCTGACCAATCCAAACTCATCTCTCAGCATGTCCAGCCCATCAATTATCTCAGCCAATCATGGCTATTGGGAAGGTCCCTGTCTTTTTCCGTGGCTAAACCAACTAGGCTAATAATTTAATTATATTCATATTTACAGACTGCATGCACGTTTGTTATTAAGGCACATGAAAGTTCACATGTTCCAGAAGGCATTTATGCCAAAAAGTGCATTTTGTAAATAAATAAATAATGTTCAAATGGCTCTCCTGTGAAGTAGTGACGCGCAACATACGCCTAGTTTCCTGAAACAAGTCACATATTACAAAATGGTATTTATGAATGTTACTAGGCTAATACATTCAGTATAATCAGTGACTATGGCTGATATAGTAAGGCAGGTGTATTCAATTAATGTTTTTCTTTACTAAGAAAACCGTCGTGTGGACCATCAAATCAGTTCAGGTTGGGCCCGAGGTTCGCCAGTTGTAGAACCCTGTAGTAAGGTATATTGTACAAACCAGTTAGGCTGCCTGCTGGTCTGTGGATGCCTTGTTGGAATGCGGAGAGGGTCACTGTCCGGCTGTGAGTCATCGGATGTCTCTCTCTTACTCTTCTTGTCTTTCTTTCTTGGTGCGGGCACTGAGGGAAGGAGTTGGCTCTTCACCTTCTGAGCCAAATCTTCTGCATTCTTGAATACACTGACAGAGGGGAGGAACATGTCAATATCAACACGTTTTAGAGACTTCTAGGAATCATAAGGTTCATTCTGTACAGAACAGGAACAAAAAAATACAACTTCTTCTTTCTGAATTGTAATGCATGAAAATGTATTTTGTCGCAAGGAGCTTTGATACATATTGGTCATTGTACCTAAACAAACAAAAATAAAACGCAACATGAAACAATTTCAAAGATTTTCAGAGTTACAGTTCATAAGGAAATCAGTCAATTGAAAAAAATTGATTAGGCCCTAAACTATGTATACAGATGTGCATCGGTTGGTCACAGATACCTTAAAAAAAAAGGTGCGTGGATCAAAACAAAAAGTCATTATCTGGTTTGACCACCATTTGCCTCATGCAGCGCGACATCTCCTTCACATCGAGTTGATCAGGCTGTTGATTGTGGCCTGTGGAATGATGTCCCACTCCTCTTCAATGGCTGTGCGAAGTTGCTGGATATTGACGTGAACTGGAACACGCTGTGGTGCAAGTCGATCCAGAGCACCCCAAACATGCTCAATGGGTGACATGTCTGGTGAGTATGCAGGCCATGGAAGAACTGGGAGATTTTCAGCTTCCAGGAATTGTGTACAGATCCTTGCGACATTATCATGCTGAAACATGAGGTGATGGCGGCGGATGAATGGCACGACAATGGGCCTCAGGAGCTCCTCACAGTATCCCTGTGCATTCAAATTGCCATAGATAAAATGCAATTGTGTTCGTTGTCTGTAGCTTATGCCTGTCCATACCATAACCCCACCGCCACTATGGGGCGCTCAGTTCACAATGTTGACATCAGCAAACCGCTCGCCCACACGACGCCATACATGCCATCTGCCATATGCCCGGTACAGTTGAAACCGGGATCCATCCGTGAAGAGCCCACTTCTCCAGCATGCCAGTGGTCATCGAAGGTGAGCATTTGCCCACTGAAGTCAGTTACGACGGCGAACTGTAGTCAGGTCAAAACCCTGGTAAGGACGACGAGCACGGAGATGAGCTTCCCTGAGACGGTTTCTGACAGTTTGTGCAGAAATTCTTCAGTTGTGCAGACTCACTGTTTTATCAGCTGTCCGGGTGGCTGGTCTCAGACAATCCCGCAGGTGAAGAAGCCGGATGTGGAGGTCCTGGGCTGACGTGGTTACACGTGATCTGTGGATGTGGGGCCGGTTGGATGTACAGCCAATCTCTCTAAAAAGAAGTTGGAGGCGGCTTATGGTAGAGAAATTAACATTACATTTTCTGGCAACAGCTCTGGTGGACATTCCTGCAGTCAGCAAAACTGCACATTTTAGAGCGGCCCTTTATTGTCCCCAGCACAAGGTGCACCTGTGTAATGATCATGCTGTTTAATCAGCTTCTTGATATGCCACACCTGTCAGGTGGTTGGATTATATTGGCAAAGGAGAAATGCTCACTAACAGGGATGTAAACAGATTTGTGCACAAAATAAGAGAAATAAGCTTTTTGTGCATATGGAACATTTCTGGGATCTTTTATTTCAGCTCATGAAATATGGAACCAACACTTTACATGTTGCGTCCATATTTTTGTTTAGTGTAAAATGATTGTTGAGAACTAATTACTTGAAATTGGGATATTTGGGACTTACCCAGGCCTCATTTAAGACTGTAAGCAACAAAGCATGAATTGGAGTAATATGAAGCTTTACAGAATGGCCTGTAATATGGAGTAGTATTTTTCGATTTCAATAAGTCATAGTATTATTTTCTTTAAAAAAATGTCATGACCCATCACACGCACACACCAAATCCTAATAATAATGTGGTATTTATGGTCCGGTGGATTTCCTTATCCAAACACTTATACATTTGTTTGTTGTTAATCACTTTTGCTCCATTAAGCACTGTTCAAATTGAGCAATACTTAAATATATCCCCCCCAAAAATATTACACATTGACCAACCTTTCAAATGTTTGCAAATGATCCGCGTCCACATAATCACTGACATTCATTGTCAGGTCTGACACTTGTTCAGTGGCCGAGTCCTGACACAATAGAAAATAATCACACTTAGGCCTACTGTAGATGTAGCCTAACTAAATTTAAGATTTGAGTTGAAGAAACATTTTGAATAGCTATATAGTTACCATTAAGTTGAAGATCAAGGTGGAATCCACAGTGATGGCTTTTACCAATAAATTAGACTTGTCATCATTTGACTTGTACCGCAGGGTGTACAATTCCTTGTTGCCGTTCCACCCTGTAGGAAGCAACTCCGACTTCTTGTCACCACTCAGAGGCTGAATGAAATGTAAATAACACAGATTAATTTATTAATTCATAATTTAACAGGTATGTATCGTCACGCTTCATGTGGCATGAGGTCACACTGGGGCGGCAGGTAGCTTAGTGGTTAAGAGTGTTGTGCCAGTAACCGAAAGGTTGCTGGTTCTAATCCCTGAGCCAACTAGGTGAATAATCTGTCGATGTGCCCTTGAGCAAGGCACTTAACCCTAATTGCTCCTGTAAGTCGCTCTGGATAAGAGCGTCTGCTAAATGACTAAAATGTAAATGTAAAAGTAAAATGTCACACTCTCTCTCCCTTTCAAGATAACTCTTTAAAGGCACAATCATGAGTTTGTGTTTCAGCCCAATGCTAGCCCCGCCACTTTTTTGGGTGTAAACTAAGGAGGAGGCTGAAAGAATGTAACCACACTCATGTTCATAGATGGATCAGATACAATCTGTAGCTAGGACTGTCAGTCAATGTAAGAGCAAATAATGTGATTTAACTCCCCCCCCCCCTCTCCAAAAATTGTATATTGGCCATATAACATTACCACAAACCCACGAGATGCCTTATATATTATAAACTGGTTACCAACGTAATTGGACCAGTAAATAGTACTTATTTTGGTCAATACCCATGGTATATAGCCTGATTAGCGTGTTACAAAATCTGTAACGTTAGCTAGGGACCTGATATAGCGATAGGCAAGCTAATTTACAAAACACATACACACACATCAGCAGAATAATGAGTATTGTTGAAATATTGTCATTCATACAAATTCAATAAACGAATTGATTTCTACAACCCAGTTTGCTGACAACATCACAACTAGCTAGCAGCTACAGATTAGTAGTCTGACATGGCATCGCTACGTTAACAAACTAGCTGTAGCTAAGTAAATTAGTATAGCTAGCTAATTTAGCAAACTGACTAGAGCACGAACTATAATTATTAATGCTAGCTAACTATAGCTGGTTAGCGAGGCAACATGTCAAACTGCTAATCTGGCGCTGCTAACCAGTTGTTGTGATGTTGTCAGCAAACTCTTAAACCAATTAGCTATAAAACATGGAATTATAAATTCCCTGTCATTAGTAGCCTGCTATCAGTGCTGGAATCACAATGACTCACCTCATCTCCCAACCCAATACACTTGTACCCACTCTTTACAATTTCCCAGTGAACAAAACACACAACGACGTCCTGTGGACAGGTAATACTGCCTGCTACGCAGCTATACAAAAGCTCTAAACCAGCCATCTTTCGGAAAGTTATGAATTGATAGCAATGTTTGATCACAAATGAAAACGAAAGAGCTGCAGGAGGCACGGCTGTTTATGTTGATCATTGGGACAATCTCAATGGCTCCAATCGCGTCCACTCCGTTCTCCTCGTCTCCTTCTCAAAACCCATTGGATGAGAAAGCCAGAGGTCCCGCCTCTCTGACCTTCTCCTCCAATGGATTCTAAAAAGACGAGGAGAGAAGACGCGAGGACGTGTCAATTGAGATATTTCCATATTTAGTACGTGACGTGATCACTGCAGGAAGTGAACTCACCTCAGATTTTCAGAAAATGATGCCTAAAAACAATGTCTCATTAAATATATGCCACTCAGCAGAGACTTTCCAAAGCATTTTACAGTACATTGACTGCATACATTTTTAATAGGCCTATGTGAACGTGATCCCTGCGGGAATTGAGTACCACAATATGAGTCATAATACCCATAAAACCTAGCGGTAAAACCCGGAAATGGTTCCAATTGTTTTTCAACCATTTATTTTTACATAGGGGATTTTAGAACTACTTCATATAAGGTCTGTGTTTTGTATAGGCTTACCGTGGCGTGACTTTTGATAACTGAGCAAATCTCTCTCTGACAAGGTCAATTTTATCAATATATTCGCCTGCATGCAATGTACCGGATTGTAACCACTACTCAGTGGTGGAAAAAGTACCCAATTGTAATAATAATAATAATATAATATGCCATTTAGCAGACGCTTTTATCCAAAGCGACTTACAGTCATGCGTGCATACATTCTTTTTTTTGTGTGTGTATGGGTGGTCCCGGGGATCGAACCCACTACCTTGGCGTTACAAGCGCCATGCTCTACCAGCTGAGCTACAGAGGACCACGAGGACCAATTGTCATACTTGAGTAAAAGTAAAGATAGCTTCATAGAAAATGACTCAAGTAAAAGTCACCCAGTAAAATACTAGTTGAGTACAAGTCAAAAAGTATTTGGTTTGAAATGTACTTAAGTATCAAAAGTAAATGTAATTGCTAAGTATCAAAGTAAGAGTAAAAGTATAAATCATTTAAAATTCCTTATATTAAACGAACCAGATGGCACAATTTTCTTGTTTTTTTATTTATTAACGGATAGCCAGGGGCACTCCAAAACTCAGACAAAATGTACAAACGAAGCATTTGTGAGTCCGCCAGATCAGCGGCAATAAAGATGATCTAATCAAATTTTATTTGTCACATGCGCAGAATACATCAGGTGTAGACCTTACTGTGAAATGCTTACTTACAGGCCCTTAACCAACAATGCAGTTTTAAGAAAATAGAGTTAAGAAAATATTTACTAAATAAACTAAAGTAAAAAATAAAGAAAAATACATAAAAAATAAAGAAAAATAACAAATTTAAAAAATATACAGTACCAGTCAAAAGTTTGGAATCATTCAAGGGTTTTTCTTTATTTTTACTATTTTCTACATTGTAGAATAATAGTGAAGACATCACAACTATGAAATAACACATATGGAATCATGTAGTAACCAAAAAAGTGTTAAACAAATCAAAATATATTTTATATTTGAGATTCTTCAAATAGCCACCCTTTGTCTTGATGACAGCTTTGCACACTCGTGGCATTCTCTCAACCAGCTTCACCTGGAATGCTTTTCCAATGGTCTTGAAGGAGTTCCCACATATGCTTAGCACTTGTTGGCTTCTTTTCCTTCACTCTGCCGTCTGACTCATCCCAAACCAAATCAATTGGGTTGAGCTCGGGGGATTGTGGAGGCCAGGTCATCTGATGCAGCACTCCATCACTCTCCTTCTTGGTCAAATAGCCCTTACACAGCCTGGAGGTGTGTTGGGTCATTGTCCTGTTGAAAAAAACAAATGATAGTTCCTCAAAGCCCAAACGAGAGGGGATGGTGTATCGCTGCAGAATGCTGTGGTAGCCATGCTGGTTAAGTGTGCCTTGAATTCTAAATAAATCACAGACAGTGTCACCAGCAATGCAGCCCCACACCATAACACCTCCTCTTCCATGCTTTACGGTGGAAAATACACATGCGGAGATCATCCGTTCACCCACACCGCATCTCACAAAGACACGGCGGTTGGAACCAAATATCTCCAATTTGGACTCCAGACAAAAGGACACATTTCCACGGGTCTAATGTCCATTGCTCGTGTTTCTTGGCCCAAGCAGGTCCCTTCTTATTGGTGTCCTTTAGTAGTGGTTTCTTTGCAGCAATTCGACCATGAAGGCCTGATTCACACAGTCCCCTCTGAACAGTTGATGTTGAGATGTGTCTGTGACTTGGAACTCTGTGAATCATTTATTTGGGCTGCAATTTCTGATGCTGGTAACTCTAATGAACGTATCCTCTGCAGCAGAGATAACTCTGGGTCTTCCATTCCTGTGGCGGTCCTCATGAGAGCCAGTTTCATCATAGCGCTTGATGGTTTTTGCGACTACACTTGAAAAAACGTTCAAAGTTCTTGAAATGTTCCATATTGACTGACCTTCATGTCTTAAAGTAATGATTTACTGTCGTTTCTCTTTGCTTATTTGAGCTGTTCTTGCCATAATATGGACTTGGTCTTTTACCAAACAGGGCTATCTTCTGTGGGCACTATGGTGTTGAACGCTGAGCTGTAGTCAATGAACAGCATTCTCATGTAGGTGTTCCTTTTGTCCAGGTGGGAAAGGGCAGTGTGGAGTGCAATAGAGATTGTGTCATCTGTGGATCTGTTAGAATTGCGAATTGGAGTGGGTCTAGGGTGTCTGGGATGATGGTGTTGATGTGAGTCATAACCAGCCTTTCAAAGCACTATGGGTCGGTAGTCATTTAGGCAGGATACCTTGGCGTTCTTTGGCACAGGGACTATGGTGGTCTGCTTGAAACATGTAGGTATTACAGACTCAGTCAGGGACAGGTTGAAAATGTCAGTGAAGACACTTGCCAGTTGGTCAGAGCATGCTCTGAGTACATGTCCTGCTAATCCGTCTGGACCTGCGGCCTTCTTAATGTTGACCTGTTTAAAGGTCGTACTCACATCGGCTACAGAGAGCGTGAACACACAGTCGTCCGCAACAGCTGGTGGACTCATGCATGCTTCAATGTTGCTTACCTCCAAGCGCGCACAGAAGTCATTTAGCACGTCTCGTAGGCTCGTGTCACTGGGCAGCTCGCGGCTGGGCTTCCCTTTGTAGTCCGTAATAGGTTGCAAGCCCTGCCACATCCGACGAGCGTCAGAGCCGGTGTAGTAGGATTCAATCTTAGTCCTGTATCAACGCTTTGCCTGTTTGATGGTTCATCAGAGGGCATAGTGGGATTTCTTATAAGCGTCCGGGCTCCTTGAAAGCAGCAGCTCTACCCTTTCGCTCAGTACGGATGTTGCCTGTAATCCATGGCTTCTGGTTGGGGTATGTACATACGGTCACTGTGTGGACGACGTCATCGATGCACTTATTGATTAAGCCGGTGTCTGATGTGATATTCTCCTCAATGCCATCGAATGAATCCCGGAACATATTCCAGTCTCTGCTAGCAAAACAGTCCTGTAGCTTAGGGTCTGCGTCAACTGACCACTTCCGTATTTAGCGAGTCACTGGTACTTCCTGCTTTAGTTTTTGCTTGTAAGCAGGAATCAGGAGGATATAATTATTGTCAGATTTGCCAAATGGAGGGCGAGGGAGAGCTTTGTCTGCACCTCTGTGTGTATAGTAAAGGTGGTCTAAAGTTTATTTCCCTCTGGTTGCACATGTTACATGCTGGTAGAAATTAGGTAAAATGGATTACGTTTTCCTGCATTAAAGTCCCCGGCCACTAGGAGTGCCACCTCTGGATGAGCATTTTCTTATTTGCTTATGGCCTTATACAGCTCGTTGAGTGCGGTCTTAGTGCCAGCACTTTTTGGTGGTAATTAGACAGCTACAAAAAATATAGATGAATACTCTCTTGGTAAATAGTGTGGTCTACAGCTTATCATGAGGTACTCTACTTCAGGCGAGCAAAACCTAGGGACTTCTTTAATGTTAGATTTCATACACCAGCTATTATGGACAAATTGACACAGTCTACCACCCCTCATTTTACCGGAGGTAGCTGTTCTGTCTTGCCGATGCACGGAAACCCCATCCAACTGTATATTATCCATGTCGTCGTTCAGCCACGCCTCAGTGAAACATAAGATATTATAGTTTTTAATGTCCCGTTGGTAGGATAGTCTCGCATGGAGCTCATCCAGTTTATTCTCCAATGATTGAACATTGACCAATAGGACGGATGGTAGAGGCAGGTTACCCACTTGCCGACTAATTCTCACAAGGCACCCAGATCTGCGTCCCCTGTATCGGCGGCGTCTCTTCATGCGAATGACAGGTATTTGGGCCTGGTCCAGTAGCAGCAGTAAATCCTTCGCGTCCGACTCATTCAAGAAAAAATCTTCGTCCAGTTCGAGGTGAGTAATCACTTCTCTGATATCCAGGAGCTCTTTTCAGTCATAAGAGACGGTGGCAGAAACATTATGTACAAAATAAGTTGGATTTTCTAAGCAGGGCGCCTATCAAGGGGGTTATTTCTGGGGTGGCGCAAGATGTAAAGTCAGATGATATAACTGAAGACATAGATGGAGTGGTTGGTGCACGTCGACTGACCCGTACTTCATCCATACTATCCCCCTTCATCCATACTACTGTTCTTTGACGAAGTCTCTCCCTTCTCATATAAAGTTAGGATTCATGAGATACCCTGTTAGAGGTTTGTGCACAAGCCTTCAGTGTCATAAATGCAGAAGATTTGGTCATGTGTCAAGTGTGTGCAGACAGGATGAGTATCGTATGCCAGATGAAGTGAAATGCTGCAATTGTCGTGGCGAACATATGCCCGGATTCCTGGAGTGCCCTGTTAGGGTGAAGGAGACCGAGGCGGCAAGAGAAAGTGGTGTCCAGCGTGTTTCCTATCTGGAGGCGGTGAGAAGAATGGAAGGAACAAGTGGCGTGGAAGAAACAATGGTAGTAGAGCCACCACGACCAGTGAAGGTTTCTCATCAACCGAGGGATCATGAAATGTTACATGTTAAAAAGATGGTCATTGTATTATTTTATTGCAATGGTCATAAACTGTACAGCACAAGCGTAGAAGAAGTCGGAGAAAATTGGAATCATTGTGAATGCAGCTGAAAGTTTTTTGGGTCTTTGTGATTTCACAGCCAAGGCCTTGCAAGAAACCCTGTTGGTGAATGTTCCGCCCTCACAGGCCGCTGAGCCTGTGTAGGGATGTATTTTGGAATGGACTGTGATTGAAGAAGTGGAATGGGTTTTGTTTGTTGAAGTGTCTATTTTTGTATTTTGTATGATGCCATATTTCCCCCTTTCCCCGCAATGGATTTTATATTTTCTCTTTCAATACCCCGTCCAGCTGGTGGTGGTAATGCACGATTAACATTGGATGCCAACTGCGGAGAAACCATCGAAGAAGAAGTGTCAGATCAGTAGTGTTTTGAAAACTGCATCAGAGCATGGAGCTCCTGTATCAATCATCCCATCACTAGCTAAAGTTATTGAACACATCAAGAACATGTTAGCCACCAGAGTGAATTCTAACATTTGCTAGCTAACTAGCGAATTAGCGTTAGCCCTTTGTCGTGTTATTTAGCTAGCTAGTTAGCCAGCTAGCTATTTACCTTGTCTTGTCTTTACTGTAGCTATATTTTTTGGTATCTAAAGTTAGCTAGTTATACCTGAAGTCTCTTTACTCCAATAAATAGCTAGCTTCTCCTGCTGTAGCACACAGAGAAGATGAAGAAGGTAATGCAAGAGGGTGTTGTGGATGGCAACAGACAACAGAAGAGCTCAGAGAAACCCAAGTCAGCCGTCTGCCGCTGACATACGAGGTGTGCCATAAAGGCACTCATATGGTTAAATAATTTTCAGTCTGACCAACTGTAGCCTACAGCCTATGATGCGGCAACATCATGTATTTAGCTATATAAGCCCATTAATGTTTGTGTCAGGACAAAATGTGAATGTGATCAAATTTGGTTTGTATTCAAGCTTCGGCTGACTAGGCTACCTAGATATTTTCATTCTAAATGATTGACTGCACTTAATCAATTAACATAGTGATGACATAGACTGTTTGTAGGTGCATACTAGACCAGGGTTCCCCAAACTCGGTCTTGGTGCACATTTATATATTTTGCGGAAGTACATATTCAATACATCGTAGGAGGAGCCTATTGAACCCACAAACAGCATTGCCAGTGCCATGCTCTCACCAACTGGGCCACAGGACCACTTAAAATGTCACACTGCTTCAAGATATCTTCAGAAAGAAACGGAATAGGTCTAGCATAACCTGTGCTAAGAAATGACATCAACGGGTATGTGGAAAACGGACATTATGGCTTACAAATCAATTTTAGTCCAGTGTTGCTGAAATGAAAAGGAGTCCTTGCTCAGGATCAATGCACAATTTTCTATTTATTAAGCTGAGTTTTCATAGTCTTGCTAACACCAGCCTCTCTACGTCCTTGACTTGAGAGTCTGGAACGGCTGCTTTGATGTGTCAGCACAAGGTGACCATAATGAAGGGGCTATGCCCTCAGACATCAAGGCGGCACCCTACGCTTGTTGGATATCCCCGTTTCGAATTGAACAACTCTTAATCAATTGTTTTACATAGGACCGCCCCAGCTCTTCCGCTTCCAGCAAGCCCTTTCGGGATAAACACACTGTCATGTGAATTTCTATCTTTAATTCACCCCTAAGCTTGAATCATTAACAGAGGTTGTAAGGCTCTGGTTTTAATCATCAATGATTCAAGGTCCACAACCACGAAGAAGGATTTTTTGTATGTTTATTCATGGAGAGCTCTGGCGCCAAAACCCATACACTCCTGTTTTATACCCTTTGACACACACAGGCACTTTGCTCCGCCCACCTTTAGGAGGCTTTCTTAAACAGTTTCCACCTTCTCCTTTACCCTGGAATGTTTAGTCCCGCCCCCCTCTGTTAGTGGGTTGACACTACATTATAACACAGTTTACACATTTATACTGTATTTGGGGTGAAATCCTTTAGTCATTATTCTTACAATCCAAATTAATCTAACAATCCACCCCTTTGACTAAATATTCCCACATTCAGGATAAATGTATTTTACAAGCATGATTAATCTCAGAGATCACATCAGAACTAATACACATTTCATCCAATTGCGGTCTTTCAGGGTCCAAATCCTCGTCATCCACCAAGCCTGGAGGATCGTTTTTCACATTCCCCTGGTCAGAGTCCGGAGTCAGTCCATCTCTCATCATTGTTTAGATACTGCATTTCACCAACGCCTGACTCACCAATCATCGGACACAGGGAACAAGACAACAACCACATAATACAAGAATACCCATACAAACACTGACCGCTCCTAAAATGGTGGCTGCTAGGGTTTTCCATTTACCAAATATTTCATCAAACCATCTATCCACAATGTACTAACTTCTGAGTTCAGTTCATCCTTCACTTAGTGCAGTTAATTCTGTAAGAGCTCTGGTGACTGTCCCATCCAGTGTGGTGTTGTTAGGGATAAATATGCAACAATGGCTACTCTTTCTATAGACACCGGCCCTTTCTGCCTGATCTAGAACCAACCTCTACTAAGTTATGAGCGGGATGGCGGATAATCGCTCAGAGATCCCCTTTACTGCATCTCTAGTCTGGTCAATAAATCGTTGTTGGTTGTAATAGATATAATTTATCCAATCCACATTTTTGTTTATTGTCACCCACCAGAAATGTTTTGTAGTAAAACTCTCCCATATTTGATTCATAGCTTTGTATTCGTCTGGAACACCCCTGGGGATGGCTATACCATCTATCCAAATTGGGCTATTTCCTTCCTGACTTATTTCTTTTTCTCCTAATTATTCTTCCTGTCACTGGTCTTTGATGACTAATTCTTACAGGCTGGACCAACAATACTGGTGCACAAGTACCCACCCATCCCTCTGGTAATGTCTGTCGAATGCTCCCTTTGTTAGTGCATGCCCACCACACATCAGTCAGAGGGATGGTTAGGTTCCTGATTTTTTTCCTTCCTTCCTTATCTAAATCAGTCACATTAATTATCTCCTTACAGCCATCAAAATCACCCAAGTTACGGGTGCCATTTCTATGTCTGTAACACTGGTATTCGCCAGGAGTTAAAGTGAATCTAGGTGGGCTGGCCGAGTATGTCAATTTTGCCAGCCCAATCCCTGTGCAATTGGGCTCTTTTTGATTGGACCCCAGGTCTAATACACAGGGAAACATTGCCTTTGGCATTGGGGCGGTCAACATTGTCGGTCGCCCAATGGAGCATGCATAACAATTGGTCTCCCCCAAGGCCCTAGCGGTGTATTTCATCCACTTTAACCAGAGATTCTCATCAGGGACCCCCTCCACTTCCCCATTGTTCCATTCTTGGAGGAGAAAATCTTTCATAGTGGACGGGTTAGTCAAATTGACTCCGTCATCCCTTGACTGATTTACTCGGTCTATTGCCATTAATGGATTAATGACAGTACCTGCTCCCTCTATATCTTTTGACTCCATTAAATGTAATCTTAGACAAGTATCCCGTCCGTATACGTCTGCGCAAGCCCAGTAAGTTCTTTTCATGTCCTCTTTAGTGACTTTTACTATCGTTACTACCATTTCCGTGGGGATGTCGTTATACCTTCTTATCCTCCATCTGGACGTCCAGCCCCCCCCCCCGTCTCATATCTCCGTCCCCCAGTATGTCTAAATACCTGAGCCCAGGAACAATCTGCCGAGGGAGCTGAACATAAATACAACGGGATCTTATAATCCCATGTTGCTTGCTTATCCGCTCTGATAAGATCCCTAATCCTAATTTTGAATCTTACTCCCCACCCCTCTCTGACTCCTATTTTGTAGATCACTCGCCCTTGACGGTCAGTATGTCGGGTCGCTTCCCTTTTATTTCTTAATAATGGTAAGGCCATAGCGTAATTGGTGCGAGGTGGTGGTGGATCTGGACATACCACGACTATTGCCGAGACTATGATGCAGCTCAGGGTCACCCATATTCCCAAAAACCGCCAACCCTCTCCTGTCTTGAGTCCTTCTGCTCGGTACCACCCCATACTCACACCCTAGGAACACCCTACAGTGATGATAGGTCTGGGTAGGAGATCTTCGTTGACAGAGGTGACCCCCGGACCCTGTGGCTCAGTTCTGCTCGTCAACTCTGCGTGTGCTAAGCGGTGCTTGTATGTGGTCTTACCTTCTTGCAGTGGGTAACATGGACCCAGGTTCCTCTCTCTGCTATTCTAATGGCCAAGGCGGTGACCAATATAACCTGATAGGGCCCTTCCCAACAGGCCTGCTTCCAGTTTTCCTTCTAGTGACTGGATGCTCACCAGTCACCTGGTTAGATAGTGGGTCACCTTCTCCTTTAGTTCACCTGTGGGGCACAAAACCTCTGACATATGGGTGTGGTTAATAAACTATCTTCACACATGTTCAGATTAATGTAACAATTTCTGACTGCATTCTCTTTTTAGACTGTATCTAAAAAAATGTGTTTTTTTTAAAAAAGTATTTTGTCCTCTCCTTCGTATATTATTTAATCCTACAATTAGCCTCTTCCCCCCTCTTGACACATAGTTCTGCTTATGTGTCAATTTTTACCACCTTCCTAAACATTCCCTTAGGTAATTTATCAACCAATTGCCATGCCTTTCATTTTTGAGATTGTCTTTTGCTTCTTTATTGCTCCTCCCACTTCCTTTGTCTTTATGGCGGCTAAATTTGACTTTCATTCAGTTCAGAATCAATTAGTAATCCAATCAAACAATCTCTTATCTTGTAAAAACACTTATGTTTAGTTCAACCTCTGTTCTACCCCGGCTCTCCCGGGCTTGACCTGAAGACTAATTGTTGGACATGACAAGTCCATATTTAGGTCACCTAAGTGTTCTGCCTAGCAACAAAGAATAAAAACCTCTATGTTCGTGATTAACCCAGTTATCTCTAATAGCCCACCAAAAGAAACCCCATCATCTTTAAATCACGACCAATGTCATATCCCTCTTTACTCTCTACCATTTGGGTAACATCTCTGATATATGTATGAAAAGCTAAGACTGTTTGGGAAGAGAGCAACAACATAAACTGTTCTTCCTCCTCAGAGTTCCAAATGATTTTACCATGGGCTGCCATTGCCTTCCCATAGATAAGATCACTTAATTTACCCATATGCAGTACATAATGGAGTACCCAAGCTTTACAGCAGTCTATCCTTACCAAAAAGCTCATCATTCTTCATCTAATTTTGTTTTCTTCTTTCTAGTCCTTATCTACCTGATCCTATTGCTAAATCAATGATCTAGGCAATAGTTGTCTCGCCTTAGATTGTACATTCCTCTGATTACTGCAGCTTATTCCATTAATTTAGTTTCAAATATCACCCAATAAACCGTTCCATCCAACAGCATAGTAAACACCACCTATGAACTGTTGAAAATCCCCTAAATTCAACATAACAACCCTTTATAAACATCATGCTGGGTGTGTTTTTTTATTTATTTGAAAAACCCAATTGAAAAATAACAATCAAAGATAGTTAGGCTCAACTTAATTTGGTAGCTCCGTCTTATGACCTAAATATTGCCTAACTTCACTACTGCTCCCCCTTGCCCTGAGCAATATTCCAATGAGGTAAGCTAATCTCTTTCTCCTGGTTATACATTTTGTTAACCTTCAATTACCATCCGTAATCTAAAGATGGTAGTACACATAAAACATGATACAGATATCCCCAGTCCTAACCCATGAATAATGTTTGTATCAATCTAATTCATTATAACTAATCCATAAAATCCCTCAAAATTCCTCAAGTATACAATGATTATTTAATTGATTACTCTAAATTTGCTACATGTGATCTCATTTCAAATGATCCATTATCAATTATTTGATCCACCCCCTAGTAAAATCTCTCTCCCCTTCTATTCTGGAGTTCTACCTCTACCAGCTATTTCCCCTAGTGGCCATTAAATACTCTGCTCTCGTCTGTTCCTTTTCTTACTCTGTTAGTCTCTGCTTTTCAAGCTCCAGAAACTGTTGTCTCTGTCTCTCAGCCTGCTTGTTTTTCAAACCTAAACAGTTTCCTTCTCTCTATTTCTTTTATTTTCTCCCTCTCTAACTTCCTCTGTCTCTCTAAGTCTGTCTCTGCCTCTCCTTTTCCCCGCCAACCATAGCCACAAATCATTCTCCTTGTCCTCAACTCAACCCTCACAGCTCTATCGCTACTTCAGTTCGCCATCCAATTTCTTCAACTGTTCTCTCTGATTCGGCCCCAATCAATAAAACAAATGCTTGATATCGTTGATCAGCATACATGATATTCCTACCATCTGAACTTATTTACTGTCTCCCCCCCCCCCCCTCTCCTGCTCCTTCCTACATTATGGGGGAGGCGCGGGAAACTTCCCTACAATCTTCCTTCTTAGGAAATAATGTCATTTGTACTTATAACATATTTTCATAGACATATCTAGAATATTACTAAAGCTATCTAATGCAACTTTTAATACACGTAAAAAAACTCTCTCTCCCTACACCCATTCCCCATTGAATAAGTGCGTCTTCCTAGTTACCCCATAACCACGCCTCAAATCTCTTATTCAGCATTTAACCAACCAAATACTAAGTAGTATCCGGTTATCATTCATACCCGCCGTTGAATTCCCTCATACACACATATTTCACCTTATGCCATTCAAATGCCCAACACGACAGAATAGTTCAATGCAACTCTCTATTGGTTTTTTAAGTCGCTCCGGACCAGAGCGTCTGCCAAATGACCAAAAATGCAAATGTAAATATTCTCTACTTTCTCACTCATTACGTACGTCTACGTTTGAGTGCGAAAGTTCATACATATGCATCGTTGGACTTTATAGGTACCTCTCAAATAATCGCTTTGTGGTGTTTTTAGCCAATTCTTAATTGACACTAATCATTTTTTTCCCCAAACATTTTACCCGTTGAACCAAAAAATTGACTGTCCTCCTCCTTTTCTTTACCCATGCAGTCACGATGGTTAAATATTCCTTTGTTACCGTTAAAGCATTTTCGCGCTTAAAAAAACACACTCGCTGTCTCTAGCCCCTCCGCTCGCTGTTTTTTTTTTATTTGCTCCACAGTTGATATGCATTTGCGTAATCATATTTTCTAACTTTGCAACATCGAGATGCCCAATAAATCCATACCTCTTCTCCCAAATGGATCCATAAAACATATTTATTCGATCTCTTCCTAACATATATCTTTCATCCCCCGTTAATTCTCGGACTTCTTTAGAAGATGTCTTTCCCATGGTGGAACAATAAGAAATCCCCCCCCTTTTTGTTTTTTAAATAATTCACTCCCGAATAATTTTCGTAGGAGCTAATATCTTAATGCGCCTCTTGCTTTTGTAATTAACCATTTAAAATTATTTAACCCCTAACCCAGAGTTTTTATTTAAAACTCCGGTTTCATGAAAAGAGTAAGTTACCCAATTTTTCTTACGCGACTTATTTTTTGCTCCTTCCTTGAAATAATGATCACGTCTCCCGATGGATTAAGTCTCACATATACACGACCTTATCATTTGCCAAACTTGTTTGCAAAGTTCTAGCAAATCCCCAGTCGTATACGCTACTCCCGACTCATCCATCTCACACGATGATAATTATTTCCCTGTTTATACTGTTACACTGCAATTCGTACAATGACAATATTAACTAGTTTACATTTGTGATTGCAATTCACTCCATGTCATTTCGGACTAGTTTATTTTTGTAATAGCTATTTACTTAGGGTCATTTTCGGACCCTCCCCAGTCGTAATAATTATTACCTTCTTTGAGATTTTGGTAACCTGTCTGCCCCTTACAAGAATTCCTATCCTTATACAAGTTCAAATCATTTCACCAAAATCCATGAATAAAATTACTTACCTTTTCCCTGCAGTTTGGATTTAAATAATTTTTCAAACTCGTTAACGTCTTTATTGTTCATAAAGAGTAATCACCGGCCTGTTTATAACCTTAACGTCGAAGGCCAGGACTATTCTCCACGGATGCAATCACCCGGCCATGCACGGATTCGGTGTCCTTAGAACGATAAAGGACCAATCTGTCATGTGAATTTCTATCTCTAATTCACCCCTAAGCTTGAATCATTACCAGAGGTTGTAAGGCTCTGGTTTTAATCATCAATGATTCAAGGTCCACAACCACAAAGAAGGATTTTTTGTATGTTTATTCATTGTGAGCTCTGGCGCCAAAACCCATACACTCCTGTTTTATACCCCTTGACACACACAGGCACTTTGCTCCGCCCACCTTTAGGAGGCTTTCTTAAACAGTTTCCACCTTCTCCTTCACCCTGGAATGTTTAGTCCCGCCCCCCTCTGTTAGTGGGTTGACACTACATTATAACACAGTTTACACATGTATACTGTATTTGGGTTGAAATCCTTTAGTCATTATTCTTAAAATCCAAATTAATCTAACACACACACAGGATCATGGCTAGAAGGGATCCAGCTATTGTCAAATTACAGTCTGATTTGACTTTTCGTAGCAAGTTAGGATAATTAATGTAACAGTTTAGGAGAATTAGGTTAAGATTAGGGTACGTTTAGCTAAAATGTAAAACATTTCTACTTTTGACATTAATTTCACAAAAGCTGGATCCCTTCTAGTGTCACGATCGTCGTAGGGAACAGACCAAGGCGCAGCGTGATGAACGAACATACTTTAATTAGTTAAAGTGTAAACACAATACAAAACAAGAAACGACTCGTGAAGTCCCCGGTATCAATGACCGAACACGGAACAAGAACCCACAAACACAAAGGGAACATAGACAGTATAAATATGGCTCCCAATCAGAGACAACCAACGACAGCTGACACTCGTTGCCTCTGATTGGGAGTCACTCTAGCCAACATAGAAATAAACCCAACAGAATTACCAACATAGAAATAAACACATAGAATGAACACACCCTGGCTCAACATATAGAGTCCCAGAGCCAGGGTGTGACAGTACCCCCCCCTAAAGGCGCGGACTGCGACCGCGCCTCAACCTGAACAAAACAGGGGAGGGCTGGGCGGGCATACCTCCTCGGCGGCGGTTCTGGCTCCGGCCTTGACCACCACCCTCCAATACAGCCCCCATAGCGCCCCTGGTCCAGTCTGGCCCCGCCGGCTGGAGCTGAACTGGACTTAGCAGGAGCGGTTAGCTTCAGCTCCATAGTGGAGCAGTTGACCGGTACCTTACCAGGCACCGGTGACCCAGGCACGGGTTGTGCTGGACTGACGACGCGCACCTCTGGCTTGGTGCGTGGAGGAGGAACGGGCCTTACCAGGCTGACGACGCGCACCCCTGGCTTGGTGCGTGGAGGAGGAACGGGCCTTACCAGGCTGACGACTCGCACCCCTGGCTTAGTGCGTGGAGGAAGAACGGGCCTTACCAGGCTGACGACTCGCACCCCTGGCTTGGTGCGTGGAGGAGGGACGGGCCTTACCAGGCTGACGACTCGCACCCCTGGCTTGGTGCGTGGAGGAGGAACGGGCCTTACCAGGCTGACGTCTCGCACCCCTGGCTTAGTGCGTGGAGGAGGAACGGGCCTTACCAGGCTGACGTCTCGCACCCCTGGCTTAGTGCGAGTGGCAGGAACAGGCCGGGCCGGGCTGGCGACGCGCACCGTAGACTTGGTGCGAGTGGCAGGAACAGGCCGGGCCGGGCTGGCGACGCGCACCGTAGACTTGGTGCGAGTGGCAGGAACAGGCCGGGCCGGGCTGGCGACGCGCACCGTATACTTGGTGCGAGTGGCAGGAACAAGCCGGGCCGGGCTGGCGACGCGTACCGTAGACTTGGTGCGAGTGGCAGGAACAGGCCGGGCCGGGCTGGCGACGCGCACCGTAGACTTGGTGCGAGTGGCAGGAACAGGCCGGGCCGGGCTGGCGATGCGCACCGTAGACTTGGTGCGAGTGGCAGGAACAGGCCGGGCCGGGCTGGCGACGCGCACTGTAGACTTGGTGCGTGGAGCAGGGACAGGCCGGACTGGGCTGGCGACGCACACCGTAGGCTTGGTGCGTGGAGCAGGGACAGGCCGGACTGGGCTGGCGACGCACACCGTAGGCTTGGTGCGTGGAGCAGGGACAGGCCGGGCTGGGCTGTCGACGCACACCGTAGGCTTGGTGCATGGAGCAGGGACCGGCCGGACCGGGCTGGCGACGCACACCGTAGGCTTGGTGCGTGGAGCAGGGACTGGCCGGACAGGGCTGGAGACTCTCACCATTGGCCTGGTACGGGGAGCAGGAACAGGCCGGACCGTACTGGGGACACACACCACTGGCCCTACGCAGGGATCTGGAATGGGCCGGACCGGACTGGTAACACACCCCAGTACCTCTCGCCGTGCCTCTACACCTTCCATCCCCTCTTCGAACAGTGGCCCCCGTAACCTGGCGGCCTCCTCTGCCAACCCGCTGGGCCGCACTGTCGCGGTCTCCTGCTGGCCCGTCGTCCACGACGTTAGCCCCCCCCTAAAAAATGTCTCTCCTACCCGTGGACCAGGTCTCCATGTCCCTCGCCAGACTTTCACCCTTCTGCTTCCAAGTCCGGCCCTTCTCTTCCTCACCCGGCTTGACCCAGTCCAGGAGACGAAGGAGATCTGCTAGAGAACTCCCTGGCGATGGCTCCTGGACACGCTGCTTGGTCCAGTCTTGGTGGGTTCTTCTGTCACGATCGTCGTAGGGAACAGACCAAGGCGCAGCGTGATGAACGAACATACTTTAATTAGTTAAAGTGTAAACACAATACAAAACAAGAAACGACTCGTGAAGTCCACGGTATCAATGACCGAACACGGAACAAGAACCCACAAACACAAAGGGAACATAGACAGTATAAATATGGCTCCCAATCAGAGACAACCAACGACAGCTGACACTCGTTGCCTCTGATTGGGAGTCACTCTAGCCAACATAGAAATAAACCCAACAGAATTACCAACATAGAAATAAACACATAGAATGAACACACCCTGGCTCAACATATAGAGTCCCAGAGCCAGGGTGTGACATCAAGCCATCATCTAGCCATACACAGTAGCTAGCTAGCACAAATCTTCGGAGTTCGTAAATCGTTTGCCACTAACATAAATAGGGCGCATAAATCATCACACACATTTTTTAAACCTTATAACAACCCTTCTACACTAAAACGACTGACATATTAGACAACTACAACCTGTTAAACATTACGCTCTTGTGGCTAGCAAGTAGAGTAGCATCGTTTGCCACTAACATAAATAGGGCGCATAAATCATCACACACATTTTTTTAACCTTATAACAACCCTTCTACACTAAAACGACTGACATATTAGACAACTACAACCTGTTAAACATTACGCTCTTGTGGCTAGCAAGTAGAGTAGCAACACTACTAGTAACGTTAGCTAGCATTGTTCAGCCCATAGAAAGCCAGCCAGCTAATAACTTTAGCTTGCTTGCTATCAACTCGATATCGGCTAGCTAATCAAATGTATGTATTAGTTATAAATTAACTAGTTAGCTAATTATAGGCTGAACATTTCCTTCATTGGGAAATGACACAAAATTAACACCTTATTAAAATACCTTTTTGTTTTACGTTGTGCTTTACTTTGAAGACTATCTATGAGTTGCGATGGCCCTCAGTAAAGTAGACAGTCGACATGGGCTATAATCTACAGTAAGTGATGCCTTCTCAACATGGCTCCTCATGTTTAACTCTCTCTGTCACTCAAATAATGTTGCCCGATACCACTCTTAAACATCATGTGCTCATTTATCGTAATCTCATCTTCTTTCAAGCTTGCTGAAACTCTCCCGAAAGGCAGGTTTTCATTTTGAGCCCTGACCCTTACAGAAAGATACTGTTAGAGTGCTGACTGTGATAAAAAGTAGGCTATAGCTTATTCATTCCCATCCTCATTCAGAATACATTTATAATTGGTAACAATATAAAGATATTGAAGCACATTTGATTACTATGCTAGTAATTATTGCATAAGAAAATGTTATGTTTGGAGTTCCCATAGTTTAATCCAGTAAATGTAATTTCTGTAGTGCTTTATTCAGCCCTTATGCTGCCTGTCACCCAGTCATTTATGATGCAGTTCTATAACTATTTAGGTTACTCAATGTCTTATAGGCCTATCATGCAAACATTTCATGCAAACAAACACTTCTTACCAGTGTTGTACTACTCGGTCTCGACCACAAATTGAGTGTCTCGGTCTTGACTCGTTCTCGACAGTGAGGACTCGTAATTCCTTCCCGAGACCAGCCGAGACCAGCAGAGTAAAAAACTCATCATTATCAGCTTCCGTTCAGTCAGCGCATAAAACCACTTCGCCAGGCCAAATATAGCTTAGTTCTTGAAACATGAATACAGTATCTTAACAGCCTTTATATATATTATTGACATGTTTGCGCAGTGGCGAACCTATAGGCCTTCAGTGTTTGTCAGGTTCGTGATTCTGAAAGGACAGCAAGCGTAATACCAGTGCACTCAAGTAGGAGTGCACTTTTTGTAAAACACAAAGGAACAGTGGTGTAGTGAAGGCTATATACAGGTATAAACCGCATACCCACTTTTTTTTTCAGTGGGATTTACGCAGCGGTGATTTTAGCATCTAATACTTGGTGGGGCAAACTACCCACATTTTTGGGGGATGCATGCCAGCAAAGCCACTACACAACACAAACTATGGCATAAGGAGACGTCGAGCAGATAAGAGGCAATCCGTAATTTCGATAAAGACATTAATGAGCGAGCTAGGACCTACGTAGTCAATATAACTATTTGTTCAGCACTTTTGAAATGTACAGCGACAGAATTCAGAACATGGGCCTTTCTTACAGTATTCTTCCTGTACATCTTAGGATAAAGAAAGGGGGCATATAAGCAGACAATGAAAGCTCTTACAATATTTGATGATTACATTTCTCTAAAACATGCTATAGGCTACATGTGCACCACCAAGCCAGAACAGTAGGCTAAATTATGAGGGGGAAAGGGACCACATTATTAGGGTGAGGCACAAGGGCTACTAACAGCTTACTACACAACATACACTTAGTATTACTTTCTTAGCTACAGTATACATATCTCCCTGGCATATTACATCATTTATGCAGCAGCATACAATACATGTTTGAACTCACCTTGTTGTGCTGTACTCACTTAAAAAGGAAGGTGGCATGGCGGTCCTTGTGGGCAAATTTTGTCATCAAACTTTTTCATCAAAGTCTGGCATTCTCTGGATTTATGGTACTTTCAAGACAACTGGGAACTCTGAAAAAAAACAAGGTCGAATCATGACGTCATTGATCTTCAGGTTGGAGCTCTAGAAAGAGGCCTGAGTTCCCGACTTGGAATTCCGAGTTGGATGACCGTTCAAAACGTATTTTCCCAGTCGGAGCTCATTTTCTTCTGAGTTCCCAGTTGTCTTGAACGCGGAAGAAGTCATGCTGGATTGACAGCATGGCCAATGTATTCAAACTTTTCTGGCCCATGGTGTTGAATGTTTATCCTTTTAAGCTTGATAAAGAGACCCTTAAACCCAGACTTGGACCACACACCCACTCCACTGAATAGCAGGCTAGGGATTGCTTTGCAATGCTTGCAGTTAGCCACTGATTCCTTCCAAACCACTAATTGTTGAATTTCCGGTTTTCAACTTGTTGTGTAATGTTTATGCCCAATGGCCGATGAGCACCGATACATTTAATCTATAACTTCTCTTCATAGTTTCTCTTCATATGACAAGGATTGAAACGGATTTGCCTGTAGATTGTCGACGTGATTCATGATGATGACTGCTTGTCTAGCTTGTTAGCTAAGATTTTGAAAGTATGTTGACATGATCAGTCCAATCAAAGCTACGGTAGATATAACGTGATTTGACGTCATTTTATCTGTGGCCAATGAACTTGAACCTTCTTGGATGGGCACTTCTAATGTAACTCTATGGCAGCAGCCAAGGGGCTTGAATTTTCGAGCTCTCCCTGTAGATTTTGCGGTGACGTAGTGTCCCCATGAGTGACAGAACACTGAGCCAATCACGGCACAACTAGAGAACATTACCAACCCTTCCTCTCCACATTTTCCGCTGGCTGCCCCACCACCACAGAAAGCACTTAGCTAGGCTGAAAGACCTGCATTTTGGAGCTGCCTTACTCAAGAAAGCAAAAAAGAGACCATGTTTGTATGAGGCTTTATTAACTAAATTATTATCATATGCAGGCAGCAAGCGTGTGCAGCTCTCAACTGGTTTTGGCATGGAGCAGCTCACAGAAGAATGACATCTGTAGCCGGTAGGTTAGGAAAGACGTTTGAACTTATGATATCTACCAGTAAATGCTAACTAAGGCAACAATGGGTATACAAACCAGGTATTGAAAAAGTTTAGTCCAAAGTGTTGGTTAGTAGCCTATTTGTGATGCACAATCATGTGGTGTTTGCATCAAGGGCGTAGACATGGATGGGCCTGGGCGGACAGAGGCCCACCCACTGGTGTGCCAGGCCCTGACAGGCCCACCCAATCAGTGGTTTAAGCATTGTTGTGGTCTTAGACCATCACATTTTTATATTTTTTCAACCAAAAACAACGTGTGATTTTGAGAGTGAAAATCTGAAAAATCTATAGGAAAAGTCATTAAAAAAAAGGAAATAATAGGATTTTTCGCTGGGCGGGCCGTCTGGGAAATTTTCTGGCAAAATTTGAGTATACCCACTTCTCCAGGCACCACTACACCACTGCATAGGGCCGATGGAAAGACAGCAGTCACACACAGCATGATGTTAAAGGATAAGCAGTCAATAAACTCGGATATAATAAGCCAGTAGTTCCCAATCATAAGAGTACAAAAACACAACCATTAAGCATTTCCCAATCGAAATGTACAACTATTACTTCCCATTGCAAAAAACATTTCACGTTTAGCACACAAAGTAACCAGTGACCTAAACTTTAAAGTGGAACTGACAGCGTTTTAAACTATTTTGCAGATACAAACAGACAATCATAATATCAGTCAAACATATCAAATCCCCAGTTTATTCTACAAAACCAAACTTTACAAGAGGTTTTAAGAATAGGTTCTATTTGACTCAACGTTCCATGACGTACTGTACATACACTGAGGCATTGTTGGCAGAATAGATGGATGCGGTTCAATGCATGATTAATATAATTCACCAATACATTTCTTGGTAGTGCAAAAAATATTGTTATCAGGTTGTAAATCACAGCTGGCCTGGTATATTGTTTGCTGCATCCATTCGGGATGCACTGTTTCAGTTTCAATGACTCAATATTCTGGACAAAAACTGACGAATGTAGCTAACGCTGGGAATGTCAATACAATTAAACTAGCAAATGCAATGATCACAAGTCAGTCATAACGTGGCTAATTGGCTAGCGTATCTATTTATGTAGCAAGCTAAAAACACGGATCCTAACGTTAGCTAGCTAGCTAGCTGCTAGGAGGATGTCATGCCATTGGAGGAGTGGGTGAGTGACTGACTGACTTTTTCCCCATATATCGTTTTTCGGTGGCTATACACAGCTAGAGATGCATGTGTCATTTGGTTAGCTAGCAAGAACTTGAACAACTGTTATCCAGTTAGCATATCTCTTGCATTCGCAAATTCACTCTGGCTATCTACTCCGATTTCAGAGCACTCTCGTCTGAGTGTGTCAGAGCGCAGAACAACTGATGAATTTACGAGTGTGCAACACGCGCTGAATATGACCGGTGTCAGACAAAAAATTTATAACATTACGTGAAAAGAATTGTCTTACCAACACATAGAGAATAGTATAACATAGTAATTAAAGTTTTATTTGTTTTGACTATAACTCTACAATAATTTGTCATTTGTTGAGGTAACGTTATATGGAAAGTTAGCGATAGAGAATAATAAATATTGTAGAGGGTTTACAAAGTAAGTAAGTTCATTGGGTGATGAGACATGTTGAATGAATGTTGAATTGAATTGTTTGAAGAAGGTTAAGTAGGTTTATTGGGAGATGTGAAAGGTTGAATTGGATTGTTTAAGTAGCTTGGTATTAAAATACTTATTTCTATCAAGGTCTATGAAAATATGTTATTAGGTAGTAGTGGTTTGTGGATACAATTTACTAATGACATGATTTCGTAAGAGGGTGACAGGAAGTAGTGATAGTTGGGTTATATTGACATATGTAGGAAGCATTGGGATGATGTGAAGAACATGTCTAGATAGTTGAATATGGAACGTTATTTGATAATTGGTAATTATTATTATTAAATTATATAGTTTGTTTAAACAACAGTGAGTTATGCAGACAGTTCATTAATTCTAAAAACGATAATCTGTTTATGGTATGTTGAACAATGGGAGATAGTTTTTACTATTAGTCTTATGGAGTAGTAAACAGTGTTTGTAAGTTCTGGAGTTATTACACAATAGCGTGTTATTTTAAAACATAAATGCAACAAGTGGCGATGATTACATTACCAAACAGATTCAGGCTTTTGATCATTATTATGAGAATTACAGAGGATGAAGTCTGAAGGGTAATCAATTAGCAAATTATGATTGCAAACTCAGAGAACATTGAGTGGTTTTCATCTTTTGAGACATTTTAGGTAATCTTCTAATGGAGTATTTATGAGTAATTAGATTGATACAAACGATTAGTGATGTAGGAAGGGGTGTATATTTGCATCATGTTTTGTGTGTATTTACTATCTTTGGATTACTGATTGTAATTAAATGTTAATGAAATGTATAATTTCTCTTCCAGGAGCAAGGGGATTTCCTTATCTCATTTGGGATGTTTCAAAAGTCTGTGGGATTGCTGGAACAGTTAGTAAAATTAAGTAGTCTTATTTTTAGGTCGTAAAAGGGAGCTACCACATTAAGTAAGGCCTGTATATTTTGTTTGTTGTTTTTCAATTGGGTTTTTCAAATAAAACAACACACCTAGTATGATGTTTATAAAGGGTTGTTATTTTGATTTCAGGGGGTTTTCAACAGGTCAAAGGTGCTAAGTCTTAAAGGAGCACACGCAGTGAATTTTATGAAGTTTTTTTTATTTTTTGACTGAGTTTTGGGTATACATGATTTCTTATGGGAAGAAATGTCATGAGGACTTAATGTACACTTGGGATACACAACATTTATGAAATGTTTTGAATATTGGTAATGATTAGTATACTATAGGATGGAACATTTCGTTGAATGCTTTCAATGACCTCTGAACTCCGTTTTGACTTTCTGGTGTGAATTGATCATCCACACTGGTAATTCTAAAGACAATGAGAGGAGGATTTTAAGATAGTTTATTTTACAGAGTTGAGGGTAATTTATAATACTGTGAAAATAGTGAAGAAGTTTATAATTTGGTAATGATATATATGATTCGAACCATAAAATGACAAAAGAGAGAGAGCTTTCCCTGAATGAGGGATACCTGTTGCTAGTCAATTGTACTAATCTTGGATTACTTTAATGGATAGAAGTAAGTTAAGGTATTATCAAATGTTGTCATTTTAATTTAATTTTTAGGAGGAGGAGGTTTTCACTCAAAATCTCACGATACATGGCCCCATTCATTCTTTCCTTTACACGGATCAGTCGTCCTGGTCCCTTTGCAGAAAAACAGCCCCAAAGCATGATGTTTCCACCCCCATGCTTCGCAGTAGGTATGGTGTTCTTTGGATGCAACTCAGCATTCTTTGTCCTCCAAACACGACGAGTTGAGTTTTTACCAAAAAGTTCTATTTTGGTTTCATCTGACCATATGACATTCTACCAATCCTCTTCTGGATCATCCAAATGCACTCTAGTAAACTTCAGACGGGCCTGGACATGTACTGGCTTAAGCAGGGGGACACGTCTGGCGGCGTAGTGTGTTACTGATGGTAGGCTTTGTTACTTTGGTCCCAGCTCTCTGCAGGTCATTCACTAGGTCCCCCCGTGTGGTTCTGGGATTTTTGCTCACCGTTCTTGTGATCATTTTGACCCCACGGGGTGAGATCTTGCGTGGAGCCCCAGATCGAGGGAGATTATCAGTGGTCTTGTATGTCTTCCATTTCCAAATAATTGCTCCTACAGTTGATTTCTTCAAACCAAGCTGCTTACCTATTGCAGATTCAGTCTTCCCAGCCTGGTGCAGGTCTACAATTTTGTTTCTGGTGTCCTTTGACAGCTCTTTGGTCTTGGCCATAGTGGAGTTTGGAGTGTGACTGTTTGAGGTTATGGACAGGTGTCTTTTATACTGATAACAAGTTCAAACAGGTGCTATTAATACAAGTAATGAGTGGAGGACAGAGGAGCCTCTTAAAGAAGAAGTTGCAGGTCTGTGAGAGCCAGAAATCTTGCTTGTTTGTAGGTGACCAAATACTTATTTTCCACCATAATTTGCAAATAAATTCATTAAAAATCCTACAATGTGATTTTCTGGAAAAAAAATGCTCAATTTGTCTGTCATAGTTGAAGTGTACCTATGATGAAAATTACAGGCCTCTCTCATCTTTTTAAGTGGGAGAACTTGCACAATTGGTGGCTGACTAAATACTTTTTTTCCCCACTGTACATTCTGACAGTTGTAATGGGTGATAAAGTTGAGGGATTTAATTTTCATTGATAAGGATAAAGTGAATCAATAAGGATTGTCATTTTAAATTTGGTTTTGGGTTATAATTTATAACATTAATGAGTGATTTAAGTGAATCATTAGTATGTATTAGTATAATTATTTTCAAAATGAAGGATAGTGATTGTTAAATTGAGAAATGTTTTATATAGATATTATGGGTTAAAACAGTGATACATTATGGTAATGTCTTAGGATACATTTATATGATTTATTTTGAGTAGACATTGTTGAATCATACTGTTTTAAACATGAAAGTGAATGTGAGGATTGTGAATGAAGTCATGAATATGTTGATTAATTGGGTTAACGTATTAACATATTAGTCATTATATACATTTTAAGTATTGGGTGATATTGATATGGATGTTTAGAGTGGTAAATATCTATGTTGATAGGCAAGTACTTAATTGGTTATTATCATGGGGTTATGATATTTTTATATGATCTGAATTTGGTTGAATTATTAAAGCAGGAATAGTTTAGGGATGTGATGATTTAACAGGGAGTGAAAATAGAGTGTTATAATGTGTTTGTCATATTAGGTATCTTAGGAGGACAAAGTCAGAGTTTAACATTGTATATATTAACAATCATGGGTTTGTAAGCAATTGGGTCTGAGATGTTACTCATTAGACTATGCAAGTGATAATCACATAGTATTGGATGCTATTATAGTAGATAAAGAGGGAATATATGTGATTATATGGGGGATACATGTTGGATAGTAAGATTAGAAAGGTATTGGTAATTTAAATAAAGCTATGGGAAATATTAGAGACATATAGGAAGGTATTAGGAGTATGAATAGAGATGTATCAGTCAATTAATGCAAGGAGAGAAAGGATAAATTATTCATCTATATGTTATTACAGTTTAGAGTCCATTGATGATGTTGATTGAGGAATGAGGGATGTTAAATTGGAAATGTATAAAGTGGATTAAGGTTTACAGGATTGAAGATGTGGAAAGATGACTATCTCAGTAGATCAGATAGAGCCCCTTGTGACCAGTGAAAAGCTTGGGGTTCATCTGACGGTGCATGGATGATGAAGACGGACGTTTTTGTTATTTTTATATTCACGTGTTCAGATTATAATATCCATGTAACTTACAAAGTGTCATGGATCTTTGTATTTGTGGGGATGATGTCATGATGGTCACAATTTAGTTGATGTGTGTTTTTTTGGTAGCATGTCTCAGAAAAAGGGGTCATTTTAAAATGGGGGATGTCTATGTGGGATTTTTCCTTATATAGAAAAATAAGGTTTTGACTACATAGATTTAATTAGCATGAATATATAGTAGTTAATTATGTGTTTATCTTTTACTCAGACTGAGTTTATAGAGGTTTGAGAGGTGTGATATCGCCTAAGATTGATGACTGAGAATTTATACCTTTGTTGATTAAATATATTGAGAATCAGGTTGGATTCAGGTATAAAAGGTGGAAATGTGTGAATTCTCAGTTATCTAGCATAGTTTAGGATCTGGTCAAAGATATATATGTACTACTGATTAGAAATATTGAAGTTATATGTGAATTGTTGGGGGTCATGTCACTTACCACAAAAAAAAAAAGTTGATTGTAATGATGTCATGTCATAGTATTGTGTGGACCAGGGAAGAGTTAGGGGATAATTGACTTGGTTCCACTGAGTCTACATTCCTTATGTCAAAGGAGATTAATGATGTTTAGGATAGCATGATGGATGGACAGGATACTGACTTGGGGCAAAGGGTGATAACAACAGAGAAAGGGAGTGCCTATGATGGTTGCCAGATGTATGTGAAAGGAAGGATAACCAAGAGTATAAAGGAGGTGAGATTTGTGTGTGTGGGCAGTTCAATTGACAAAGGGCAGAGCTAAGTCCGTTTGTTAGATGAACCCACGAGCTCGTGATAAAATAAATACTTAGTAAAATCTCCACAGTATGTCTATGTAAATTCTTGCATCTTGAACTTCTCAATACCAGAAACTCATCATAACATTATCATTATTATTATATTATTATAATCATTGATTTTATAAATCCTTAGCCAGCCCTTCTCTGAAGGCGTAGAAGGCCTATTGTTCCCCACTGTGTTTGGGTTAGTAATAATTTTTAGAGTGGCTCTATTTTCCCTCAGCACAAATTGTTTCACTATTTTGAATGTCTAAAGAATCCATATGTTATTCTGAAATATGAAAACAGAAATACTGGACATTTTGAACTTATTATGGTGGTGATTTGACAAAATTGCCATCATGGTCTTGAATTGGACTCGCATTTTTCTGATCTCGGTCTTGACTCGGTCTCGCCCCCCTCCGGTTTTGGTCTTGATTCAGACTCAATTTCCACCGGTCTTGGTCTCACTTTAGGTGGTCTCGAACAGAACACTGCTTCTTACTCATTACATTTGTTCAAATACAAAACTTTCAATCGATCATTCAATGGTGTGTCATCACTTTAATTTCCATTCTGACATTACATGTATCCATCGCAGTGCCCTTCTATACCATCGAAGTACAGTTCTAGGTCATTGTACATACCATGTATAGGTCATATGGACTTCATTCACAACGATTCCGACGATTTTAGAGCTGTATAGGACTGAGGCCAACACATCTCTCCCGGTCATCCCTAACCAGCTCTCCGGACTTCGAAGACAAGGTCGCATGCACCCTCCCATATAGCGTTCTTGTCTTCCTCCACAACCAACGCTCTGAGACCCAGGGCTGTTGCCTTGCGGATTTGGTCCTCCTTTCACCACAGCCTTTAGCGGGGACACGACTGTCAGAATTGGAGGATGTTTGCCTAGCTTCTTGAAGACTAGAACTAGCTAGCTGGTAAATGAAGCTTTTCCCCAAAGCCTGTTGGCAAGACCGCTAATACATCCTCCCCTTGCACAAAGGCTCAAAATGCTTGAAGTTGCTCCTATTTTAATTAAATCCCTAAATTGGTCGTTACAACGTAGCAGTGTCGTCTCTCTATCTCCTTTTCAAAAAGTTCCATCATGGAGTTTTTCTCCCCAAAGTTTTAGTTAACTAGGTTTTAGCTTAGCTTGTTTACCTCTCTAGTGGGGGTGTAGTAAATTAACGAGGAAGCGTTGCGCATGCAAATAGCGTGCATTTGAGAACAAATCAAAACGTCGCTCAAAGTCACAACATTTCTAAGCGAACCCCTCCTTTTACAAGCCCGAGATACCAGACCACTGAGTGCGTCCAGTGTTACTTAACGGTGTGAAAAGCTAAACTTGTACAGGCATTAATTAAAACAGATAAACAGTAGTTAACCAAAATGTTAGTGGGAGAATGTTTCACCCACTTATTTTTTGTTTAATCTACACCAACATGCACAGTGATTCTGAATACTCTTGTCTGTGACATAAACAGCGCCTGATATCCAGACAGCACTCCTTTACTGGTGATGCGTATTTCCACACAGATAGCCCACAAATGAGTGTTTCTGTTGTGGTTTGATAAAATAAATAATTAAAGAATGCAGAATGCTTTCATCACAGGCATTGCAGATTTCCCAAACCTCCATGAATGATAACAATGACATCTGTTTCCCCTTTATCAATATCTAAAACACATTGCACAGAAGTATATTTCTGAAATGGATTCTGCCCTCTATTTGGTGCACTTCTGTTTGCACTATTTATAATTGAGGTATTTCACAAGGGCCTTTGTAACCTCTGCCAGTCAACTCAGCTGGCCAAGGAGGTTGTAGCACAGCATCTCTCCATGGTGTTATAAACAGTATATAGCAGTGGTCACCAACCTTTTCTGAGTCAAGATCACTTTCTGAGTCAAAATGCAAGCTGAGATCTACAACTTAGATTTTTTTTTTACATGACTTAAAAACGTAAGCCTTTGCAACATTAACCAATTAAAAATAGTTATCTAGCAATGAGGTTTGTGCAGTAGGCTATAGGCCCAATACATTATCACTGCATATTGGCTATGCTTGAATTGTCCCTCCGCTCTCCCTCCCTCCGCTGAGAAAAGGCGACACAGTCCAGCTAATGGCGAAACTCAAGTCTCACTGCATTATTTCTGCCTCATGCACCAATTCATGTTGTTACTCCTATGACCACAGAAAGGGAAATATTCCTTGATATACCGCGGGAAGTAGGGGCGCCGACAAACATGGCGGCCTCGCAACAAGCTCTTAGGAAACTTTGCAGTACTTTTTTTTATGTATAATTTGTTACATTATTAGCTCAGAAATTGTTTTGCATCATTACATACAGCCGGGAAAAACTGTTGGATATCAGAGCGGCGGTAACTAACCAGCATTACGACCAGGAATACGACTTTCCCGAAGCAGATTGTTTGTTTGCGCTACCCAGGGCAACTGAACTGATTCCAGCGGCTGACCCAAAACATCGCCGGCGGAGGAGAGGCACTCGGAGCGGCCTGCTGGTTCGACTTAGGAGGTGCGCACACCACCCACCGCTTCCAAGTATTCTACTCGCTAATGTTCAGTCTTTGGTTAACAAGGTCGACGAACTACGGGCAAGGATTTCTTTCCAGAGAGACATGAAGGCCTGTAAAATACTCTGTTTCACGGAAAAATGGCTCTCTTGTGATATTCTGTAGGAATCGGTCGAGCCAGATGGGTTCTCAGTTCATCACGCAGACAGGAATAAATATCTCTCCGGGAAGCAGAAGGGCGGAGGTGTGTGTTTCATGATTAACGACCAATGGTGTAATTGTAGTAATATACAGGAGCTCGAGTCCTTCTGTTCACCCGACCTAGAATATCTCACAATGAAATGCCAACTGTATTATCTCCCAAGAGAATTTTCTTCGGTTATATTCACGGCCGTGTATATCCCCCCTCAAGCCGATACCACGACAGCCCTCAAAGAACTTTATGCAAACTGGAAACCACATATCCTGAGGATGCATTTATTGTAGCCAGGGATTTTAACAAAGCAAATTTGAGGACTAGGCTGCCTAAGTCCTATCAACATATCGACTGTTGTACTCGCGCTGCTAAAATCCTCGACCATTGCTATTCGAACTTCCGGGATGGTTATAAGGCCCTCCCCCGCCCTCCTTTCGGCAAATCTGACCACGACTCCATTTTGTTTCTCACTTCCTATAGGCAGAAACTCAAACAGGAAGTACCCGTGCTAAGGACTATTCAACGCTGGTCTGACCAATCGGAATCCACGCTTCAAGATTGTTTTGATCACATGGACTGGGATATGTTCCGGGTAGCTTCCGAAAATAATTTAGACGTATACACTGAAACGGTGACTGAGTTTATCAGGAAGTGTATAGGTGATGTTGTGCCCACTGTGACTATTAAAACCTACCCTAACCAGAAACCGTGGATGGATGGCAGCATTCGCGCAAATCTGAAAGCGTGAACCACCGCATTCAACCATGGCAAGGTGACTGGGATTATGGCAGAATACAAACAGTGTAGCTACTCACTCCGCAAGGCAATTAAACTGGCAAAACATCAGTATAGAGACAAAGTGGAGTCACAATTCAACGGCTCAGACACGAGACGTATGTGGCAGGGTCTACAGACCATCACGGACTACAAAAGGAAAACCAGCCACGTCGCCGACACCGACGTCTCGCTTCCAGACAAGCTAAACACCTTCGCCCGCTTTGAGGATAACACAGTGCCACTGACGAGGCCCACTACCAAGGACTGTGGCCTCTCCTTCTCCATTACCGACTTGATTAAGACATTTAAGCATGTTAACCCCTGCAAGGATGCCGGCCCAGACGGCATCCCTAGCCGCATCCTCAGAGCATGCGCAGACCAGCTGGCTTGTGTGTTTATGGACATATTCAATCTCTCCCTTTCCCAGTCTGCTGTTCCCACATGCTTCAAGATGGCCACCATTGTTCCTGTACCCAAGAAAGCAAAGGTAACTGAACTAAATGGCTATCGCCCTGTAGCACTCACCTCTGTCATCATGAAGTGCTTTGAGAGACTAGTCAAGGATCATATCACCTCTACCTTACCTCTCACCCTAACCCACTTCAATTTACTTACCGCCCCAATAGATCCACAGAGGATGCAATCGCCATCACACTGCATACTGCCCTATCCCATCTGGACAAGAGGAATACCTATGTAAGAATGCTGTTCATTGACTATAGCTCAGCATTCAACACCATAGTACCCTCCAAGCTCATCATTAAGCTCGAGGCCCTGGGTCTGAAACCCGCCCTGTGCAACTGGGTCCTGGACTTCCTGTCGGGCCGCCCCCAGGTGGTGAAGATAGGAAACAGCATCCTCAACAAGTGCTCAGCCCCCTCCTGTACTCCCTGTTCACCCATGACTGCGTGGCCAAGCACGCCTCCAACTCAATCATCAAGTTTGCAGACGACACAACAGTAGTAGGGTTGATTACCAACAATGACGAGACCGACTACAGGGAGGAGGTGAGGGCTCTGGGAGTGTGGTGCCAGGAAAATAACCTCTCACTCAACATCAACAAACAAAGGAGATGATCGTGGACTTCAGGAAACAGCAGAGGGTGCACCCCCCTATCCACATCGACGAGACCGCAGTGGAGAAGGTGGAAAGCTTCAAGTTCCTTGGCGTACACATCACTGACAAACTGAAATGCTCCACCCATGCAGACAGTGTGGTGAAGAAGGCGCAACAGAGCCTCTTCAACCTCAGGAGGCTGAAGACATTCGGCCTAGCACCTAAAACCCTCACAAACTTTTACAGATGCACAATTGAGAGCATCCTGTCGGGCTGTGTCACCACCTGGTACGGCAACTGCACCGCCCACAACCGCAGGGCTCTCCAGAGGGTGGTGCGGTCTGCTGAACGCATTACCGGGGGCAAACTACCCGCCCTCCAAGACACATACAACACCCGATGTCACAGGAAAGCCAAAACGAACTTCAAGGACATCAATCACCCGAGCCACTGCCTATTCACCCCGCTATCATCCAGAAGGCGAGGTCAGTACAGGTGCATCAAAGCTGGGACCGAGAGAATGAAAAACAGCTTCTATCTCAAGGCCATCAGACTGTTAAATAGCCATCACTAGCACATTATAGGCTGCTGCTGCCTATTGAAATCACTGGCCACTTTAAGAAATGGAACACTAGTCACTTTAAGAATGTTTACATGTCTTGCACTACTCATCTCATATGTATATACTGCATTCTATTCTATAATATTCCACTGTATCTTAGTCCATGCCGCTCTGTCATTGCTTGTCCATATATGTATATATTCTTAAATCCCATTCCTTACTAGTTTTGTCTGTATTTGGTATATGTTGTGAAATTGTTAGATATTACTTGTTAGATATTACTGCACTGTCGGAGCTAGAAGCACAAGCATTTCGCTTCACCCGCTATAACATCTGCTAAACACGTGTATGTGACAAATAACATTTGATTTGATTTGTTTTGCTGAAAGTGCTATAGCACCCCCTGAAAAATCAGAATAGAAAAAACATATTAACAAAGTAATAATAATTGTAAATTCTTCACAAAAGTAGTGAATCGGGCCTTTGCTAGTCCTGTATTAGCAGACCGATATATAGCCGTCTGTAGAATGGGCAAAAATCATAGCACCCCCAAACATCTTCCTGCGGCTATGTCTCGATATATAAACAAACACAAGCCACTAATAATAACAATGCAAGCTTATTGGAACACTTTGCTGTACTCATTCATTGCATTTTATGGCATATAAAAGTGTTGACAGTGCTGAATAAAAACTTTTACTCATAAAAACAGCAGCTCTTTACTGTATTCGTGTGGTCTCTCTCTAGTCATGGTTTTAAAATGTTTTAATTCTCACAGTATCAACTTTGCTGTGAGTTCGAGGTTTCTTTTTATATTCTATGGCTCAAGGAAACTGTGCAGACACGGTGATCTGAGCTATCTGATTAGATGCACTTGATTTGCTCTCTGGACCTGCCGGGTAGGTGGAGTTCTGTCTTCAGACACATGAAATGGTTCAATATGGGAACACTTTGCCTTCCCGGCACTAGGGCTGCTGAATCTAGTGCATCTACCGCCAACAGCATGAAACGAATAAAAACAATTGGAACGCAATGCTTTATCGTTTGTTTTTTTAACATAATTGTTTGGTGATCGACTAGGAATGCCTTGGAGATCAACCAGTCTCTTGTATAGCATTACAAGGAGACAGTTTACCGTACTCACAAAGGGTTCAAAAGTGGTGAGTGATGTCAGCAAAGGTACAGTGCCTTGCAAAAGTATTCATCGTTTTTCCTATTTTGTTGCATTACAACCTGTCATTTAAATTGATTTTTATTTGGATTTCATGTAATGGACATACACAAAATAGTCAAAATTGGTGAAGTGAAATGGAAAAAATAACGTGTTTCAAAAAATTAAAAAAAATGAATAGCGGTGGTGGCTTCCACCCCATATCACTTGCATGAATACAACCAATGAATAATGAAAAGTGGTGCGTGCAAATGTATTCACCCCCTTTGCTATGAAGTCCCTAAATAAGATCTGGTGCAACCAATTACCTTCAGAATTCACATAATTAGTTAAATAAAGTCCACCTGTGTGCAATCTAAGTGTCACATGATCTCAGTATATATACACCTGTTCTGAAAGGCCCCAGAGTCTGCAACACTACTAAGCAAGGGGCACCACCAAGCAAGCGGCACCATGAAGACCAAGGAGCTCTCCAAACATGTCAGGGACAAAGTTTTGGAAAAGTACAGATCAGGTTTGGGTTATAAAAAAATATCTGAAACTTTGAACATCCCACGGAGCACAATTAAATCCATTATAAAAAAATTGAAAGAATATGGCACCACAACAAACCTCCCAAGAGAGGGCCGCCCACCAAAACTCATGGACCAGGCAAGGAGGGCAATAATCACAGAGGCAACAAAGAGACCAAAGATAGCCCTGAAGGAGCTGCAAAGCTTGGAGTATCTGTCCATAGGAGCACTTTAAGCCGTACACTCCACAGAGCTGGGCTTTACGGAAGAGTGGCCAGAAAAAAGCCATTGCTTAAAGAAAAAAATAAGCAAACACGTTTGGTGTTCGCCAAAAGGCTTGTGGGAGACTCCCCAAACATATGGAAGAAGGTACTCTGGTCAGATGAGACTAAAATATAGCTTTTTGGCCATCAAGGAAAACGCTATGTCTGGCACAAACCCAACACCTCTCATCACCCCGAGAACACCATCCCCACAGTGAAGCATGGTGGTGGCAGCATCATATTGTGTGGATGTTTTTCATCGGCAGGGACTGGGAAACTGGTCAGAATTGAAGGAATGATGGATGGCGCTAAATACAGGGAAATTCTTGAGGGAAACCTGTTTCAGTCTTCCAGAGATTTGAGACCGGGACGGAGGTTCACCTTCCAGCAGGACAATGACGCTAAGCATACTGCTAAAGCAACACTCGAGTTGTTTAAGGGGAAACATTTAAATGTCTTGGAATGGCCTAGTCATAGCCCAGACCTCAATCCAATCCAGAATCTGTGGTATGACTTAAAGATTGCTGTACACCAGCGGAACCCATCCAACTTGAAGGAGCTGGAGCAGTTTTGCCTTGATGAATGGGCAAAAGTCCCAGTGGCTAGATGTGCCAAGCTTATAGAGACGTACCCCAAGAGATTTGCAGCTGTAATTGCTGCAAAAGGTGACTCTACAAAGTATTGACTTTGGGGGGGGTGAATAGTTATGCACGCTCAAGTTTTCAGTTTTTTTGTCTTATTTCTTGTTTGTTTCACCCCAAAAGTGAAAAAAAAAATCCCAGAAATGTTCCATACGCACAAAAAGCTTATTTCTCTCAAATGTTGTGCACAAATTTGTTTACATCCCTGTTAGTTGTCACGGATTCTGCCGAGGCTGCTCCTCCTCCTTGCTCGGGCAGGCTTCGGCGTTCGTCGTCCCCGGAGTACTAGCTACCACCGTTGGATGTTTCGATGTTTGTTTGGTTTGGTCTGTCTGTTGCACCTGTGTCCGTTTGTGTCTAATTATGTGTCCTATAAGTTTTCTGCTTTGTGTATGTGAGTTTGTGTGTTGTTGTCCGCCTGTCCGTTGATGTCAGAGTTTTGTGCTCATTTAGTTCGTGTTTTACGCACTGCTTGCGTAATCGCTCGCCTCCAGTGTTTGAGGTCCGTTTATTTTTGTATTGTATATTTGACTAGTAAAGTCTGTTTGACTTAGCTTCTGTGTCCTGCGCCTGACTCCGACACCGCATCCACATCAGCCCCATTGACAGAACAACACACCGCTCATGGAGTCAGCAGGAGCAGCGGCGGCACCCAAGTCGCTGGAGGATCGGATCAGCAAGCAAGACGCCATGATCCGGCAACTCGGGTCCGCCATGAATGAGGTGACGAACACTCTGCGCCGATTGGTAACTAGAGAGGTGCCCACACCTCCGCCCACCTTACCATCACCGTCGGCCAGTCCTCGCATCCCAGCACCGGAACCCAGTGGGATTCGGCTCTCGCTCCCGAGGGCATATGATGATACCGCAGCCGGGTGTCAGGGGTTCCTCCTGCAGGTGGAACTCTACCTGGCCACCATACACCCGGCGCCCTCGGGATACGAGAGCGTCTCTGCCCTCATCTCCTGTCTCTCCGGCAAGGCGTTGGAGTGGGCCAACGCCGAATGGAGGGGAATAGATGTCGCCACCATCACCTACGCGGAGTTCTCCCGCCGCTTCAGAGCAGTTTTCGACCATCCACCTGAGGGGAAAGCGGCGGGGGAGCGTCTGTTCCACCTCCGACAGGGGAAGAGGAGCGCACAGGAGTTCGCCCTGGAGTTCCGGACTCTAGCGGCGGATGCAGGGTGGAATGAGAGGGCCCTCATCGACCACTATCGATGCAGTCTTAGTGAGGACGTTCGTCGTGAGCTGGCCTGCAGGGACACCAACCTATCTTTCAACCAGTTGGTGGACATGTCCATCCGTCTTGATACCCTGCTGGCTACCCGCGGACGTCCCGAATGGGGGTCGTCCATTCCATCCTCCAGCACCTCCGAGCCGATCCCAATGGAGCTCGGGGGTGCTGGCGCTAGAGAGAGGAGGAGAGAGAACCCGAGGGGGGCCGTCCCCTGCACCAACTGTGGCCGTGGAGGGCACACTGTGGCTAGGTGCTGGGGAGGGTCTCCAGGGAGAGGGAACAACAGGTCACGCACTGGGAGTCATTTCAGGTGAGTAGGCGCCCCACTTACCCAGAGCTCTCTGTTGTTCACATGTGTATACCTGTAAGATTTCCACAGGTGGCACCTCATTCCCAGCATAAGGCGCTAGTCGATTCAGGCGCAGCTGGGAATTTTGTTGATCGTACATTTTGTTTAAGGTTAGGGATTCCCCTCCTGCCTGTTGATGCTCCCTTCCCTGTCCATGCCCTAGATAGACGGCCGCTGGGATCGGGGTTGATTAGAGAAGTCACAGCACCACTTAAGATGAATACGCAGGGGGGTCATGAGGAGACCATTCAGTTATATCTGATCGACTCTCCTGCGTATCCCGTGGTGCTGGGGCTTCCCTGGTTAATCGCCCATGATCCTACCATTTCGTGGCAACAGAGGGCTCTCATGGAGTGGTCTGCCCAGTGTGTAGGGAGATGTCTAGGTGTTTCCGTGGGGGCGACCTCGGTGGAGAGTCCGAACCAAGTGCCCGCAATGCACATTCCCCCTGAGTATGAGGATTTAGCACTCGTGTTCAGCAAAACAAGAGGAGACAGCGGCTATGGAGACTTACATAGCCGAGTCCTTGAGACAGGGATACATACGGACCTCCACTTCCCCGGTGTCCTCGAGTTTCTTCTTTGTGAAGAAGAAGGATGGGGGTTTGCGCCCGTGTATTGATTACCGTAGTCTCAATCAGATCACGGTTAAATACAGTTATCCTCTTCCTCTGATTGCGAGTATGACTGAATCATTACGCGGAGCGCGGTTCTTCACAAAGTTGGATCTCAGGAGCGCGTACAACCTGGTGCGCATTAGGGAGGGAGATGAATGGAAAACAGCATTTAGCACCACCTCGGGTCATTACGAGTATCTCGTCATGCCATACGGGTTAATGAATGCTCCTTCAGTCTTCCAATCCTTTGTGGACGAGATCTTCCGGGACATTTATGGGCAGGGTGTTGTGGTGTACATCGACGACATCCTAGTGTACTCTTCTACACGAGCCGAGCATGTAGCCCTGGTGCGCCGAGTGTTGGGGAGGCTGTTGGAGCATGACTTGTATGTCAAGGCAGAGAAATGTTTGTTTTTCCAGGAGTCCATCTCCTTTTTGGGTTATCTGTTGTCTGCGTCAGGGGTGAAGATTGAGGTTGACCGAGTGTCTGCCGTGCGTAATTGGCAAACTCCAACCACTGTTAAAGAGGTGCAGCAGTTTTGGGGTTTTGCTAATTACTACCGGAGGTTTATCCGGGGCTTTGGACAGGTGGCAGCTCCCATTACGTCCCTGCTGAAGGGGGGGTCCGGTGCGTTTGCAGTGGTCAGCTGAAGCGGACAGGGCATTTGTTAAACTGAAGAACCTTTTCACTTCGGCTCCGGTGCTGGCGCATCCGGACCCCGCTTTACCATTCCAAGTAGAGGTGGACGCGTCAGAGGCCGGTATTGGGGCAGTACTGTCGCAACGGTCCGGCACGCCACCTAAACTCCGCCCCTGTGCGTTCTATTCTAAGAAGCTCAGCCCGGCGGAGCGAAATTATGACGTAGGGGACAGGGAGCTGTTAGCCGTGGTTCAGGCCCTAAAGGTGTGGAGGCATTGGCTTGAGGGGCTCAACACCCTTTCCTCATTCTGACTGACCACCGTAACCTGGAGTACATCCGGGCAGCTAGGAGATTAAACCCTCGTCAGGCTAGGTGGAATATGTTTCTAACCCGGTTCATTTTTAAAATAACGTACATCCCAGGGTCCTAGAACGGTAAGGCAGACGCCCTGTCCCGGCGGTATGACACAGAGGAGAGGTCCATTGAGCCCACTCCCATACTGCCGGAGTCTTGTCTGGTGGCTCCGGTGGTGTGGGAGGTCGATGCGGAGATCGAGCGGGCGTTACGTACCGACCCTACTCCCCCAGAGTGTCCTGTGGGGCGGACGTACGTTCCGCTCGAGGTTCGTGATCGGCTTATTTATTGGGCTCATCGTCACCCTCCTCTGGACATCCAGGTATTGGCCGGACAGTGCACTGCCTTAGCGTGAAATACTGGTGGCCAACGTTAGCTAGGGATGTGAGAGTTTATGTCTCCTCCTGCTCGGTGTGCACCCAGTGTAAGGCGCCTAGACACCTGCCCAGGGGGAAGTTACATCCCCTGCCCGTTCCACAACGACCATGGTCTCACCTCTCGGTGGACTTTGTGACCGACCTTCCCCCCTCCCAGGGGAATACCACCATTTTGGTCGTTGTGGATCGGTTTTCTAAGGCCTGTCGTCTCCTCCCAATGCCGGGTCTCCCTACTGCCCTACAGACCGCTGAGGCACTATTTACCCACGTCTTCTGGCACTACGGGGTTCCTGAGGATATAGTGTCTGACCGAGGTCCCCAGTTCACCTCCAGAGTCTGGAGGGCGTTCATGGAACGCTTGGGGGTCTCGGTGAGCCTTACCTCGGGTTACCACCCAGAGAGCAATGGGCAGGTAGAACGAGTTAACCAGGATGTGGGTAGGTTTCTGAGGTCCTATTGCCAGGGCCGGCCGGAGGAGTGGTCAAGGTATATCCCCTCGGCAGAGATGGCACAGAACTCTCTCCGCCACTCCTCCACCAATCTAACCCCTTTCCAGTGTGTGTTAGGGTATCAGCCGGTTCTGGCACCATGGCACCAGAGCCAGATCGGGGCTCCTGTGGTGGATGAGTGGGTTCGGCGCTCGGAGGAGACGTGGAACGCTGCACACGTCCATCTGCAGCGGGCCATCCGTCGACAGAAGGCGAGCGCCGATCTCCACCGCAGTGAGGGCCCGGTGTACGCACCGGGAGATCGAGTCTGGCTCTCGACTCGAAACCTGCCCCTCCGCCTGCCCTGCCGGAAGCTGGGTCGGCGGTTTGTGGGGCCTTTTAAAGTCCTGAGGAGATTGAACGAGGTATGTTACAGGTTACAACGGCCTATTGATTATAAGAATATTAACCCCTCGTTCCATGTGTCTCTTCTCAGGCTGGTGGTAGCTGGTCCACTCCAGGAAGGTGAGATAGGAGAGACCCCCCCGCCCCCACTGGACATCGAGGGAGCTCCGGCGTACACGGTCCGGACCATCTTGGATTTGAGACGTCGGATGGGGGGTCTCCAGTATCTCGTGGAGTGGGAGGGGTACGGCCCGGAGGAACGGTGCTGGGTGCCTAGGAGGGATATCCTAGATCCATCCCTCCTGACTGAGTTCCACCGTGGTCATCCCACGCGCCCTGCTCCGCATCCTCCTGGTCGTCCCCGAGGCCGGGGTCGGCGCACGGCTGGAGCCGCGCGTCAAGGGGGGGGGGTACTGTCACGGATTCTGCCGAGGCTGCTCCTCCTCCTTGCTCGGGCAGGCTTCGGCGTTCGTCGTCCCCGGAGTACTAGCTACCACCGTTGGATGTTTCGATGTTTGTTTGGTTTGGTCTGTCTGTTGCACCTGTGTCCGTTTGTGTCTAATTATGTGTCCTATAAGTTTTCTGCTTTGTGTATGTGAGTTTGTGTGTTGTTGTCCGCCTGTCCGTTGATGTCAGAGTTTTGTGCTCATTTAGTTAGTGTTTTACGCACTGCTTGTGTAATCGCTCGCCTCCAGTGTTTGAGGTCCGTTTATTTTTGTATTGTATATTTGACTAGTAAAGTCTGTTTGACTGAGCTTCTGTGTCCTGCGCCTGACTCCGACACCGCATCCACATCAGCCCCATTGACATTAGTGAGCATTAATCCATTGCCAAGGTAATCCATCCACCTGACCGTCACACCCTGATCTGTTTCACCTGTCTTTGTGATTGTCTCCACCCCCATCCAGGTGTTGACCATCTTCCCCATTATCCCCAGTGTATTTATACCTGTGTTCTCTGTTTGTCTGTTGCCAGTTCGTTTTGTTTCGTCAAGCCTACAAGCGTTTTTCCCCTAGCTCCTGTCTTTCTGAAGTTCCTGTTTTCTATTTAGTTTTACCGGTTTGGACCATTCTGCCTGCCCTGACCCTGAGCCTGCCTGCCGTTCTGTACCTTTTGTACTCTGATTTGGATTACTGACCTCTGCCTGCCCTTGACCTGTCATTTGCCTGCCCCTGTTTTTGTAATAAACTTTTGTTACTTCGACACTGTCTGCATCTGGTTCTTCTCCTGAAACGTGATACTGACAGGTGTTGCATATCAAGAAGCTGATTATACAGCATGATTATTACACAGGTGAACCTTGTGCTGGGAACAATTAAAGGCCACTCTAAAATTTGAAGTTTTGTCACACAACACAATGCCACAGATGTCTCAAGTTTTGAGGGAGCGTGCAATTGGCATGCTGACTACAGGAATGTCCACCAGAGCTTTAGCCAGAGAATTGGATGTACATTTTTTTTACTATAAGCCGCCTCCAACATTGTTTTAGAGAATTTGGCAGTACATCCGACCGGCTTCACAACCGCAGACCATGTGTAACCAGGCCTGCCCAGGACCTCCACATCCAGCCTCTTCACCTGCGGGATCGTCTGAGGGGGGAGGGGAGTTGCTGAGGGGTATTTCTGTCTGTAATAAAGCCATTTTGTGAGGATAAACTAATTCTGATTGGCTGGGCCTGGCTCCCCAGTGGGTGGGCCTGGCTCCCAAGTTGGTGGGCCTATGCCCTCCCAGACCCACCCATGGCTGCACCCCTGCCCAGTCATGTGAAATTCATAGATTAGGGCCTAATTTATTTATTTCAATTGACTGATTTCCTTCTATGAACTGTAACTCAGTAAAATCTTTGAAATTGTTGCATGTTGCATTCATATTTTTGTTCAGTATAATTAGTTTTGCTAAGTTGAATCAGGTGTGTTAGTGCTGGGCCGGAACAGAAGCCTTCACACATAGCAGGGTTGGCCTGCTCCAGTTGTAATAGGTTCATGCATTGTGTGTGACTTTTAAACTGTATTTTTGTTTACATCATTTGCTAACATAAACCACGTTTCCATCCACAAATGTTATGCGAGTAAATGACAGCTGTGATGGAAACAGGAAGTTTTGGTACAATTTTATAAATGCTGATAGATCATTTGTTTGTTGGACATGGTGGGATCTTTTTGTGTCTGTAAAATCAATTATGCGAGAAATGGCGGTGGATTCTGCGCTAATATTGATATAATAACCATAATTTCGAAGTAAACTTGGAGTCACGCGAAGATATGGTGAGTGGTCCTCCCACTATGACTTGGGAAACCATGCAGTTTATTAGGCTACAGATGAAATGTTGTAGTATAGCTCGTTAGCTTTTGCCTATATTAAAGATTCGGACTCTGCTCGGCAATACCTCTAAAACGGAACGTGCCAGGATGATAGACATGACATATTCTGAATCAGCTGATGATAGCGAACAAGCTACATCTCTTGTTTTAGCAATTCGGTGTCATATTTTCTTTTTGGAGGCGGAAAGTAGCTAAAACCTTGCTCTCCTCCGCTCAGAGGGTCAATGGACTGTCTTAAAACTGCAATTCCTAATTTTGCATGTTAATGGAAAATATAAAATAGTTTCTCAACCACATGACATACAGATCTCAAATGAATTTGTTCAGAGACCTCTTCTACCGAATCCACAGCAATTCTATACTTTTTTTAACATCTATTTATTTTCATTCGCTTTACAGAAAAACAATTCCAAAAAACGTCAATAACTTCACCCCATAGGACTTACATGAATACAACCAACTGTTATTGGTTTAGGGACCTCGTCTGTCCAATCTAAGGCAATTACTTTAGTAGTTTTGACTTTGGCTATTTTTTATTAATTTAAATTGTCTTTAAATTAAAAATAGTTACTTAAAACTTCAATAGCTTCCACCCCATATCACTTGCATGAATGCAACCAACTGTTATTGGTTCAGGGACCTCGTCTGTACAATCTACAGCAATTACTTTTGTATTTCTTTGCTTCAATTTTTTTCTATGAATTTAAATGGTCTTTAAATGAAACATTATTCCTTAAATCTTCAATAGCTTCCACCCCATATGACATCCATGAATACAACCAACTGTCATTGGTTCAGGGACCAGTCAAAAGTTTGGACACATCTGCATGGCCAGGCATGACTCCAACACCATACTTAAGTTTGCCGACGACACAACAGTGGTAGGCCTGATCACCGACAACGATGAGACAGCATATAGGGAGGAGGTCAGAGACCTGGCCGTGTGGTGCCAGGATAACAACCTCTCCCTCAACGTGACCAAGACAAAGGAGATGATTGTGGACTACAGGAAAAAAAAGAGGACTGAGCACGCCCCCATTCTCATCGACGGGACTGTAGTGGAATAGGTTCAGAGCTTCAAGTTCCTTGGTTTCCACATCACCAACGAACTATCATGGTCCAAACACACCAAGACAGTCATGAAGAGGGCACGACAAAGCCTATTCCCCCTCAGGAGACTGAAAATATTTGGCATGGGTCCTCAGATCCTCAAAAAGTTCTACAGCTGCACCATCGAGAGCATCCTGACTGGTTGCATCACCGCCTGGTATGGCAACTGCTCGGCCTCCGAACGCAAGGCACTACAGAGGGTAGTGCGTACGGCCCAGTACATCACTGCGGCCAAGCTTCCTGCCATCCAGGACCTCTATACCAGGCGGTGTCAGAGGAAGGCCCTCAAAATTGTCAAAGATTCCAGCCTGTCTCCAGACTGTTCTCTCTGCTACCGCACGGCAAACGGTTTCGGAGCACCAAGTCTAGGTCCAAAAGGCTTCTCAACAGCTTCTACCCCCAAGCCATAAGACTCCTGAACAGCTAATCATGCTTACCCGGACTACTTGCACTGCCCCCCCACCCCCACCCCATCTTTTTACGCTGCTGCTACTCTGTTAATTATTTATTTGTAGTCACTTTAACTCTACCCACATGTACATATTACCTCAACTACCTCAACTAGCCGGTGCCCCCGCACATTGACTCTGCACCGGTACCCCCCTGTATATAGCCTCCCTTATCCAGAGCGACTTACAAAATGGTGCATTCAACTTATGATAGCCAGTGGGACAACCATTTTTAAAAAGAGGGGGGGTGGGGAACGGGGGGTAGAACGATTACTTTATACTATTCCAGGTATTCCTTAAAGAGGTAGGGTTTCAAGTGTCTCCGGAAGGTGGTCAGTGACTCCGCTGACCTGGCGTCGTGGGGGAGCTTGTTCCACCATTGGGGTGCCAGAGGAGCGAATAGCTTTGGCTGGGCTGAGCGGGAACTGTGCTTCTGTAGAGGTAGGGGGGCTAGCAGGCCAGAGGTGGATGAACGTAGTGCCCTCGTTTGGGTGTAGGGTCTGATCAGAGCCTGAAGGTGCCGTTCCCCTCACAGCTCCGTAGGCAAGCACCATGGTCTTGTAGTAAATGCGAGCCTCAACTGGAAGCCAGTGGAGGTTTAATGGCACAGGCAGGGAGCCCAGCCAACAGCGAGTTGCAGTAATCCAGACCGAGATGACAAGTGCCTGGATTTGGACCTGTGCCGCTTTCTGTGTAAGGTAGGTTCGTACTCTGCGAATGTTGTAGAGCATGAACCTGCAGGATCGGGTCACCGCTTTGATGTTAGCGGAGAACGACAGGGTGTTGTGCAGGGTCATGCCAAGGTTCTTTGGACTCTGGGAGGAGGACACAATGGAGTTGTCAACAGTGATGGCAAGATCATGGAGCGGGCAGTCCTTCCCCGGGAGGAAGAGAAGCTCCGTCTTGCTGAGGTTCAGCTTGAGGTGGTGATCCGACATCCACACTGATATGTCTGCCAGACATGCAGAGATGCGATTCGCCACCTGGTTATCAGAAGGGGGAAAGGAGAAAATGAATTGTGTGTCGTCTGCGTAGCAATGATAGGAGAGACCATGTGAGGATATGACAGAGCCAAGTGACTTGGTGTATAGAGAGAATAGGAGAGTGCCTAGAACTGAGCCCTGGGGGTCACCAGTGGTGAGAGCACGTGGTGTGGAGATAGATTCTCGCCACGCCACCTGGTAGGAGCGACCTGTCAGGTAGGACGCAATCCAAGAGTGAGCAGCGCCGGCGATGCCCAACTCGGAGAGGGTGGAAAGGAGGATCTGATGGTTCACAGTATCAAAGGCAGCAGATAGGTCTAGAAGGATAAGAGCAGAGGAGAGAGAGTTAGCTTTAGCAGGGCGGAGAGCCTCCGTGACACAGAGAAGAGCAGTCTCAGTTGAATGACCAGTCTTGAAACCTGACTGGTTTGGATGAAGAAGGTCATTCTGAGAGAGATAGCAGGAGAGTTAGCTAGAGACGGCACGCTCAAGAATTTTGGAGAGAAAAGAAAGAAGGGATACTGGTCTGTAGTTGTTGACATCGGAGGGATCGAGTGTAGGTTTTTTGAGGAGGTGTGCAACTCTCGCTTTCTTGAAGACGGAAGGGACATGGTCAGCGGTCAAGGATGAGTAGATGAGCGAGGTGAGGTAAGGGAGAAGGTCTCCGGAAATGTTCTGGAGAAGAGAGGAGGGGATAGGGTCAAGCGGGCAGGGTGTTGGGCGGCCGGCCGTCACAAGTCGCAAGATTTCATCTGGAGAGAGAGGGGAGAAAGAAGTCAAAGCATAGGCTAGGGCAGTGTGAGCAGGACCAGCGGTGTCATTTGACTTAATAAATGAGGATCGGATGTCGTCAACATTATTTTTAAAATGGTTGACGAAGTCATCCACAGAGAGGGAGGAGGGAGGGGGAGGAGGAGTCACCTGGAATGCATTTCAATTAACAGATGTGCCTTGTTAAAAGTTAATTTGTGGAATTTATTTCCTTCTTAATGCGTTTGAGCCAATCTGTTGTGTTGTGACAAGGTAGGGGTGGTATACAGAAGATATCTCTATTTGGTAAAAGACCAAGTCCATATTATGGCAAGAACAGCTCAAATAAGAAAAGGGAAACAACAGTCCATCATTACTTTAAGACTTGAAGGTCAGTCAATCTGGAAAATTTCAAGAACTTTGAAAGTTTCTTCAAGTGCAGTAGCAAAAACCATCAAGCGCTATGATGAAACATGCTCTCATGAGGACCGCCACAGGAAAGGAAGACCCAGAGTTACCTCTGCTGAAGAGGATAAGTTCATTAGAGTTAACTGCACCTCAGATTGCAACCCAAATAAATGCTTCACAGAGTTCAAGTAACAAACACATCCAAGCCTCCGGATTGGCGCAGTGGTCTAAGGCAATGCATCGCAGTGCTAGCTCTGCCACTAGAGATCCTGGTTCGAGTCCAGGCTCTGTCGCAGCCAGCCGCGACTGGGAGACCCATGGGGTGGCGCACAATTGGCCCAGCGTCATCCAGATTAGGGGAGGGTTTGGCCGGCAGGGATGTTCTTGTCCCGTCGCGCATTAGCTACTCGTGTTTAGTGTTCCTTGAATTCTAAATAAAGCGCTGACACGGTCACGAAGTGTACAGTGTTTCCTCCGACACATTGCTGCAGCTGGCTTCCGGTTTAAGCGGGCATTGTGTCAAGAAGCAGTGCGGATGATCTCTACATGTGTGGTTCCCACAGTGAAGCATGGAGGAGGAGGTGTGGGGGTGCTTTGCTGGTGACACTGACAGCGATTTATTTAGAATCCAAGGCACACTTAACCAGCATGGCTACCACAACATTCTGCAGCGATACACCATCCCATCTGGTTTTCACTTAGTGGGACTATAATTTGTTTTTCAACAGGACAATGACCCAAAACACACCTCCAGGCTGTGTAAGGGCTATTTGACCAAGAAGGAGAGTGATGGAGTGCTGCATCAGATGACCTGCCCTCCACAATCAACCGACCTCAAACCAATTGAGATGGTTTGGGATGAGTTGGACCGCAGAGTGAAGGAAAAGCAGCCAACAAGTGCTCAGCATATGTGGGAACTCCTTCAAGACTGTTGGACAAGCATTCCAGGTGAAGCTGGTTGAGAGAATGCCAAGAGTGTGCAAAGCTTTCATCAAGGGTGACTATTTGAAGAATCTCAAATATAAAATATATTTTGATTTGTTTTACAATTTTTTGGTTACGACATGATTCCATATGTGTTATTTCATAGTTTTGATGTCTTCACTATTATTCTACAATGTAGAAAATAGTCTAAATAAAGAACAACCCTTGGATGAGTAGGTGTGTCCAAACGTTTTACTGGTACGGTATTTCTGATATATAATGAAATAAAATTCATTTAAAATACACTAAGATGTTCAAATGTTCATAAATGACCAGCTGGGTCAAATAATAATTACAGTGGTTATAGAGGACCAGCAGCACGGCAAGGTATCATGTCCGGTCAACAGGTCAGGGTCCATAGTCACAGGCAGAAAGCAGAAACAGGATCAGCAGCACGACCAGGTGGACTGGGGACGGGGACAGCCAGGAGTCGTCAGGCCAGGTAGTCCTGAGGCATGGTCCTGGGGCTCAGATACTCCGGGAGGGGAGAGAGAGAGAGAGATAGAGAGAGATGGGAGAATTAGAAGGAGAGTACCTAAGATCACACAGGACACCAGATAAGACAGGAAAATGACACCAGCTAGGCCAGGCTGACCCTACCCCCCTGGCACATAGACTATTGCAGCATAGACACTGAGACTGAGACGGGGTGTTAGTTGGATATAACCCCATCCACTTTGCCAAAACCCAGCCCCCACACCACCAATGGGATATCAACCGACCACTAACTTACTATCCTGAGACAAGGCAGAGTATAGCCCACGAAGATCTCCCCCACCGCACGAGTCCGAGGGGGCACAAAACTGACAGGAAGATCACATTAGCAACTCAACCAACTCAAGTTGAGTATAGTGAAAAAGGCACGACGTGATGAACACCTCCTAGGGACGGCATGGGAGAGCGTGAGCAATCAGGTGGCTCAGCCCCCGTAATAGGGTCAGAGGAGAGAGTGGAGCCGGCCAGGCAGAGACAGCAATGGTGGTTCATCACTCCGGTGCCTTGCCATTCACCTTCACACCCCTGGGCCAGACTACGCTCAATCAGGGGCGCAACTTTCACTGGGGACAGAGGGGACATGACCCCCCCCCACATTCTTAAATTGCATTTTTTGTCCCCCCCAGTTTTATCATTGCAGTGCTGAGCTAGTAGTGTGACTGACATGTAACGTTAGTTAATGTTTCATCCTCTCTTGGATCTCTCCCCTACTGGCTTCAAAGTCCTGTTTGAAGAGAATGAACTAGCTAGCTAGCTAGTTCGTAGCTACCACAGTCAGTTCAGCTCTAGCCTCTAGCTATCTGTCAGATAGTAGTATCTAATAGCTTTTGTGTGTATAGAAATGTTTTGTAGCCTTTTTGTCCTGTTTCAACAGAAGTAAATTAACTTGGCTAGTTTTCGCCAGTTGATGTACCATTAGAGCTAGCCAAAAGTTGGCTAACGTTATCTCACTAACTTTAGGTATTATTTTGGCCTCAATCACACTAGACCTGAATCAAATGATGAAACCAGCGGCCAAACGATTGAAGACCGATTTTCGGACGTTTTTTTGACAGTGCAATGTGAGTTTTTATTAGAGTCAGTATAGCAATGTAACGTTATAGCTAATTCCCTACTATTCACACTGACATGGTCTCCCGAGTGGTGCAGCGGTCTAAGGCACTGCATATCAGTGCTTGAGGCATCACTACAGACCCCCTGGTTCGATTCCAGGCTGTATCACAACCGGCCGTGATTGGGAGTTCCATAGAGCGGTGCACAATTGGCCCAGCGTCGTCCGGGTTTGGCCGTTGTCACAAAGTTTGGCCAAGACACCTTCTACGAGAGGAAGGAGTTTGCCCTGGACTTTATGAAAACACTGATCGAGGCAGATGTTCTGCTGGAGAAAGCACCGAAGTTCTCCACATAAAAAAATAATAATAATACTCCAAGCAAGGAGGGAGTGTTCCTGCAGCCTGCCGAGTATTCCTGCAGCATCCCATCTGCGCACTGAATACCTACATGAGGTCTACCCACACTACATCCAGAATATCAAAGATGCAGTGAAAGGCAAGGATCTCTACGTGATCTTGGACGAGACCACCGACGCCTGTGGGAGGTGTGCTCTGGCCATTCTACTTCAGCCAGTAGGGGAGAGATCCATAATGTTAGACTTGACCATTTTGGATAAAGTCAGCTTTACAAGAGTGTCCCAGACGTTGATATCCTTTCGGAGTAGCAATGGGGTGAGCTTCAATCAGGTGTGGGCCGTTGTATCAGATTCAGTCAGCTAGGAGATCCTGAAGGGCCTCTTTCCCAATACAACCCATGTGACATGTATTGCATATGGCCTAAACCTTGTTTTAGAGGTCTTGTCTGATGTGTTTGTGGAGATGATAACCTTGTGTGCTCTTGTTAAGAGGTATTTTTGCCAGGCCCCCCAGCATCTCCAACAGCACAGAGCGTTCATGCTGGAAAAGGATATCACTCCTGTGATGCCAGTCTACGCAGTACAGACCAGGCGGTGCTCATGGGTCAGTGCTGTGAAGTGACTGGAAGAGCCCATGGATATCCTCTCAGAGTTCCTGGGGAACCACAAATCCTTGCTGGAGGCCCAGCCTGTGTTCATCGTTGAACACAGTCTGGAGCTAGTGGTCCTCCTTAAGAAGCTGGAGAAGACATCAGAGCCATCCGCCCACAACATTGGCGACAAGCTGCAGGATCTATACAAGCTCTTGGAGTACGGCAGCACGGCAGAGGCAGATGACTGACATCACCACACCACCACTCAGCTGGAGGTACCTCCAGAGCAAGAGAGTGATGGGTGTGCAGAGCTCTTCAAGGCTGCCATGAGAGAATTGACATGCATATTATTAATGTTAGCTCTCTGTACATTTAAGGGCCAGCTCTGCTGCCCTGTTCTGGGCCAATTGTAATTTTCCTAAGTCCCTCTTTGTGGCACCTGACCACACGACTGGACTGTAGTCCAGATGCGACAAAACTTGTTGATAGCGATATTAAGAATGCAGAGCAGCGCTTTATTATGGACAGACCTCTCCCCATCTTAGCTACTGTTTAATCAATATGTTTTGACCATGACAGTTTACAATCCAGGGTTACACCAAGTAGTTTAGTCACATCAACTTTATCTATTTCCACATTATTCATTGCAAGATTTAGTTGAGGTTTAGGGTTTAGTGAATGATTTGTCCCAAATACAATGCTTTGGATGGTGTCTCGTAGATTGTCCCATTTCTGCTGGGCAAAGTTTAAACTTTATTGGGGTAAGTGGGAGAAAGAGAACTCTAGGGCACAAAGGAAGGCTGCAGCTTTTGTTGGGTCAGCTGTTTTGCTGCTGTTGATTCGTGGGACTATTTTTGGTTTGGCTCTGTGTAAAAAAAAAATCTGTAGCTTGACTCTACAGCACACGTGGGAGTCGTCTGTGTCACAGTATGCACTGTGAAAACTGTGGGTTTGGAGGATGTGTGTTCAAGTACGTGCCAGTGTTTTTTGATGATCTCTTCAAACTAGTATTGGAGCAAACAAAGTATTTTTCCACTTCATTTGTAGACACTTGTGTTGGGTTTCATTCTGGAATCTTTCAGATGCTCTGTTCGGCCACTCCTTGACGTAGCCCCTTTGTTTGAATTTGTTATTCAGGTGATTTGCGTGTTTATCAAAGTAATCTTGTTTGCTACACAGTCTACGTACACAGTTTTATTGGCTGATCGGGAGAATCCTTTTTAGGGGTTGTGACGTCACGAGAGGCTACACAGCTTTCAGCGGGATTGCTCAAGTAGTGCAAGGAGACCAGGTTCAACCAAAACAAGGATTTTATTAAAGGTCTTGGGAAACTAACGAAAGTATAACACAATTCTGTTCTCTGGTGGCTCTTTAAGGGTTAACAGTTCAGGGATGTCTCTTCCACATCCAAAATCATAACTCTCCCTCGCGCAAATAACTTTTCCCCAGTCTTACTGTATTCCACGTTGCAGCTAGTGGCCATCCCAGCAAAACGTCCTTCCAAATGTCCCACACGTATTTCCACAGGTGCATATATCCACAGGTGAGTATTTCCCAAAGGTAAGTATCTCCAAATCCTTATATTCCTCATGGAAGTGGACGTGCAGCACTCTTGTCCTCCAGAGAGCCCAGGTTGGAGACTGTGTCTCTTCCCTTCCACCAAACCTTCAGCTCATCAGCTCCTCATTTGTTTTAGCTGCGTGGGAAGATTGGCCATAGAGGGGTGGAGTTCCCGACCATACCAGCAGATGGAGCCATAGCTGTCTGGGTTTGCAGCCACCTCAGGGGGATGTAACGTCCCTCCAGGACACAGCCTCTCGTGACATCACAGGGTAAAGGATGGAAACTGTCTCCCCTCTGTCCATTGGTTTTCTGTACAGATCTGTGCCAAAACCGTTACCCTCTCTAGTGATGACAATGTCAAGAAAATGTATCCGTTTTTTTATTATACAGTGAGGGAAAAAAGTATGATGTTGAATTTCAGGTATTCGTTGCAGCTGTTTAAAAAGTCATAAAAGCTCAGCAGTTAATGTATTTCTCCAAGAAAACATGGGCTAGGATTCTGTCTGAGCCAGCTGTGGGAGGTACTCTTGCTCCCAGCAGGGTGTTTTTTTTTTACAGAAAAACCTACTCTATTTCCCTGGTTCCTCAGGAGGCTTCTCTGCCAGAAAAAGGTATAGTCCTTTTGTCTTAGGGAGCCTGATGAGTGAAGTCGGGTTTCCTGTAAGATGGAAATGTCAAATTTGTTGTTTCTTAAGTTTGTTGTTTCTTAAGTTTGTTGTTTATGACTACGGTCTTGTGGGCATCGCTTATTTCTTGTAGGTTGTCGGGTAGTCCAGCTGTCATGGTGCTGATGTTCCAGCATCCCAGACGTAATGCTGGTGTTTTCACTTTTTGTTTGTTTTGTTTGGTGCGCTGGTTTACATCCCACTTGTTGGGATAAATCCCTGCTTCATGCACCCAATGAAGCAGGTGGGCTGTGGCTGGACAGCACCTAATTGACTGGGGCTCCCCAGCTTAAGGCAGGCAGTAGCTGTCCATTGAGATCTGGGCATCTCTCCCACCGTCAGAGGCAGCCCCTGTTGCCCATCTCTACACCAATTAAGAAAGGGCTTAAAAACCTGCAACTGCTGACCCCCCCGTGTTGTTTCTTCGCTGCACAGTTAAGCTGGAGTTTCCTCTCCAGGGCACAATAAGCCTGGGCAAGGTGTATGGAGGCTCTGTGTTGCTCTCTATTTTTGTTTAGCTGACTGATAAGCATGTGCAAATATGTCTATCTCTCAAAAGTTTAGATGTGTATTTATGAGGCGTGGGAATGAATCAATACTTCAGAAAACAGTGACCAAAACCTTGGAAAAAGTGCCCAAGAAAAGAAAAGCAACAAGCCCCGCTTCATGTGTATTTACTCATGCATGTTTCCTAACCTGAGCTGAAACAGGGTGAGAGACCATACATGGCATCTTTAGCCCCAGAGTGGCGAGAGCAGATTAGTGGAGCGGAGAGACAGGGTGTTCTAATAGACCGCCCTCAGCTCTCCCCCTCCCTCTCTCTTTCTCTGTGGCTATTCATGGGTCAGCGTTTGTGTCTGTTCCTTCACGTAGCACAGGGGCCAGGGAAAGTTTAGAGGAAACAGGGACCTGTGGGGAGGAAAGCAGGACTTTATTAAGAATGATAAGAACCAAAACACAGTCAAAATAAATCTGAATTAAGAAGAAGAGAACCCAAGGACTTCCTCCCCTTTTCAGCGCTTTCATCAACCCCTTGGCACAGGTGCTACTACTTCGGCATTGAGGTGAGGGGAGCACCATGAGGCGAGTCCGGTTGGGCTGGGGGCTGATGGTGGCCAGCATAGCGGGTGCTAGTGGAGGAGAAGGAGATGGAAGTGGTAGAGGGCAGAGACGCACAGGAGGAGACAAGCGCAGGAGGCTCCATCGTGTCCAGCACGGTCACTGCAGCTCCACCTTCATCCTACCTGAGACGGAGAGCTGTCAGGTCAACCCGGACCAATATGGCGCCGCCAACGTGGTTCAAAGGGACACACCACCCTCTGCAGAGAGCGAATGGTCCACCCAGAAACTGCAGCACCTGGAGACCGCCATGGAGAACAACACTCAATGGCTGCAGAAGGTAAGAGCTGATACTGTACCTGTACTCGAGTTCAGCAAGAGGACCAAGAGCAAGAGCACAGAAAAGAAAAGTAGAACAGTATCATGTGCAGTGGTCCTCAGTGAGCAATGATGAATGTAGACCACACGCATGTTTCCCTTAGCTTCCACCTGAAGTTTGGGGTGCCATCCAGGACCTGTATACCAGGCGGTGTCAGAGGAAGGCCCTCAAAATTGTCAAAGACTCCAGCCACCCTAGTCATAGACTGTTCTCTCTGCTAACGCACGGCAAGCGGTACCGGAGTGCCAAGTCTAGGTCCAAAAGACTTCTCAACAGCTTCTACCCCCAAGCCATAAGACTCCTGAACAGCTAATCATGGCTACCCGGACTATTTGCACTGCCCCCCCACCCCATCCTTTTTACGCTGCTGCAACTCTGTTAATTATTTATGCATAGTCACTTTAACTCTATCCACATGTACATATTACCTCAACTACCTCAACTAGCCAGTTCCCCCGCACATTGACTCTGCAACGGTACCCCCCTGTATATATATAGCCTCCCTACTGTTATTTTATTTTACTTCTGCTCTTTTTTTTCTCAACACTTTTTGTTGTTGTTGTTTTATTTTTACTTTTTTTGTTAAAAATAAATGCACTGTTGGTTAAGGGCTGTAAGTAAGCATTTCACTGTAATGTCTGCACCTGTTGTATTCGGCGCATGTGACCAATACAATTTGATTTGATTTGATTTGATTTGATTTGAAAATCTCAGTGCTTGCTGATGGGGTTCTTTGATATGAAGTAACCAAGAACTAAAGTTCAAATGGAATATGTATACAGTCTACATTCATCATCATTACAATACTGCACCAGAGTAGCAATGATAATCAAGCTTCAACAATGTACAAATTGTTTGTTACAGTGCTGATTTTGAAAATCATATCTCAAGATATCAACTTTAATGAACCAAGTGAACGTTTGATTTTTTTCAGTTGTCCACTATAATTGGCCCTAGAAGTGAATTCCAACTGTGCTCAACAAATGTGAAACCGACCCAGAAGAAGAAAAGGAAATTGCTTTGAAATATCTCAGTTCAACTCTGCATTCAGGAGTTCAAATATTGAATTGTGCTTCATTGGGATTATGCTTACGGGGATTCATCAAACAAATGGTGAATGGAAGAATGAACTGTGTGTGTGTGTGTGTGTGTACGTGCAAGTCAACGGCTTGCCAAAGACATGGATCAAGTAGTATAGAGCTCAAGACTGCCTCACCTCAACAGGAGAGAGGAGGACAACCCTTGACCTTCTGGATTCACAGAGGTCAGCTTAACATATCAAATCACTGCAGAAAATATCAGAGCAAGTTTACCCAACTTTCAACTTAAATTCAATAAATATTTTACCGTTGCATTTTACTTTTTCCTACTGAAAACCAAATATCGCTTAGGGCCCCCAAAAGGCTATAGGTGCCTCTGATCACTGGCTACAGAAAGTGTAAATAAGCTCTACCAAAGAATGGGGAGGGAGAGAGAGAATGGAGAAGGCATAGGAAGCCATTTGAAGTTTTTGCTTATTTTTGAGTCATGGCTGTGGCCAAAGGCTTCTCTGGAAAAGAGCTCTGCCACCATCAAAGACACAGGGATCGGTGATTGTATGTCCCATTTTAAATAGCTTAAGATATGGCCGGGCCCCAGGTGGCACTGAGTGAAAGGTCTGCCGTTTGCTAAGGGAGGAAATCACAATTATGATGCAGTCAAAGCTATAACCACTTGTGCTCTCAAATCGTATCTTGATGTCGATTATATTTTTGCATTCAAGCCTCCATTTTGGATTTGTTCCTCTCTTTCGACACTGTGCAGGTCTCCATCTCTTCCACTAGTATTCTCATTTTGATACCTACATACCTGGAACTGACACTATTTTGTTTAAAGGACATTTTAGCGCAGATGGCCTCCTACCATTTCTTTGACATTTTCTCAGATCTGCAGCTATCACTTTTGAATTTTAGTAGTCATGTCGTCCTTCGCAGAAATCTGAGGTTTAACTGATGCCCAAGCACACACACAGACTTATACTGATGCGGACACTCTCCAAATGCTGGCTCCCTCGACATATCCCGCAAACTGAAATATCTCTACCTCAAAGAAACCAGACTACAACTACATGGCACCACTTTGAGTGAGTATGTAAGGTAGAAAAGGATCCCAAGAGCTCCATATTCAGAAGGTACCTACTCTGAGTCGCAAGGATGAGGAATTCTGCACCAAGTGGTATGAGGTCCTGAACAAAGTCTCCTTGGACTTTATGGTTCTTATTATTGAACACACACATCAGGAACTTACCAAAACTAAGACGGAGATCAATGAAGTCAAAGAGATTGTGAAAACCTCAATGCAACCAGAACCTTTTAAAGCTCTGGAAGAAGATCTCAGAATTTTGACCACCCAATTCCATGACAATCTACAAAAGACGAAGATAAGCAAACTGAAGAGAGATACTATGGATTACCACAATGACAGGGAGTATCCATGGAGGCTAAAGGCACCATCACATGGTAAACCCAAGAAGCAAGTCCGTTTCAAGGGACAGCCATCATACACCTCTTGCTCCAGCACTTCCGAATTCCAATCCGACTCTGACCAGGATTTTCAACGGGAAGGAGAGCGACACAGCCCCAGAGCACAATCAAGACCCCAACAGCACTGCTACAAGCACAGACAAAGAGGACGCGGAGGGGGTGACGCAGGATGGCGAGAAAGACTAAAGCACCGGCCGAGCAGCAGGACTAGAACTTAATCTTCAACCTGTCCGACAAACAACCTGACACCACCAACCAATTTAGGCTAAGATTAGAGATGTTTAAATTCTATAGATCCATCAAGCTTAAATATTTCTACAACAAGACAATGTGCAGGTGTATAATCCCCCCACTGAATCCACACAACAAACCACTCTGTCAAGGTAGATGTAGGTGGGTGTGGTGGTGGAATCAGGCGCAGGACGCAGAACGTTAGTCCAAAAGACTTTAGTAGAGCACAACAAAACAATCACGAATAAATGCCCTGAGGCAAAACTCCGCACGTAGGCAAATAACAACGGGCGCACAAACAGGTGCGCAAAACACTCCAAACAAATGGAGAAAATGCTCAACCGAGCAAACAGTGGAAATACAGCCTACCGGCACGACAGTAAAACAATCACACACAACACTAGACAAACACAACGAGAACTTAAAGGACACTAATTACACTAAACGATAACAGGTGTACAACAATCAGACAAAAGCAAACGAACATAGAAACATGCAACGGTGGCAGCTAGTATTCCGGAGACGACGAACGCCGAAGCCTGCCCGAGCAAGGGAGAGAGGCAGCCTCGGCCGAAACCGTGACACACTCTAAGGGCTCTATTTTAACAAACCTAACGCAATGGTAAATCTAAGCACAGGTGGTAGCGGTATAGGTTTTTGATGAATAAACAAGTTGTGGGTGTGTCGAGGCTTGGCCCCTCACTGGCCAATCAGAACGTGGTCCATGGCGAAATATGTGGTTGCTTCATGTTGTGTATTTACGGTCTTTTATGTATTGCCTTGGAATCAACTCCAATTCCAAATTTAGTCCGTTATAGTTTGTTAAATGGCTTACAGAAACGAAATAACAAAATGTAGACCTATCTTTGCTAAATACGTTAAATTGAACCCATTTGCAGTCCACATTGTTCTAAGTAATTGCATGGTTTCAATAGCATTCACACTGATATAAAAGCTAGGCCTACTGTAAATTGCATTATGGCTGAGTATGGACATGTCAAATATTGTCAATAAGAAAGATTAAATTAATTATTGATAAAGCCTAAAAATAAAAGAAACAACTTGTTTTAAATAGGCTACAGTGCCTCCGGAAAGTATTCAGACCCCTTGACTTTTTCCACATTTTGTTACGTTACAGCCTTATTCTAAAATGGATTAAATAAATAAAAATCCTTAGCAATCTACACACAATACCCCATAATGACAAAGTGAAAACAGGGTTTTAGAAATATTTGCAAATGTATAAAAAAATTTAAAACTGAAAAACTTTTTCCACATTTTGTATTCAGACCCTTTGCTATGAGACTCAAAATTGAGCTCAGGTACATCCTGTTTCCATTGATCATCCTTGAGATGTTTCTACAACTTGGTTGGAGTCCACCTGTGGTAAATTCAATTGATTGGACATGATTTGGAAAGGCACATACTTGTCTATATAAGGTCCCACAGTTGACAGTGCATGTCAGAGCAAAAACCACACCATGAGTTCGAAGGATTGTATCGAGGCACAGATCTGGGGAAGGGTACCAAAATATTTCTGCAGCATTGAAGGTCCCCAAGAACACAGTGGCCTCCATCATTCTTAAATGGAAGAAGTTTGGAAACACCAAGGCTCTTCCTAGAGCTGGCTGCCTGGCCAAACGGAACAATTGGGGGAGAAGGGCCTTGGTCAAGGAGGTGACCAAGAACCCGATGGTCACTCTGACAGAGCTCCAGAGTTCCTCTGTGGAAATGGGATAACCTTCCAGAAGGACAACCATCTCTGCAGCCCTCCACCAATCAGGCCTTCATGGTAGAGTGCCAGACGGAAGCCATTCCTCAGTAAAAGGAACATGACAGCCCGCTTGGAGTTTGCCAAAAGGCACCTAAAGGACTCTCAGACCATGGCAAACAAGATTCTGTGTTCTGATGAAACCAAGATTGAACTCTTTGGCCTGAATGTCAAGTGTCACGTCTCAAGGAAACCTGGCACCATCACCATCATGCTGTGGGGATGTTTTTCAGCGGCAGGGACAGCGACCTGAGTGGCCCAGCCAGAGCCCGGACTTGAACCCGATCGAACATCTCTGGAGAGACCTGAAAATAGCTGTGCAGCGATGCTGCCCATTCAACCTGACAGAGCTTGAGTGGATCTGCAGAGAAGAATGGGAGAAACTTCCCAAATACATGTGTGCCAAGCTTGTAGTGTCATACCCAAGAAGACTCGTGGCTGTAATTGCTGCCAAATGGTCTGAGTACTTATATGATTGATAGTTCAGGGTTTTAATGCAAAAAACTCTAAAAACCTGTTTTTGCTTTGGCATTATGGGGTATTGTGTGTAGATTGATGAGATCTTTTTATTTTTTAAATCCATTTTAGAATAAAGCTGTAACGTAACAAAATGTAGACAAAGTCAAGGGGTCTGAATACTTTCCTATTGCACTGTATTTAATGCGATTTCGATGAGAACCTATGGCCAAATGCTCAAGACAGGCTTGATGCAAATTAGACCCTGCTAAACATTGTTTCTTTCATTTGATTACATTGTGAAAGATGTCTTCAATTATCACGCCTTTGATCACATGGCATAGAAATGATGGACATTTTATGTTCAGTCAATTTTAATGGGTAGTGCAAGTGTATTGCCTAATGTTAAAACAGTGTAATGTACTGTAATTTACAGTACTGTAGCATACTACATTCAAAAGGCAATTTTAAAGCATGTATCTTACATTTTTTTAACTATTGGATTAACTGGTTGTTAGAAGAACTAAATTGATTAAATTGATTATGTTGTATTTTGGTGATTAATCCTTTGTACTCATTATATTTCACAGTAAACGTATATATTTTTTTATCAATGGTTGTGTTGTGAAAGATGTCTACAAACAAAATGAATGCACAATGAAAGGATTTGAATGTAAGATTGCGTTACAAGTGTTACCAGTTTGGAGTGTGGTACTAAGAGTTTAAAAAATTCACCACATGCTTGTGAAAATAGCACCAAAGCGATTTAAAACAACTGTAATGTACCACATGACAAAGGAATGGAGGCTTTGAAGTTATTTTTGGAACAGAGAAGGGACACAATGCCCTCTACTGGCTTTCTGTTGGACCTGCCAACAATCCTTCTGTATAAGAATTGTTTTTGTTTCAAGACTTATTATTTACAAGAACAGGGAGTGGCTATGGGCTCTATTTTCTGTCCTGACTATTCATGTTTGTTTAAGGGTTAGCTGGAAGATAAGTTCATTTGGCACAATAACCCTTTCTCCCAACATACTTATGTGGAAAATATATATTGATGCTGTGTTTCTCGATTGGAAGAGTCCCCTCAATGCATTTGATGATCTTGTTGCTCACCTTAATGATCTGGCTCAATCTATCAAATTCACAGCTGAGATTAGCCAGAGCGAGATATATTTCCTTGATACCCTTGTGTGCATTGACTCAGGTTCCTTGTCTACTACTTTGTGTACCAAGCCAACATACAAGAACAGTATCCTAAATGCTTCTAGTGCACATCCCACATTTCTGAAAAAGGGATTACTGTATACACAATTTCTGAGGCATTTGTACTATTGCAACAGACATTGAAAATGAGGCTATGAAAATGTATAGACAGTTTGAGGCCCGTTCATACCCTAAAGAATGGCTTGATGATGCCCTTAGTAGGGTACGTAACATTGATGCCACCTCAACCAGAAGGGATAAGGGTAAAAATAATAACATTCTTGTGTCTGTACTACTGCATATTCTCCTTCAAGTGATGACATCAAGGGAGCCATTAAGAAACATTAGGATACGAATTGAGGCTGTTCTGAGGGCAAAAGTGGGTGCCACTCAATATTTGCAATGTGTTCCTAATGTTTTGTACACTCAGTATACCTTATCTCTTGTCCAGGCAATAAGCAATACGTGGGCAAAACCAATAGAGAGATAAGAACACGTGTTATTGAACACAAGAGTGCTGTAAGGAGAAATTACCCAAAATCCCCTATTGCACATCATTTCTCAGAGGCCGGTCACCCCGTCTCCTCCATGTCCTTCTGTGCTATACAGCAGATAAAACGTTCACGTAGGGGTGGTAATCTTGAACTGAGTCTTCTCCAGACAGAATGCAGGTGGATGTTCTATTAAAAAACCCTCCACCCATTAGGCATGAATGAAGAATTAGTTTGAAGTGTTTTCTGTAACTTGTTAATTGCCTTTGACTTGTGCTCAATATACCCCCATCTAGTGGCCTCTCGCGTCGCCTCTTCCTCTCTGACTAATCATGCCTTTGTTTAATGTACTTGTTTGCATGTATGTATATCTGCTCACCAGATTACGTAACATATGCAATTAACCTCGAATAGAAGCCTGGTGTGTGTGCTCACCATTTATTTTACACTGATGATGGCTTGATGCCGAAACGTTTGTGTTTTTGTTTTCACCCTTTATTATGCATCTTTCTGCACTATTCATTTTTGGGAAAAGTGATGTCCAAATAAAACATTAAAATGTTTGCAATTAAGCCTCCGTTTTGGATTTATTCCTCTTTTTCGACAGTGTGCTGGTCTCCATCTGTTCCACTAACTTATGCTGATTTCACGACTTCCTCCGAAGCTGCCTCCTCTCCTGGTTCGGGCAGGCTTCGGCGTTCGTCGTCACCGGCCTTCTAGCCACTGCCACTCCTCATCTCATCATTCCATTTGTTTTATCTTGTTTATTACACACACCTGGTTCATATCCCCTCATCAGTACTTGTATAAGTTTTCCCTCTGCGCCCTTGTCCTTGTGTGTGATTGTTTATTGTGAGGAGAGTGTAACTTGGTTGAGCTCTGTGTATTTTGTATTGCCGGGGTAATTCTCCCCGTGTGCCTGTTTGGTTCTTGTGCACCTGTTTTGCGCACTGGACTGTTTGACGCAATTCTGCGTAACTCTGTATTCCAGAATCAATTCTATATTCTGTGATTTACCCTCCTGCGCCTGACTCCTTCAAATCACCCATCAGAGCTGAACAAAAATATATACGCAACATGCAACAATTTCAAAGATTTTACTGAGTTACAGTTCATTTATGGAAATCAGTAAATTGAAGAATAAAAATATTTGGCCCTAATCTATGGATTTTACATGACTGGGAATACAGACATGCATCTGTTGGTCACAGATACACTACCGGTCAAAAGTTTTAGAACACCTACTCATTCAAGGGTTTTTCTTTATCTTTACTATTTTCTACATTGTAGAATAATAGTGAAGACATCAAAACTAGGAAATAACACATATGGAATCATGTAGTAACTTCAAATTGCCACCCTTTACCTTGATGACAGCTTTGCACACTCTTGGCATTCTCTCAACCAGTTTCATCTGGAATGCTTTTCCAACTGTCTTGAAGGAGTTCCCACATATGCTGAGCACTTGTTGGCTGCTTTTCCTTCACTCTGCAGTCCGACTCATCCCAAACCATCCCAATTTGGCTGATGTCGGGGGATTGTGGAGGCCAGGTCATCTGATGCAGCACTCCATCACTCTGTGTTGGGTCAATTTCCTGTTGAAAAAACAGAGCCCACTAAGCCCAAACCAGATGGGATGGCGTATCGCTGCAGAATGCTGTGGTAGCCATGCTGGTTAAGTGTGCCTTGAATTCTAAATAAATCAATGACAGTGTCACCAGCAAAGCACCCCCAATGGAATGTTGTTCCACTCCTCTTCAATGGCTGTGCTAAGTTTCTGGATATTGGCGGGAACTGGAACACACTGCCGTACACATCGATCCAGAGCATCCCAAACATGCTCAATAGGTGACATGTCTGGTGAGTTTGCAGGCCATGGAAGAACTGGGACATTTTCAGCTTCCAGGAATTGTGTACTGATCGTTGCAACATTGGGACGTGCGTTATCATGCTTAAACATGAGGTGATGGCGACGGATGAATGGCACGACAATGGGCCTCAGGATCTCGTCATGATATCTCTGTGCATTCAAATTGCCATCGATAAAATGCAAATGTATTCGTTGTCTGTAGATTATGCCTGCCCATACCATAACCCCACCGCAACCATGGGGCAATCTGTTCACAACATTGACATCAGCAAACTGCACGCCCACACGACACCATAAACGTGGTCTGCGGTTGTGAGGACGGTTGGATATACAGCCAAATTCTCTAAAACTCCAAAACTTGAGACATTTGTGGCAAACTGCACATTTTAGAGTGGCCTTTTATTGTCTCCAGCACAAGATGCACATGTGTAATGATCATGCTGTTTAATCAGCTTCTTGATATGCCACACCTGTCAGGTGGATGGATTATCTTGGCAAAGGAGAAATGCTCACTAAGAAGGATGTAAACAAATTTGTGCACAGAAATATGCTTTTTGTGCATTTGGAGAATTTCTGGGATCTTTTATTTCAGCTGATGAAACATGGGGCCAACACTTTACATGTTGCGTTTATATTTTTGTTCAGTATATATTAAGTGGCTAGCTAGCTAGCATTAGCAACGTTTGGTGGTCAATGAGACTGAGAGCTAGCTAACCAGCCGAGTTAGCAAACAATGTAACAAAAGCATAATTTCGGATTCAAAAAAGACTCCATCAACAGGCTCTGCATTTTAGGAATCACAATGGAAGTACTCCTGGTGAACTTTGCAATGATTTAGCAATTTGCGACTAATTTCAGGAGAGCCATTTGAACGTAAACTTGTTTTAAAAATCAAAATGCGTTTTTTAGCAGAAATGCCTCTGGAACATGTGAACTTTCATGTGCCTTAATAACAAACTTGTATGCCATCTGTAAATACGAATACAATTGTTAAATTACGAGCCTAGTTGGTTTAGCCACAGAAAAAGACAGCAACCTTCCCGCTAGCCATGATTGGCTGAGATAATGAGTGGGCTGGAGAGATGAGTTCGGATTGGTCTGCCATGTAGCAGGCTTCTGTCTATAATATGAGCTGGACAGTATGTGTAGGTAATCCTTTCTATCACGGCTTTTTTGAAACATATCACGTAGTAGAACTGCATAAGTGTTGCTCTCCACTTTCTGGAGGACCTAGTTTTGAAATCAGTGGAATTAGAGTATGTTAGCTAAGGAGATGGATAAAATTATTGCGTTTGATTGCAAATATGCAGACGGAATCGAAAAGAGAAGACACAGAAGGCTGTTGTGTAAAACACCTGTCTTCGGATTACATCTTCAAACTAAGGGCAACCATGGCATCCGTGACAGAGAGGGAGATGCATCCATCCATGTATACGGGTAAGAGAGTCTAGCTAACTACATTTTCAGATATTATACGTTTCTAATTTTGTCAGAATGTCGTTTTCATTTCAAGTTAAAGTGTACTGTTAGCTAGTTAACATTAGCTGGCTGGCTCGCTAGCTAACATTACGTGTATAATCTGTGTAGTAATATTATTTGTATCTCAGAGCCATTTGCATTGCTAGTTATAGCCTACTGTTAGCTAGCTAACATTGAACCTGGTTGGTTAGCTACCTGCACATTCATGCAGGGTAGTAACGTTATGAGTTGGGATTAGGATAATTGTTTAGCTAGTTAGCTACATGTCTAAACAAAAGACTCTGCTATGCAAGTAACTATTTCAATAGAATGTTTATGATGTCACTTCGACAGCTGTCGATAGACGTAGGTGGTAAATTTACTCTGGCTATCTACTCCGATTTCAGAGCACTCTCATCTGAGTGCGCCAGAGCGCAGAATAACTGACAAATTTACAAACGCTCAACACCCGTTGAATATGGCCGGTGTCAGTAAACGTTGGCAAAAAAGCATAAATAAATTGTTGCCAGCAGCATCACAGCCTAACCAGCTCTGCTAGGGCGAGTAAAATGGTCAGTGAGCTGTTCTCTCATTTGTGTCTGGAAGTAGCTAGGAAACTATCCAACGTTAGCCAGTTAGCTTGGGTGCTTGACTGCTGTTGTTAGGTCAGCACGCTCGGATTAACCCTACTTTTTGGCCAGAGCCACCAGTGGTTCGAAACGCTCTGTATTTACGAACTAGCAATCAGACAACGCTTTTTACGCAGTTTACGAATGCTCAGAGCACACTATGGCACTCCAAGTTAAATTTCCAAACACACCCGTAGTATAAGCCAGCCTTTAGTCTTGAAATCTTTGGTTGTTTAGTACATAGCCTCACATGTGAATCCTTAAACAGATGGGTGGGGCTAAAGCTTAAAAGGGTGTGAACAATGCTGAATGGGTGTAGACAAAGAAGAGCTCTCCAGTAGGTACCAAAACATTCAAAGGCCATTTTCTCAAAAGTTTATCAACTTTCAAAGCAGAATTACTTTCCCACTGTTCCTCAACTGTAGTGTATGATATACCATTTTCTAGCTCTGCGTCTCTACTTTTATCCAATGTAAAAAACACAATTTCAAATGTAGCTACATAAGACCGAATCGAGCCGGTCGGTCACAATTAAACATTTATTATAATTTTTTTAAGCCCTAACTGGCTTTCATGCAGTTGCTATCCATTGGAGCCCCACGATTGTTGGCAAAATTCTGGGGTTGGGCTTAGCGAAGGGTCAATTACGCTTTAATTGCACTTTAAAACGACCCTTTATAAGAGGAAATCCATGTAAACATTTTTGTCTATGATTCTTTGAATACGGCAGGTTTCTCCTAATGTAACAAACAGTGCATTAATTAGTCCCTGAAGCCTCAGTTAATAGGTTTTGTCTCTCGGTTCTCGCTGGTTTCATTTCCCTGCAGGGAGTGAATTGGAATGATTATTAATGATGGGAGGAAATGTTAGGAATAGTTTGGGAATGGTTTTGCTGCAGGCTGTGGAGTTTATGGAGAGTGTGTTTGCAGTGTCTTTAACGGCCTCATAAAGGCCCTTGTTACGGGACTCCCCTCTGATGCCAGATCCCAGATCAGCCTCCGCTGATTACCCGCTTATAAATCGGAAGGATTTGACTTCTGCAGAAACACGTCAAAAGCTCTTACAGCTCAGCAACATGTTCATGATGAGAACCCTTGTTCAAAGCCCCACACGAAATGCCATGCCCTTGACAATATGTGGAGGAGTGAACCAGGGGGTTGTAGTGACGCCTCAAGCACTGAGAGTGGCGCAGCGGTCTAAGGCACTGCATTTCAGTGCTTGAGGCGTCACTACAGACCCCCTGGTTCGATTCCAGGCTGTATCACAACTGGCCGTGATTGGGAGTCCCATAGGGTGGCGCACAATTGGCACAGCGTCGTCTGGGTTTTGCCGGTGTAGGCCGTCATTGTAAATAAGAATTTGTTCTTAACTGACTTGCCTAGTTAAATAAAGGTAAAATAAAATTCTGGGAAAATAGTATTTGAAAATCCTGCTGTGATTTGTACAGTTTGAGAGGCTGAAAGATCCTACAGTAAAATGTCTCATAATGGGAATCGAGTTCTTGAATAACTTTAGAAGCTTGCTTTTCATGTGGCATTGTCATACAATATTAAAGAAAGAGTGCGCAGATGGTAAGATACCTATGATTTATAGCAATATGCCGACATTGTACTGCACTTGACTTTTAAAGTCTGCCCTTGCGGTTTGTTTGAATCCTGGCCTTAATCCAGTGTGCGCCAATTTCACAGTCATACCCAGACTGGGGACAGGGCACTATGTTGTTGAACTAAGGGAGTTTGTGTGCATTGGGTTGGCTCAGATCAGTGGAGCAGGCCTACATGTGTCAAATAAACATTTCTCCCACGTTAATCATTCTTGACGATGTGTCTCAGAAATCCCAGAGACTGTGATAGTTGAGAGGGGCTGCACTCCCAGAGTTGTCGCCTGCAACAGCATCAGTCAACATTGGAGTGGAAGGAACCATCCCCACTATCAGTCTCCCAGACGGTGTTAAGGACTTCCGTCTCCTAACTCCCTCGTCGTTCGTTGGATTGAGTGTTGCTTCTGTCTCCGTTCCAACTGGTTTATGTCAGAACTATGACAGATAGAGCTAGGCTGGAGCTTCTAAGGCTGTCTCTACTGTATGATTGTGATATAAGAGTCTTTCATTTCTGAAAATCATTGCTCAAAACTAAACCATATCTCCTGATTGTCATGTATGCTGGCAAGAATGAGGGTTTACACATACTGTCTGGCCTTGCCTTGTCTTTCTGCTTTGTAAAGTCATTGAGCTTTTAAATAATGCTGAAATAGCCAAATATATTAGCGGCCCCTGTGCACATTGGTTCACTAATCAACCAACAGATTTCCCAATGGATGAACATGCTTACAGGGTTAATTTGGCAATTAGTATTTCCCATAGAAGAGGTCTTCAAGGAAGCAGTTAGCAGAAACACAAAAACATATTCAGCACAAAAACATAACTTCCTTGACAGCAACATCATGCATTTGGAAACAGACAGGGCCTGACATCGCTCTACCAGAATCTGATCTGAAATCAAATAGATTAGCTCTTAATCAAGCATGTAATCTGGACTGTATATATGTAATGCCTGGAGATCACATGCAAATAATGTAAGGCTGAGGCACAGCAGCAGGCTGGGTACCATAGGAACGGCTTGGAACGGAGCTCAAGGTAGGCCTATCAGTATGTTTGATGATGCCAGCTCTACACAGACACAAACTTGGTTCGCTGCTTGGATTTAAAAGGTCAGTGTGTAGTTTAACTGTTGTTCCTTATTTCCTTTTAGAGGGGGTGAGGTTGGTAGACACAAACTTAATTTGTTGCTTGGATTTAAAAGTTAGACCCTGCTCATCATGTAGTTTAACTGGTATTCCCTATTCCCTGTTTGAGGGTGCCAAGTGACACCCACTCCAAATAACTCTGACACCAACTCCAAGTGGCATTCACAACTTCTAAGGAAGTCCTAATATGGACACCATGCATGTGGGTGTTGGTAGCCTGGAGGCAGACAGAAAGGCCTGGGAGCTGTGTTGGCTGTTAATATACTGTGTCATGCTAATGATTCTGACACCATGACTGCATCCCATATGGAACCCTATTCTCTACATAGTGCACTACTTTTGATCAGGGCCCATCTAAAAGTAGTGCACTATGTAGGGAATAGGGTGCCATTTGGGACTCAACCAATGACTCAGAATAAAATGAGTGAGGATTCAATTACTAACCGTGAAACAGTGCGTCTGCCAAACAGTGAGAGTCTGGCGTCCAATCAGACTTTGAGAACGATTCCAATATTTCATCATTCATTAGACTAATGCAAATGCACTTGATCTTGGATATATTCTTGTTTTGGTTTCATGAACACAATTTATCAACAACTGCTTTGCCTTCCCCACTTTAGTCTAGCATTGCCAGGTACAATAATTTTTGAAATTGCTGTCGTCTTAATGTAGGAGCACAGCACCTGCTCGTACATCATTGGCATCTGTGTACAAAGAAAATGGAAATCTGGAGTGGCAAGCACTGGTGCGGAGACTGAAAGAGCTTTCGTCTTCTCAAAAGCCTCTTGACAATCTGGGCTACAACGGAAAGTGAGTTTGGGACTGGTCAAATCTGTAAGTGGGGCAATAACCTGGGCAACGTTCTTGCAAAATGGCCAGTAGTAGCCAGCCATCCCCGAGAATTGGCGCAGCTCCTGGTGAGAAGTTGGCACAGGAAGGTCATTGATGGCCTCACCCTTTTGCCATGACCGGTCTGACTTTTCCTTGCCCCACCACCTTCCCGAGATACTTCATTGTTACTTGGTCAATTTCAGTCTTTGACAGGTTAACTGTCAAGTTGGCAGACACAAATCGTTCGAACAGGCTCCTAATGTTCGGAAGGTGTTCTGGCCAGGTGGCACTAAATACCACCACATCATTCAAATACGCCTCTGCATTTTCCAGAACATGTAGCACGATGTGCATGAGCCTTTGAAACGTGGCTCCGGCATTTCATAAACCGAACAGAAGACGAAGGTAGGAAAACAAACTATCAGGAGTTACAAAAGCAGACCGCTCTTTGGCACGCTCATTGAACTTGCTAATGTACTTAGCAGCGCCAACATGGTCCACACAATCATTGACCCTGTGCAAAGGTTACGAGTCTGACTTAGTAACGGCATTGAGTTTGTGAAAATCTGAAAAACTGCAGAGAACCATCCACCTTAGGCACTAATATACTGGCCGAATTCCACAGACTGTTGCCATGTTGTGCAATGCCGGCTCATGCATGAACACCTCAATGCTGAGTTTCTCTCTCTTTTCAGGATTCCCTCGATAGGCATGCTGTTTGATTGGAGCAGAGTCCCCAACGTCAAAGTCATGCTCTAGTACATTTGTCTGAGTTGGCACATCTGAGAACAAACCCTGATATTCTTAAAGCAGTGCAACAATGTCACCTTTTTCCTCTGGAGACAATTGTGCCAGAAAGTCATCAGGGTTTTCCAGAACCTCTGAGTTACTCAACCGTCCCACAGGCACAGGGTGTATTGGGCTTTCCTCGTGCTCTCGAGGAAGACTATAGTCAATGGTGACGGCAGTGGCCACAGGCAGAGGATCACTACCCACCGGTTCCCACCGACTTCTCCGACTCAGCGCATTGGGAGAAGTATGGCTTCACCATGTTGACATGACACAACTGGGTTTTTTTCTGCTCTCTGGTGTGGCGGTGAGGTCATCCAGATCACAACCTTTTTTCTCTATGGTGTAAGGGACTGAAAAGCGATCTTGCCACGTTGACCCGGGAACGGGCAACAAAACTAGGACTTGGTCGCCAACATCGAAAGTGCTGCTTCGGGCCTTACGATCATACCAAACTTTCATTTTCGTTTGCGCCTTCTCCATATTCTCACTGGCAAACTCACAGGCGCAGTGCAATCCTTATCGAAAAGCACTAACGTGCTCCAACAGATTTGCTTTCTAGTTTGAGGTGTTGTCCTGCAATAACCTATCTTTCAGCAAGCTCAATGGACCTGACATGATGTCCAAACACGAGCTCATTCGGACTGAAACCCAGAGACTCCTGAACACCTCCCGTGCTGCAAATAGCGCTAAAGGCACCCCTTCATCCCAATCTTTCTAGGACTCAAAGCAGTAAGCTTTCAACATAGACTTCAAAGTCTGATGAAGTCTCAAGGGCGCCTTGAGACTGGGTGATATGCACTAGAGGGGCAATGGGTAACACCCAACTGCTGTAGCACTTGCTTGACGACCTTTGAGATGACATTTAAACCTTTGTCAGGCTGCACTACCTGCGGAAGTCCAAACATTAAAAATAATTTCACAAGTGCCTTAACAATACTGGGAACCATGATGTTCCTCAGTAGAATGGTCTCAGGGAAATGAGTGGCAGTGCACATGATGGTTAAGATAGATTGGTTACCACTCTTTGCTTTGGGCAAAGGACCAACACAGTCAACCAGAGCCCAGCTGAAAGGCTTGTCAAAACCAGATACAGGCTGCAAAGGTGCAAACGGCACAGTTTGGTTTAGTTTAGTTTACCCGTCAGCTGGATAATGCAACATGATTTACAATAAACCACAACATCTTGTTTCAGACCAGTCCAGAAAAAGTTACACAAGATACGGTTATAAGTCTTGTTGACCCCAAGATGACCTGTCATACTACCATCATGAGTCAGCCTCAGGATCTCTTGTCAGAGTGTACATGGAACAACAACTTGAAATATACTGGGCCAATCGTCTTCCTCAGAAGTGGCGTGGGAATGCCATTTCCTCATCAGAACACCATCTCTGTCAAAGTAACCCACACAAACTTCATGAACTCCTCCTCTGGACGTATCTCAGCAAAAAAAGGGGAGCGGGAAGCATCTTTTCTATGTTCAACAATTAGCTGCTTTCTAGACATCGAAGTGTCAACTGTAGGGACTATCTCTTCTTCCAGAGGCCCTATCAACTCGCTCAACTTTGGGGTTTTCAAAGGAGAGGTCAACTCAGGTTTACCGAAATCAGGACAACACCTAAACGTCTCAGACTGATTGAACATGGTGGGATCGCTGACATCCTCCTCAGCACTAGACTTGCTCTCAGCAATGTTCTTAGACCTAGCACGTGTAACAGTACATGCTGGGAACACTCTAGTGCAGGGTTCCCCAACTGCCGCGTGATTTTATTTGGCCCCTAAGCTTTCTGAGCTTAAAATAATAATAATATTTTTTGGGGGGACATAAAAAGTCATTTTCATTTTGGAAATCTGTTCCAAAGTATTGCCACGCATAATAGAAGATACGTGATCATATACACATGTAAACAAGGTTTAAAATGATTATGTTTTAGTCAAATATTCTATCTGTTTGGGCTTCTTGCTGTCAATTTGCAGTCTACAAATTATTTGTAATTCTTTTCTGGCCCCCTGACCATCCGCTCAAGAAGAAAATCAGCCTGGGGCTCAATCATGTTGATGATTCCTGCTCTAGGGTATTACTCTGATAACCCATCAGGTTCCTCTACTCTGTGTTCCTTACAAATAACAGGATTTGGCACAACCGTCCCACCAGCCAAATCATTGCCTAAAATGAATTAGACCCCTTTCACAGATAGGCTAGGCCTCACTCCAACGACCACGGGACCAGAAACAAGATCAAACTCGAGTTCCACATTATAAAAAGGAACTTCCATGCAACCCATCTGCACGGCTTGAACTAACACACTGTAACCAGTTGCTGAAGTGTCAGACAAAGGCAAAACACCCTCCAATATGAAGGTGTCTCGCAGTATCTTCACAGGCTGTTTTAACAGCATCCCCACTCTGCTGAGACACAAACCTGTCTGAAACAAAGGGTTCATATAAATTGGATCCAAAATCTTGTTTAGGAGATAAACCAGTCCCAACCAGAACTTAACGGGCTGGAGTGCTCCCACAAGAAGAAACTGCTTTTTCTCTCTCTCAATTTTCGGTTTCAATTTAGGACACTGAGAGACAATGTGTCCTTTCTCATGGCAGTAATGACAAACTCGCGGATGCGAGGAACCAGTTTTCTGCTGATCCTTGTCTTTGGTCACTGGGGAAAAAGACCCTCATAGTAGGTGACGTCTCTGGATTGCTTTTTGTGTAGGGATAACAACTTTGTTTGTGAAGCTAGTTTTATGTGTCAACACAAACTCATCTGTAAGGGCAACAGCTTTCTCAAGAGTGTACGGAACTGTTATCCGTATGCCTCTGGGACCATCTCGTAAACCTAAAGGATAGCAGCTTCAACAGTGTCATAATCTGAACTCTGATCAAGAGATAAAGCAGCGTACACTTTCTGAGCTTTTCCCACAAGAACACTTTGGAAGAGCAGTGACCATATATTTTAGGGAAGTGGCAATCCACTCAAACAGAGTAAAATATACATCCATCTCCTTTTCGTTGATAGGCGGTACAAGCCAGCTGTTCCGATCAAGGTCAAACTCTGTTGAGGGTGCAGCATGGTCTGACTGGCTTCAGAGTACTTCCAATTTTAGTGCTGCTTTGGTGGCCTCTAGTTTTAAACCAATGGCCTCCTCGAACTCTGATTACCGTTGCACCAGGGACGGCCTGTTCAATAGGGCGATATGGGCGACGCACTGCCAAACGGGAAAAGGAAGGGATTTTTTTTCTAATCAATTATATCACGGCAACAGTAGTTATCAGTGTTGTAATCTATACGTCTGATCTGCCACAGTGCCACACTGCCACTAAATGTCGAATCAGGCTAAAGTCGTGGCTTCAAATGGCTCCACCCCCTTTTTGGGGCGATTTCAGTCAGGTTGAAAATCGCCCAGAACTTCTGTCATAGACTCCCATGTAAAATCTATTTTTTTCAAATTTCAGAGCCTTCAATACAATCTCAATGGGTGTCTGTGGGCTTGCACTTACGCGCTTTTACGTCATACGTTACGTAACCATGAACGTAACTGAGAAAAGAGTGGATTGTTTGAAAGAAGTTCCTTTTTGTCGGCGAACAAATGAAGATAAATTAGCAACGAAACAATTAGGACCTCCCAGACCAAATTTAATAATTCAACAGGTTTCTACTAAAGGCGGAAAGTCCTACACCCGAGGATTTTCCAAAAATTGGTACGAACGAAAAAGACATTGCCACTCACTCAACTGGATGACGAGGGATACAGGCTAGCTGTCCGCCGCCACAACGATGAGGTTAGTGTTGATAATCACAAGTTTACTGGATGTGGATATGGTGTAATAAAGGCAGTTTATTCAGAGGTAAATATATCTGGAATCGCGTTCACGGACCCGTTCGTCAAACTCTTAGGGAGCTATAAATTAAGCCCCATTACTTACCATATCAGATAAGAGAAATTGCTGCAGCTACATATATTTTACATCCTGGCCCTACATAGTTCACTATTTGCATCACTTACCAAAATATTACATGTGGTCATATATGCTTGGAAAGTGGAGATGCCATAGAACGTCAAAAAAAGTAAACATTGCTGGAGACACATTGCCGTTTTGGAGAAGACATCGCGTTTGCTAGCGAAGAGATTTGTTGTGGCAAATGAACTTGGGCTGGGAATTGCCAGGAACCTCACGATAAGATATATGCATCAGCATTGCGAGTCTCATGATTCTATACGTATTGCGATTCGATACTGTGATTTTATTGCGCACCATATGTCTGTTGCAGAGGGATCAGAAAGCCATGAGAACGAGTTTTGATCAGTCATGGAAATAAAAGTGCTGAAAACAAATTGGCTCCCAATGTGAAAAGATTGAGAACAAGCTATGAAGGAACAATAATGGTGTTTTGGTGCAGGTACAGCCAACTAAGCGCTAAAATATTGCGATATTGTCAATACAGTATATCGTAAAGTATCACTATGTAACTCGATTTCTTTCACCCCAATCCCTCAAATTAACGGTAAATAACTGAATTGTTTGCCCCACATTTAGCTAAGATGATTAGCTAGCCAGCTAAAATGTTTTAGTTAGTTAGCAGTCGCATCTACAATAGTTTACTGTCAATAACATGTCTCCAAAAATGACGTGGTGTCTCCAATTGTGTTGACATTTTACAATTGCAATGCGCATCCATGAGTATCCACTTTCTGTAGCTCAGCTGGTAGAGCATGGTGCTTGTAACGCCAAGGTAGTGGGTTCGATCCCCGGGACCACCCATACACAAAAATGTATGCACGCATGACTGTAAGTCGCTTTGGATAAAAGCGTCTGCTAAATGGCATATTATTATTATTATTATTATTATTATATTATTATTATTATCTGAAGAGAGCCCCGAAACATTGTGTGCAGACATTTTATGCAATAAATGAAGTAGGTTCAATCTAGTAGTTCTGATCTTCTGATTGGTCCTGATGAGTTGGGCGAGGTCCCCTGCAGGCTACTGTCACTGTTGCATTGGCTCTGAGTCGGGTTCTCTGTCTTCAAATGTTCAGCCTAAGAGAGGGATTTTTGTGTGTGTGTGTGTGTGTGTGTGTTTAACAGTGATGATGTGTGTGTGTGTGTGTGTGTTTAACAGTGATGATGTGTGTGTGTGTGTTTGTGTGTGTGTGTGTCCTCAGAGCAAGAACTCGTGAGTTGGAAGAACTGAGAGGCCTATGGCGTGGGTGTTGTCCTTGGCCACCTGCTGACAAGGCTGACAAGATAGGACCCTTTTGTCCATTGTTATTGGATAGGAACAGAACTTATAACCAGCTCCTGACCTAAATAGATCTTAGCACAACATTTTACTCAACATATCATATTCCATATTCACTATAACAAATATATTTACTACGACATTAGCAAGAACCGCCACATCCTCAGCCGGCTAATCCAGTGTGTGAAGTTTTGCGGAGTGTTTGAGTTAGCTTTGCGAGGCAAAGATGAAACTGAGGGCTCCACCAACCCTGGTAAGCCAACACTTTTGAGATCAGTCAATAAATGCTTCTGGTATTGACTTATATGCTGCCCCTGTCTTCATGTTGTTGCTGGACATATCTTTTTTTAAATGTGTGTAGGTCACCTAAATCATCAGAAAAATTGCCCCTCCTGAGAATTTTTTCAGGAGCCGCCACTGCGTTGCACCAATCTCTCCCCACATTCTCCTTCCCATTCCTGGTGCTCAAGCTCTAATTTCTGTTGTTCCCATTTTGCCTTTAGTTTTTCCTCCTGCAGTTGCACATCTATAGGACTCACCCTACTACTCGTAGCATACTTTTCATCAGCCTCTCTGAGAGGATTCCCTCCAACACCAAAGCAGCCGCGAGCAACTGCTTGACTACTGCTTTTGACTGGGAAAGTCTTATATACTGATGTCAAAATGAGGATCAGATTTGAGTGACTACAACAAACCTGGGACACAAGATCTTGGACGAGCCCCAATTTTGTTACATTCCGCAATAAGAAACTGAAAAAGGAAATCAACAAATGAGCCACTTACTACCAAAATGAAAAAGGTGGGGTTTTAACATGGGTTTTGAAAGGCATCTATGGGGGGCCTACTTAGAGCATATGAAAATGTATGCACTCACTAACTGTAAGTCGCTCTGGATAAGATTTTAAAAATGTTACGTTACAGCCTTATTCTAAAATGGGTTAAATTGTTTTCTTCCCTCATCAATCTACACACAATACCCCATAATTGCAAAGCAAAAACAGGTTTTTAGAACTTTTGGGAATAAAATAAATAAATAAACGTTTTCAGACCCTTTACTCAGTACTTTGTTGAAGCACCTTTGGCAGCGATTACAGCCTTGACTCTTCGTGGGTATGACGCTACAAGCTTGGCACACATGTATTTGGGGAGTTTCTCCCATTCTTCTCTGCAGATCCTCTCAAGCTCTGTCAGGTTGGATGGGGAGCGTCGCTGCACAGCTATTTTCAGGTATCTCCAGAGATGTTCGATCGGGTTCAAGTCCGGGCTCTGACTGGTCCACTCAACAACTTTCAAAGACTTGTCCCGAAGCCACTCCTGCGTTGACTTGGCTGTGTGTTTAGGGTCATTGTCCTGTTGGAAGGTAAACCTTCGCCCCAGTCTGAGGTCCTGAGCGCTCTGGAGCAGGTTTTCATCAAGGACCTCGCTGTCCTTTGCTGCGTTCATCTTTCCCTCGATCCTGACTAGTCTCCATGTCCCTGCCGCTGAAAAACATCCCCACAGCATGATGCTGCCACCACCATACTTCACCGTAGGGATGGTGCCAGGTTTCCTCCAGACGTGAAGCTTGGCATTCAGGCCAAAGAGGTAAATCTTGGTTTCATCAGACCAGAGAATCTTGTTTCTCATGGTCTGAGAGTCCTTTAGATGCCTTTTGACAAACTCTAAGTGGGCTGTCAAGTGCCTTTTACTGAGGATCTGTGCCTTGACACAATCCTGTCTCGGAGCTCTACGACAATTCCTTCGACCTCATGGCTTGGTTTTTGCTCTGACATGCACTGTCAACTGTGGGATCTAATATAGACAGGTGTGTGCCTTTCCAAATCATATCCAGTCAATTGAATTTACCACAGTTGGAGTCCAATCAAGTTGTAGAAACATCTCAAGGATGATCAATGGAAACAGGATGCACCTGAGCTCCATTTCGAGTCTCATAGCAAAGGGTCTGAATACTTATGTAAATAAGGTATTTATATTTTTATGTTTAATAAATTTGTAAAAATGTCAAAAAACCTGTTTTCACTTAATTATTATGGGGTATTGTGTGTAGATTGATGAGGGGAAAAAACAATTTAATCAATTTTAGAATAAGGCTGTAACTTAACAAAATGTGGAAAAGGTCAAGGGGTCTGAATACTTTCCGAATGCACTGTATCTACCTCAATTGCTGGTCACTTTATTCCTAGTTATATGTACATATCTACCTCAATTACCTCGTACCGCTGCACATCGACTCGGTACTGGTACCTGTTTATATAGCCAAGTTATCATTACTCATTGTTTATTTATTATGTGTTATTACTTTTCTATTATTTCTCTATTTTCTTTCTCTGCATTGTTGGGAAAGGCCTGTAAGTAAGCATTTCACTGTTTATGAAGCATGTGACGAATACAATTATATTTAATTTAATTTAATTTGAGTGGGTCTTATAAGTTCGCCACATCAGCGTATGTGCTCCCACTACGTAAGGGAGGTGATTGTTGTGATCTTGACAACTATCGCCCCATAGCAAGACTTCCTTGTCTAGCTAAACAGTATTTTGAATGTACATCAATCAGGGTTTAGACCAGGGTACAGTACTATTATTGCAACCACGTCAGTTGTAAATTATATTGTCAATGCTTTGGATGCTAAGATGAATTGTGCTGCCCTATTTATAGATTTGTCAAAATCTTTTGATACAGTTGATCATTCTATCTTATTGAGTAAGTTGTCTGTGTTAGGCCTTGGCATTGATGCCTGTTTATGGTTTCAGACTTATTTTAGTGACAGAACCCAGGCTGTTATAATAGACAGGGTTACATCTGAATTTCTTGAAGTGCTTAAAAGGGTACCCCAGGGTTTGATTTTGGGGCAATTGTTTTCACGTTGTATATAAATGACACTGGAAATACAGTTAACACCTGTAACATTCATCTCTACACAGATGACACAGTTATTTATTAATGTGCCTCTTCAGAGCAGCAGGCTATTCATGAACTTCAACATGATTTTGACTCAATCCAAAAATCACTTAATGATATTAAATTAGCGTTAAATGCAAATAAAACCAAGTTCCCTAGGTCTCGTAACGTTGAACCTGAGGACCTTCATATTTGCACTCCAAATGGAGGCGAAATTGAGCAAGTTTCTTTTAAAACACACATTGAACATTTGACAAAGAAGCTGAGTGTCAAGGCTGAGGTGTATGTGGTGTGGGAGTCAGGCGCAGGACACCGAAGCTTAGTCCAACAAAGTTTACTTGTGAACCACAAGGCAAAGATACAATGAACGGCCTCAAAACAAAACAGAGGCGAGCAATTACGCAACTATGCGTAAAACAACAAAACAGAGAAAAAACACGCAGCACTACGGACAGGCGAAAAACAACACACAACCTAACCAATACAAAACAGGCAACTTATAGAACACGTAATCAGACACAAACGGACACAGGTGTAATAGACAGACAAAAGCAATCAAACATAGAAACATTCAACGGTGGCAGCTAGTACTCCGGGGACGACGAACGCCGAAGCCTGCCCGAACTAGGAGGAGGAGCAGCCTCGGCAGAATCAGTGACAGTACCCCCCCCTTGACGCGCGGCTCCAGCCGTGCGCCGACCCCGGCCTCGGGGACGGCCAGGAGGACGCGGACCCGGGCGCGTGGAATGCCCACGGTGGAACTCAGTCAGGAGGGATGGATCTAGGATGTCCCTCCTAGGCACCCAGCACCGTTCCTCCGGACCGTACCCCTCCCACTCGACGAGATACTGGAGACCACTCATCCGGCGCCTCGAGTCCAAGATGGTCCGGACCCTGTACGGCGGGGCCCCCTCGATGTCCAAAGGGGGCGGAGGGGTCTCTCCTATCTCATCTTCTTGGAGTGGGCCAGCTACCACCGGCCTGAGAAGAGACACATGGAACGAGGGGTTAATATTCTTGTAATCAATAGGCAGTTCTAACCTGTAACACACCTCGTTCAATCTTCTCAGGACTTTAAAGGGCCCCACAAACCGCCGACCCAGCTTCCGGCAGGGCAGGCGGAGGGGCAGGTTTCGAGTCGAGAGCCAGACTCGATCTCCCGGTGCGTACACCGGTCCCTCACTGCGGTGGCGATCGGCGCTCGCCTTTTGTCGACGGATGGCCCGCTGCAGATGGACATGGGCAGCGTCCCACGTCTCCTCCGAGCGCCCGAATCCACTCATCCACCGCAGGGGCCTCGATCTGGCTCTCGTGCCATGGTGCCAGGACCGGCTGATACCCTAAAACACACTGGAAAGGTGTTAAATTGGTGGAGGAGTGGCGGAGAGAGTTCTGGGCCATCTCTGCCCAGGGGATATACCTAGACCACTCCTCCGGCCGGCCCTGGCAATAGGACCTCAGAAACCTACCCACATCCTGGTTGACTCGTTCAACCTGCCCATTGCTCTCTGGGTGGTACCCCGAGGTAAGGCTCACCGAGACCCCCAAGCATTCCATGAACGCCCCCCAGACTCTGGAGGTGAACTGGGGACCTCGGTCAGACACAATATCCTCGGGGACCCCATAGTGCCGGAACACGTGGGTAAATAGGGCCTCAGCGGTCTGTAGGGCAGTAGGGAGACCCGGCATTGAGAGGAGACGACAGGCCTTGGAAAACCGTTCCACAACGACCAAAATGGTGGTATTCCCCTGGGAGGGGGGTAGGTCGGTCACAAAATCCACCGAGAGGTGGGACCATGGTCGTTGTGGAACGGGCAGGGGATGTAACTTTCCCCTGGGCAAATGTCTAGGTGCCTTACACTGGGCGCACACCGAGCAGGAGGAGACATAAACCCTCACATCCTTAGCTAACGTTGGCCACCAGTATTTCACGCTAAGGCAGTGCACTGTCCGGCCAATACCTGGATGTCCAGAGGAAGGTGATGTATGAGCCCAATAAATAAGGCGATCACGAACCTCGAGCGGAACGTACGTCCGCCCCACAGGACACTCGGGGGGAGTAGGGTCGGTACGCAGTGCCCGCTCGATCTCCGCATCGACCTCCCACACCACCGGAGCCACCAGACAAGACTCCGACAGTATGGGAGTAGGCTCAAAGGACCTCTCCTCTGTGTCATACCGCCGGGACAGGGCGTCTGCCTTACCGTTCTGGGACCCTGGGATGTATGTGATCTTAAAAACAAACCGGGTCAGGAACATGTTCCACCTAGCCTGACGAGGGTTCAATCTCCTAGCTGCCCGGATGTACTCCAGGTTACGGTGGTCAGTCAGAATGAGGAAAGGGTGTTGAGCCCCCTCAAGCCAATGCCTCCACACCTTTAGGGCCTGGACTACAGCTAACAGCTCCCTGTCCCCTACGTCATAATTACGCTCCGCCGAGCTGAGCTTCTTAGAATAGAACGCACAGGGGCGGAGCTTAGGTGGCGTGCCGGACCGTTGCGACAGGACTGCCCCAATACCGGCCTCGGACATGTCTACCTCTACTTGGAATGGTAAAGAGGGATCCGGATGCGCCAGCACCGGAGCCGAGGTGAACAGGTTTTTCAGTTTGACAAATGCCCTGTCCGCCTCAGCTGACCACTGCAAGCGAACCGGACCCCCCTTTAGCAGGGACGTAATGGGAGCTGCAACCGGTCCAAAGACCCGGATAAACCTCCGGTAGTAATTAGCAAAACCCAAAAACTGCTGCACCTCTTTTACAGTGGTTGGAGTTTGCCAATTACGCACGGCCGACACACGGTCAACCTCTATCTTCACACCAGACGCGGACAACCGATAACCCAAAAAGGAGACGGACTCCTGGAAGAACAAGCATTTCTCTGCCTTGACATACAAGTCATGCTCCAACAGTCTCCTCAACACTCGGCGCACCAGAGCTACATGCTCGGCTCGTGTAGAAGAGTACACTAGGATGTCGTCGATGTATACTACCACACCCTGCCCATGCATGTCCCGGAAAATCTCGTCAACAAAGGATTGGAAGACTGAAGGAGCATTCATTAACCCGTATGGCATGATGAGATACTCGTAATGACCCGAGGTGGTGCTAAATGCTGTCTTCCATTCATCCCCCTCCCTAATGCACACCAGATTGTACGCGCTCCTGAGATCCAACTTTGTGAAGAACCGCGCTCCGCGTAATGATTCTGTCATAGTCGCAATCAGTGGAAGAGGGTAACTGTACTTAACCGTGATCTGATTGAGACTACGGTAATCAATACACGGGCGCAAACCCCCGTCCTTCTTCTTCACAAAAAAGAAACTCGAGGAAACCGGGGAAGTGGAGGACCGTATGTATCCCTGTGTCAAGGACTCGGCTATGTAAGTCTCCATAGCCGCTGTCTCCTCTTGAGACAGGGGATACACACGGCTCCGCGGAAGTGCCGCTCCTGTTTGGAGATCTATCGCACAATACCCCTGTCTATGAGGTGGTAGCCGTGTTGCCCTCGTTTTGCTGAACACAAGTGCTAAATCCTCATATTCAGGGGGAATGCTCATTGCGGGCACTTGGTTCGGACTCTCTACCGAGGTCGCCCCTAAGGCAACACCTAGACATCTCCCTACACACTGGGCAGACCACTCCATAAGAGCCCTCTGTTGCCACGCAATGGTAGGATCATGGGCGCTTAACCAGGGAAGCCCCAGCACCACGGGATACGCAGGAGAGTCAATCAGATAAAACTGAATGATCTCCTCATGACCCCCCCTGCGTCGTCATCTTAAGTGGTGCTGTGACTTCTCTGATCAACCCCGACCCCAACGGCCGGCTGTCTAGGGCATGAACAGAAAAGGGGGCTTCTACCGGCCGAAGGGGAATTCCTAACCTATAACAAAATGCACGATCAACAAAATTCCCAGCTGCGCCTGAATCTACTAGCGCCTTATGCTGGGAATGAGGTGCCACCTGTGGAAATCTCACAGGTATACACATGTGACCAACAGAGAGCTCTGGGTAAGTGGGGCGCCTACTCACCTGAAATGACTCCCCCAGTGCGTGACCTGTTGTCCCCTCTCCCAGGAGACCCTCCCCAGCACCTGGCCGCGGTGTGTCCTCCACGGCCACAGTTGGTGCAGGGGATGGCCCCCCTCGGGTTCTCTCTCCTCCTCTCTCTAGCGCCAGCACCTCCGAGCTCCATGGGAATCGGCTCGGAGGTGCTGGAGGGTGGAATGGACGACCCCCACTCGGGACGTCCGCGGGTAGCCAGCAGGGTATCAAGACGGATGGAGATGTCCACCAACTGGTCGAAGGATAGGTTGGTGTCCCTGCAGGCCAGCTCACGACGAACGTCCTCTCGTAGGCTACACCGGTAATGGTCGATGAGGGCCCTCTCATTCCACCCCGCATCCGCCACTAGAGTCCGGAACTCCAGGGCGAACTCCTGTGCGCTCCTCTTCCCCTGTCGGAGGTGGAACAGATGCTCCCCCGCCGCCTTCCCCTCAGGTGGATGATCGAAGACAGCCCTGAAGCGGCGGGAGAACTCCGCGTAGGTGATGGTAGCGGCGTCTATTCCCCTCCATTCGGCGTTGGCCCACTCCAACGCCTTGCCGGATAGACAGGAGATGAGGGCGGAGACGCTCTCGTATCCCGAGGGCGCTGGGTGTATGGTGGCCAGGTAGAGTTCCACCTGCAGGAGGAACCCCTGACACCCGGCTGCAGAACCATCATATGCCCTCGGGAGCGAGAGCCGAATGCCACTGGGTTCCGGTGCTGAGAGAGGAGGACTGGCCATTGGTGATGGTATGGTGTGAGAAGGCGTGGACACCTCTCCCGTAACCAACCGGCGCAGAGTGTTGGACACCTCGTTCATGGCGGCCCCAAGTTGCCGGATCATGGTGTCTTGGTCGCTGATCCGATCGTCCAGCGACTTGGGTGCCGCCACTGCTCCTGCTGACTCCATACTGGTGTGTTGTTCTGTCAAAGCTGAGGTGTATGTGGTGTGGGAGTCAGGCGCAGGACACCGAAGCTTAGTCCAACAAAGTTTACTTGTGAACCACAAGGCAAAGATACAATGAACGGCCTCAAAACAAAACAGAGGCGAGCAATTACGCAACTATGCGTAAAACAACAAAACAGAGAAAAAACACGCAGCACTACGGACAGGCGAAAAACAACACACAACCTAACCAATACAAAACAGGCAACTTATAGAACACGTAATCAGACACAAACGGACACAGGTGTAATAGACAGACAAAAGCAATCAAACATAGAAACATTCAACGGTGGAAGCTAGTACTCCGGGGACGACGAACGCCGAAGCCTGCCCGAACTAGGAGGAGGAGCAGCCTCGGCAGAATCCGTGACACTGAGATCTATGATTCTTTTTTTTATATATAGAAATACACTACCAGTCAAAAGTTTTAGAACACCTACTCATTCAAGGGTTTTTCTTTATTTGGACTATTTTCTACATTGTAGAATAATAGTGAAGACATCAAAACTATGAAATAACACATATGGGATCATGTAGTAACCAAAAAAGTGTTAAACAAATCAAGATATATTTTATATTTGAGATTCATCAAATAGCCACCCTTTGTCTTGATGACAGCTTTGCACACTCTTGGCATTCTCTCAACCAGCTTCATGAGGTAGTCACCTAGAATGCATTTCGATTAACAGGTGTGCCTTCTTAAAAGTTAATTTCCTTCTTAATGCGTTTGAGCCAATCAGTTGTGTTGTGAAAAGGTAGGAGTGGTATACAGAAGATAGCCCTATTTGGTAAAAGACCAAGTCCATATTTGTCACGCCCTGGCTCGGGGGACTCTTAAATGTTGAGGGTGTGGAGTTTCTGTTACATTTTCTATGTTTTCGTTCTAGATCGTTTAGATCTATGTTGGCCAGGGTGGTTCCCAATCAGAGGTAGCTGTAGCTCGTTGTCTCTGATTGGGGACCATACTTAGGTAGCCTGTTTTCACTAGTTTATTGTGGGATCTTGTTCCGTAGAGGTTTGTGTTGTAACCTAGGACTTCACGTATCGTTTTGTTGTTTTGGTTCGTGTTGAGTACACTAATAAAGTATGTACGCTTATCACGCTGCGCCTTGGACCGCTTCATCAATCAGCGATCGTGACAGAAGATCCCACCACCAGAGGACCAAGCAGCGTGCCCAGGAGGAGAAGTTGGCGATGTCCCAGGCTGGCGAATGGTGGTCTTGGGAGGACATATTCGCGGGCAGAGGGCCATGGGCAAAAGTAAATGCCCAGGCAGGAGAGGAGAAACGGCGCCAACCGTGCCGACGACGGACACGCGAGAGGCAACCCCAAGAAATCGGCGGACTAGAAGAGGAGGCCACCAGGTTTGGGGGGCTGGAAGGGTGGTTGGCAGAGCCTAGAGGTAGAGCAGAGCCAACTCCCCGTACTCAGGCTAGGCAGCGTGAGACTGGGCAGGTTCCGTGTTATGCGGAGCCACGTACTGTGCCGAGAGTGTTCCGGCACAGTCCTGTACGTCCTGTGCTAGCACCACGCACGTGTCGTGCTAAGGTGGGCATGCAGCCAGGACGGAGTGTGCCGGCTCAACGCTCGTGGCCTCCAGTACCCCTCCTTGGTCCCGGATATCCTGCGCCAGTGCCACGTGCTGTAGTGCCAGTACGAGTGCACAGCCCTGTACGTCCTGTGCTGATGCCTCACACAGATTGTGTGGAAATAGGCATTCAGCCAGGACGGGTTGTGTCAGCTCTCCGCTCCAGACCTCCAGTCCGTCTCCACAGTCCAGCCCGGCCTGTTCCTGTCCCTCGCACCAAACCAGTGGTGCGCGTCGCCAGCCCGGTCCGGTCTGTTCCTGTCCCTCGCACCAAACCAGTGGTGCGCGTCGCCAGCCCGGTCCGGCCTGTTCCTGTCCATCGCACCAAGCCTGTGGTGCGCGTCGCCAGCCCGGTCCGGCCTGTTCCTGTCCCTCGCACCAAGCCTGTGGTGCGCGTCGCCAGCCCGGTCCGGCCTGTTCCTGTTCCTCGCACCAAGCCTGTGGTGCGCGTCGCCAGCCCGGTCTGGCCTGTTCATGTCCCTCGCACCAAGTTTGTGGTGCGCGTCGTCAGCCCGGTCCGGCCCGTTCCTGCTCCCCCCAACAAGCCAGTGGTGCGCGTCGCCAGACCGGTGCCTGGTCCGGCACCGGTCAGCTGCTCCACACCGGAGCCAGAGCAATCCGCTCCACCGGTGTCCAGTCCAGCTCCGGCCAGCGGGGCCAGACCAGACCAGGGGCGCTATGGGGGGGTAGAGAGAGAGTGGTGGTCACGCCCGGAGCCGGATCCGCCTCCGAGGCGGAATGCCCACCCGGCCCCTACCCCGTTGTGTTGGTGTGGCGCGGTCGCAGTCCGTGCCTTTGGGTGGGGGGAACTGTCACGCCCTGGCTCGGGGGACTCTTAAATGTTGAGCCAGGGTGTGGAGTTTCTGTTACATTTTCTATGTTTTCGTTCTAGATCGTTTAGATCTATGTTGGCCAGGGTGGTTCCCAATCAGAGGCAGCTGTAGCTCGTTGTCTCTGATTGGGGACCATACTTAGGTAGCCTGTTTTCACTAGTTTATTGTGGGATCTTGTTCCGTAGAGGTTTGTGTTGTAACCTAGGACTTCACGTATCGTTTTGTTGTTTTGGTTTGTGTTGAGTACACTAATAAAGTATGTACGCTTATCACGCTGCGCCTTGGTCCACTTCATCAATCAGCGATCGTGACAATGTTATGGCAAGAACAGCTCAAAAAAGCAAAGAGAAACGACAGTTCATCATTACTTTAAGACATGAAGGTCAGTCAATACGGAACATTTCAAGAACTTTAAACGTTTCTTCAAGTGCAGTCGCAAAAACCATCAAGCGCTATGATGACACTGACTCTCATGAGGACTGACACAGGAATGGAAGACCCAGAGTTACCTCTGCTGCAGAGGATAAGTTCATTAGAGTTACCTGCCTCAGAAATTGCAGCCCAAAGAAATGCTTCACAGAGTTCAAGTAACAGACACATCTCAACATCAACTGTTCAGAGGAGACTGTGTGAATCAGGCCTTCATGGTCGAATTGCTGCAAAGAAACCACTACTAAAGGACACCAATAAGAAGAAGAGACTTGCTTGGGCCAAGAAACATGAGTCATAAGCTTCAGTCATACAAAAGTCATACTTAAATCCAAACTGGTTCTCTAGCAAATTAGTAAGATTGTCTCACCCAAAGTTCAAGAATGGCCTTTTTCCCTTTATTCAGATTACAACCTCTCACTTTCAGTTATTTGAAAAGGAAATAATCTCCCAAATGTCACTATTTCTAAAACAAGCCATAGAAAGTTGGTTGCAATTTCAATTTAATCCTCCAGAAACTACAGAACAAATAATGCAACAAATATTGTGGTTAAATTCAAATATACTAATTGACAAAAAACCTTTATTTTTTGACAGAATGTTTAAAAAAGGTATAATCTTCGTAAATGATATCATCGGTAGGACTGGTGGAGTTATGTCGCACATGCAGCTAACAAAAACATATGGAAATGTCTGCTCTACCCAAAATTACAACCAAATAATTGCAGCCTTACCGCAAAAGTGGAAGAGGAAAGTTGAAGGGGGAGAAAGTAAGGAACTTGTCTGTCGGCCTTGCATTAAAGAACATAATTGGTTAAGGAAAACTGTGATAAATAAAAAAGTATATCAGTTTCACTTAAGGACCAAAGGATTGACAGCCGTCCCATATAGATTGCAAAATAGTTGGGAAGAGATCTTTGACGTACCGATCCCATGGCATAGTGTTTATGAACTGACACGCAAAAACGACACCGGATTCAAAAATTAGAATCTTTCAATTTAAATTATTATATAAAATTCTTGCTACCAATAGAATGTTATTTATATGGGGGATACAATCTTCCCAGCTCTCCAGATTTTGCTGTGAAGAGATAGAATCATTAGATCATTTGTTTTGGTTCTGTCCATTTGTAGCTTGTTTTTGGACACAGGTCCAGGAATGGCTAAAGGATTGCAATATTTACCTGGAACTAACCTTGCAGATAGCATTACTGGGTGATCTGAAAAGTCATAGTCAATCAATCAATAATATAATAATACTTTTAGCAAAAATGTTTATTTTTAATTCACAATCTGTAGAAGCAATGAGAATAGAAAGGTTCAGAACTTTTGTAAAACATCACAGTACGGTTGAAATATATATGGCAAATAGAAATCCTATATGGATGGTGTTAAGAGATAGATGGGAGGTATTGAATAGAGTTGAAGGATGGGACTAATAACAAATAACAACAAATAATAACAAAGATAGCTAATAATGTAAGCATACTGTGTCCATAATAAGTATATAGGTTGTATGTTGGGAGCTTTTGGGAAAGAGCACAGTTAGAAAGATATGGCATTTAGAAGCAAACCGGATGGACATCATGAAAATGATCGGAGAGGTTGAGAGTAGAAGAAGTTCAGGAGCAAAAAAATAAATAAATATATATATATATATATATATATATATATATATAGATATAGAATTATTGTAAAATGAACTCTGTCCATAAGGTGTAGATAGTAAGTATAGACCGGAAGTAGAGGCCTGGGCGTTGTTGTTCACTAATTTACTCCAAGTAGGGAAAGGATGGTGGGGTTGAAAAGTAATAAAGGGGAATATATATATAAAAAATAAAAATAAAACATGGGGGATTGGAAGTGATGCAGACAATTACATTGATAGAAGATACAATCTATCTGCAATATTAAGCTAATCCATCCCCCCAGAGAAAAAAAAAAAAAAGAAAAAAAAAAAGAAACATGAGCAATGGACATTAGACCGGTGAAAATCTGTCCATTGGTCTGATGAGTCCAAATTTGAGATTTTTGGTTCCAACCACTGTGTTTTTGTGAGACGCAGAGTAGGTGAACGGATGATCTCTTTGGTCTACCTTGGACGTCACGTTTCGTTTGTTGTTTTGTCGTGTGTTTAGTCGTCAATAAACATGAATGCATATCACGCTGTGCCTTGGTCCGTCTCGTCCGTAAACGATCGTGACATTATCATATGTTAACTTAAACAAAATTTAAATGTAAGAATTCAAAAATTCAATATTTACTTAAAAACGTTCTACAAATTATCCTATTTTATTGCATATTTATGAATGAATGTTTGATGGATTACTTTTATGACTACATCCTCCCATGGTGGGTCATATTTTCAGGCCATCTTTACATTCGCTGGATTTCTTTACCTTCAGCGAATAGGATACAGTATATTGTGTCTGACTGTTTCTCAGAATTTTGGAATAATTTTACGCTTCACTACATCCTTTCAGAACTCTTTGAAGCACCTCCAACTCTGAGTGTCCCACATATGACAAAGCCATCAGTCACTGCAATTTGGACTGAACAAGCTTTTAATGCTGCATGGCAAGCCATTGGAAGAGCATTACCATATTCTCTGTAAGGAAGACTCTTAGACCAAGGACTGGACTCCAGTCATTCCTATCATGTTGAATTACAGTGAAGGAATTATGGACGCATTCCAGAGTATGATGCATATGGCTTCAATGTGAAGGCTCCCTTTTGAGATATTCTGTCCTATAATATCGAACAAGCACATGCTATAAGTGACATTTATCTACATCCAAAAGGCTAAGCATTTGTTTCCAAAATGGACGTGTGTTATCAGCGGCAGAGCTAGAAAGTTTGCCGCTTTTTGTTGAAAATAATGTATCTCTATGAGTCTTGTTGGCAGGCGAGGAGCTTTCTGTAGTCATTGAAATAGCAGGAACAGATGGGGAGTGCAATGTCAGAGTTGGAGGGTTGGGCGGTTGGGAGGTTGGGAACGGGGGGGAGATTCCCAGTGCATGCGGCAGAGCCGAGGCTGACCACAACCATGCAAGGGTCCCTAGAGACCCCCCTCTCCATCCCCTGGAGCCAGGCCAAGCGCCTCAGCCACGACAAGTCTCAAAAGCCTTGTTCACTCTCTACCCTCCACGGCAAGGTCCCCTCAGCAGGACAGCAGGTAGTGGGACAATGCAACCCCATGGCTGATTTTAATTAGATAGACAGATCTAGGTTGACTTTGTCTCGTCCATGATGTCGACTTGATTTGTAGTTCAGTGTGTGATGGAGTGCCACTCTGGGGGAAAGTGTACTTTCCTTAATTGAGCATGTTACATTGAGTTCAAGACACAAGGCAAGGTGAATCAGCATAGACGGACGGACTCAACAGTACCTAGAGTTACGAAACGTTGTTAATCGGAGATGTCCATCAAATACCGTCTGTGAAAACATATTGAGAACGGACTTTGTTAATAGTCATTAAGAGCCATCATGTGGGGGCTATTTATTATCATAGCTAATAAAATAAGTAGGTCATGTAATGTCAAAAATTAAGTAATCTGTGTCCCAAGTCAAATGGCTTGAATGAATAGGTCTTTGATCAACAAGATTGATAAGCAGGACCTCATGTGTTTTGGGTTTGAACTCCATATGTATATAAATAGTCAGTTCAAAACCATATTCCCCCAACCAGGCATTCATACAGTATGGTATGTGGGTTATGATCCTTCGCCATAGCAAATAATCCCTTTCTCACCCACCATCACCTACCCCGCTGCTATGAAATGGCCTATTCATTTTTCTTTTGGGATATAATTGTGCCTTGGCTTTAGATTCAAGTTTCTCAATAGCCAGTTCTCTCCTGGGGTCCCATTTACCATGAATGGAAGCTGAGGAAGAAATGGGGGTGTGAGCTGTATGTATTATTACACTGGTCTTTGACACAAGGCACTGTAGGCAAGAGACATAGTGGGCACAACAGAACCCAAGTGAGCAAATAAATACACAGGGCTGAAGAAGGGACATAAACATGAGATCTTTAGCTTATCTGCAGTACCCGTAGTTGACTTTGAATGAGATGTTTGTTGCAGCTCGTTTGTGGGGATTTAGCAACCTCCCCCTGATCCTCCGACGTACTCAGGGAGTGTTCAGAGGCTTACACAGTACAGTGGTAGTCGTGATATATTTTAGTTTGCAGCAATAGAACAGTACAATGTGATAGGAATGGACTTGAATGCTGTGTACACTAAACAGATAATACTCTAAATACCTGGTTTACAGAAGCTTTTATGTCCTTCTTTACTCAGACATCCATGAATACAGTAATAAGAAATACCCAAATAAGGGTTGCTAAGCTAATTTTGAAGGTGTGTAGCTTCAGTGCTAGGTCAATGTTTTATTTTTTGTGTGTGGTGGCAGATGTACTGCAGTTTAGAAAATCCTAAAAGACAGCCTAGAAGGAGAGAACTCAAATAAGCTTAGACCAAATTAGGCCTCCCCAAAATTCCCACAACTTCATACAATTAGTGGTCCTCTGTAGCTCAATTGGTAGAGCATGGCGCTTGTAACGCCAGAGTAGTGGGTTCAATCCCCGGGACCACCCATACGTAAAAATGTATGCACACATGACTGTAAGTCGCTTTGGATAAAAGCGTCTGCTAAATGGCATATTATATTATATTATTATAATTAGACTAAACCAAAAGATAAAGATAAAAAAACTCCTCTAACTGAGTAATGAAAAAGAGGGACATGACTCACTGTAAATCTATGCTCTCCTATGAACACAAATTAAACAATATTTATATACCATTATACATAACAATAACATTTACATAATGTTGTTACAGTACTCTATTTTAGAGTGATATTTGAAGGCGGATGATGTTTCAGAATCGTCCAACACAAACACATTTAGTTTGTAATGAGGTTAAACTGAGCAATGTTCAGGGGAGTTTTCCATGCATCTCCCACATGGTACCAAAACACCCTCAGTGTGGACTTTCAGCGATAAGAATGCTTCATGCTGTGTTTATCAATTGGAATATGTTTGTGCAGCACCCAAGATGGCTCCCTGTCCGTATTCTACAACAACATCTTTATCCCATATACTGTAGAATCACCTGATCTTTGAACCCTCTGTATCCACTTTCTCTCAATGGGACATTCAGTAACACTTTATATGAAGGGGGTATACATAACACCTTTATAAAACCAGTCATAATACCTTTACATATGTTGCAATATCATTTATAACAATCGTCATAACACATTCATTCAACATCATTCGTAAGTAATTTCAGGTCCCCTCTAATAGCTCTCTATTTGTCAGTACAACGGAAATGTGTATTTTTGCTGTCATAGTACTAAACTCCCTGACCACACTATTCATGCATGGGAGCACCAGGTAAGTCTCAGACCATTACCCAGGTAACAGTTTAGGGGTTTATATGACTTGATCAAGGCCACAATGGCAGCAGGGGTTGAATCCAGACCTGGGTGTTAATAGTATATTTCAAATACTCTAACTAGCTGTGCTTGATGATTGAGCTTGCCTGGTGCAATGGAACCATTGGAATAGTCCCAAAAGTGCAACCCCGTCCAGCTGGCACTCCAGCAGGCTCAAGAAAATGCTCAAAGTATTTGAAAGATCAATATTGGATATGCACTTACCACAAATCCCTCATTTGCTTAATTTCCCTGTATTTCTCCATAGTGTAGCTTTCTTGCTCTTGCTCTGTTATCTCCTTTTTGTATCTGCATTAGCACAGTATACATGATACCCAATTCTAACTCCAAGATGCTGGCAATTTGAAAAACCGAGGCGTACTGAATCATGTTGTGCGCAGTAGTTAAAAAACTCTGTGGATAGTGCTAAAACAATGACGTCATATCTGTATTCTGCCATCTTTATGCACTTTCATCATAGATGTCATTGTAACCTAACGTAGCAGGTGTAAAAAGACATCTGAGCAGAGTTCCCCACATCCGATTTTCAAGGGAAACGGAGGTTAAAGAAAACCTGATGTTAGCAATTTCAGGAAACCCCGCATAGGCTAATGTTATTGTAACGTGATGAGTAACCTTGCCTGAGACCTGAATAGTTTTATTAGCTCCACAAGCTAATGCCTTGGCTTAAGCTAAGCAGGCTAACACAGTATTGTAGTGCCCAGGACTAACCCAGTCAGTAACACCAGCAACCATCAGGCTCACTTTTACCCGATTTTTCTACTAAAATAACTTGTTTTACTGTAATGAAAAAAAAAAATTATAATAATAATAATACAGTGAGGGAAAAAAGTATTTGATCCCCTGCTGATTTTGTATGTTTGCCCACTGACAAAGACATGATCAGTCTATAATTTTAATGGTAGGTTTATTTAAACAGTGAGAGACAGAATAACAACAACAAAAAAACAGAAAAAAATGCATGTCAAAAATGTTATAAATTGATTTGTATTTTAATGAGGGAAATAAGTATTATATACTTTTTCCCTCACTGTATGTACAGTATAGACTGATGATAGGGATTGACACTTCATACTGTGAGTTTGTACAGCCATAAAGATTCCCGTCCCTGTCACGCTGTATAATGTCTAGAAGAGAGGTGCAGGAATACGTATTAGGGTTTTATATTACTCTACCCAACATAAGGTACGTCATACAAAACGACGGGGACGAAGCCCAAAACAAACAAGTGTATATTATTATATATAACACAGGGGTGGTTCCCAAACAAAAGAGCGAGGTGTAAACCTCTAAACAGTACACGGGACAAGACCAGTAATAAAAAGAGCACAACACATGGTACTCATGAGACCAGCGGACATGGGACGATAATCGACAAGGACAATGGGGAACAGAGGGCACATATATACACATACTAATCAGGGGAAGTGGGAAACAGGTGTGCATAATGAGACAAGACAGTCCGGGGTTGGTGGTAATGATCCAGGTCAGTGATGCCTAGAAGAGCGGTGACGTAGACCTCCGGAGCTGGTGAACAGAATGAGCAGCAGTACCGGGGCGATCCGTGACAGTCCCCAGGAAATGTCACTTCTTATTTAGTGTAAAATATGGATTGCAAAAGGCTTTAATTATAAGGTCAGAACTCTCCTTCAGGGAGCTGCCTGAGCGACCTTCATAACTCGGTGCTGGTAGACAATCGGCATTGTGAGAGGGCGCACGAGAGAGGGATGACGCAAGGCACGACTCCGCGTCCCCCTATCAGCCCGGAGGCTTTCTGCTGATTCAGGGAGGAGACAACTCAGGAGTAGGTTATGCTGCTGGGTGCGGCGTGCTTGTCCAGGATGGAGAGGCAGAGGCGTCTGCGCCAAGGATGGTGCCTGTACTGTGACCAGGCAGGTCACCACTGTGACTAATGCCCGGAGAAGCCGGGAAACGGGAGGGCTCGCTAGTATCGGGAGGGGTGCTAGCGAGCCGGAACCGAAACCCCAACTCCAGAGACTCCCAGACTTTTCTCCCCGTCAGGGTTCAGTGGGCCCGCGCTGCGCGTTGGGCACATGCACTGGTGGATTCTGGGGCTGCGGGAAACCTGATGGACTCGGGGCTGGCCCAAGGGTGGAGAGTTCCATTACTCTCCCTCTCTGAGTGGGTTCCGGTCATGGGCCTGGACGGCCGGCCGTTGGGGTCAGGCTTCATCACCCGGCGCACTGTCCCCGTGCGTGGCAGGGGGGCTATGGGAGGGTATCCAGTTTTTCATTTTGGACTCTCTGGAGTGTCCCCTTGTCTTCGGGCACCCTTGGCTGGTCGCCCACAAACCCCGGATAGACTGGTCATCCTGGAGGGAGGCTCCGCCCCCGTTCTGCCCCGGTCCTAGGGCATCCTGATCTGTGTGGAGTCCAGGAAGCTGTCCCCCCGGTTCGTCGGGCCATTCAGAGTGGTCCGGCGAGTCAACCCAGTGGCCTACCGCCTGCAACTTCCCCCCACCATACGGGTGCATTCCACGTTCCATGTGTCCCTCCTCAAGCCCATCGCCACCTGTCCCCTGGCTCCCCCTCCTCGTCCTGTTCCACCGCAGCGCCTCGTTGGAGGGCAGTTAGCTTTTACTGTGGACCGGATCCTGGACTGCCGGCGGGTGGGGAGGGGTCTCCAATTTCTGGTGGAATGGGAGGGTTATGGGTCAGAGGAGCGGTCCTGGGTGCCCAGGAGGGACATTCTGGACCCAGGGCTCCACCCCGAGGCGCCAGGGGGGGCACTGTTACAGGAGGGGGTCGCAGTTCCAGAGCGATCCACTAGGTGTCATCCTCCGACAACCTTAGGCACCTTCTCACTCACAGTCTGGACTAATGATGATCATTTTGGTGTCACCTGTGTCTACCTGTTCACCTGTGTATTTATGCCCTCACTTCCCTGTGTTCCCTTGCTCAGTTTTCTCTGCTAGTTTCTCTATGCTCAGCAGTACTAATCAGTGTCTGATCTGAGAAGTCTGTACAGGTACTCGAGAAGTGTTCTCCCTGTTTCTTTATTATCTCAGTCGTAGTTACTATTTCGTATTTTGGCTGTCAGCCTGTTTTTGGAGATTCATTTGCTCCACCTTTCTGTTATCGTGTTAAGTCCGTTGTTTTGTATCCTGGCTTCGGGACCACCAGTAAAGATCCTTGTTTCACCATCTCTGCCTACTGCCTACTGTCTATCCTGCACCACACCTGGGTCACACTTCACACCAACCCTTACATGAGACCACATGCAGGAAGTGTCAACATTTCTTTGGTGGGAAAACAATGGTGCAAAGCTACATAAATAAAAACTTTGAAGCCACATCATTTAAAATAATCTGTCAGTATAGAGGAGTTACATTTTAGTAATTTATAGATAACAACTAACAGTAAGTAGTAAGCGCATACATTTTCATACTGGTCCCCCGTGGGAATCGAATCCACATTGTCACGGTTTCGGCCGAGGCTGCCTCTCTCCCTTGTTCGGGCAGGCTTCGGCGTTCGTCGTCTCCGGAATTCTAGCTGCCACCGATAGATGTTTCATGTTCGTTTGCTTTTGTCTGTTTGTTTCCGCACCTGTTTCTGTTTGTACGTAATTAGTGTCCTATAAGTTTCTCGTTGTGTTTGTCTAGTGTTGTGTATGATTGTTTCCGTCAGTGTTGTGTTTTGCTCGGTTGAGCGTATTTCTCCACTGTGCTGGAGCTTATTTGCACTTGTGTGTGCACCGTTTCATTTGTCGCACCTGTTAGTGCGCATTTGCCTTCGCCTTCGTGCGTGTTTTTGCTGTCGGGCTTAGTTGTCCTGTTGCCTGTGTTTGGGCCAGTAATACAGCTTTTGGAACATTCAGTCGGCGTCCCTGCGTTTGATTTCCTACACTACACTTACAACACGCCCTGACAGAATCATACACCCCCAATGGAATCAGCAGGAGCCGAAGCAGCCCAGACGAGACTGGAAGCCCAGGTTCGGGACCAGCAAGAGCAGCTCCTGCAGATGGGGACCGCCCTGCAGGAGGTGATTACCACACTCCGAGGCTGGGGTTCGCCTCCACCGCCGCCCGCCCTGCCAGCACCATCGGCCAGCCCGCCCATTCCAGCGCCGGAACCTCGAGGAGTCCGACTATCTCTCCCGAGGGCCTACGACGGGACCGCGGCTGGGTGTCAGGGATTCCTGCTCCAGGTAGAGCTATACCTGGCCACAGTGCACCCGGCACCTTCAGGGCATGAGAGCGTGTCCGCCCTGATCTCCTGCCTGGCCGGAAAAGCGTTGGAGTGGGCCAACGCGGAGTGGAGGAAGATCGACGCCACAACGATTACGTACACCGAGTTCTCCCGCCGCTTCAGGGCGGTGTTTGACCATCCCCGGAGCGACGGGGAAGCGTCTGGTCTTCCTCCGGCAGGGGAGGAGAAGTGCCCAGGAATTTGCGCTCGAATTCCGTACTCTAGCGGCAGATGCAGGGTGGAATGATCGGGCCCTCATCGATCTATACCGATGCAGCCTACGAGAGGACGTCCGTCGGGAGCTGGCGTGTAGGGACACCAGCCTCACTTTCGACCAGCTGGTTGATATGTCCATCAGGCTGGATACCCTGCTGGCTACCCGCGGGCGTCCTGCGGAGGGGCCGTCCATTCCACCCTCCAGCGCCTCCCGAGCCTTGTCCTATGGAGCTCGGGCGCTGGCGCTAGAGAGAGGAGGAGTCGGCAGGCTAGGGGGTCCATCCACTGCACCAACTGTGGTCGGGGAGGACACACCGCGGCTAGGTGCTGGGGATGGCCTCCTAGGGGAGATGACGACAGGTCCCGCACTGGGGATTCCCTCCAGGTGAGTAGGCGCCCCACTCCCCCAGAGCTCTCTGTTGCCCATTTTTGTATGCCTGTACGTTTTCCACAGGTAGCACCTCATTCCCAGCATAAGGCGCTGGTAGATTCAGGCGCGGCTGGGAATTTTATTGATAAAAAGTTTTGTTTAGCGTTAGGGATTCCCCTCATTCCTGTTGATGTTCCTTTTCCCGTTCATGCCCTAGATAGTCGTCCGTTGGGTACGGGCTTAATCAGGGAGGTCACGGCGCCACTTAGGATGTGTGCGCAGGGGGATCATCAGGAGATGATTCAGCTGTTCCTGATTGACTCTCCTGCGTATCCGGTGATGCTGGGCATGCCCTGGTTGAGTACCCATAACCCAGTGATTTCGTGGCAGGAGAGGGCTCTGATGGAGTGGTCTGCTCAGTGTGTGGGTAGATGTTTGGGCGTTTTCCGTGAGGGGCTACCTCGGTGGAGAGTCCAAACCAGGTGCCCGCATTGCACGTTCCACCTGAGTATGGGGATTTGGCTATTGCGTTTAGTAAGGCGAGGGCGACGCGGTTGCCACCCCATAGGCAGGGGGATTGTGCGATAAACCTCCAGGCAGGAGCTGCGCTCCCACGGAGCCATGTGTATCCTCTGTCTCAGGAGGAGAAGAAAGCTATGGAGATTTACATAGACGAATCGCTGAGACAAGGATACATACGGCCGTCCACTTCCCGCGTCCTCGAGTTTCTTTTTCGTGAAGAAAAAGGATGGTGGTTTGCGCCCATGCATCGATTACCGTGGTCTCAATCAGATTACGGTGAAGTATAGTTATCCACTCCCGCTGATTGCGACCATGACTGAGTCGTTGCATGGGGCGCGTTTCTTCACGAAACTAGATCTCAGGAGCGCGTACAACTTGGTGCGCATCAGGAGGGTGATGAATGGAAAACAGCCTTTAGTACCACCTCGGGCCATTACGAGTATCTGGTCATGCCATACGGGTTGATGAACGCTCCATCAGTTTTCCAATCATTTGTGGATGAGATCTTCAGGGACATGCAGGGGCAGGGGGTGGTGGTGTACATTGATGACATTCTCGTGTACTCACCTACCCGTGTCGAGCATGTGGCCCTGGTGCGCAGGGTGTTGCGGAGGCTGGTGGAGCACGACCTGTATGTGAAGGCAGAGAAGTGTCTGTTTTTCCAGGAGTCGGTCTCCTTTTTGGGTTATCAGTTGTCTGCGTCAGGGGGTGAAGATGGAGGTAGACCGGGTGTCGGCCGTGCGTAGTGGCAAACACCAACCACTGTGAAGGAGGTGCAGCAGTTTTTGGGGTTTGCAAATTACTACAGGAGGTTTATCCGGGGGTTTTGGACAGGTGGCAGCTCCCATCACGTCTCTGTTGAAGGGGGTCCGGTGCGTCTGCAGTGGTCGGCCGAGGCGGACAGGGCGTTTGGGAGGCTGAAGGACCTGTTTACCTCGGCCCCGGTCCTGGCGCATCCGGATCCCTCTTTGCCGTTCCAAGTAGAGGTGGACGCGTCGGAGGCCGGTTTAGGAGCCGTGCTTTCACAACGATCTGGCGCGCCACCTAAACTCCGCCCCTGTGCTTTTTATTCTAAGAAGCTCCAGTCCGGGCGGAGCGGAACTATGACGTAGGGGACAGGGAGCTGTTAGCCGTGGTACAGGCTCTAAAGGTGTGGAGGCACTGGCTTGAGGGGGCTCAACACCCTTTTCCTCATTTTGACGGACCACCGTAACCTGGAGTACATCCGGGCGGTGAGGAGGCTGAACCCTCGCCAGGCACGATGGAGTATGTTCTTGACCAGGTTTACTTTTAAGATCACGTACATCCCTGGGTCACAGAATGGCAAGGCAGATGCGCTGTCTCGGCGGTATGACGCGGAGGAGAGGTCCGTGGAGCCCACTCCCATACTGCCTGAGTCGTGTCTGGTGGCACCGGTAGTCTGGGAGGTCGATGCTGAACTCGAGCGGGCGTTACGCACCGACCCTAGTCCACCACAGTGCCCGGAGGGTCGGAAGTACGTTCCGCTCGAGGTTCGGGATCGATTGATCTATTGGGCTCACACGTCACCCTCCTCTGGACATCCGGGTATCGGCCGGACAGTGCACTGTCTTAGTGCCAAGTACTGGTGGCCCACGTTGGCAAGGGATGTGAGGGTTTATGTTTCCTCCTGCTCGGTGTGCGCCCAGTGTAAGGCGCCTAGACATCTACCTAGGGGGTAAGTTGCTACCCCTGCCCGTTCCACAACGGCCATGGTCCCACCTCTCAGTGGACTTTATAACAGACCTTCCCCCTCTCCCAAGGGAATACTACCATCCTGGTCGTTGTGGACCGGTTCTCTAAGGCCTGTCGTTTGCTCCCCATGCCGGGTCTTCCTACGGCCCTGCAAACTGCCGAGGGACTGTTTACCCATGTGTTCCGGCACTCACGGGGTACCCGAGACATTGTGGCTGATCGGGGTCCCAATTCACCTCCAGAGTCTGGAGAGCGTTTATGGAGCGGTTGGGGGTCTCGGTGAGCCTCACCTCGGGTTACCACCCGGAGAGCAATGGGCAGGTGGAACGCGTAAACCAGGATGTGGGTAGGTTTCTCAGAACATACTGCCAGGACCGGCCGGAGGAGTGGTCAAGGTCGTTCCCTGGGCCGAGATGGCCCAGAATTCCCTACGCCATTCCTCCACTAACCTAACTCCATTTCAATGTGTGTTAGGTTACCAGCCGGTTCTGGCACCCTGGCAGCAGAGCCAGATCGAGGCTCCTGCGGTGGATGAGTGGGCGCGGCGCTCGGAGGAGACTTGGAACGCTGCACACGTCCACCTGCAGCGGGCCCTCCGACGTCAGAAGGCGAGCGCTGATCTCCACCGCAGTGAGGCACCGGTGTACGCACCTGGTGATCGAGTCTGGCTCTCTACCAGAAACCTGCTCCTCCGCCTGCCCTGTCGGAAACTGGGTCGGGCGGTTTGTAGGGGCCATTTAAAGTCCTGAGAAGGTTGAACGAGGTATGTTATAGATTACAGCTACCTGTGGAGTATAAGTGTATTAACCCCTCGTTCCATGTGTCCCTTCTCAGGCCGGTGGTAGCGGCCCACTCCAAGAAGATGAGATCTTGGAGACTCCTCCGCCCCCGTTGGACATCGAGGGGCACCGGCGTACTCCGTGAGATCCATCTTGGATTCGAGACGTCCGGATGGGGGTCTCCAGTATCTAGTGGAGTGGGAGGGGTACGGTCCGGAGGAGCGGTGCTGGGTGCCGAGGAGAGACGTGTTGGACCCGTCGCTCCTGACGGAGTTCCATCGGAGGCATCCGACGCGCCCTGCGCCGCGTCCCCCCTGGTCGTCCCGAGGCCGGAGTCGGCGCACGTCTGGAGCCGCGCGTCAAGGGGGGGTACTGTCACGGTTTCGGCCCGAGGCTGCCTCTCTCCCTTGTTCGGGCAGGCTTCGCGTTCATCGTCTCCGAATTCTAGCTGCCACCGATAGATGTTTCATGTTCGTTTGCTTTTGTCTGTTTGTTTCGCACCTGTTTCTGTTTGTACGTAATTAGTGTCCTATAAGTTTCTCGTTGTGTTTGTCTAGTGTTGTGTATGATTGTTTCCGTCAGTGTTGTGTTTTGCTCGGTTGAGCGTATTTCTCCACTGTGCTGGAGCTTATTTGCACTTGTGTGTGCACCGTTTCATTTTGTCGCACCTGTTAGTGCGCATTTGCCTTTCGCCTTCGTGCGTGTTTTTGCTGTCGGGCTTAGTTGTCCTGTTGCCTGTGTTTGGGCCAGTAATACAGCTTTTGGAACATTCAGTCGGCGTCCTGCGTTTGATTTCCTACACTACACTTACAACACGCCCTGACACACATCCATGGCGTTGCAAGTGCCATGCTCTACCAACTGAGCCACACGAGTTGAGAAGGATATCTAAGCAAACTTTGAAATGTGAAAAAACAAAGCTTCTTTTACATTTCATTCTGTGGTTTAGTAAAAAATTATAAACAAAGATATGTTTAAGAACGTCTTCCATGACGTGACCTTGGCTGTTACAACAATTTACATAATTCACCTCAAAGGAAATATGTCGCGAAGCTAAGACTGACAGCATTTAGTTATCTTTCGCCAGTTTAGTTATTTTATAACAAACCTCAGTTTATAAAGTTGGATTCACTTAAATAAAAATACAGATTCAGAGTTACAGCTCCAGAGAAATTCTTAATTTCTTAACTAACAAATCAACATGCTTTTTGAAAGATAGCTTTTCGTCATTCCAGATGCCCAGATACAGTATTTATAAGTGGGGACATCATCAATAAGGGCACCATCCAAAGTACGTATGCATACATCATCAGTTACATTTTTACGTGATATGGAAAATAATATATAGTTGGTTTTACCTGCATTAAGTAACAATTTCAGTTATACAAAGGTTTTCTGCATGGCAATAAAGGCAGATTGAAGCTCTGACAGAGCCTCGTCAGCTGTGGGGGCAATAGCATACACCACAGTGTTATCTGCATACAGGTTGATTTACAGATAAACCGTTTTTTTGTGTGTTTTTTTTACAGATAAACCAATATTGTTAATGTTAATAGTGAAAAGAACTGGACCAAGAATCGATCCCTATGGTGCACTCTTTGTTATGTCCAAAATTTAACACCATTAGTAAATGAAGAGTTTATTTCCAAAACGCTATATCCACACATTCTTCACATTTGTGTTTTTGGTAAAAATTTATTTGGATAGTCCATCTGTAGATGCTCTACAGACTATCAGTAACATTTCAACTAACTATCTACTAACCATAACCCTAACTCTAAACTTAAACCTTACCCTAACGCTAGCCCTAACCTTAAACCTTACCCTTACTCTAAACCTAACCCTAACCGTAACATTAGCAAGCAGTTGCTTATGAACAGATAGTTTGTTGATAGTATGACCATCTTTAGAGCATCTACCGATGGAAAATCCGGAATATCCAAATAACGTGTGACCATGTTGTTTCATCAGAAATGATTGCTTATGGGTACCTTTATGTGTGTTTAAAATATTACTGTTCGCAGATTTTGTATTAATAGATTTTAGATGCGTATGAAAATGTTTATTTTTTTTTGCCAATTGCTATATAACCATTGTTTAGCTTCAATGGAATGTTGGTATCCTGTATATTTGACTGTGATATGTGGTTATCTCACCTAGCTATCTTAAGATGAATGCACTTACTGTAAGTCGCTCTGGATAAGAGTGTCTGATAAATGACTAAAATGTAAAAGCATCACTTATCTCATTTTTCTCTGTAATGACGCTCACCAGCAGAGTCTAAGATAGAACTTTGAAATTAGCTAGATTTTGCTTTCTTTACTGAGAAAGTGCATCTATTTCTCAATTGCCTGAAAAGCTAAAGTTTTTCTTGACTTGGCCCAGGCCTGATTTCTCATCATAACAAGGTCTGAAAGTTCTATAGAGAACCAAGGATTTGTTCAATTCTTTACTCTAAGGCGTTTAAAGGGAGAGTGTTTGTCTGCCAGAGAGATAAAAATAGATTAGAACAATTCTATAGCTAATTCAGGGTCATGCATGCAGCTGATAGAGGAAAAGTCAGAGCACTACACTACATACTGTATCATGAAGAAAAGCTTCTGGGGGAAAATGTAAAATAATATACACTACCAGTCAAAAGTTTGGACACACCTACTAATTCAAGGGTTTTTCTTTATTTGTAAAAATATATATAAAAAAATAATTGTAGAATAATAGTGAAGACATCAAAACTATGAAATAACACATATGGAATCATCAGGTAACCAAAAAAAGTGTTAAACAAATCAAAATAAATAGCCACCATTTGCCTTGATGACAGCTTTGCACACTCTTGGCATTCTCTTAACCAGCTTCATGAGGTAGTAACCTGGAATGCATTTCAATTAACAGGTGTGCCTTCTTAAAAGTTGAATTTGTGGAATTTATTTCCTTCTTAATGCGTTTGAGCCAATCAGTTGTGTTGTGACAAGGTAGGGGGGTATACAGAAGATAGCCCTATTTGGTAAAAGACCAAGTCCATATTATGGCAAGAACAGCTCAAATAAGCAAAGAGAAAAGACAGTCCATCATTAATTTAAGACATGAATGTCAGTCAATAGTGAACTTTTCAAGAACTTTGAAAGTTTCTTCAAGTGCAATCGCAAAAACCATCAAGCACTATGATGAAACTGGCTCTCACGAGGACCGCCACAGGAATGGAAGACCCAGAGTTACCTCTGCTGCAGAGGATAAGTTCATTAGAGTTACCAGCCTCAGAAATTGCAGCCTAAATAAATGCTTCACAGAGTTCAAGTAACAGACACATCTCAACATCAACTGTTCAGAGGGGACTGTGTGAATCAGGCCTTCATGGTCGAATTGCTGCAAAGAAACCACTACTAAAGGGCAACAATAAGAAGAAGAGATCAGCTTGGGCCAAGAAACACAAGCAATGGACATTCGACCAGTGGAAATCTGTCCATTGGTCTGATGAGTCCAAATTTGAGATTTTTGGTTCAAACCGCTGTGTCTTTCTGAGACGCTGTGTGGGTGAACGGATGATCTCCCCATATGTAGTTCCCACTGTAAAGCATAGAGGAGGTGGTGTTATGGTGTGGGGGTGCTTTGCTGGTGACACTGTCATTGATTTATTTAGAATTTAAGGCACACTTAACCAGCATGGCTACCACAGCATTCTGCAGCGATACACCATCTCATCTGGTTTGGGCTTAGTGGGACTATCATTTGTTTTTCAACAGGACAATGACCCAACACACCTCCAGGCTGTGCAAGGGCTCTTTTACCGAGAAGGAGAGTGATGGAGTGCTGCATCAGATGACCTGGCCTCCACAATCCCCCGACCTCAACCCAATGGATATCGTTTGGGATGAGTCGGACGGCAGAGTGAAGGAAAAGCAGCCAGCAAGTGCTCAGCATATGTGGGAACTCCTTCAAGACTGTTGGAAAAGCATTCCAGGTGAAGATGGTTGAGAGAATGCCGAGAGTGTGTCATCAAGGCAAAGGGTGGCTATTTGAAGAATCTCAAATGTAAAATATATTTTGATTTGTTTAACACTTTCTTGGTTACTACATGATTCCATATGTGTTATTTCATAGTTGTGATGTCTTCACTATTATTCTACAATGTAAAAAATAGTTCAAATAAAGAAAAACCCTTGAATGAGTAGGTGTGTCCAAACTTTTGACTGGTACTGTATATATTCATAATTATACGAGAATCAGTGTTAATCTGTTTAGTGTTTCTAATACATGCAATAGAACAGTGATCACTGAGATCATTAGCAAAGACACCACTGGACAAGTACTTGTGAGGACTATTTGTCAGAATTAGGTCAATCAGTGAGGACTTTGATGGATTTTTTACATTAATCCTTGTGGATTTTGCAATCAGTTGAGTCAGGTTAATGTCAAGACAAATATTCTTAAGGCCAGGGCAAGCCAATCTAAAATCCTATAACACTCCAGGATCGAGCCATTTAGCCAAGTCTCTGTGAGAACCAAAATATCCGGGCTCGTGTCATGCACCCAGATATCAATAAGGTCAGTCTTTGACATCAAACTTTGTTAATATGTAACAGCCCAAGCCCATATTTGTGGTACTTAAAATAATAGCACTGGACGAGCTTACCACAGTGGGCTTCCCAATTGGGCTAACAGAAACAGAGCTAACAGTGGAATTCAACTTCATGGTTATTACTGACAATATCCTGGGAATATGGTTATCTGTAGCAGTATGATGATAACGCTGTGAAACAGTGGCAATGGGATGAGATACCTGAGCAGGGGTTGGGCTGTTTTTGAGACAATGTTTTATAAGAGCCTCCTCGATTTTGCTCCTTACATATTTGGATGCAAGCTATCCCTCTTGTTAAACTAGGGCCTCTCCCAAAAGTGGTCAAAATTCGTCATTGTACTGCTATGGCATGTCTGAAGGTGTACGGTGTGGTATTGCAACTAGATGAGGCAGACAAGAGGTTTAATATTAAATCAGGAGGCTTTAATACATTTCAAATTGATACAGTCCAACCTGTATTTGTAGGATTTGGTATGTAAATCAGGGCGTAACTTTTAGTATGAGATATTACATTACGTTAGGTTACATTATGAGTGGAATAGCGGTCGTACAATATCGTACGAATTAGAGAATGTGTATTATCATATGTTTTACCCGGTCAAAACTTATCATACATCTTTCTCTGAGACCAGTTTGTTTGTTGCTGAGTAACAGCAAAGGATAATTACAGGGAGAATGTACGTTGGCGGTTAGAAGAACTAACGACAAAGTTTAGGATAATTTTCATAAAAAATTAGGAGAACTAAAATGACAAAGGTTAGGAGAATGTATTTAGCAGGTTAGGTGAATTGGGTTAAGGTTAGAATAAGGGTTAGGGGAAGGATTAGTTAAAATGCTACATTTGTGCATGATGCGGCTCAAACACACAACCTTTGGATTGCTAGATGGTCGCGGACCCATCCTCCCCGACCAACCTCCCTACATTTGTCTCTGTCTAAAGTAACTAGGCCATTAGGACATATCATATCTCTTGGAAGTGCTCAGAAATACGTATAGTATGTTTTGTATAGCTCGGAGGCCAGGCTGTACAGTCACATCCACAAAATCAAATCAGCTTACCTAAAATGAAAACAAAAAAATCATTTTTTGTTAACTGTCTTAAGTGCTTCACTTGATTCCTCCAAGTGTTTATAAATACCAGTGAACACATAATGCACCATTAGTTTTTCATCAAGTTCTTGGAATACCCTTATCTCTTATACTCTTATCCCGATTAATCTGAGGTTTAAGGAAACCCCTTCATACCACACTTGATTACCTTTATTAGGAAATGAATTATTAATCTATCTAACTTTTCTAGCTTAACGGAGGCATTCCTCCATACCACTGGAAATGAATTCAGCAACAGAACCCCAGGCCACTGTTTCAGTCAGTGTCTCAGCTTGTCATATGAGACAATGGGAGGGAGGATTAAGATGGTTTTACTACTAAAGGTTATACCCGAGAGCCCAGGAGCACAAATTTATTGTTTTGTTCAGCCGAGTGGAGTGGTTGACTTCAGGCAGCAACCTAGACAGAGGCAAACCGCAAAGATATCAAGGATTTGGGGGGATTACAGAGAAATGTGTGCGACTGGCCAGACACTATGTTTTTTTTTTAGCTTTGGAGGTATGCGTGACAAAGGTACGAATCCAGGCCTGTTGTTTTTCATTTTTAATGTAACCCACATTTTTGTTTTCCCTAATCCTAACCTTAACTGGCTGCCATGCTTAACCCTAAATCACTAACTAATCCCTAACCGACCCCCACCCACTCGCTAACCACTCACTCACAAAATCTGACATGTTGAATATGAACGCTTTTTCTGTTTTGTGGCAGTGATTTTTGACTAATGTGTGTGTTCTTTGTGTGATCATGTTGATCAAATCAAATCACATTTTATTCATCATAAACAACAGGCGTCTGCCTTCACGTTCTTCGTACCCGGGATGTCAGATAGTGTAAAATCAAACTGGGTGAAGAATAGGGCCCACCTGGCCTGGCGAGGGTTCAGCCTCCTCGCTGCCCGGATGTACTCCAGGTTACGGTGGTCCGTCCAGACAAGGAAAGGGTGTTTCGCCCCCTCGAGCCAGTGCCTCCACACAGTCAGGGCTCGGACAACAGCCAACAGCTCCCGATCACCAACGTCATAGTTCTGCTCCGCCGGGCTGAGCTTCTTGGAGAAGAAGGCACAGGGGCGGAGCTTGGACGGCCCACCCTTCAACAGATATGTGATGGGAGCTGCAACCTTGCCAAAGGTCCCGGATAAACCTCCGATAGTAGTTGGCAAAGCCAATAAAGTGCTGCACCTCCTTAACCGTGTCTGCCAATTACGTACGGCTGAAATGTGATCTCCCTCCATCTCCACACCTGAGGTGGTAATGCGGTATCCGAGGAAGGAGATGGACTGTTGGAAAAACAGACACTTTTCTGCCTTGGCATAAAGGTCATGTTCCAACAGTCGGGCCATCACTTTGCGAACTAGGGACACATGCTCGGCGCGCGCAGAGGAATACACCAGAATGTCATCAATGAAGACCACTACACCGCGACCAAGCATGTCCCGAAACACCTCATTCACAAAGGACTGGAAGATTGATGGAGCATTCATCAAACCGTACGGTAACACCAGGTATTCGTAATGCCCCGTGGTTGTGCTGAATGCTGTCTTCCACTCGTCTCACTCTCGGACACGCACCAGGTTGTAAGCACTCCGGAGATCTAATTTTGTGAAGAAGCGCGCCCCATGCATTGACTCGATCACAGATGGAATGAGGGGTAGAGAATAACTATAACGTATTGTCCCCTTGTTCAGTGCTCGGTAATCAATGCAAGGGTGCAGACGCAAAATTACAACCAAATAATTGTAGCATTACCGCAAAAATTGAAGAGGAAAGTGGAAGGGGGACAAAGTAAGGAAAGTGTCTGTCGGCCTTGCATTAAAGAACATAATTGGTTAAGGAAAACGGTGATAAATAAAAAAGTATATCAGTTTCACTTAAGGACCAAAGGATTGACAGCCGTCCCATATACATTGCAAAATAGTTGGGAAGAGTTTTGACGTACCGATCCCAAGGCATGGTGTTTATGAACTGACACGCAAAACGACACCGGATTAAAAAATTACAATCTTTCAATTTAAATTATTATATAAAATTCTTGCTACCAATATAATGTTATTTATATGGGGGATACAATCTTCCCAGCTCTGCAGATTTTGCTGTGAAGAGACAGAATCATTAGATCATTTGTTTTGGTTCTGTCCATTTGTAGCTTGTTTTTGGACACAGGTCCAGGAATGGCTAAAGGATTGCAATATTTACCTGGAGCTAACCTTGCAGATAGCATTACTGGGTGATCTGAAAAGTCATAGTCAATCGATCAATAATATAATAATACTTTTAGCAAAAATGTTTATTTTTAATTCACAATCTGTAGAAGCAATGAGAATAGAAAGGTTCAGAACTTTTGTAAAACATCACAGTACGGTTGAAATATATATGGCAAATAGAAATCCTATATGGATGGTGTTAAGAGATAGATGGGAGGTATTGAATAGAGTTGAAGGATGGGACTAATAACAAATAACAACAAATAATAACAAAGATAGCTAATAATGTAAGCATACTGTGTCCATAATAAGTATATAGGTTGTATGTTGGGAGCTTTTGGGAAAGAGCACAGTTAGAAAGATATGGCATATAGAAGCAAACCGGATGGACATCATAAAAATGATCGGAGAGGTTGAGAGTAGAAGAAGTTCAGGAGCAAAAAATAAATAAATAATAATAATAATAATAATAAATATATATATATATATATATATATATATATATATAATATATAATTATTGTAAAATGAACTGTGTCCATAAGGTGTAGATAGTAAGTATAGACCGGAAGTAGAGGCCTGGGCATTGTTGTTCACTAATTTACTCCAAGTAGGGAAAGGATGGCGGGGTTGATAAGTAATAAACGGGAGTATATATATAAAAAACATGGGGGATTGGAAGTGATGCAGACAATTACATTGATAGAAGGTACAATCTATCTGCAATATTAAGCTGATCCACCCCCCCCAAAAAAAATAATAAAAAAAGGATAGAGGGAACAATGAATGGAGTCAAATACAGGGAAATCCTTGATGAGAACTTGCTTCAGACTTGGGTGAAGAGTTACGTATCAACAGGACAATGACCCCAATCATACAGAAAAAGCAACGTTGGAATGGCTTCGGAACAAGAATGTGAAAATCCTTGAGTGGCCCAGCCAAAGCCCAGACTTGAATCGCATTGAAAATATGTGGAAAGACTTGAAGATTGGTGTTCACCGCCTCTTCCCCTCAAACTTAACAGAGCTTGAGAAAATCTGCAAGGACAAATTGGAGAAAATCCCCAAATCAAGTTGACTCAAAGCTGTAATCACCGCCAAAGGTTTCTACAAAATATTGACTCAGGGCTGTGAATACTTATGTAAATTAGGTATATCTGTACTAAATGTTCAATACATTTGCTAATGTAGTGTCTGAGGAATTATGACTTTGCTAATGTTTTCAAAGCGGAACCTGAGAGGATGTTTATTCAGTTTTAGAGGGACACCCCATAGAACAGAGGAAGTCTGTTGTGTGGAGACAGGTGATTGGTCAGTATGGGAAACCACCCATATCCTGGTAAAGATTATAAATACTTGGTTTGAGACAAAGAAGATCAGAACAGACATATTATTTTGGGACACTGTTCTCCAGATGCTGCAGACGTCTGTAAACTTATGCTGAAATCTTGTGATATAAATACAACTTATAATCAAAGTACAGTATAAGCGGACTCCTTGGTTTCACAGCATAATTAGCAACGTTTACTCGACACAACAAAATGGCGACGAGTGTTTGGGGCGGTCTGCGTCTCTCCAGTGTTACATTCATGAGCAGCGAAGTGACTCCCGCTCAAGACGCCAGCTCATAAGGTGAGATTTCTCACAATCTTGTGTGCGGTTTGGTTCGCTTGGTTATGGGTGTGTGCACTGGGGAGATGTACCGTGTAATGGACTTGTGTGTGCTGATGTTGCGGATATTGCTGTGGGATAGGAGTCTGTTCTAAAAATTCTAAATTTGTTTGCGCTGGTAAAACAACTCAAACAGGGGGGGAGTGTCTATAACTATTGAAGAATAGAGGGAATAAGGCCAGGAACTAGGGTAAATGTGTGCGATTTAGAACCATTGTGGATCTACGGTAGCCCTACTAGGAGGCGATCATTATGATGGGCCAAAAATCCTAAAATCATGTTAGGTGTACTTAGGTGAGTCCAGGGGACTTGAGGCTGTGGTATATATATTCGATTGCAAGTTACCTCTCAGCAAGTGGTTGACGAATCATATGGTTGACGTGACCGCTCATTGAATTTCCGCGGACCTCGTGGTAGGGAATTATACGGCACAATGGAGGTAACATGATACATGCTACATGCTACATGCTACATGCTATTTGTTACCTTAGAGGTCCATAGGAATGGATTGAGCCTCTTAAATTGTCTATAGAATAGTGTAGGATTTGTGTCCTATGGTTTGTGAGATCTGTTAAGTGTTATTGTTTGTCTATGAGGGGTAAAAGAGAGGAAGTATAGCGGGATTGTTAACTTTCTGTTGTCTGGCTTGGAGAGAGCTGGGAGAGAGGTCCATCCACTCTGAACTCGTATTGATGTTTGAACTACGCATGTGCGTGATTTTATGTCTCTAGAGTTACGTAGGGGTAAATATGCCACTCCTCTGCCTACACTGAGCGGCGGGGAGATACAGACGAACAAAGAGATAGAGATTTAGAGACTAATAGTGTATTCTGGTTGTTACATCGGCTGTTGTTTGAAGATGAAACTGTTTTCTTGAGACCTATCGAATTGATAAACTAGAGATACAGTGGGGGAAAAAAGTATTTAGTCAGCCACCAATTGTGCAAGTTCTCCCACTTAAAAAGATGAGAGAGGCCTGTAATTTTCATCATAGGTACACGTCAACTATGACAGACAAAATGAGAAAAATTGTAGGATTTTGGTGGAATTATGGTGGAAAATAAGTATTTGGTCACCTACAAACAAGCAAGATTTCTGGCTCTCACAGACCTGTGACTTCTTCTTTAAGAGGCTCCTCTGTCCTCCACTCATTACCTGTATTAATGGCACCTGTTTGAACTTGTTATCAGTATAAAAGACACCTGTCCACAACCTCAAACAGTCAAACTCCAAACTCCACTATGGCCAAGACCAAAGAGCTGTCAAAGGACACCAGAAACAAAATTGTAGACCTGCACCAGGCTGGGAAGACTGAATCTGCAATAGGTAAGCAGCTTGGTTTGAAGAAATCAACTGTGGGAGCAATTATTAGGAAATTGAAGACATACAAGACCACTGATAATCTCCCTCGATCTGGGGCTCCACGCAAGATCTCACCCCGTGGGGTCAAAATGATCACAAGAACGGTGAGCAAAAATCCCAGAACCAAACGGGGGGACCTAGTGAATGAACTGCAGAGAGCTGGGACCAAAGTAACAAAGCCTACCATCAGTAACACACTACGCCGCCAGGGACTCAAATCCTGCAGTGCCAGACGTGTCCCCCTGCTTAAGCCAGTACATGTCCAGGCCCGTCTGAAGTTTGCTAGAGTGCATTTGGATGATCCAGAAGAGGATTGGGAGAATGTCATATGGTCAGATGAAACCAAAATAGAACTTTTTGGTAAAAACTCAACTCGTCGTGTTTGGAGGACAAAGAATGCTGAGTTGCATCCAAAGAACACCATACCTACTGTGAAGCATGGGGGTGGAAACATCATGCTTTGGGGCTGTTTTTCTGTAAAGGGACCAGGACGACTGATCCGTGTAAAGGAAAGAATGAATGGGGCCATGTATCGTGAGAGTTTGAGTGAAAACCTCCTTCCATCAGCAAGGGCATTGAAGATGAAATGTGGCTGGGTCTTTCAGCATGACAATGATCCCAAACACACCGCCCCGGGCAACGAAGGAGTGGCTTCGTAAAAAGCATTTCAAGGTCCTGGAGTGGCCTAGCCAGTCTCCAGATCTCAACCCAAAAAAATCTTTGGAGGGAGTTGAAAGTCTGTGTTGCCCAGCGACAGCCCCAAAACATCACTGCTCTAGAGGAGATCTGCATGGAGGAATGGGCCAAAATACCAGCAACAGTGTGTGAAAACCTTGTGAAGACTTACAGAAAACGTTTGACCTGTGTCATTGCCAACAAAGGGTATATACAAAGTATTGAGAAACTTTTGTTATTGACCAAATACTTATTTTCCACCATAATTTGCAAATAAATTCATTAAAAATCCTACAATGTGATTTTCTGTATTTTTTTTCCTCATTTTGTCTGTCATAGTTGATGTGTACCTATGATGAAAATTACAGGCCTCTATCATCTTTTTAAGTGGGAGAACTTGCACAATTGGTGGCTGACTAAATAATTTTTTTCCCCACTGTATGTCGACGGATTAAAAATTAAATAAAATAATAAAATAAATAAAATAAAATGTTATTGAGCTATTTATAATATTCCTGAGTTAAGTTGTTTTTTAGCGCAAATGTGAACGGAGGAGTATTGAATGATTGACATAACTCAGTGTGTGCATAAAATACTAAATTCTTGTTTGTCCTTTGTTATTCTGTCATATGAGAGACGATAAGAGGAAGGAGGAGAGAGAGAGAGAGCGGAAGTGCTGACGTATACATCACGCGACAAGAGTCTGCTGCGACGGGACCCAGTCAAACTAAGGCCAGTTCTGTCCTATTTACAAAACCTACCTTCCTATACAGGATATTTTGTGTGCCTAGCATATTTGATGTTATGACAATTTGACAGGGACTTGGCAACAGACTGATCAATTGACGTAATTGCGTATTGGAGCTTTTGTGCATGAGTGGGTTTGGTTAGAGTTGTGTTGGGGATCGAGTACTGACATTATTCTGTAAAATTAAGGTCATTGGGTGCAATTGGTTTATGAGTACTGCAGTGTTGCTGGATTATAGGTATTTTCTTTTTTGGATTGCTCTGAAGTTGACTACTTTCCTTTACTTTTCCTGATCGGAGGTGGTAAGATTGCCACTAATTAATAAATTGGTAAAATAAATTAAAAAGAATATATATATATATATATATATTTGATTATTCATAAATTGATTGATTAATTGTTTAATTAAAAAAAAAAAAATTAAAGGGAGGAAACTATAAGCTATATAGTCCAAAATAATAAAATAATTCACAATAAAGGAATATAAAACAGTTGTTACAATGGGGAAAAAGGACATCAAGACTATGAAGGTAATTACACCTGTTGATATAGTACAAAATAGTAATCCTCTAGTTAATGGTATTGCAAGGTTATCTGGAAAATGGAATAAACGTTGGCCTGACATTGAACAACCATGGCCAGTGGAAGGGACTCTTAACCCTGACGTCATCAACATAATGAAAGTGCTTCTGTCAATTCATAAAGCAGATCAAAAGAAATGGAAAAAAAGGGAACAACGTAAAGAAAAGAGACAAAGAGAGCTGGGTGTTCTTAAGTTGTTTGAAAATGAAGGACAAAAACTGATAAAAGATACCAACGATAAAAGAAACAAAGGTATAGAGAAAATTGAAAATGCAGTGAAGGTGACAGAAAAACTAATGACAGAAGTCAGTACACCTTTCTCACATACGGATTCAGCAAAAAGACCCCCACCTTATGAGAAAGAAGTAGAGTTTAAGGACGTCTATCCTCAGCTTCCAGTGATCATTCAGGAGGGTGATTATTGCTTCAGAGATGAAGATGAACAAATAATAGAGAGAGGACAAGCAGAAACTACCATAAAAATGAATCCAAACTCCAGAAGTAAGAAAAAACCGAGATGTCTGGAAACTAAGGGTAGAATGAGGTTCAGGAGGATGGAACTTGAAGATGATGATGATGATGATGATGATGATCAGAGTGATTCAGAAGAGATCATGGATGGATATGACCCTGTGATCAGACGGAGGTTGGCCAGAGCGGAAAGAAGGGGTGATGGATGTTTGAAGAAGAAGAATACAAGAGATTCGAGTTCTGATGAAAGTAAAGATGGAGACAGCGATAAAGATTTGGAGATTAAAGGTGCTTCATATTCAAGAGGATTTTATCCTACAATGACTAGCACAGAAGAAATAGAACGAGATATAGACCGATGCGTATCATGCCTGGATAAAGCGAATAATTTAGAAGAAGTAAAAGGACTGGAAGAACAACTCAAGAAGCTGAAGATACAGAAGAAAAAACTGCTGAAAAAAGGATCCCAAGAATTGGAGAAGAGGTATACATTAAGGCCAAGACAAGGGAGCACCAGTAAGAAGATGATGCCAGTGATAATTCGAGGTCAAAACTTAGAATATAAGCCTTTGCAAAATACCGATATGTCAGATATACTTGAGAAGCTGCCTACTCTTCAAGATGGAGCCTATCCTTGGATTTCAAAATTGGAAGAAATTACGGTGGGAACACAGTCTGCTATAGGAGACATTAAGAGACTTTTGGCTAATCTCCTTGGGATTCCAGGTATGGAAGACATTTTTCAGAGAGCGGGACTCAATAGATATGTGGGGACTGCAGTGAACGACCCTGAATTGTTGGCTGCAAGTAGGAATCGGCTGTGGAGAGCACTGAAAGATACGTTTCCAACAAATGTGCATCCTGATAACATTCTGATTGACCCACTAGGACAACAAGAAAATCAGAGAGCCTATGTGTCAAGAGTCCATCAAGTGTGGAGAAATATTACTGGAAATGATCCAGATGTGAGTCAAATTGAGCAGTCAATTTTGAGAGCTAAACTGCAGATGGGACTGCCCTCACCAGTAAGGAGCAAACTGGCAGAGGTGGTTGGACTTGGAAGCATGACAAAAGGCGTCTATACAGATCATATAGCCCATCAAGTGGATCTGTACAGGAAAAAGGAACACAACCAGAAAGAACAGGACCAAGAAACTCTCAGAAAACTCAATCAAATACAACTGGTGGAGAATAAGAAGGAGAAGAAAAGCTTTGGTTATGAAGAATCAGTGTGAACCAAATCAACAATCACTGCAACAGCTTCAACTGAACAAGGTCAAATGCAATTGTACCAGCCACAACTAGTGGTACAAGTTGTTTCATATCCATAGATAGTTTCTGGACTGTGAAAGAATTGGAGAGGAAGGAGGACAATCTGTCTGAAAAATAATGTTTACAGGGGGTGACTGTTATTCCTGGTTACATTCCTACACCAAGAGGTGCATAAGATGTCAAATTAAGCTAAAAGATGCTCAGTCGTTTGCCAAGTCTGTGTGTAAAGAAGTCATAAGCAGGTGGGGATTACCCGATCACATGTCCTAAAATTAGTAGGAAAGGATTTTGTGGATAAATCAGTGAAATGGTTTTTAAAAGTTAGGAGAAAAAGTCAGATTAAAAAGTTAAGAAAACTAGGGTTGAAGGAACTCTAGGACAGTCAGCTCAGCTCCCATGTAAGTGCATGAGAGAGAACAGTGGTGAAGGGAATTTAGAGTTCAGTGGGAAGATATATATGGCAGGAGTTTAGATCTGTTAGGAGCAGTTGCATTGAGAAAGTATGCGTTGCTGAATGATGAGAGAAGAATGAAGATTGAGGGTGATTGCAGTATCTATATTTACAATTCCCAGCAGGAAGATGAAGGTGATTATCAGTGTATTTTTTATAATCAGCAGTTTGAAAGTGAGGGATTAGAGTTAGGACTGAGAGTCAATGTAGTGACACTAGGGGTGATAGATGGAAATACAAGTCAAGAGTTCAAAGCCTTAGGGAGAATGGGTGAATTAACAACAATGACATCAACACTTCAGCCTATTATAACAACAGTGAGAAGCAATTTAACTCCTTCAACATTGACAGTTATTAAAGCTATAAATATATCACATTTGATTACAAGGGAGCCAATCGCTCCAGCACCAATTTTAGAGGAAAATACTGTTATTAGGGTTAGGGTGAGTGATACAGCTCATCTTCCTTGTAGATGTGAGAGATGGAGTGGGGGTGGTGACGTTCCTCCCACATGGAGAGATAATTACGGAGAAGAAGTGTTGTTATCAGGACCAGAAGTAGAAGCTGTGCCCCCTAGTCAAAGGAAGTATATTTTGTACAACGATATGAAGTGGAAGAGGGTTATGAGTGATTGCTCACTTATTTTGCGTAATGTTACATGGAAAGATCAGGGAGAATATATGTGGACTTATTTAGTGCAAGCATTAAAGTTTGTTCCGGCTAAGAATTATTGGTTAAAAGGCTATGTAACTCGTAAGGTGATGCTTATGATGGAAGATTTGAGGTCTGTTGAAGCTTCCACAGTCACCAAAGGAGTTCAGGAGAAGTATATTACAGTAACCACTCCAACAGTAAATACTACACAGAGGATATCTGTAACTTTCCCACTGGAAATAGTTAAGAGTGTTAACACATCAACTAAAGCAACTATTTTAATAGCAACTTTGAAAGAGATTAATGGTACAACGGCAATAACAAATGTAGGAAGTATGACACAGACACCAACAACAACTTTTCTGAAACTAAAGGATGTAGCAAGAGTGACTCAGGAGTTTATGATACGGATGGAGAGTGCTGTCAATGGTAGTAAGGACAGTGTTGAGATAGGAGAGCGGATGGTAGTAGAGAATGATGCAGATTCATCTGAAATAGTGCAGGATACTATCATGGAGGTACAGGATGAGTTCTTTGATTTTAATGAAAGACAAGAAGATATATTTGATCAGTACCGCTCGTTAGGGAAGAGAGAAACTAAATGGAAGGCATATGGATTTGACTCTTCTGTTTTGCAAATTAAAGATGGATGGGCAGGTAGGAATCTTTGGTTCCAGCAGTTAACTCATTCTGTAAGATCAGTGAGGAATCTTGAGGGTCCATGTCTGTTGAGAATTCCAGCACCAGGCACATGGGGTTCTATTTTAGAGACGGTCGCTAAACCTTTATCAAGTACGTGTCAATCTTATGCTTTATATCATGGCTGTTGTATCAGCAACAATCATTAACGGATACAATAATGTCGTTGTCGAAACATTTGTTTAGGCCTAGGTTTAAGTGTTCTTGGTTAAATGAAATACCCTATGTGAATTTGTTGGATGGGAAGGAAAATCAGCTAACAGCGACTCCTGAAGCGTTGGAGGTGAAACCAGTGAGGGCTAAAAGCTGTTTTTGTTCTAATAAAACATATGATGGGAAGGGTATGTTTATGGGAATATCAGATTGTGATGATTATATGATGACTTTAGGTAAGCTTGAACATAAGGTTAGTAATGAGAAATATAATGTCACTTTTTATGTTCCAGTTAGTAAGAAGAGCAGGACCTTGATGGTGAAAGATCAGCTTTTGCCTGGCAATGTGACTATTGGGAATTTTAGAGATACAGTGGGGGAAAAAAGTATTTAGTCAGCCACCAATTGTGCAAGTTCTCCCACTTAAAAAGATGAGAGAGGCCTGTAATTTTCATCATAGGTACACGTCAACTATGACAGACAAAATGAGGAAAAAAAATCCAGAATATCACATTGTAGGATTTTTTGTGAATCTATTTGCAAATTATGGTGGAAAATAAGTATTTGGTCAATAACAAAAGTTTCTCAATACTTTGTTATATACCCTTTGTTGGCAATGACACAGGTCAAACGTTTTCTGTAAGTCTTCACAAGGTTTTCACACACTGTTGCTGGTATTTTGGCCCATTCCTCCATGCAGATCTCCTCTAGAGCAATGATGTTTTGGGGCTGTCGCTGGGCAACACGGACTTTCAACTCCCTCCAAAGATTTTCTATGGGGTTGAGCTCTGGAGACTGGCTAGGCCACTCCAGGACCTTGAAATGCTTCTTACGAAGCCACTCCTTCGTTGCCCTGGCGGTGTGTTTGGGATCATTGTCATGCTGAAAGACCCAGCCACGTTTCATCTTCAATGCCCTTGCTGATGGAAGGAGGTTTTCACTCAAAATCTCACGATACATGGCCCCATTCATTCTTTCCTTTACACGGATCAGTCGTCCTGGTCCCTTTGCAGAAAAACAGCCCCAAAGCATGATTTTCCCACCCCCATGCTTCACAGTAGGTATGGTGTTCTTTGGATGCAACTCAGCATTCTTTGTCCTCCAAACACGACGAGTTGAGTTTTTACCAAAAGGTTCTATTTTGGTTTCATCTGACCATAGGACATTCTCCCAATCCTCTTCTGGATCATCCAAATGCACTCTAGCAAACTTCAGATGGGCCTGGACATGTACTGGCTTAAGCAGGGGGACACGTCTGGCACTGCATGATTTGAGTCCCTGGTGGCGTAGTGTGTTACTGATGGTAGGCTTTGTTAGTTTGGTCCCAGCTCTCTGCAGGTCATTCACTAGGTCCCCCCGTGTGGTTCTGGGATTTTTGCTCACCGTTCTTGTGATCATTTTGACCCCACGGGGTGAGATCTTGCGTGGAGCCCCAGATCGAGGGAGATTATCAGTGGTCTTGTATGTCTTCCGTTTCCTAATAATTGCTCCCACAGTTGATTTCTTCAAACCAAGCTGCTTACCTATTGCAGATTCAGTCTTCCCAGCCTGGTGCAAGTCTACAATTTTGTTTCTGGTGTCCTTTGACAGCTCTTTGGTCTTGGCCATAGTGGAGTTTGGAGTGTGACTGTTTGAGGTTGTGGACAGATGTCTTTTATACTGATAACAAGTTCAAACAGGTGCCATTAATACAGGTAACGAGTGGAGGACAGAGGAGCCTCTTAAAGAAGAAGTTACAGGTCTGTGAGAGCCAGAAATCTTGCTTGTTTGTAGGTGACCAAATACTTATTTTCCACCATAATTTGCAAATAAATTCATAAAAAATCCTACAATGTGATTTTCATGGAGAAAAGAAATCTCAATTTGTCTGTCATAGTTGACGTGTACCTATGTTGAAAATTACAGGCCTCTCTCATCTTTTTAAGTGGGAGAACTTGCACAATTGGTGGCTGACTAAATACTTTTTCCCCCCCTGTATTTGGTGGGTTTGTGGTGATAAAGCGTATATATTCTTACCCTATGGATGGACAGGATGTTGTTACATGTCGACATTGAAGCTTCCATATGAGGTTTTTACCATTGAAAGAGGGGAAGCACCGGACACAGTGTCAGTGTAGCTGTAGGTGGGTGTGGTGGTGGAATCAGGCGCAGGACGCACAAAGTAAGTCAAAAGACTTTAGTGGTTTAGCAATAAGCACAGCACGAAAATAAATGCCCTGAGGCGAGAAACTCCGCACGCAGGCGAAATCAAACGGGCGCACTAAACACGTGCGACAAAATACTCCAAAATACAAATGGAGAGCAGCTCAACCGAGCAAACTGTATAGATACAAGCTATACGCACGACAGTGAGAACAATAACACACAACACTAGACAAACACAACGAGAACTTATAGGACACTAATTACACTAAACGATAACAGGTGTAACAACAATCAGACAAAAGCAAACGAACATAGAAACATGCAACGGTGGCAGCTAGTATTCCGGAGACGACGAACGCCGAAGCCTGCCCGAGCAAGGAAGAGAGGCAGCCTCGGCCGAAACCGTGACACACAGATAAATCTGAGTCTAGGTTTGGAAATAGGGTGAAAAGGGACATGGCGGAATTTCTTAGTCTGGAAGCCTACCATTGGAGGATAAGTCTAGGAGAGAAGTGGGGACTGGGACTTTTTCCATGGTATGGTGTAACATTTTTGGCAGATCATATTGATAATATTACCTATACTTTGCAGGGTTTTGCAAATGAAACGATAAGAGGGTTCAACCTTCTGTCGAATACTCAAAGAAGTCACAGACTGACGCTGTTGAAACATGATATGGCTCTTGACTATATTTTAGCAAAACAGGGTGGCTTATGTTTGGCTATGAATTTGACGGGGGATGATTGTTATACTTTGATCCCAGATAGTTCCGATAATATCACTAGTGTTATAGATGCATTGAAGAATATAAGGGATGCGTTTGGTAGATCTGAAGGAGCTGGATGGTCAGCGAAGACTTGGTTGCAAGATCAGTTAGGCCCAGTGGGAGCAGTGATGGTTCAGATTTTAGCAGCAGCTCTGATAGCGCTGTGTGTGATGTTTTGCTTTTGTACTTTGTTACTGACCTTTGCGAAGGCTATGATATTGAGATGGGTTGGAGTTGTGATGCCTGGAGATAACACTCAGATGCCGTTGTTAACTGTTACTGATCTAGATGAAGATGAACAAGTGGGACTGGATGGAGTATTGATGGATAAATATCCATTTTGATTATCTGATCATTTTTCAAATGTTTTTCAATATTAGTGTGATTTTAGTATTTTGTTATGAATCAAAGGGGGGAAATAGAATGTGATTCATTTTATATATCATTTTTATATTCTTAGTTGATATTGATGTTTTAATTTGACTGTGTTGTTTTGCAAAATATACTGTTTGGTCTTTTCTTTTCTTCCAGAAGCATATGGGGGAATATGTAGAGGGGATTCAAATGCTCAAACAAGGACAATATGAAAGGACAATATGAAGGGACTGGAGGAGGTGGAACAAGAAAGGTGTGGAAATGTTCCGATTCCATCATCGACGATGCATTGGAAGTCGATACTGCTGAGGAGATGAAGTGTAGTGGACTACATTCCAGTGTCTGCAATGATATATAGACATATTTGCATGTGTAATACATCATTTGTGTCATATTCTTTCTGTATTAATTTTTGTAGAATGATATTTGCTGTTATTGGGTACATGTGGGGATCTCAGATGTTTTTGTTTATTTTGTGAAAGCTTAGGGATATTGGGTCTAGGCAGGGATAGAGAGAATCCACAGGAGGGTTCGATGGGTCGACCAGCCTGAGTGTGGACATTTTTCATAGTATTTTGTTTGCTGGGGCTTTCATGTGTATTCAAATTGCATCATAGTTTCAAATGCATTGATAAAGATTTATGAATTGATCTGGAGTACTTAGGTGGTTGCCTGGGGCAGAGGGGCCGTGAGAGAATTTTACTGTCTTGATTGATGGATGGATATTTGGAAAGAAGGCTGCCAGACAGGTTTTTTGCTCTCACACTCCATAGAGATTTGTTCATATTTCATAGAAATGTATTCACACTTCATAAAGATTTGTTCATATTTCATAGAAATGTATTTACACTCCATAGAAACATTTGTTTTTGGTTTATTGTTAAAGATATTCAATAAGATAAATTGTTACTTGTCATAATCCTATTCTGTTTGTTTTCGAGACTTAATTTGTGTCGAAGGGGGGAAATATGTAGTGTCTGAGGAATTATGACTTTGCTAATGTTTTCAAAGTGGAACCTGAGAGGATGTTTATTCAGTTTTAGAGGGACACCCCATAGAACAGAGGAAGTCTGTTGTGTGGAGACAGGTGATTGGTCAGTATGGGAAACCACCCATATCCTGGTAAAGATTATAAATACTTGGTTTGAGACAAAGAAGATCAGAACAGACATATTATTTTGGGACACTGTTCTCCAGATGCTGCAGACGTCTGTAAACTTATGCTGAAATCTTGTGATATAAATAAAACGTATAATCAAAGTACAGTATAAGCGGACTCCTTGGTTTCACAGCATAATTAGCAACGTTTACTCGACACAACACTAACATTGCTAAAACATGTTTTCACTTTGTCATTATGGTGTATTGTGTGTAGATGGCTGAGAAAAAACAAACAATTTAATGATTTTTTAATTCAGGCTGTAACAAAACAAAATGTGGAATAAGTCTAGGGGTATGGATACTTTCTGAAGGCACACCTGCAAATTCGAAAATGTCCTCTTCGTATTGGTAGTCAGACACGTTGGTAGCGTAGTAGTTAAAATTAGCGTCTTCATCATTGACAAAACTGAAGACCTATTTGGGAATTTTGAATTACTATAATAGGTTTCTACCAAAACTCTCCACACCACTGGCACATCTGCACAGGCTGCTGAGGAAAGAAGAGCCATGGAGTTGGGGACCCGAGCAGGAAAGGGCCTTCGAAAAGTCAAAAGAGCTGTTACAGTCAAGCAGCGTGTTAGTGCATTATGATGAGAACAAGAAAATGATTCTCTCGTGATGCATCACCCTACTCGGTGGGAGCGGTGCTGTCCCAATGCATGCCAGCTAGGGCAGAGAGGCCAATCGGATTTGTATCACTCACACTCACATCTGCTGAAAAGAACTATTCACAGCTAGACAAGGAGGGTTTAGGTATCATATTTGTGCGGAATAACTTTCATAAGTACATTTATGGGAGGAAGTTCACAATCTGCACTGATCACAAACCCCTAGTTTCACTGTTTAAGCACCTGCAAGTGCACCACTCCATCCCTGGGAGTGGCCAGACAAGCAATGGAGAAGGCTACACATTGACTGCAGGTCCTTTCATGGTGATAGTAGAAGTATACTTAAAGTGAATGGACATTTATCCAGTTGACACAGCTACAGCTGCACTCACCATTGAGTTCCTGAGGAAGATCTTCAGTACACTAGGCCTTCCTGAAATTTGTGCGTTTGACAATACAACATGTTTGACAAGTGACAGTTTCACAGAATTCATGTCTAGGAATGGAATCACTCACGTGACATTGGCCCCATTCCCTCCATCATTGAATTGATTAGCCAAGAAGGTGGTGCAAACTTTCAAAGAGCTGATGAAAAAGAGCTCAGGAGACACACTGGACACCAGTAGAGAGCCTTGTTTAGTTATAGGATCACTCCACAGTTAACTATAGGACTGTCACCAGCAGAGATGCTGCAGGGTAGGAAGTTGAGGTCAACTTTAGATTTGATTCACCCAGATCTGAAAAGCTAAGTGAAAGCAAAGCAAACAGGTCAGAGCTCATAGCTTAGGAGTAGGTGATGCTGTAAGTACCAAGAACTATGGTTATGGTCCTAAGTGGATCTCAGAGCTGGGGGATTGCAGAGTTGTGCGTAAGTACATTGACCAGCTGGACGTGGAGGACTGCTCCGTAGAGGTATATCTAATTGATGTGAGAAATATCAAAATGTCTGTGTTTGTAGCCAGCACTTTCAGCCAGAAGAATTCGAAATGGAACTGAAGTCTCAGCTGATGGGGTTGCCATGTCGTTGAACATTGAAAAGTGATGCTATTCTATCGATTTTCCCCTTCACTTCACAAAGGAAGCTATCCGATCAGCCAACATCAGCACAGCTGAAAATAAGTCAAGCTGAGGTAACGTAGCTAACGTTACCTAGCTAACTAGCTAGCTAGCGAACTACATTTGTTTATCTAAACCAAAATCTAGCTAGCTAGCTCTCATACTATGCTGGCTAGACAATCCAAAGCATATCAATGTAATTAGCCAGCTGCTATCTGGCGATGTGATTTGTAACTTTGCAAGCTAACGTTAGCTTCATTAGGTTACGTTAGCTAACCGTTAGCTAGCTACTTAACTAACTACCACAGAGGCTAATGTGACTGTGTTCTATTTAGAGTCCGATCCCATCAATATCTGCAGAGGCATCAACATCAAGCTCAGCACCAGGCAGTAGTGTAAGTATCCATCTAAAATCGTACTTAAATCTACTAAATCTTTCCATGACTCCATGATGAGAAAATAAATATACTGGAGCTAGGGATAAACATGGTCCGTGTCTTGTTGTCATAGTTGGTGTGTTTACAACTAGGCTATAACTTCTACTGTAGTTTTCTCTGTATTATGGAGGCTTAGTTGATTGTTCGTGTAAGGCTTGAAGTCTAAATTGGAGAAAAGGAGGTATTAGTAAGGAAGTATTAGTAAGGAGGGGATGGTGTGGGTGACTGACTGGTGTCTGTTGGGGGTAGGTATTGTGTGTATGCATGATCTATTGACATGAGGAGGGTGGGTGGATATAGTATCTTGTTTGAGTGACTAATCCCGACTAATCCTGCTGATGATGACGATGACCTTGATACCAGCTTCAGTACAGAGCCTGTAAACCCATTGTATGAAAGCTTTCAGCCTGGAATAAGCTCAAGCTCAACATCATCTGACTTTGAAACAAGCCGGGATAGCCAAAGGTATTTATAAAAGCACAATACCCTCTTCAGAAAATAAAATCACCAGTACACTAAACTGTCCACAAGACAAGTGCTCCTCAGACTTTTCACACCCTTGCAGTCAGTTCTTTGGCATGGGGAGAGGGGCTGTTAGTATACTCTTCTAGCCTATTCACTCTATTGTTGGCAGTGCTTGTCTACGGACAACTGTAGGTGCTCATACATAACAATACACAACTGTCTACAGGTCAAACCCCCCTCAAACTTTTCACATCTTTGCTAACAGCCCATTTCAATGCCCTATTATTGACTCTGAGTGTAACAACATGGTTTATTGTATGGTTAAACATCCTCATGATCAGTCTTCGTGTCTTTCCAGGAGACTTGCAGTACAAATAAATATTCTGCAAGAGGTCGAAGCAGTGGGTGGTGAAGAAGGTGTACGAGAGGCTTGTCCACCTGGCTGTGGAGTGCAGAAAGGACCAGATGGTTGTCTACAAGGAGCCAGAGTCACAGCCCCCCCAAACCCAACTTCCCTGCCAACATCGCCACAGCGCCAAAGCCTGTTAAACCAGCTGCCATTGGGCAACACAAGAAGAGGTTCACTAGCTAAAGAACATTCTGGAACCTGCCTGGATAACTAACACAACATCCATATTCAGTTAGACTGATGTTGTAGTATAAAATAGAATGCCTAGTATGCTCACAACTGCATTGTGGTATAGATTTTGCTAGCTGTTGTACACATGTATATAATGGTGTTTTATGTCATATTTTTTTTACAAGTGTACTGACAAGTGACTAAATGATTCCAGTTCCATCCGAAACCAATAAAGTGTTGACTTCAACTTCTTGATCAGTTTGTTGTGTTATTCATTATATGTATTTGGATAAACTAGCTTCAATCTTACTACTAAAACAAATGATTCAGGGAGACGGTGTATCATTTAAACTAATTTGTTGGCAAGTAAACATGTTTTTATTTTTTTATTTCACCTTTATTTTACCAGGTAAGCCAGTTGAGAACAAGTTCATTCACAACTACGACCTGGCCAAGTTAAAGCAAAGTAGTGCGATAAAAACAACAACACAGAGTTACATATGGGGTAAAACAAAACATAAAGTCAAAAATACAACAGAAAATCTATATACAGTGTGTGCAAATGTAGCAAGTTATGGAGGTAAGGCAATAAATAGGCCATAGTGCAAAATAATTACAATTAGTATTAACACTGTGTCACGATCGTCGACAGATGAAGCGGACCAAGGCGCAGCGTGATAAGCGTACATTCTTTATTTAGTACACAACACGAACCAAAACAATAAACCAAACGATACGTGAAGTCCTAGGTTATACACAAAACCCTCCGGAACAAGATCCCACAAAAAACTAGTGAAAACAGGCTACCTAAGAATGGTCCCCAATCAGAGACAACGAGCTACAGCTGCCTCTGATTGGGAACCACCCTGGCCAACATAGATCAAAACGAACTAGAACCAAAAACATAGAAAACAAAACATAGAAAATCCACACCCTGGCTCAACATATAAGAGTCCCCAGAGCCAGGGCGTGACACACTGGAATGATAGAGATTATGTGCAAATAGAGATACTGGGGTGCAAATGAGCAAAATAAATAACAATATGGGGATGAGGTAGTTGGGTGGGCTAATTTCAGATGGGCTGTGTACAGGTGCAGTGATCGGTAAGGTGTTCTGACAACTGATGCTTAAAGTTAGTGAGGGAGATAAGAGTCTCCAGCTTCAGAGATTTTTGCAGATCGTTCCAGTCATAGGCAGCAGAGAACTGGAAGGAATGGCGGCCAAAGGAAGTGTTGGCTTTGGGGATGACCAGTGAGATATACCTGCTGGAACGCATACTACGGGTGGGTGTTGCTATGGTGACCAATGAGCTAAGATAAGGCGGGGATTTGCCTAGCAGTGATTTATAGATGGCCTGGAGCCAGTGGGTTTGGGGACGAATATGTAGGGAGGACCAGCCAACAAGAGCGTACAGGTCACAGTGGTGGGTAATATATGGGGCTTTGGTGACAAAACGGATGGCACTGTGATAGACTACATCCAATTTGCTGAGTAGAGTGTTGGAGGCTATTTTGTAAATGACATCGCCAAAGTCAAGGATCGGTAGGTTAGTCAGTTTTACGAGGGCATGTTTGGCAGCATGAGTGAAGGAGGCTTTGTTGCGAAATAGGAAGCCGATTCTAGATTTAACTTTGGATGGGAGATGCTTAATGTGAGTCTGGAAGGAGAGTTTACAGTCTAACCAGACACCTACGTATTTGTAGTTGTCCACATACTCTAGGTCAGACCCGCCGAGAGTAGTGATTCTAGTCAGGTGGGCGGGTGCCAGCAGCGTTCGATTGAAGAGCATGCATTTAGAGGTTTGTTAACACAGTGTCCAATGAAGGGCCAGATGTATACAAAATGGTGTCATCTGCTTAGAGGTGGATCTGAGAGTCACCAGCAGCAAGAGCGACATCATTGATATACACAGATAAAAGAGTCGGCCCAAGAATTGAACCCTGTGGCACCCCCATAGAGACTGTCATAGTTCCAGACAACAGGCCCTCCGATTTGACATATTGAACTCTATCTGAGAAGAAGTTGGTGAACCAGGCGAGGCAGTCATTTGAAAAACCAAGGCTATTTAGTCTGCCAATAAGAATGCGGTGGTTGACAGAGTCAAAAGCCTTGGCCAGGTCGATGAAGACGGCTGCACAGTACTGTCGATTATCGATTGCTGTTATATTATCGTTTAGGACCTTGAGCGTGGCTGAGGTGCACCCATGACCAGCTCGGAAACTGGATTGCATAGCGGAGAAGGTACGGTGTGATTCGAAATGGTCGGTGATCTGTTTGTTAACTTGGCTTTCAAAAACTTTCGAAAGGCAGGGCAGGATGGATATAGGTCTGTAACAGTTTGGATCTAGAGTGTCACCCCCTTTGAAGAGGGATTGACGTGGCAGCTTTCTAATCTCTAGGGATCTCAGACGAAAGAGAGGTTGAACAGGCTAGTAATAGGGGTTGCGACAATTTCGGCGGCTAATTTTAGAAAGAAAGGGTACAGATTGTCTAGCCCAGATGATTTGTAGGGATCCAGATTTTGCAGCTCTATCAGAACATCAGCTGTCGGAATTTGTGTGAAGGAGAAGCGGGGGGCATAGGCAAGTTGCAGCGGAGGGTGCAGAGCTGGTGGCCGGGGTAGTGGTAGCCAGGTGGAAAGCATGGCCAGCCATAGCAAAATGTTTGTTGAAATTCTCGATTATTGTCGGTGGTGATAGTGATTCCTAGCCTCAGTGCAGTGGGCAGCTGGGAGGAGGTGCTCTTATTCTCCATGGACTTTACAGTGTCCCAAAACCTTTTGGAGTTAGTGCTACAGGATGCACATTTCTGTTTGAAAAAGCTAGCCTTTGCTTTCCTAACTGCTTGTGTATATTGGTTCCTAACTTCCCTGAAAAGTTGCATATCGCGGGGGCTATTTGATGCTAATGCAGTACGCCACAGGATGTTTTTGTGCTGGTCAAGGGCAGTCAAGTCTGAGGAGAACCAGGGGCTATATCTGTTCTTAGTTCTGCATTTTTTGAATGGGGCAGGCTTATTTAAGATTGAGAGGAAAGCACTTTTAAAGAACAACCAGGCATCCTCTACTGACGGAATGAGATCGATATCCATCCAGGATAGCTGAGCCAGATCAATTAGGAAGGCCTGCTCGCTAAAGTGTTTTAGGGAGCGTTTGACAGTGATGAGGGGTGGTCGTTTGACCGCAGACCCGTTACGGACGCAGGCAATAAGGCAGTGATCGCTGAGATCCTGGTTGAAGACAGCGGAGGTGTATTTAGAGGGTAAGTTAGTCAGGATGATATCTATGAGGGTGCCCATGTTTACGGATTTAGGGTTGTACCTGGTAGGTTCCTTGATAATTTGTGTGAGATTGAGGGCATCTAGTTTGGATTGTAGGATGGCCGGGTGTTAAGCATATCCCAGTTTAGGTCACCAAGCAGTATGAACTCTGAGGATAGATGGGGGCAATCAATTCACATATGGTGTCCAGGGCACAGCTGGGGGCTGAGGGGGGTCTGTAGCAAGCGGCAACAGTGAGAGACTTATTTCTGGAAAGGTGGATTTTTAGAAGTAGGAGCTCAAACTTTTTGGGCAAAGACCTTGATAGTATGATAGAGCTCTGCAGGCTATCTCTACAGTAGATTGCAACTCCACCCCCTTTGGCAGTTCTATCTAGATGGAAAATGCTGTTGTTGGGGATGGAAATTTCTGCATTTTTGGTGGCCTTCCTAAGCCAGGATTCAGACACTGCTAGAAAATCAGGGTTGGCGTGTGCTAACGCAGTGAATAACTCAAACTTAGGGAGGAGGCTTCTGATGTTAACATGCAAAAAACGAAGGCTTTTACGGTTAAAGAAGTCAACAAATGATAGCTCCTGGGGAGTAGGAGTGATACTGGGGGCTGCAGGGGTTAACCTCTACATCACCAGAGGAACAGAGGAGGACTAGAATCAGGATATGGCTAAAGGCTTTAAGAACTGGTCTTCTAGTGCGTTGGGTACAGAGAAAAAGCGCAGATTTCCGGGCGTTGTAGAATAGATTCAGGGACATTATGTACAGACAAGGATATGGAAGGATATGAGTACAGTGGAGGTAAACCTAAGCGTTGGGTAACAATGAAAGAGATAGCATCACTGGAGGCACCGATTGAGCCGGTCTCCGCGTGTATGGGGGGTGGAACAAAGGAGCTATTTGAGGCAGTTTGAGAGGGACTTGGGGCGCTACAGTGAAATTGTATAATAAGAACTAACTGGAACAGCAATAGGCAAGTCATATTGACATGGGAGAGAGGCATAAAGCAATCACAGGTGTTATTCGAGAGAGCTAAGACAACAACTGGTAATGGCGATGAAAGTTTGGGCTGAGGCTAAACAGATAAACAGGACAGGGTACCGTGTAAAGGAACAGTCCAGCAGGCATCAGCTGTGCAGCTGAGTGATCATAAGGTCCAGTGAACAGCAATATGTGAGTCCGGGAGCAGTTTGAATTGGTGCTACAGCACAGGCGAGCAGGAAGCATGGCTGTTGTTTGCGTGTGCTAGCGGGCCGGGGCTAGCAGATGGACCTTCGTGGTCGTCGCAACGGGAAGCCTGTTGAAACCACAGACGATTACGTCGGCAGACCAGTCGTGATGGATCGGCAGGGCTCCGTGTCGACACTAGGAGGTCCCGTCCAGGTTGACAGAGAGGTAGATAGCCGGGAGATGAGCCTGACTCGAGGCTAGCTCAAGGCTGATTAGCCAACAACAACATCCATTTGGTTGCAGCTAGCTAGTTGCGATGATCCGGTGTTAAAGGTCCAGTGATTCAGTGATTCCGGCAGAAAATCCGATATGTTCTGGGTCGATAACGCGCTGTGCAGACAGTGCAGACTTGCCGATAATAGTCCAGGCTAGAGCTGGCTGGTAGGTAGTGCAGGCCACGGACAACGGTGGCTAATAGCAAGTAGCTAGTTAGCTGGCTACTCCCGTCTGGTAGACAGAGAGGTAGATAGCCGGGATATGGGCCTGGCTCGAGGCTAGCTCAAGGCTAACTGGTGCTTGCTTCGGGGGCAGTGGTGATTAGCCAACAGCAACATTCATTCGGTTGCGGCTAGCTAGTTGCGATCCGGTGTTAAGGTCCAGTGATTAAGTTATTACAGCAGAAAATCCGATGTTCTGGGTGAAAACCGCTAACGGTGGCTAATAACAAGTAGCTAGTTAGCTGGCTAGCTAGTTTCAACTGGAGATTCTAGATAAAAGGTAAGTAAATAATAGAATCCGTTCCACATTGAGTGAGGCGGGTTGCAGGAAAGTATATTTAGTAGAAGGATGAAAAGTGTGATAGGGAAATATATGAAAAGACACAAAAAAAACAAAAAACTGGCTATTTACACGGACACACAACAGAGTACACGACCGCACTGCTACGCCATCTTGGACTGTTTTAATAAAACAGATTAGTATTTCAATATAGCAAATAAGTAGACATGGCTTGTAAGAGTAAGTTTATTTGCTCTGGAGACCGAGGTGAGTTTACACAGCAGTATGCAGGAACAGTTATGGCAATGTATGACATACTGTATATACAGTATAAGAAAAATATACTACTAACGCTTATAATAAATATTACAGTTCTACAAAGGGAATACTTGCATATGATGTGTTTGGGTGATGCAGTCAGGAGTTCGGAGACACTTTGATACAATGGGAGTTTGTTGTTATGGGACTTTTCACACCTCCTCTTGAGAGTCATCTACTTATTTTTATCCATGCGGTATTGTCTGTGAAATAAATACAAAAATGCTATTACACATTCATAGGCAATTGTTGTGCATGTCTGTATTCCTACTATATATGAGACTAATCACAGACACACATTAGCTAGCTAGCTACAACACATAGGTATAGATGGGTTGGTTGTTTAGCAACAAAACCGACGCGTGCGCAACTATGGGGCAAAACAGACGGGGTTGGCTTAGAATGTTGACAACATTTAAACAATATTTCATCTCCAATGTTTATTAAAAACAAATACATTTGCACAATGAGCACCTGTTGTCTCTCAAATAGATAGTTACAGTTGTTGGTTAGCTAGCTAGCGAATTTTTGCCATATTAGCATTGGCATGAAATCAGTCAAAACACCTCAAAACAAGACATGGTATCAAGAACAAGATGAAACTAGCTGAAACAAGCCACTTACGATTCCCCACATGGCAGTTTCTCGTCATTGTTGCTAGCTATCTGCCCATCCAGAATCACAACTCATGGATTTCTGCCCCATTGAAGCGTGCACATTGTTTCCGTGACGTTGTCAGCTGACCCATCTATAGTTACTCCAAGACTAATATGAGTCATTAAGTTTATAGACTCTTTGTTATACATGTTTTTATGTAGTCTTATGTAGCATTGACATAAAACATTATAACACCCACTCCATAACAACTGTTAAAAGCACACGTCATGACAGAAATTTGTTATGAAGGAGAAATAGACAGGAGTTTTTTCGGCAGAGACAAAATTAGCTTATAACAGTTGTTTTTGTCAATGCTGCATAAGACTATACATAAAAGCAGTTATAAAAAGTTTATAAACATATGTAGTGCATTATGACCCTTAATGTCATGCAAATAAAGGCTTTATGAATGCTACATATTGCCACTCTAAGTGTAACCGTTTATTTTCATTATGTGTAGGTCATGAACCAGACATCAAGAATTGAGAGCCAGTTGTTGGAGAATTCAATATCTACAAACAAACTGGAAAAGGAATTATTGGTGCAGACTTCTGAAATCACTAAACTGCAAGACAAGAACAGGTACAGTATAGCATTTAGATATCTGCATAAGTTTGATATTTCCTTAGTAACACGTTGTACAATGTCAACTAAAATAGCTGTTATATATTTCTGCAGCTTTGAGGTGAAAATAATTATTGTTGAAGAGACATTTCAGTGCAAGCGCTTAATATAAATTACAACATTGTTTGACTTTGGAGGTTTCACAACCTAAAAGTATGATTATATGAAATACAAGCCGTCGTAAAAGAGAATAGGAATATATTTTCAGTTGCTGCGAGAAACAAAAATATTTGAAACCACAGCATTATTCCCATACTGAGGAATCTTGGACAGTGCACACTGCAGTAAAATGTATGTAATGAGAAATAATCGTCTAGCTAATTCACTGTTTATAATGCTCAATATCTACAATATAAACAAAACTCTCAAAAGTAAACCTCTGGCAAAACTGTACGGTTTTAATTGAGAAATACGACAGATGGATTTCCCATAAAAGTTCTAGATGTAACAGATAGACCGATGTAATTTGTCTTCTATGAGAACATGGGGCTCACAGCTGAATGTTGTTTTGAGCTCTGTTTTGGATACACAGCAGTCCACATGGGGTATTGTAGACAAATATAATGGGCCACTACATCATAGGGAAATGAGTCCATGAGGGGATCCTTTTTCAGCTCCTTACAACTGAACTGGTGCCCATAATCAACAGCAGCAGGCCACAGTAACATACATTCGGAAAGTATTCAGACCACTTCCCCTTTTTCCAAATGTTGTTACGTTACAGCCTTATTCTAAAATTGATTAAACTGTTTTTTTCCCCTCGTCAATCTACACACAATACCCCATAATGACAAAGGAAAATCATGTTTAGATATTTTTTTATGTATTAAAAATTAAAAACAGACATACCTTATTTACATAAGTATTCAGACCCTTTACTATGAGTCTCTAAATGGAGCTCAGGTGCATCCTGTTTCCACTGATCATCCTTGAGATGTTTCTACAACTTGATTTGAGTCGACCTGTGGTAAATTCAATTGATTGGACATGATTTGGAAAGGCACACACCTGTCAAAATAAGGTCCCACAGTTGACAGTGCATGCCAGAGCAAAAACCAAGCCATGAGGTCGGAGGAATTGTCCTTAGAGCTCCGAGACAGGATTGTGTCAAGGCACAGGTCTGGGGAAGGGTACCAAACACATTCTGCTGCATTGAAGGTCCCCAAGAAAACAGTGGCCTCCATCATTCTTAAGTGGAAGAAGTTTGGAACCACCAAAACTCTTCCTAGAGCTGGCCGCCCGGCCAAACAGAGCAATTGGGGGAAAAGGGCCTTGGTCAGGGAGGTGACCAAGAACCCAATGGTCACTCTGACAGAGCTCCAGAGTTCCTCTGTGGAGATGGGCGAACCTTCCAGAAGGACAACCATCTCTGCAGCACTCCACCAATTAGGTCTTTATGGTAGAGTGGCCAGACAGAAGCCACTCCTCAGTAAAAGGCACATGGCAGCACGCTTGGAGTTTGCCAAAAGGCACCTAAAGACTCTCAGACCATGAGAAACAAGATTCTCTGGTCTGATGAAACCAAGATTGAACTCTTTGGCCTGAATGCCAAGCGTCACGTCTGGAGGAAACCTGGCACCATCCCTACAGTGAAGCATTGTGTTGGGAGCATCATGCTGTGTGGATGTTTTTCAGCAGCAGGGACTGGGAGACAAGTCAGGATCGAGGGAAAGATGAACGGAGCAAAGTACAGAGAGATCCTTGATGAAATCCTGCTCAAGAGCGCTCAGGACCTCAGACTGGGGCGGAGGTTCACCTTCCAACAGGACAATGACCCTAAGCACACAGCCAAGACAACGCAGGAGTGGCTTCGGGACAAGTCTCTGAATGTCCTTGAACGGCCCAGCCAGAGCCCGGACTTGAACCTGATCGAACATCTCTGGATCGACCTGAAAATAGCTGTGCAACAACACTCCCCATCCAACCTGACAGAGCTTAAGAGGATCTGCAGGGAAGAATGGGAGAAACTCCCCAAACACAGGTATGCCAAGCTTGTAGCATCATACCCAAGAAGACTCGAGGCTGTAATCACTGCTAAAGGTGCTTCAACAAAGTACTGAGGAAAGGGTCTGAATACTTATGTAAATGTCATATTTCCGTTTTTTATGTTTAATACATTTGCAAACATTTCTAAAATCCTGCTTTTGCTTTGCCATTATGGGGTATTGTGTGTAGATTGATGAGGGGAAAAAACAATTAAATCAATTTTAGAATAATGCTTTAGCATAACAAAATGTGTAAAAAGTCAAGGGGTCTGAATACTTTCCGAATGCACTGTATTTACCCTGCTCGGATCTTACGCTTGTTTGAGATTTTTTCAAATGTTTAACGTCAATGTGATGTGTATGAAAAAATGTAAATGTGCAACATATTTACTGAACTATGCATGTAGTTACATTATGCCTGCTTGTGTAATTCCCATGTAACACAATTCAGTCAGCCTGGTTTCACAGTTTATATACAGTGTGGAGAACATTTTTGATACACTGCCGATTTTGCAGGTTTTCCTACTTACAAAGCATGTAGGAGTCTGTAATTTTTATCATAGGTACACTTCAACTGTGAGAGACGGAATCTAAAACAAAAATCCAGAAAATCACATTGTATGATTTTTAAGTAATTAATTTGCATTTTATTGCATGACATAAGTATTTGATACATCAGAAAAGCAGAACTTAATATTTGGTACAGAAACCTTTGTTTGCAATTACAGAGATCATACGTTTCCTGTAGGTCTTGACCAGGTTTGCACACACTGCAGCAGGGATTTTGGCCCACTCCTCCATACAGACCTTCTCCAGATCCTTCAGGTTTCGGGGCTGTCACTGGGCAATACGGACTTTCAGCTCCCTCCAAAGATTTTCTATTGGGTTCAGGTCTGGAGACTGGCTAGGCCACTCCAGGACCTTGAGATGCTTCTTACGGAGCCACTCCTTAGTTGCCCTGGCTGTGTGTTTCGGGTCATTGTCATGCTGGAAGACCCAGCCACGACCCATCTTCAATGCTCTTACTCAGGGAAGGAGGTTGTTGGCCAAGATCTCGCGATACATGGCCCCATCCATCCTCCCCTCAATACAGTGCAGTCGTCCGGTCCCCTTTGCAGAAAAGCATCCCAAAAGAATGATGTTTCCACCTCCATGCTTCACAGTTGGGATGGTGTTCTTGGGGTTGTACTCATCCTTCTTCTTCCTCCAAACGCGGCGAGTGGAGTTTAGACCAAAAACCTATATTTTTGTCTCATCAGACCACATGACCTTCTCCCATTCCTCCTCTGGATCATCCAGATGGTCATTGGCAAACTTCAGAGGGGCCTGGACATGCACTGGCTTGAGCAGGGGGACCTTGCGTGCGCTGCATGATTTTAATCCATGATGGCGTAGTGTGTTACTAATGGTTTTCTTTGAGACTGTGGTCCCAGCTCTCTTCAGGTCATTGACCAGGTCCTGCCGTGTAGTTCTGGGCTGATCCCTCACCTTCCTCATGATCATTGATGCCCCACGAGGTGAGATCTTGCATGGAGCCCCAGACCGACGGTGATTGACCGTAATCTTGAACTTCTTCAATTTTCTAATAATTGCGCCAACAGTTGTTGCCTTCTCACCAAGCTGCTTGCCTATTGTGCTGTAGCCCATCCCGGCCTTGTGCAGGTCTACAATTTTATCCCTGATGTCCTTACACATCTCTCTGGTCTTGGCCATTGTGGAGAGGTTGGAGTCTGTTTGATTGAGTGTGTGGACATGTGTCTTTTATACAGGTAACGAGTTCAAACAGGTGCAGTTAATACAGGTAATGAGTGGAGAACAGGAGGGCTTCTTAAAGAAAAACTAACAGGTCTGTGAGAGCCGGAATTCTTACTTGTTGGTAGGTGATCAAATACTTATGTCATGCAATAAAATGGAAATGAATTACTTAAAAATCATACAATGTGATTTTCTGGATTTTTGTTTTAGATTCCGTCTCTCACATTTGAAGTGTACCTATGATAAAAATTACAGACCTCTACATGCTTTGTAAGTAGGAAAACCTGCAAAATCGGCAGTGTATCAAATACTTGTTCTCCCCACTGTACACCTTAGCCAAATACATTTAAACTCAGTTTTTTTTTACAATTCCTGACATTTAATCCTAGTACAAATTCCCTGTCTTAGGTCAGTTATGATCACCACTTTATTTTAAGAATGTGAAATGTCAGAATAATAGTAGAGAGAATTAATTATTTAAGCTTTTATTTCTTTCATCACATTCCCAGTGGGTCAGAAGTTTACATACGCTCAGTTAGTATTTGGTAGCATTGCATTTAAATTGTTTAACTTGGGTCAAACGTTTCGGGTAGCCTTCCACAAGCTTCCCACAATAAGTTGGGTGAATTTTGGCCAATTCCTCCTGACAGAGCTGGTGTAACAGAGTCAGGTTTGTAGGCCTCCTTGCTCACACACGCTTTTTCAGTTCTGCCCACACATTTTCTATAGGATTGTGGTCAGGGCTTTGTGATGGCCACTCCAATACCTTGACTTTGTTGTCCTTAAGCCATTTTGGCACAACTTTGGAAGTCTGCTTGGGGTCATTGTCCATTTGGAAGACCATTTGCAACCAAGCTTTAACTTCCTGACTGATGTCTTGAGCTCAGCTGGTAGAGCACGGCGCTTGTAACGCCAAGGTAGTGGGTTCGATCCCCGGGACCACCCATACAAAAAAAAAAAAAAAAAAAAAAATGGATGCACGCATGACTGTAAGTCGCTTTGGATAAAAGCGTCTGCTAAATGGCATATTATTATATTATTATTATGTCGATATAGGACTCATTCTACTGTGGATATAGATACTTTTGTACCTGTTTCCTCCAGCATCTTCACGAGGTCATTTGCTGTTGTTCTGGGATTGATTTGCACTTTTCACACCAAAGTATGTTCATGTCTAGGAGACAGAACGCGTCTCCTTCCTGAGCGATATGACGGCTGCGTGGTACCATGGTGTTTATACTTGCGTACTATTGTTTGTACAGATGAACGTGGTACCTTCATGCATTTGGAAATTGTTCCCAAGGATGAACCAGACTTGTGGAGATCTACACGTTTTTTTTTTTCTGAGGTCTTGGCTGATTTCTTTTGCTTTTTTCCATGATGTCAAGCAAAGAGGCACTGAGTTTGAAGGTAGGCCTTGAAATACATCCACAGGTACACCTCCAAATGACTCAAATGATGTAAATTAGCTTCTAAAGCCATTACATCATTTTCTGGAATTTTCCAAGCTGTTTAAAGGCACAGTCAACTTAGTGTATGTAAACTTCTGACCCACTGGAATTGTGATACAGTGAATTATAAGTGAAATAGTCTATCTGTAAACAATTGTTGGAAAAATGACTTGTGTCATAAACAAAGTAGATGTCCTAACCGACTTGCCAAAACTATAGTTTGTTAACAAGAAATTTGTGAAGTGGTTGAAAAACGAGTTTTAATGACTCCAACCTAAGTGTATGTAAACTTCCGACTTCAACTGTATATGTTGAAGTATATTACTTTTTTCTTCTATTTATTTATTTATTTATTTTTCTAACCCTACCACCCCTCCCCCAATTCGAGTAAACTAATGGACAACAACACACTTAGGCTTCTACTTCCAGCTTATACTGTACATATTATTTACATTTTAAGGACACAATTTATTTTACAATAGTTCTCTTTTGTCTGTTTTTAAACCCATCCTTCAGCTACCCTCAACCCCTCTCATCTATCTCTGAAGACCATCCAGTTTTGATTTCTATTTGCCATATATTTTTAACTGTGCTGTTTATTATGTTTTTGTTACCACAACAAAACTCAATGCACATGAATAATCCTGGAGCTGATCAATGTTGTTATTAATAATATATATCGTCTTTCCTTTACAAGGAAAATATAACAGTGTTAATATCTGAAAGCAAGTTAAAATTGCTATGAAAAAAATGTATATAGTGTTCCCTTTTTGCTTAAACTTTCCTCACAATATTATCTCACAGCTATTTTCTTATATGGAATGAATTCACATTCACAATGGCCTGGCCTCAAAATGTGACTTTGGCATCAGAAAGTCAATCTGCTATTCCCATCTGCAGGCTGTTCCTGCGGGGCTACATTGGAAAAGCAGGATAGCAGAGCAGCATGGGGTCGCATGGCACCAGTTTCAGCACCGCGACGCCGACAACGACAACTGCCTGTGCAAGTGTGCCCTCATGCTGACAGGGGGTAAGGGTTCAAACTCCTCGTCCATGAGGGTATGACTTCTCGCTTTGGCAAATTAATAACATGAAGCCTTTCATGTCATGACACAAATATATACATGTTTTTGCTTTCATCAAATTACACTGTGTCAACATGTCATAACATGTCATCAGTTGTTTATAACGTGTTGTGACACATATTATGTTGACCTTACAGCAGTGTTAGGACAAGAAAAACACAGCATTAGCACAAGTAAAGTTAGTTGTTTTAATTGTTTAGTGCCATGTGTGACACCCAAAAAAAAAAAAAATGTTTTCAGGTTGACATGTTTTTATACAATCATTATTTTGTTTGCGGTACTATAGTATTGGTCAAATACCGATTGAAAGGGTCATGGATGAATTAATTTCATTCTGAACTTTAACTTTTTGTGGATCACCCTGTAAACCCATTGTACTCCCTACATCAGTTTCAATCTTAGCTTACTCTCTTCTTGACTCTCTTGATTCAAGGTCCAGAGCTAAAGGCAACAAGACAAGGCATTAACACAATTTCTGTGATCTTCACCAGATACAATAATTTCAACGCATCAAACAATTCCCTCAGTCATACATAGTTCCCAATCAAGTATATTTATTCTACAGCTGAGGAGAGAGGAAGCTACATATGTTAACGTGGGCTATTTTTAACACTTTTCTGGGATGCTTGATTATTTTTCTTGCTTTACTGGGAAGCGCAGGTTATTTTTATTTGTGCAGGGTGAGCTGCACACAGTGGACTTCCTACTAGGACACACCACCTCAGTGCTAACAGTATAACTCTGGTTCATAGGCATATGATTACTGCATACAATAGCTGTATGATCAGCAGAGGCATTCCAGGCAGTAAGAGGGACATAAATTAGGTTATTTACATTGTGTTTTCCAACGCCCCTAGTATAATGTACATTTGCTGAATCATTATGACAACACAATGGTAAAGATTAAATGAGATGGACTTGGGTCATTGATACGTCATTGTCTCAACGCAGCCTTATAATGCTGTGAAAGGATTGAGCTGCAATAATCGCGTAGCCAGTTGTGAAGAGAAAAAATCCTACTAAAGCATTCAGTGCCACGATTCAGAGGGCTGTTCAACAGTGTTTGTTTCACTTTAGTTGCTGTTGCCATTTTGCTAACGTGAAGACAACTCCCAGAGTCCATCCTGCTATAACCCACCCACTGTCTCTGTTCTTTAGGTTGGTGGTTCGACGCTTGTCCAACCTCAACGGCATTCACTACACTGTGGGCCACAACATCCGTAAACTCAATGGCATCAAGTGGCATCACTTTCGGGGACCGAGCTACTCGCTTCATTCCACTGCCATGATGATCTGACCGTCTGATTTATAAGACAGGACAGAGTCATTCAGAGAGAAGGGCTGTGAATGTGAAAAGGTATGTACATTTCCTAGAGCTCCTTGCCTCCAGGACACCCTGGTAGCATGGTGACGGCAGACAAACAAACGTAATAACAAACAATCAATCAGTCACCGGATGACTGGGTGTGATTTAGTACAAGTGAACATTTTGGGAGTCAGCAGAAGAGGCCAGCCTGACAGATTCTCCATCACTTGGCAGCTTTATACAGTGCGGCTCTGGCCTCAGATCATTTAAATATACTGTATACTATAATGTGCCAGATTCACAGTCCTCTGATGTCTTGCTTGTAACAGTACGCCTCTACACAGCTCCCTTACTCCCTCAGTCTTTATTCAAGAAAATTCTGAGGCTGTCATCATCAAGACAACATCAAATAAATATATGGGAATGTCTCATATCCATGAGCTAATAAGACTGTTTGACATAAACCACAGATAAAGACACAAAGACAAGTGAATAATAACAAGCAAATAACTTGAAAATAAATGGAGGACATTTTGGTCAGAATGTGCAATAAAATGTTACGATTTACAAGATGTGATATGGACAGATCATACTATTTTTGGCAAAATTGTATTTGTACACTGTAAATGTAAGCTGAGCTTTGACTTACAGTGGGGAAAAACAGTATTTAGTCAGCCACCAATTGTGCAAGTTCTCCCACTTAAAAAGATGAGAGAGGCCTGTAATTTTCATCATAGGTACACGTCAACTATGACAGACAAAATGAGGAAAACAAATCCAGAAAATCACATTGTAGGATTTTTAATGAATTTATTTGCAAATTATGGTGGAAAATAAGTATTTGGTCAATAACAAAAGTTTCTCAATACTTTGTTATATACCCTTTGTTGGCAATGACACAGGTCAAACGTTTTCTGTAAGTCTTCACAAGGTTTTCACACACTGTTGCTGGTATTTTGGCCCATTCCTCCATGCAGATCTCCTCTAGAGCAGTGATGTTTTAGGGCTGTCGCTGGGCAACACAGACTTTCAACTCCCTCCAAAGATTTTCTATGGGGTTGAGATCTGGAGACTGGCTAGGCCACTCCAGGACCTTGAAATGCTTCTTACGAAGCCACTCCTTCGTTGCCCGGGCGGTGTGTTTGGGATCATTGTCATGCTGAAAGACCCAGCCACGTTTCATCTTCAATGCCCTTGCTGATGGAAGGAGGTTTTCACTCAAAATCTCACGATACATGGCCCCATTCATTCTTTCCTTTACACGGATCAGTCGTCCTGGTCCCTTTGCAGAAAAACAGCCCCAAAGCATGATGTTTCCACCCCCATGCTTCACAGTAGGTATGGTGTTCTTTGGATGCAACTCAGCATTCTTTGTCCTCCAAACACGACTGAGTTGAGTTTTTACCAAAAAGTTCTATTTTGGTTTCATCTGACCATATGACATTCTCCCAATCCTCTTCTGGATCATCCAAATGCACTCTAGCAAACTTCAGACGGGCCTGGACATGTACTGGCTTAAGCAGGGGGACACGTCTGGCACTGCAGGATTTTAGTCCCTGGCGGCGTAGTGTGTTACTGATGGTAGGCTTTGTAACTTTGGTCCCAGCTCTCTGCAGGTCATTCACTAGGTCCCCCCCCGTGTGGTTCTGGGATTTTTGCTCACCTTTCTTGTGATCATTTTGACCCCACAGGGTGAGATCTTGCGTGGAGCCCCAGATCGAGGGAGATTATCAGTGGTCTTGTATGTCTTCCATTTCCTAATAATTGCTCCCACAGTTGATTTCTTCAAACCAAGCTGCTTACCTATTGCAGATTCAGTCTTCCCAGCCTGGTGCAGGTCTACAATTTTGTTTCTGGTGTCCTTTGACAGCTCTTTGGTCTTGGCCATAGTGGAGTTTGGAGTGTGACTGTTTGAGGTTGTGGACAGGTGTCTTTTATACTGATAACAAGTTCAAACAGGTGCCATTAATACAGGTAACGAGTGGAGGACAGAGGAGCCACTTAAAGAAGAAGTTACAGGTCTGTGAGAGCCAGAAATCTTTTATTTCAAAAAAATTCTCAATTTGTCTGTCATAGTTGACGTGTACCTATGATGAAAATTACAGGCCTCTCTCATCTTTTTAAGTGGGAGAACTTGCACAATTGGTGGCTGACTAAATACTTTTTTTCCCCACTGTAATTGTTCAATGTTTGTGTTCATTGCTGTGCCATTTTGTGTGAATCTGTTAATATTTCTCTAAGCTTTTTTTTGTGTAATCTCTACAGTTTGTGAATACAAATTGTTTCTGACTTTTGAGATGATGCCCTTTATGAGTACTTAGTATCCGATACAGTAAATGGCCTAAGCTTTATTATACAACTAGGAGGTGAATTATCACATTGAATTACAGTTTAAAGAAGTTACGATCTCTGTCTATGCTGTGCCAGTTTTTCCATATTTTGGCACATTTTGTATAGAATAACAGTCAAGGTTCGAATGACACTGTGAGTTATTGTCTTTTGTATAGCATTGTGGAGCATTAATTAGTCCCATAACTCTTTAACACTTAATTGCAGTGTGACAGTGAAGCCTTCATGATTTTATTGTAACATTTGACAGCTACAGTTGCGACCACAATATATTGGCGCCCTTGCACTTTTTCAATTGAGGTCAATGGACCTCTGTTTTCTCTTTGCAAAACTGATTGAATGGCTATTATTACATGGTAGGCACCTAAACGTACCACAAGTTAGATACATTACACATAAACTAGAATCCCTTGCCTCCAACCAAATTCATTTGAATTTGTTATAATTTTAGTCAAGGCCAAGTGAAAAATCTAAATTTCAAATATTATTATTATTATTATTATTATTATTATTATTATTTTGTCCTGTGCAGTTGTAAAGATTACTTATTTGAAAAGAAATAGTGAATTGTGCAATATATTTAGCTGTATGTATATATATTTTTTCACTTTCCACACGATATTTAAAAAAAATTGTGTTATCACTTTTGCATTGTCAATTGTCATTGATTCTAATTAAAAGCAAAAAAATAAAAAATAAAAAAATTACTGTGAACTCATGTTAATGGCAGCTGTGCTTATGTATGTAACTTAATCATATTAGGCCTCTTACCCTATTGTGCGGATGCAGTATTCTCTTTACCATCAGTACAGAAGTAGAATATTTGGAAACATAGGCCTATGCAAAACACTGTGTACAAAACATTGCTCTTTCCATGACATAGACTCACCAGGTGAATCCAGGTGAAAGCCATGATCCCTTATTGATGTCACTTGTTTAAATCCACTTCAATCAGTGTAGATGAAGGGGAGCCTTGAGACAATTGAGACATGGATTGTGTATATGTGCAATTCAGAGGGTGAATGGGCAAGACAAAATATTTAAGTGCCTTTGAACGGGGTATGGTAGCAGGTGCCAGGCGCACCAGTTTGATGCCAAGAACTGCAACGCTGCTGGGCTTTTCATGCTCAACAGTTTCCCATATGTATCAAGAATGGTCCATCACTCAAAGGACATCCCACCAACTTGACACAAATGTGGGAAGCATTGGAGTCAACATGGGCCAGCATCCCTGTGGGACGCTTTGACACCTTGTAGAGACCATGCGTGCCCCGACGAATTGAGTCTGTTCTGAGGGCAAAAGGGGGTGCAACACAATACTAAGAATGTTCCTGTTTTGTACACTCAGTGTAAGTATTATACTGATTATTGTGAACTGTCTCTTAGTACAGCAATATTCCAGTTATTTTCTCATAAGTGCACATAGATCTTGATTTGAAATGTAACATTTTAACCTGCCAACTGTATGTCATGTAAATGAGAAATATGTCAAAGAGCTCAGCAGGGTCGTAATGAAGTCCAAATGTATTCCTCTGTCTTAAGTGGATCCACTTGTTTTTTCAAAGGTTCACACAAAATTATTTTGTACAGGCCAACACAAACAGAAGCATATGAAACATTCCCTGTTGAAAACACAGTTAAGACCCAAAGCTCACTAACACACAAATTGTAGCTCTCTCTACAGCTATAAAAGGCTTACTTGTAACATCTCAGTCAACTATTGATATTGCTTTTAAATGATAAAATCATTGTATAGTATCTGAAGATTATGCCTTTGTTAAATGTTTTTCATGAAGAAATAGAATGTTGTTTATGGTAGTATCAAGAGGGAATGTTTTAGGTGTAATACCACATACCACAGACAGGGGGTGGGTTGTAGACAGGGGAGACTGGTGATTGGCCAGAAGAGGGAGTCACCCCCCTTTTTGCATTGTTTATAAATAGGGGTTAAACGATGAGACGTTAGAACGGCCATAGCAATCTTGAGGAGCCGTTCTCCGGACAACGCGTGTCTGTATCTATGCTGTAAACTCGTGATTTTAATAAAAGCCTCTAACACGATGCAGCATAGCGGACTTTTTGTTGACAGCAATAATTGCCACCATTCATCATATACGACATAATGGCGCCCAACGTGGGGCTTGGGTTTGCGTCTCTTCCTTGTTTCAGTCAACCGCCGGCCTAACTCTCTCTGAGGCATGGAAAAAGGGTGAGTGTTCTTGCCGCTTCGGAGTTTGTTAGATTGGATATGACTTGTGTACACTGAAGCGATGCTCCATTATAACCTGGCCTCAGGTGGCGGTGTTGCTGGTCGACTAGAGTCTGCTAAAATTTATTCCATTGGAAGCGGCAGTTAATTGGAAGCATTTAGAGCATTAAACGGTAGGATTTAAGTATTGAAAGTGTATGGTCCATTGGTAACGGGTGACAATGGTTGGTAAATTCAGATATGCGCATTCTTTAGGGCACTGGACCGCTTGAAGACTCCCGAGGGGGCCATTTTAGATAATGGGCTGGCAAATCCGTGTGTACGATAGAATGTATATTCGGTGGGTTTCTTTTTGTTTAAAGAGAGCTCAGATTCATGAGGTTTATCTGATTGTGATTATGATTTGACTCTCGTCCGACGGGATGTTTGATTGGATCTGATTTCTCGGTGTAATGGTCATTAGTCTCGGCAACAAAAACGGTAGGAGAAATAGGTTAAAAAATAAATAGGCCAGTGCAGGGTATGTTTCTGTGTAGTAGGCTGCAGTTGGCTAGAGGCTGAAGCTAAGGCTGGATTGTTTTGGGCCACGTGGTATATCGTTGCTCAGGCTAATCTTTGTAAGGCTAAAGTGTGAATCATGCTATAGTGTACCTTAGGCTAAGCTAAATGCTAATGCTACAGGCTAATTGTGTTGTGTGCTACATGTTAACGTATCCTTAGAGATTCCGTTGCGACGGGTGAAAGTCTCTTAAACTTGTTTATGTGTTTGTAAGTCAGGTTATATGTTTTGTGAGCGCTGTTAAATGTTGTTTGACTATAAGGGGGAAATGGGGAATTACAGCTGGACTGGTATTCTGTTTGGAGAGAGAGTAGAGAATCTTCCTTTCACGGTGAAAGTGTAGTGAGGAATGATATTTGTGCATGCGTTTAATTTTGCGACACTACAGTACCAAACGTGGGAGTTGGAGTTTATGGCACGAGATTAGGGAACGTTTTGTTTTACGGCACCATGAGGGGATGCTGAGACTCAAGTGAGGTTAAAATGATATTTGCGCATGTGTGACTTTACGGGGCTAAAAACTACAACATGTGGTTATGTGCTAAGCCTACAAAGCACGGCATTATGGGTAAGGGTCATAGGTCCCATGTGGGGGGTTTTTTGGGGAAAAATCTCTTAGGTGTTAAACGGCTGTTGTTCGAACGGGAAACTATTTGGCGATATGTAGTAAAGTTATAAATCAAATATATGTTGACGGAGTATAATTAATTAAATTAAAAGACGATTAAAATTAAATGAAATGTTTTGGAGCGATCTATGTAATAAATGATATTTGCGCATGCGTGGGATTCTGCAAAACAACACATGGGTTAAACTGCAGGGGGAGACAGAGGAACACAGACGACGGAACAAATAGGCACAAGGAGAGTTTAACACGAAGTTTACACGGCGGTGGGTTAAGATGAAACTTGTTTTGGGACCTATTGAATTTATAAATTAAATATATGGTGGCGGATTATAATAGAGTGAATTAAATAATTAAATGACGGATTAAAATCAAAATGTTTTTGGGCGATCTATAATTAGTCCTGAGTTAAAGTTTTAGAGTGAATGTAGAACGAACGAATATTGAATGGTTGGAAACACTCAGTGATGGCATTAACTATTAAAAGCTGTTTCTGTGTCTTTGTCCCTTGTCATGAGAGACAGGAGAGAGGGGGAGCGAGGAGATACAGGAAGTGATCACGTGACGCGGTGGAGGGATCAAGTCATCAAACAGGTTACTGTTACAAGATATGTGAGTTTATGACGATTTTGCATGGGCTTGGCAAATACTATTTCATTAAAAGTTGTATTTTGGTGGCTCTGTGTATCACTGGGGTTTGATTACAGATGTGTTGGGAATCCAGGATGGATTGAGGATTCTTCTGTAAATTTATGATAATTAGGGGTTATAGAGCAAGGGGTTAAAGGCTTTGTTTATGGGTATTTTAGTCTGAAGATGACTAACTTGCATTTACTTGCAGTTGATGGGTTGTGGTAATATAGCCACCACTAATTGATAAATTGGTGACATAGAATATAGGAATAAAAGAATTGTTTTAAATTATTCATAATTTTTGATTGAGGTTTTAATTGGTTTTTTATTTTTAATTAAAATGGTTTTTGAATAAGGTATTTAATTGAATTTTTTAATATTCATATTTTATTTAATTTGATTTTTTGGGGGGTTCTTAGGGTTATATTAATAATTTAAGAGGGGAAGTCATAGCCATAGGCTATACAGTCTAAAATAACATAGGTCACAATAAAGGAATAGAAAGGCTTGTTACAAGTGGGTAAAAAATTATCAGGACTATGAAAGTCAGTACATTGGTTGATATAGTGCATAGTGGTAATCCTTTAACTAAAGTGTTGCTAGGGTATCCGGCAAGTGAAACAAAAGTTGCCCTTCATTCTCAAACAGAAATTGATAAAATATGTCAGTGATAAGATAGGTTTAAAAAGTAGAGCTTAGGGAGGTTTATTCTCAGCTTACAATAATCATCCAGGAGTGATTATTGCATCAGAAATATAGATTAATAATAGATAGGGTACCAGCAGAAACAACGATGAAGATGAATTCAAAACTCCAGAAGTAAGAAGAACCGACATGTCTGGAAACGAAGAGAAGGAGGTTCAGAAAGATGAAGATGAAGAGAAGAGAAGATGATGAAGAAAAAGGATCCCAACAATAGGAGATGTCTGGAATGTGAAGGAGAAGGGAAGTTAAAGAAGATGGGTGATGATGAAGAGGTTATGCATGGGTGGATATGACTCTGTGATCAGAGGGAAGTGGCAAGAGAGGAAAGAAGAAATGGATACTAGAGATTTGATCTCTGATGGAAGTTGAGGATGAAGAAAGCGATGAAGATTTGGAGATTAAAGGTGCTTTATTTTCAAAAGGAGTTTGTCCTACAAGGACTGGCACAGAAGAAAAGTAAGAAGATGATGGAAGATGATATTTCAAGAACAGAACTTAGAAGATAACCTGTTGAAGAATACTGATAGGTCCACAACGAGAAGAACTGGACGAAGAAAACTCAATCAAATACAACTTATAACTGGTGGTGGAGAAGAAGAAAAGTATGAAGAATCAGAGTGAACCAAATCAACAATCACTGTCACAGCTTCAACTGAACAATATCAAATGCAATTGTACCAGCCAAAGGGGGTTACCAGATGTTCCTTATCCACAGCAACAAGTCAGGAGGAAACAAGAGAACATTTTTAAGGAAGATACAGGGGCAATTCAAGATCACCTGTTCTCCAGGTGAACACTAAATATTCTAGAGTGTCTAGAATATCCAGAAGGGGGTATCAGCTGATAGCATCGATTAGAGAAGAAGAGAAAATAGCCAACAATTGAAGTAAAAACAACCGACCATTAGAAGTGATAGTGAATAGGGGAAAAACTTATCTGGGTTCAGCCTAAGGAGGTTAAACATATCACTCTGTAAAATAAACTAATTAGGTTAGGATAGGGATTTGAAGTAGTAAAACAGTTTACTCTTCGGGAATCAATTGAGCTCTGCTATAGAAGTCAAATAGGAATTACAATAGACATACTAATATTAGGACAATATATCAAGGATATTGTGGGAAGAGATGTATGGTGTAAATTGAAGTGTTCGATCAGAGGCACACTGGACGACTGACTGTCTGGTGGAATATTTTAAGAAGTGGGGTGTTTGGGAATCAGTTGCTTAAAAGATAATATCATAGGAAGGATGATAATGTATTAGATTGCCTGTTAGACAATCTGTCTGGGAAAAACCTTAATAGGGGTGACTGTTATTTTGGGTTACATTCTTACATTAAGAGATTTGAGGTTAGGCTAAAAGGTGTTTAGTCGTTTTGCCAAGTCTGTGTAAAGGAGTCAGGAGCAGGTGGGGAATTCCCAATCACGTATTCTAAAAATTGGTGGGGAAGGAATTTTGTCAATAAATCAGTGGAAAAAGGTTTGTTTAAAGGGTAGGAGAAGATTAGATTAAAATAAGTTAGGAGAACTAGGGGTGAAGGAACTCTGAGACAGTGAGCTAAGTTCAAAGTTAGTAGTAAGAGAGAGAGAGAACAGTAATGAATGACACTTTAGAATAGGAAGATCAAGGTAATTGTGGGTACTTTTTTGTTATAATCAAAAGGTTTAAAGTTTAGAGGTAGAACTGAAAGGGGGAAAAAGTGACACTAATGGTGATGGATGGAAGTACAAGTAAAGAGTTCAGAGCTTTGGGATGAGGTAGTAACAATAATGACATCACCACGTGAGTCTATTAAAACAACAGTGAGAAGTAATTTAACTCTTTCAACATTGATAGTTATTAAAGCCATAAATATAGCGCATTTGATTATAAGGGTCCAGCATCAATTATAGGGGGAAAATACTGTTATTAGAGTTAGGATAATAATAATAATAATATGCCATTTAGGATGATGACGTTTCTTTCACAGAGAGAGAGAGTAATTAGGGAGAATAAGTATTGTTAGCAGGATCAGAAGTAGAAGCTGTTGCACTTAGTCAAATAAGGGATTATTTTGTGTAAGGTTACAGATAAAGATCAGGGAGAATATGTGTACTTATCTAGTGAAAGCATAGAAATTTGTACCGGTTAAGAATTATGGGTTAAAGGGCTATGTAATTTATAAGGTGATGCTTATAATGGAAGATTTGAAGTCTGTAAAACTTTCTACAGTCACAGAGGGAGTTAAGGATAAGTTTATTACAGTAGTCACTCCAACAGGGAATAATCGAATAGGATGTTGGTAGTTTCCCACTAGAGGGAATTAAGGGTTTTAATTCATCAACTAAATCAACAACGTTAATGGTAACTTTGGGAAGGGATTAATGATACGATGGTAATAGCAAATGTAGGAAGGATGACAACAACTTTTCTGAAATTAAAGGAGGCAGCAAGAGAGACTCAGGGGGTTTAGGTTACGACGAATAGGGTTAAAAAAGCAGAGCAGATAGTAGTAGAGAGCAATATAGATTAATCTGAAACGGAGAAGAGAGATTCATCATGGAAGCTGCAGGATGGGGTCTTTTGATTTTGATGACAGAGGGGGGGGGGCATCTGATCAGTGCTGCTCGTTCCTCTGTTGTGAAAATTAGAGATAGATTAACTCATTCTGTAAGAATCAGTGAGGAATCTTGGGGGTTGATGTCTGTTGGGGATGCCAGCCCAAGACGTGTTGGACGGTTGCGCAGCCTCTAGCGGGTCTGGGTCAGGGTTATGCTTTGTCATGACTGTGGTATCGGCAACAGTCATTGACAGATAAAATAATGTAGTTGTCAGAACAGTAGGGTTTAAGTGTTCTTGGGTAAAGGGAGTACCCTATGGGAATTGTTCAATGGGAAAGGAAAATCAGGTAACAACGGAACCCTGAAGTATTCAGGTGAAACAGTGAGGATAAAAGTTGTTGTTGTTCTAATAAAACATATGAGGTAAGGGGGTATGTTTATGGGAATATCAGAGGGTGATGAGTATAGTATAACTTTGGATAAGTATGACTTTAAGGGTAGTAATGACAAATAATAGGTTATTTTTTATATACCAGGTAGTAAGAAGAGCAGGACTTTGATGGTTAAAAGATTAGCTTTTGACTGACAATGTAACTATGGGAATTTGAGAGATATTTGGTGGGTTTGTGATGATAGAGTATATTCTTACCCTATGGGGGATAGGATGTTGTTACAGGTCAATGTTTAAGCTTCCATATGAGGTTTTTACCATTAAAAGAGGAGTGGTACGAACACAGAAATCTGAATCTAGGGTTAAAAGGGTGACATGGCTACATGTCATAGTCTTCAAGCCTACCATTGGAGAATAAGTCTAAGGGAGAAGGGGGACTTCTTCCATGGTATGGTGTAACATTTGGGAAGATCATATGGATAAATATTAGTTATACTTTGAGTCCAGATAGGTCAGATAATATCACTGGGGTTATAGATACATTATAAGAGATGTGTTTGGGAGATCTGAGAAGATTTGGTTACAAGATTAATTAGGCCAGTAGGGGCAGTGATGGGTCAGATTTTAGTTTCAGCTTTGATAACACTGTGATGTTTGTAATTTGTTACTGATCGTTGAGAAAGTTATGATATTGAGATAGGTTGGAGAGTGATTCCTGGAGACAACACTCAGATGCCGGTGTTGACTGTTCCTGATCTGGATAAAGATGGATGGACTACTGATGGATAAATATCATTTTTTTTATGGGTTGATTATTTTTCAAAAAAATGTTTTTCAATAGTAGGGTGATGTTGGTATGATTTATGAATCAAGGGGGGGGATAGGTTAATGTGATTCATACATCATTTATAGGTCATTTTTATATTCTTAAATTGATGTTGAGGTTTAATTTGAAAATGTTGTTTTGCAAAAGATACTGTTTGGTCCTTTATTTTCTTGTCATTCCAGAAGCATTTGGGAGAACATGTGGAGATTGGAATACTCAAACAAAGACAAGATGAAGGGACAATATGACTGGAGGAGATGAAACAAGGAGGGTGTGGCTGATTCCATCATCAACAGGTCCATTGGAAGAGGACACTACAGGGAGATGAAGTGTAGTGGACTACATTCCAGTGTTTGCAATGAAATATAGACATGTGTAATACATAATTGTGTCATATTCTTAGGTATTGATTTTAGTAGAATGATGTTTGATGTTATTGAATGCAGATGAGGATCTTAGATGCTTTTGTTTATTTCGATGGGGTTAGGGAAAGGACGTTTAGGCAGGGAGAGAGTCCCTTTCAAGTCCTATGGGTTGACCAGCTTGAGAGTGGATGTTTCTGGATAGGATTTTGTTTGCAGGGGAAAAACGTGTATTCAATGGCATCATAGTTTCAAATGTCTTTGCATGATTTATGAGTTTATCTGGAGTACCGCGGTGGTTGCCTGGGGCAGAGGGACCGTGAGAGAATTTTACTGTCTTGATTGATGGATGGATGGATTTGGAACAAAGGTTGCCGGACAGGTTTTTCGCTCTCACACTCCATAAAGATTTATTCATAATTCATAGTAATGTGTTCACACTTCATAAACAGTTTGTTCATAATTCATAGTAATGTGTTCACACTTCATAAACAGTTATTCATATGTCATAGAAAGGTATTTTACATTCTAGAGGAGAATGTGTTTGGTTTAATGTTAAAGATACTCAATAAGATAAATGGTTAATAGTCATAATCTTATTCTGTTTGTTTTCGAGACTTAGTTTAGTCTCGAAGGGGGGAATATAGTATCTGAAGATTATGCCTTTGTTAAATGTTTTTCATGAAGAAATAGAATGTTGTTTATGGTAGTATCAAGAGGGAATGTTTTAGGTGTAATACCACATACCACAGACAGGGGTGGGTTGTAGACAGGGGAGACTGGTGATTGGCCAGAAGAGGGAGTCACCCCCTTTTTGCATTGTTTATAAATAGGGGTTAAACGATGAGACGTTAGAACGGCCATAGCAATCTTGAGGAGCCGTTCTCCGGACAACGCGTGTCTGTATCTATGCTGTAAACTCGTGATTTTAATAAAAGCCTCTAACACGATGCAGCATAGCGGACTTTTTGTTGACAGCAATAATTGCCACCATTCATCATATACGACAATTGTTTTTAGGCTCTTTGTGGGGATGAAGAAGACTGCCCTTTCTAATAAAAGCTGTTTTATGAAATGTATCACGTTTCAGGAGAAGACCCAGATGCAGACAGTGTCGAAGTAACAAAAGTTTATTACAAAAACAGGGGGCAGGCAAACGACAGGTCAAGGGCAGGCAGAGGTCAGTAATCCAGATCAGAGTCCAAAAGGTACAGAACGGCGGGCAGGCTCAGGGTCAGGGCAGGCAGAATGGTCAAAACCGGGAAAACAGCAACTTGAAAAAGACAGGAGCAAGGGGAAAAACGAACTGGCAACAGACCAACAGAGAACACAGGTATAAATACACTGGGGATAATGGGGAAGATAGGCGACACCTGGAGGAGCGTGGAGACAATCACAAAGACAGGTGAAAGAGATCAGGGTGTGGAAACAGGAGACAAAGGGCTGTGAGACATGGGTTTGATCCTAGACACATGAATAGTGGGATGTATACGGCAGAACGGGCTCCAGCCCATGATGGCACCAGTAGAAAAGTCAATAAAGGGGTTGTGTTGCTGGAGCCAAGAGAAACCCAATACCATGGGAACCTGAGGAGACTTAATTAGCAGGAAATGCATCGTCTCACTGTGGTTCCCTAATACTCGTAGGTTGATGGGGGTGGTATTGTGGGTGACCATGGGAATGGAGATGGGCTGCCCAGCTCGGACGCCAGGGTAGTATCCATAAAGCTCTCATCGGCCCCAGAGTCAATGAGTACCCGGAGAGATTTCGACTGGTTCACCCACAGCAAGATGGCATGAAAGGGGGTGCGAGTAAGGAGATAGGAAAAGTTATCCGTATGGCCCACCAGAGAACTCGCTCCTACCGGTGAGCCTGGTCTTTTAGTGGACAGGTGGACACAAAATGACCAGTAGTCCCGCAATACAAGCAGCTCTTCGTGTGAAGACTGTATTGCCGTTCGGCTGGAGACAGCCTAGCTCTGCCTAGTTGCATCGGCTTGGAAAGAGGTGTAACAGCAGACTTCGGAGACTCTCGGATAGCCTCGGGTTCTCTCGGCAACGGAGCCCTCGGGGACTTCCAGGATGCCTCGGAGGCGAGGTGGAATCCTCCCTCTCCTTCCATCGGTCCCGTAGTCGCCCATCGATCTGAATGGTCAAGGCGATGAGTGAGTCGAGATCCATCAGTAGTTCCCGGGCTGCAAGCTTATCCTTTACTTCCTCCGATACGCCGTGCAGGAACGTGTCGAACAGCGCTTCCGGGTTCCAGGTACACACAGCTGCCAAAGTGCGGAATTCCACTCCATAGTCTGCCACAATGCGGGATTCTTGCCGAAGCTGGAGTAACTTCCGGGCAGCCTCTCTCCAGGACAATGGAGCTTTGAAAACCTTTTTTACGTCCTGCATGAACTCCTCCAGACTGAAGCATACGGCCGACTGTTGTTCCCACACTGCCGTAGCCCAGACGAGAGCCCTCCCGGACATCAGCGTGATGAGATATGCTATCTTAGATTGTTCCGAGGGGAAGGAGGAGGTCCACAGCTCGGTGATGAGCGAACACTGAGCGAGAAATGTCCGACAGGTTCCCAACTCTCCAGCGAAGCGTTCCGGGGGAGGTAAGCGGGGTTCTCGGGAAACCGGGGTGGCCAGGGAAGCCACGCTGCTAACAGCCGGGTTACTGAGGGGCTGGGAGGTTACCGTCATGGTAGGCTGCCTAACAGACAACCCACGGAATTGCTCCAGCAATGTGTTAAACGCTCGGTCATGGCGTTCGGCCAAGGTCTGGAACCCTTCCATGAGACCACGAAGCAACTCCTCGTGCCTTCCAATGGTGGCTCCTTGGGAGGAGATGGCGTTGCAGAGCTGGTCCGAGTCTGCTGGGTCAGTCATGGCCAGTTCGTACTATCACGTTTCAGGAGAAGACCCAGATGCAGACAGTGTCGAAGTAACAAAAGTTTATTACAAAAACAGGGGGCAGGCAAACAACAGGTCAAGGGCAGGCAGAGGTCAGTAATCCAGATCAGAGTCCAAAAGGTACAGAACGGCAGGCAGTCTCTGGGTCAGGGCAGACAGAGGTCAATAATCCAGAGTGGTGTGACAAGGTACAGAACGGCAGGCAGGCTCAGGGCAGGCAGAATGGTCAAAACAGGGAAAACTAGAAAACAGGAACTTGAAAAAGACAGGAGCAAGAGGAAAAACGCTGGTAGGCTTGACTAAATAAAACGACCTAGCAACAGACAAACAGAGAACACAGGTTTAAATACACTGGGGATAATGGGGAAGATGGGCGACACCTGGAGGGGGGTGGAGACAATCACAAAGACAGGTGAAACAGATCAGGGTATGACAACATTGAATATTTGCTTTTTTACTTGTGTGTTGTAACTATAAAAACACAATCAATGCTTCATATTACCAGTGTTCCATGAAGGCTCTACCAAACCAAATTCATAAATTGTTTATTTTCAAGTATATCTTGCAAGCAGTTCAATTGCAACGGGCATGAGCAATTACAATTTTGATTGACTCTGAAGGGCTTTGTTATCATTGAGACAAGGAAAATGCATCTTATCAACTATTGCAATTCCATGTTGGCAGAGCCTTAATTTCCCAAATGCCATCATCTTCCAGTGCAGAACTTGGACAATGCAAGGTCTCTGTATTATATAGCTCTCCAATGTGTCGATGGAGGGGATAACATCCATATGGAAGTACTTATGCTACATTTATTGTATCTATCCAGTGCCGTGGTTGTCTCAATTAATTCACTTTTTATATATATATATATATATATATATATATATATAATGTAACAAAGGACTGTTGATAAAGAACAAGTCATTTTATTACCATTAGATTGAATGGTCTGCCTCATTTAAATGTCAAATGTCTTGGCTATCAACACTGACTTTGCTCCAGTTAGTGGATTAACATACTGATATAAATCTCTCCTTCCACCCACCCCTCTTTGCCTATGTACGCTTCAGTCCTTTGGCCTGCTCCATTTAACAGATTGGAAACTACCAGAGAGCACTCTCACCAAATAAAAGCTATCAACTTGCACAGGAGAGACTAATACTATGCGCAAGGTTTTAAAGATTCTGGGCCAGCATTTCTAAATCCTTGCACCCGGTGCAAAATTTGCACTAGTAGCAAACAAACCAAAAAACATGAAAATGTCTTAATTTACACTTAATTTATCAATCGTATTATTTCTGTAAACCTTTCTTTTACCTTTTTCAATATTTAAATCCCTGAAACAAACACACAAAGCTTTATATTTTCGATCCACTAACAACCTTTATCAAAGCAACACTGGATATGTAGGGCTGTAAAGATCATATCTACCCATGGAAAACTGTCTGTTCCCTATAGGACCACATACAATAACCAATAATCAGTGGGTTAAAACCAAAAAGGCATTGATTTTGTGTCTCTATGTAGGACATTTTCAACTGACTCAAAATGGCTATTTAGTCTGGATCCTTATTACATGATAAAAATACCATAATGCGCACAATGTCTCTTATATGGTATTACATCTGAAAACATGAACAAATGTTCAGCTACAACCAAGTAAGGAGTTAATATTATGGTATGTTGTGCTACCCTCTGGTGGCAAAGTCAGACAAATTGAATGCACTGCAGCTTACCCTGCATGGCCTGCAGAATTTCAAACATTATCACTTGCAGTATTTACATGGTGGTGTTTTGATATTTTGTCTTGAGTTATATTTTCTTATCTCATATGCTCATGTGTCGAAGAGTGAATTAAACGCCCACACTAGTAGAAATCCACTTTTTCGAGCTGGAAGACGATGGCCAGAGCTTACCCATGATGTTGCACAACAATTTAAGTCAATGGGTCATCGTTTTAGTCAAAGTATGATATATTTGGGATTGAAGTGACATATCCGAACTGCCGAACTGCCTACAAAATATTTTCAGTCTACGTTTCGTTTCAGGGCTGAGTTTATTTTAATGTTACCACCCACCAGCATGGCAGTGTTTATTAATCAGAAACAGCTGCAAAGTTATTATTCTTCATGACTGATATGAGCCAAACGCCAAACACCCACATGGCCACCTGGAGCAAATTAATATAGGGGGTGCAAATATGTTTTTGCACCTCCACTTTTGTTTTACCAGAAAATAATCATAATCCATTGGATAATTTGTCCATTTTCACTTTATATTTGAGCTACTCTGTATTAAAATATATCTGACCATTTTATAAATGGTATAATTGCGTGATATGATAGCATTTTTTAAAGCTGCTCCCCCGTCGCCCCAAGATGAATGGTTTTGACCACTAAAGTTTTGCTTCACTACACTCTCCTCTACTTCGGTGTAACGTTAGCTATAAACCACAAGTGTCTATCCAGAAAATGAAACATGCTAGCAGCCTACCTACCAAAGGTTGCACCATGCCCATTACAATGTAGAAAATGCATATCAGCATATCTTTCAATAGTTATCCATATCACCAGAGCTTCATCAACTATTTATGTGGCGGATTCGTGGCCGCAGTTTATAGAAAATAGCAAAACTTTGGAGATAGCAATAGATGGCAAAGTCAAAGATCCATCTATGGCGAAGTTTTCCCTAAATCAATGATTATGATAAATCCACCTCGAGAACCAACCAGCTGGCTAATCTTTAGAATAAATAAAAACAGCAACAACAGATAACATTAGCTAGCTAGATAAGGTTAGCAAGATAGCTAGCCAGCTAGATACGGTTAGCATGCTAGCTAGCTACACTGACAGCTGTCAGTGGCCTATTTGTTGATCTTCACCTACTCCATGTGGAAGTTCACGCACCCAATTCGTGAATATATATAAGTAGCCTTCGTCATTGTTCGGAGGTGGAACCTACATGTGCATTTCCTCTCTAGGACAGGAAATTCCGTCGAAATAGTGGCAGCAACTTCCTCTGGGGGGGTCCTTTAAAGAGTCCGTCCGTCCCCCCCGTTCCCACACTGGACAGAAATTTCGGTTCGAAATCTCAGTCTTGCTCGCTGTTTTGCTTCACATCTTTGGTTTTGACGATGTGAACCCGAAGCATCTCGGAACTATGGGTTGTAACAAAAAAGTTGTGTTATATGTTTCTTCAAAATAACCAGAGTAACACTCTACATTAATTAAGTTGAGTAGTAACACTGTAATTACTATGTAACTAGCATAACTACACAGGAATGAGAACTTAAAGGGTCAATTCTGCAGTTGCTACATACATTTTTGGACTTAATTTATGATTTTTGAAGAATATAACTCATGAGCTTAGTTCAACTGGTGTACCCCATCAGAACCTAAAATATATGCTTGTATTACTCCAATGTTTGTAAACAAAGTAAATGTAAACAAACACTGTATAGCCTCAAAACATGGTTAAAACTATAATTTTGATATCATGGATGGTCAGCCCCATCCCTCAGCTTTTTACTGAAACAGGGACAGGGAGTACGCTTTGTTATTGTTTCAACTTCTGATTGCCGCAATAATGTGTTTGGTAATAAAGTGTTACCAAATAGAGTAGGTTTAAATAATACTTAATATACATTTCATTTGATATTTTAATCATTTAGCAGACACTCTTATACAGAGTGACTTCAGGAGCAATTAGGGTTAAGTGTCGTGCTCAAGGGCACATCGACAGATTTTTCACCTAGTTGGTTCGGGGATTTAAACCAGTGACCTTTCGGTTACTGGCCCAACGCTCTTAACCGCTAGACTACCAATGCATTACCGTACCCCCACTGTACTACTGCAGTTCACATGTACCGTCACCTCAGTGTGCTCCTACCCATAAGCCACTGCATTACTAAAACATGGTCAGTTGTCAATACATACAGTGCATTCGGAAAGTATTCAGACCCCTTCCTTTTTTCCACATTTTGTAACTTTACAGACTTATTATAAAAGTGATTAAATATTTTTTTAAATGATCAATCTACACACAATACCCCATACTGACAAAGCGACTAGTCAGGATTAAGGGAAAGATGAACGGAGCAAAGTACAAAGAGATCGTTGATGAAAACCTGCTCCAGAGCACTCAGGACCTCAGACTGGGGCGAAGGTTCACCTTCCAACAGGACAACGACCCTAAGCACACAGCCAAGACAATGCAGGAGTGGCTACGAAACAAGTCTCTGAATGTCCTTGAGTGGCCCAGTCAGAGCCCAGACTTGAACCCGATCGAACATCTCTGGAGAGACATGGAAATAGCTGTGCAGAGCTTGAGAGGATCTGCAGAGAAGAATGGGAGCAACTCCCCAAATACAGGTGTGCCAAGCTTGTAGTGTCGTACCCAAGAAGACTCAAGGCTGTAATCGCTGCCAAAGTTGCTTCAACAAAGTACTGAGTAAAGGGTCTGAATACTTATGTAAATGTTATATTTCATTTTTTTTTTTTGTGCAAACATTTCTAAAAACGTGATTTTTCATTGTCATTATGGGGTATGGTGTGGAGATTAATGGGGGGGCGACGACGACAATGTAATCCATTTTAGAATAAGGCTGTAATGTAACAAAATGTGGAAAATTTCAAGGGGTCTGAATACTTTCCGAATGCACTTTACATAACAACCCACTGGGCACAGACATCAGTTCAACGTCTAGTTTTGATTTACATTTGGTTGAGTTGTCAACTAACGTGAATTCAACGAGAAATCAACAAAACATTTCACCATGTCATTGGATTTAGCTTAAAAGTTGGGTAAAAAAAAGACAACATTTCCTTCCGTTGTTTACTTTTTGCAAATCCAATCAGTTTTCTACGTTGTTTCAACGTCATCACATACTTTATTTTGTTGAAATGTTGGGAAACAATGTTGATTGAACCAGTTTTTGCCCAGTGGGAACCAATGCATTTATTTGTCAACCAACTATAGCTATTGCAGCTTAGCAACAGGCAATGCAGCCTTTCCAACTTTCCTGCAGTCGTACAGTCATAACCTCTGGTTTTGAAAGACTGCCCAACAACATGCCTTTGATAGGGAAAATAAAGAGTTATGTTGGGCTCAAAGCCTTTTTTCCAAAACACTCAGGAGGGGGAGGGGGTTGGGTGTTAGATGAATGCAGCTGTCCAGGCCTGTCACTGTCACCATCCCTGAATCTCCTTAGACCGGCGTCACAGGATTGGCAAACCCAAAGTAGCCGCCGTCCTCTGTGTCCCCATGCAGACACCGCAGACAAACAACATCCTTCACACTTAGTCATCATCAGCTCTATGCATAACTCATGGTGTCTGCTCTCTTACAAAATGGTCTGAATAAATGGAATTAATACAAATATAGAAGAAGCAATATATTAATTTACTTTACCATCGACTGTGTTGTTATAATACATAGGTAGCATTTGTTTCCATTGGTATTTAATACACAATTATGTGATAGTGACTACGGTACAATGAGTACTTTCTGGTACTTACTTACAAGACTTTGACACAATTGCTTACTATCTGGTATCAAATGTTTTATAGTTGTGCTTGTTTTAACGTATCCCGAAATAGCAAAAGGTAGTTAAATCGTTTATTACAGTATAATTACCGTGTGAACTCTTAGTAATACCTAGTAATTTCTGTATTGTCAAAAAAATCTGCCAATACATTCTTTGATCATCTCCAAGACATGCTTCATTAATTTAAATATTAAAAAGATGTAAGCTAACTGGATTTAAGCATGCCTTAAAATAGTGACATGACCATAAAACATAATTGTGTCCCACATTAATAAGACATTACCTTTCTCAGACTGACAGCTTGATTTATATTAGCTTAATAATGAATGAACACAGCTCCGATCATTATAACACACATACCACACTAACTCTCTCCATGTAGCAGAAAGGAAAATATGTATTCTAACATAAAGCATATTGTGGCCATGGCTATTTTTCTTGCAATAAGAGCATCTACATTACAGACAAACAAAGCATTTTCACTTACGTAATGGTCTGCTGAATTTCTGGACATTTCTATGATGACAGTTATTTCTGAACCAGTTTTAAATCTTTGTGTGTCTGCTCAGATGCTAAAGGTGAAAGAAATTAGAGGTATTTTGAGCATGGATGAGCTAGTGGCCCAGTTCTTCCTGTATTTAGTCACCCTGGGACGGTGGATGGCCCATATCCAACACTTTGCCTATTTCCCTTGTGGCTTAGAGCAGGATTACACCACCACTGTTCCTAAGGAGGAATGATTAGCCTGGAAACTGAACGGGGATACTGTGCCCCTCTTTGAGTCTCTAGTTATTGTTGAGTTGTGCTTCCAATAACTTGCTTACTGTAGGCATTTATTCATTAATTCATTCTTGTTAGGTAGTGGTAGAATATGGCAGAAACGGGACTTGAAATGAATGAATTCACATTGAAAGACTGTTATTTACAAGGAAACTGCATCATGATTGATGAAGCATTAATGTAAATATCCCACAATACACCCAGTTTAAACTTGTGTGTTTGTTGTTGCTTTCTGTGTACATATAGCAATTACTCTTACTCTTATAGTGCTATATCAGCTTCCCACGTCACATTTAAATATAGCCTCCAGTCTCTTCACCTTCATTCCATGTTTCCAATCTGCTGTCTAGAGGTAATAAAGGGAATATATGAGCGGGGTTACTGTGGGTAAAGAAATAAATCTACTGGATGGGGGCCTCTCTTGGGCTGCTACAGTCCTCTGCATGCCTGGAAGGGTATTTGTAGGAAGGGTATCTGTAGGAACCATTTCTGACTGTTTATATGTTTATTGAGCATACACTGAGTGTACAAAACTTTAGGAATACCTACTCTTTCCATGACATAGACTGACCAGGTGAATCCAGGTTAAAGCTATGATCCCATTGATGTCACTTGTTAAATCCACTTCAATCAGTGTAGCTGAAGGGGAGGAGACAGGTTAAGGAAGGATTGTTCAACCTTGAGACAATTGAGACATGGATTGTGTATGTGTGCCATTCAGAGGGTGAATGGGCAAGACAAAATATTTAAGTGCCTTTGAACGGAGTATGGTAGTAGGTGCCAGGCACACCGGTTTGAGTGTGTCAAGAACTGCAAAGCTGCTGGGTTTTTCACGCTAAAAGTTTTCCATGTGTATCAATAATGGTCCACCACCCAAAGGACATCCAGCCAACTTGACACCACTGTGGGAAGCATTGGAGTCAACATGGGCCAGCATCCCTGTGGAATGCTTTCGACACCTAGTAGAGTCCATGCCACGAACAAATTTGAGGCTGTTCTGAGGGCAAAAGGGGTTGGAATTCAATATTAGGAATGTGTTCCAAATATGTTGTACACTCAGTGTATAATATAATGTATTGGGATGTTTCACTTATTTTCCACACTAGGGGTAGGCCTACACATGTACACACAGGTGACCAGAAAATAGCACACAATCCACTTGGACCCAAAGCAATGCACCTCCGCACAAATGTTTAATCCCAGCCCAAACTCGAGTGGATTATGCGAGTGGATTATGTTTACATTTGAGAATTTAGCGTTTTTCAAACACCTGAAACAGCTTTTTCCTGCAATCTAGAGCCATAATCATTATGCTTAACCCCCTAGAGTCTAAGTAATATAATAAAGAAATCCCCATCAAAATCTGTCAATTTAAACTAGAGATATCTATTTTTTTGCATTGGATGCGTCTCAATCCATCGCATCCGCCAGTGTCGCACTTCCGCATCTGTGGTGAAAGGTGGCAGAGCTACAGCGGTGTTTGTCAGACCATGAGACATCCCGAAAATCGGTAGCGTCCGAACGGTTTGACCAACAAACTATTATGATCCCTCTATGGAAAGTGGAGACCCTCACGAACACGATGGTGTTTTCCGTTTTGTGTCACGAGACTCTTCTGAAGGTAACCGGTACTGGTTTGAAAAAAATTAATGGAAGTATGAAGGTAGTTTTGTGCCTACCCAAAAAAGGGGTTAAATATGTGTATAAAAAAAAGAAAAATATTTCCTTTCTTATATCTCCTAGATACTGTACAGGACAGACACTTCAAAACCTTGTTTCTTTTGATTTATTCTTTGACTGTCTTTTTTGCCATTTATGAATGTGTTATTCAATGTGTTTCTATGAGCTACAGTGGGGAAAAAAAAGTATTTGTCAGTTCAAACACATGCATACACTTATACACTCACACACATATGTGTGTGTGTGTGTGTGTGTGTGTATGTGTATAAGTGTATGCATGTGTTTGAATTGACAAATGCATGCATGCATACAGTGGGGGAAAAAAGTATTTAGTCAGCCACCAATTGTGCAAGTTCTCCCACTTAAAAAGATGAGAGAGGCCTGTAATTTTCATCATAGGTACACGTCAACTATGACAGACAAAATGAGGGGAAAAAATCCAGAAAATCACATTGTAGGATTTTTTATGAATTTATTTGCAAATTATGGTGGAAAATAAGTATTTGGTCAATAACAAAAGTTTCTCAATACTTTGTTATATACCCTTTGCTGGCAATGACACAGGTCAAACGTTTTCTGTAAGTCTTCACAAGGTTTTCACACACTGTTGCTGGTATTTTGGCCCATTCCTCCATGCAGATCTCCTCTAGAGCAGTGATGTTTTGGGGCTGTCGCTGGGCAACACGGACTTTCAACTCCCTCAAAAGATGTTCTATGGGGTTGAGATCTGGAGACTGGCTAGGCCACTCCAGGAACTTGAAATGCTTCTTACGAAGCCACTCCTTCGTTGCCCGGGCGGTGTGTTTGGGATCATTGTCATGCTGAAAGACCCAGCCACGTTTCATCTTCAATGCCCTTGCTGATGGAAGGAGGTTTTCACTCAAAATCTCACGATACATGGCCCCATTCATTCTTTCCTTTACACGGATCAGTCGTCCTGGTCCCTTTGCAGAAAAACAGCCCCAAAGCATGATGTTTCCACCCCCATGCTTCACAGTAGGTATGGTGTTCTTTGGATGCAACTCAGCATTCGTTCTTGTGATCATTTTGACCCCACGGGGTGAGATCTTGTGTGGAGCCCCAGATCGAGGGAGATTATCAGTGGTCTTGTATGTCTTCCATTTCCTAATAATTGCTCCCACAGTTGATTTCTTCAAACCAAGCTGCTTACCTATTGCAGATTCAGTCTTCCCAGCCTGGTGCAGGTCTACAATTTTGTTTCTGGTGTCCTTTGACAGCTCTTTGGTCTTGGCCATAGTGGAGTTTGGAGTGTGAATGTTTGAGGTTGTGGACAGATGTCTTTTATACTGATAACAAGTTCAAACAGGTGCCATTAATACAGGTAACAAGTGGAGGACAGAGGAGCCTCTTAAAGAAGAAGTTACAGGTCTGTGAGAGCCAGAAATCTTGCTTGTTTGTAGGTGACCAAATACTTATTTTCCACCATAATTTGCAAATAAATTCATTAAAAATCCTACAATGTGATTTTCTGGATTTTTTTTTCTCAATTTGTCTGTCATAGTTGACGTGTACCTCTGATGAAAATTACGGGCCTCTCTCATCTTTTTAAGTGGGAGAACTGGCACAATTGGTGGCTGACTAAATACTTTTTTCCCCCACTGTATATATGTGTGTCAGGTATAAATAAAGAAGATAATACAAATCTGTTTTGGACATTGCCGCATCATTGGCTATATTTCATTTTCCACATCTCTGCATTCTTAGTCAGGCACGCACAAGCCTGTGGGTGCCCAGTCTATTTTTGCAACGTCTGCTTGAGGACCCATGCGTCTTGAACAGGTGTTCTCTCCATGTTTGAAGGAATTATTCAACGATCATCAACTGAGTCACTGTTTGAATGACTCATTGAAAACACTAACAGCTTTATTTTTTGCCTCATGCAATGCAAGATACACTGTAGTTTGGCTGATAAACACCTTTTCACCTGCCAGGGTGAATCTTTATTATGGAACATAATGGCACTGTAAGAAGACTTAATAAAGGTTTACGTCAAGACCATGCTGATAATATGATGATGAATGATGTTATCTAGTAAATATAACACCTCTGACGTCTGGTGGATGTCTCTCACATTCAGGTTCATTGTGAGTCACCTGATGTACTGTTTTTTTTGTGAGTCACCTGATGAGACAGTTAAAACATTGTGCGTTTTTATGGGAAAATCCGTGACCGGATCTTTTATTTCTGAGGCTCCATATCCGTAAATGCACAAATTCTTGCAGTATCTCACAGGAATTTGGGACTTCAGTAATGTTTCTCATGCCAAAACATAAATAGATACATAAATGCCAAAAATATTATATTTGCAATGTTACTAAGCAAAAAAACTAAGAAAACATACATATTCACTACAATGTCAAAACATGAGTTCAGTACCATGGCTATGGTTTATCGACATTAGCTAGCTAGCTAACGTTTGCATGCTAGCGACGGTAGTCAGCATAGGCTGCTACATGATAATCAGCTCACGTTAGCTGGCTATCTAGCTAGCGTTAGCTACCTAGCTAACCAGCCTAGCAAGCTCTAATTCAATGGAAACCGATGCAACCCTGCTGGCTAATGGCTAGCTAGATGACCAGCAGTGACAGTGAGGTCCCTATGAGATTCAAGGCTTTAATAAGTGCCTTGTGCAGAAATAGCTAAGAAAATACTTGTTGATGAGCTAGCTAGCAAGATCGCTATGACAGTTACTAATATGCATGCACAAATGCATGACAACACATTGTATCAACGTCAAGAAGGCATGCAGCAGAACGGACTGCCTCTCTGGGACTGGATTGCCCCATCTAGCTAGCTAGTAGAGGGGCACAAAAACGCTGGTACACAGATGCATAGCTTATGCAATTATCTTTTGTTCTAGTCAATGGCAATACATTTAGCAAAATAAATACGTGGGTCATTCCTACAGTCCGGTGCCTTTTCTGTCCACAGGAAATATCACCTCTTATTTAATGTAAAATGTGGATTAAAAAAAGGCTTTAAACATAAGGACAAAAACAAATGAGAATTTGATGCATTTTTAACACTTTTCTTCAGTGGATGTAGGTGTTTTTGACATGTCCCCGGGTGTTATTCATTTTAAACATTTTAAATATTTCTTCATTATTTTATAGTCCTAGTTAAAATCTCACATCAACAAAAAAATGTCTTCATGATTATTGTATTTATTATTATTGTATTTAACATTTTCTGTGTATTCCTGATTTCACTTTCCACTCTGTTAGTTTGTAATAATTCCCAGGCCTCCCGAGTGGCGCAGCAATCTAAGGCACTACATCGCAGTGCTTGAGGCATCACTACAGCCCCGGGTTCGATCACAGGCTGTGTCACAGCCAGCCGTGACCGGGAGACCCATGAGGCGGCGCACAATTGGCCCAGCGTCACCCGGGTTAGGGGAGGGTTTGGCCGACCGGGATTTCCTTGTCCCATCGTGCTCTTGCGACTCCTTGTGGTGGGCCGGGCACCTGCAAGTTGACTTCGGTCATCAGCTGGACAGTGTTTTCTCCGACACATTGGTGCGGCTGGATCCGAGTTAAGCGAGCAGTGTGTCAAGAAGCAGTGCGGCCTCCTGGAGGAAGCTTTGAATTGATCAGTAGCCTACAGAGTGGTATGAGAAGAGAAGAGTGCCATCCTCCTGCCTGCTGGACCCATGGGTTGATGCAAACTCTGTCATATCCAGGATGTCATGCACTACACTCCTCCTGCTGCCTGAATGCACCTGTCTATAACCTGTAATACATTACATAGATTGAAGGGACTTCATCACCCACTGGAGACTTGAAGACAGAACTTCACCCAAAGAGCTGTGCATATCAGTGTGTGGTTAGACAGCCAAATCCTTACTGGCCAAATAGACAAATAGAATGGCATTCTAGTTCTGGTTAGACAGCTGAAGTTGTACTCTACACAACTTATTTTTATTTGCTATGTAAGTGTAGGCATACTGTCTTTATAAGCACATCAATTTGATATTTACAGCAGATATAAATATGTTTTGTCTTTGTAACACGAACACACCCATAAATTCTTCAGTTGATAAATGTATCTACACTCAAGCTGGGCGATGTTTGTGCAATGTCCACATGTAGCCTACACCTGTAGGGATATTAGTAGTTATGGGATTTGTCCCCCAGGAAAGATCTAACAGTGGAGAGAGACGAGACAAAACAAAACTAGCCAGTTATAGAATATTGTGTTGTAGGACAGCTGTGCTGACTGGAGACCACAGGCATTCAACTCACAGTTGATATCATTTCCACGGTAACATATCTTCACATGACGTGATGAAACTTTGAAAGTAAGTTGCCAGCTACTTTCGTAACAAGGTGTTGTAGAACGACCGTCTTATGAAACACATTCCAGACACTGGTTCTTGCTATCTTGGCATAGATGTGATTTGACAGAAAATATCAGCTTGATAGATAGGCTAGCCAGCTACAGCTATCCCCAAGCTTTGCTAGCTAGCTGTTGTCAGCTTGGCTAAACACAAGGTCAGCGCAGGCTTTAGCCTACACATAGAACTGAATTAGTTCACCATCAAGATGGCGAGTCAGGCAGGAGGGGAGAAGTCCTCAACTTCAAAACTTTTCTTCATAGCAAAGCTAGTTTAGTTTACCTCGCTGTCACTGCTCACTTCTGCCCTTGTTTGTTGTGAATGAATGGCAAAGACACATGCAAGAAACACCCACATCAAACCACACCCCCAACACAACTCTTGTTTGGCTTCAGTCATGGCAGCTAGCATTTCTTAATGAGCAATATGAAAAACAAGGCCAAATCAGGAAGTTCAGCCCCTCTTTAAATGCCACAATATATGAGTTTGGTGATGTCAGTTTACCCTCAAAATACATTTGGAAGTTAAGAATACTGAAAAATAGATTGTCATTCAATGTATTTATTTCAGTGTGGAACTTTGTATCCTATGAATATCTGATAACACATTATAATCGTCACAGGATGTCTGTGAAGTGTTACCTTAACCCTTAAAAGAAATGGAACCAAATGGAACCAAACTAAAGGTTAGACCAATTTAGGAAGCTCAAATAACAAGAGACAGTATTGCTGTATGATGATGGTTGGCTGTGAAATCCTTTAAGTATGCTGGCATCTCTGACAGGAAGCTGAGAGTAGGGCAGTGTATTGCAGTGAGCACCAGGAAATAATCTCATCCAATTCTACTGACAAAGCAAGTTATAAATATCAATGGTGTATATAGCTCAAGGGCACTTTTGTGGGTCAGGTTGCCTTGAATGCCTTCTAATAACCGCAAACTGCTAAGAATAAAAATGACTCCTGCTAGATGACTTCAACTGTACAATAATAACAGTAATGATAATACTTTAAGCTTAGGACCTTGTCATAATTCGAGTGACTATACTCCAATTCATTCAATGTTATCAAAACATTTATTTTAATTGAAAAAATATTGTTGCAGGTGCCCAGACATTACATTCAATTACACTTTGTGGACATTAAAGGCAGTCCACCTCTAACCTTCTAAAATGGAGCTGTTAACATGTGCATAACATAATCAGTATCAGTGATGGTTAATAACAACAAGCTTGCATTAAGTATGAAGGGTGTGATATACAGGACAGTGCAAAGTAAGTGACAACTACAACAAAAAGTGACAAAAATGACATTAAAGGGATAGGTATCCCAAATTACAAGATGAGGTAATGGTTTCCTAACCCAGTTTAGAAGTACAGTAGGGAGAACAAGTATTTGATACACTGCCGATTTTGTAGGTTTTCCTACTTACAAAGCATGTAGAGGTCTGTAATTTTTTATCATAGGTACACTTCAAATGTGAGAGACGGAATCTAAAACAAAAATCCAGAAAATCACATTGTATGATTTTTAAGTAATTAATTTGCATTTTATTGCATGACATAAGTATTTGATCACCTACCAACAAGTAAGAATTCCGGCTCTCAGACCTGTTAGTTTTTCTTTAAGAAGCCCTCCTGTTCTCCACTCATTACCTGTATTAACTGCACCTGTTTGAACTCGTTACCTGTATAAAAGACACCTGTCCACACACTCAATCAAACAGACTCCAACCTCTCCACAATGGCCAAGACCAGAGAGCTGTGTAAGGACATCAGGGATAAAATTGTAGACCTGCACAAGGCTGGGATGGGCTACAGGACAATAGGCAAGCAGCTTGGTGAGAAGGCAACAACTGTTGGCGCAATTATTAGAAAATGGAAAAAGTTCAAGATGACGGTCAATCACCCTCGGTCTGGGGCTCCATGCAAGATCTCACCTTGTGGGGCATCAATGATCATGAGGAAGGTGAGGGATCAGCCCAGAACTACACGGCAGGACCTGGTCAATGACCTGAAGAGAGCTGAGACCACAGTCTCAAAGAAAACCATTAGTAACACACTACGCAGTCATGGATTAAAATCCTGCAGTGCACGCAAGGTCCCCCTGCTCAAGCCAGCGCATGTCCAGGCCCGTCTGAAATTTGCCAATGACCATCTGGATGATCCAGAGGAGGAATGGGAGAAGGTCATGTGGTCTGATGAGACAAAAATATAGCTTTTTGGTCTAAACTCCACTCGCCGTGTTTGGAGGAAGAAGAAGGATGAGTACAACCCCAAGAACACCATCCCAACCATGAAGCATGGAGGTGGAAACATCATTCTTTGGGGATGCTTTTCTGCAAAGGGGACAGGACGACTGCACCGTATTGAGGGGAGGATGGATGGGGCCATGTATCGCGAGATCTTGGCCAACAACCTCCTTCCCTCAGTAAGAGCATTGAAGATGGGTCGTGGCTGGGTCTTCCAGCATGACAACGACCCGAAACACACAGCCAGGGCAACTAAGGAGTGACTCCGTAAGAAGCATCTCAAGGCCCTGGAGTGGCCTAGCCAGTCTCCAGACCTGAACCCAATAGAACATCTTTGGAGGGAGCTGAAAGTCTGTATTGCCCAGCGACAGCCCCGAAACCTGAAGGATCTGGAGAAGGTCTGTATGGAGGAGTGGGCCACAATCCCTGCTGCAGTGTGTGCAAACCTGGTCAAGACCTACAGGAAACGTATGACCTCTGTACTTGCATACAAAAGTTTCTGTACCAAATATTAAGTTCTGCTTTTCTGATGTATCAAATACTTATGTCATGCAATAAAATGCAAATTAATTACTTAAAAATCATACAATGTTATTTTCTGGATTTTTGTTTTAGATTCCGTCTCTCACAGTTGAAATGTACCTATGATAAAAATTACAGACCTTTACATGCTTTGTAAGTAGGAAAACCTGCAAAATCGGCAGTGTATCAAATACTTGTTCTCCCCACTGTAAATGGACTAAGTACTGTGTTTTTGACAGCTGTTACGGAGTGGGTGTTATAGTGGCCAGGTTTTGTTTACCTGGCCACAGTCTCCAAACGCTAACCTCTTTAGAATGTTTGTCCTAAAAAACAATGCAAGTCAACATCCCCGACATTACGATAGAATTTTTCGCACTTCATGTTCAAATGATATTCAAGTAACTTTATTGAGCTCACAATCAATTTTAGACACTTTGGGTTGATTATGAATTTGGGTGAACTATCCCCATCAGATTATCTCGATGGACTTGAGATTCCACCCGGTGACCCACCGGTTGCTGGCCCATCTCTCTAACCTCTTGGCTACTTGTCACCCCATTTGTATTTGTATTTGTATTTATTATGGATCCCCATTAGCTGCTGCAAAGGAAGAAGCTACTCTTCCTGGGGTCAAGCAAAATTAAGGCAGTTATACATTTTAAAAACATTACAATACATTCATAACAGATTTCACAACATATTAAGTGTGCGCCCTCAGGCCCCTACTCTACTACCACATATCTATAACGTGTGAGTATAGTGCCTATGTTATTGTGTGTTTGTATGCATGTGTCAGTGTTGGTGTTGCTTCACAGTCCCCGCTGTTCCATAACGTGTATTTTTATCTGCTTGCATGTGTTAATTGATGTGTAATAGAGTTCCATGTAGTCATGGCTCTATGTAGTACTGTGCGCCTCCCATAGTCTGTTATGGACTTGGGGACTGTGAAGAAACTCTGTGTGCCAGTAGTTCAAATAGACAGCTCGGTGCATTCAACATGTCAATACCTCTCACAAATACAAGTAGTGATAAAGTCAATCTCTCCTCCACTTTGAGCCAGGAGAGATTGACATGCATATTATTAATGTTAGCTCTCTGTGTACATCCAAGGGCCAGCCGTGCTGCCCTGTTCTGAGCCAATTGCAATTTTAGGAAGTCCCTCTTTGTGGCACCTGACCATACGACTGAACAGTAGTCCAGGTGCGACAAAACTAGGGCCTGTAGGACCTGCCTTGTTGATAGTGCTGTTAAGAATGCAGAGTGGCACTTTATTATAGACACACTTCTCCCCATCCTAGCTACTGTTGTATCAATATGTTTTTACCATGACAGTTTACAATCCAGGTTTACTCCAAGTAGTTTAGTCACCTCAACTTGCTCAACTTCCACATTATTCATTACAATATTTAGTTGAGGTTTAGGGTTTAGTGAATGATTTGTCCCAAATACAATGCTTTTAGTTTTTGAAATATTTAGGACTAACTTATTCCTTGCCACCCATTCTGAAACTAACTGCAGCTCTTTGTTAAGTGTTGCTGTCATTTCAGTCGCTGTGGTAGCTGACATGGATAGTGTTGGTCATCCGCATACATAGACACTCTGGCTTTACTCAAAGCCAGCGGCATGTCGTTAGTAAAGATTGAAAAAAGTAAGGGGCCTAAACAGCTGTCCTGGGGAATTCCTGATTCTACCTAGATTTAGTTGGAGAGGCTTCCATTAAATAACACCCTCTGTGTTCTGTTAGACAGGTAACTCTTTATCCACAACACAGCAGGGGGTGTAAAGCCATAACACATACGTTTTTCCAGCAGCAGACTATGATCAATAATGTCAAAAGCCGCACTGAAGTCTAACAAAACAGCCCCAACAATCTTTTTATTATCAAGTGATGTGCTTGTTGAATGTCCTTCCCTATTAGTGTGCTGAAAGTCTATTGTCAATTTTTTTACTATAAAATAGCATTGTATCCGGACAAACACAATTTTTCCCAAAAGTTTACTAAGGGTTGGTAACAGGCTGATTGGTCGGCTATTTGAGCCAGTAAAGGGGTCTTTACTATTCTTAGGTAGGGGAATAACTTTTGCTTCCCTCCAGGCCTGAGGGCACAAACATTCTAGTAGGCTTAAATTGAAGATAAGTAGCAGTAGGCTTTAGTGTGTATATATATATATATATATATATATATATATATATATATATATATATATATATATATATATGTGTGTGTGTGTGTGCGACTCGTTTCAGGAAACTAGGTGTATGTCGTGGGTCACTACTTCACAGGAGAGCCATTTGAACGTAAACTTTTTTTTAAAATCAAAATGCTTTCTTTTGCAGAAATGCCTTCTGGAACATGTGAACTTTCATGTGCCTTAATAACAAACTTGTATGCCATCTGTAAATACAAACCTAATTGTTAAATCACGAGCCTAGTTCGTTTAGCAACAGAAAAAGACAACAACCTTCCCGCTAGCCATGATTGTCTATTTGCGCTTCTGTCTATTTGAGCTGGTCAGTATGTGTATGTAATCCTGTCTAACACAGCTTTAAAAAATATATATACAGTGGGGAGAACAAGTATTTGATACACTGCCGATTTTGCAGGTTTTCCTACTTACAAATCATGTAGAGGTCTGTAATTTTTATCATAGGTACACTTCAACTGTGAGAGACAGAATCCAAAACAAAAATCCAGAAAATCACATTGTATGATTTTTAAGTAATTAATTTGCATTTTATTGCATGACATAAGTATTTGATACATCAGAAAAGCAGAACTTAATATTTGGTACAGAAACCTTTGATTGCAATTACAGAGATCATATGTTTCCTGTAGGTCTTGACCAGGTTTGCACACACTGCAGCAGGGATTGTGGCCCACTCCTCCATACAGACCTTCTCCAGATCCTTCAGGTTTTGGGGCTGTCGCTGGGCAATACGGACTTTCAGCTCCCTCCAAAGATGTTCTATTGAGTTCAGGTCTGGAGACTGGCTAGGCCACTCCAGGACCTTGAGATGCTTCTTACGGAGCCACTCCTTAGTTGCTCTGGCTGTGTGTTTCGGGTCGTTGTCATGCTGGAAGATCCAGCCACGACCCATCTTCAATGCTCTTACTGAGGGAAGGAGGTTGTTGGCCAAGATCTCGCGATACATGGCCCCATCCATCCTCCCCTCAATATGGTGCAGTCGTACTGTCCCCTTTTCAGAAAAGCATCCCCAAAGAATGATGTTTCCACCTCCATGCTTCACGGTTGGGATGGTGTTCTTGGGGTTGTACTCATCCTTCTTCTTCCTCCAAACACGGCGAGTGGAGTTTAGACCAAAAAGCTCAATTTTTGTCTCATCAGACCACATTACCTTCTCCCATTCCTTCTCTGGATCATCCAGATGGTCATTGGCAAACTTCAGACGGGCCTGGACATGCGCTGGCTTGAGCAGGGGGACCTTGCGTGCGCTGCAGGATTTTAATCCATGACGGCGTAGTGTGGTCTCAGCTCTCTTCAGGTCATTGACCAGGTCCTGCCGTGTAGTTCTGGGCTGATCCCTCACCTTCCTCATGATCATTGATGCCCCACGAGGTGAGATCTTGCATGGAGGCCCAGGCCGAGGGTGATTGACCGTCATCTTGAACTTCTTCCATTTTCTAATAATTGCGTCAACAGTTGTTGCCTTCTCACCAAGCTGCTTGCCTATTGTCCTGTAGCCCATCCCAGCCTTGTGCAGGTCTACAATTTTATCCCTGATGTCCTTACACAGCTCTCTGATCTTGGCCATTGTGGAGAGGTTGGAGTCTGTTTGATTGAGTGTGTGGACAAGTGTCTTTTATACAGGTAACGAGTTCAAACAGGTGCAGTTAATACAGGTAATGAGTGGAGAACAGGAGGGCTTTTTAAAGAAAAATTAACAGGTCTGTGATAACCGGAATTCTTACTGGTTGGTATGTGATCAAATATTTATGTCATGCAATAAAATGCAAATTAATTACTTAAAAATCATACAATGTGATTTTCTGGATTTTTGGATTCCGTCTCTCACAGTTGAAGTGTACCTATGATAAAAATTACAGACCTCTACATGCTTTGTAAGTAGGAAAACTTGCAGAATCGGCAGTGTATCAAATACTTGTTCTCCCCACTGTATATATATATCGCCTAGTAGAACTGCATAAGTGTTGCTCGCCACTTTCTGGAGGACCGAGTTTTGAAATCAGAGGAATTAGAGCATGATAGCTAAGGAGATGGAGAAACACCTGTCTCCGGATTACATCTTCAAACTAAGGGCAACCATGGCATCCGTGACAGGGAGAAGCATCCATCCATGATGTATACAGGTAAGATAGTCTAGCTAGCTACATGTTCAGATATTACAAATTTCTAATTTTGATAGAAAGTATATTTCATTTCAAGTTCAAGTTAAATTGCACCAAAGCAATTGAAAACTGTAATAAGTGAAATGATAATGTCAACAAGGCGAGTGGGGTTATTCGGTATCACTTTACTTAGAGTGGTGATAATGTAGCATTCATAAAGCATTCATAAAACCTTTATACGGATGAAATAAAGAGTTATAATGTTCTATGTATGTTTATATGCTATTTTGTATGTAGTGTTATGCAACATTAATATAAAACATTATAACACACACCCATCATAACTATCATAGGTACAGTACTTTAAAAAACGTTATGGGCCAATTGCAACCACTGATGGCCCCTAGATTATCGCCAGCTGGTCTCTTGTTAAACCGTCAATAAGTCCTAAAATAACCCACACAGCTAAACTCAACTTGAGCTAAAATCCGCCACCAATGTATCGCTCCATAATGCGGATGTCAGGGTTATCTTTTAGTCCTGACTGCGACCAACCTTTTTCAAAACAATTTTGCCCTGTGGTGGGTTTTATCAGGGTTGCCTCTAGCCTTTTGGGACCCTAAGCCCTGGTGGGCAAAATATTTGAGTGGCCCCCCCTCTTGACGGCGGAGATAAAAATGTATGTTTTAAAGTGAATTTCCTGCATCTATACATTTTGCCATGGGGCAGATATAATTGTTTTAAATGTTATGACACATTTCATGCAATTCTACTCATTTTGCCATGTGGCACAAATATAATTCATTAAAAGTTGGTCTTCAATTACTATATTTTCGCAGAAGAGTAGCTTCGATGTAGGCATAATTTGTATGCAGTTAAAAATGTCAACTAATTAAACATGTCATCGTAATTGGCTACATTTCCAGTTGAGTCCTTTTATTCTATTTATGTATGTTCTTCCTATTTCTATTTCGTCGTCCCGGATAGGATGTTACTTCATTGGAGCGGGAGTAGTTAAGACAGACAATGACCATTTCCCATGCCATTTTCTAGTATAGCATCAAGCCGGCTTAACACTGTATACAGCGTCAGATCAGCTGGTCTGCTAGTTTTACAGTTGCACAGTTATTTTAGCTCGAAGCTTCGTGTAATCTCCTGTTGGTAGCGCGTTAAGAAATCCATCGGTAACCTGCAGGTAACCCGCAGTTGCTATTGCAAAGTTTTTGAGACTCTTAATAAAGGTAATGTCATGATTTAAAATATCATTTTGTTTTCATTTCCTTTCATTAACCACCATGTGAAATGTAATCTGTTTGTAATATACAGTACTAGTCAAAAGTTTGGACACGCCAACTAATTCCAGGGTTTTTCTTTATTTTTGCCATTTTCTACATTGTAAAAGAATAGTGAAGACACCAAAACTATGAAATAACACATATTGAATCAGAGTAGCGACCAGAAAAGTGTTAAACAGATCAGAATGTATATTATATTTGAGATTCATCAAAATGTCGACACCCTTTGCATGGATGACTGCTTTGCACACTCTTGGCATTCTCTCAACCAGCTTCATGAGGTAGTCACCTGGAATGCATTTAAATTAACAGGTGTGCCTTATTAAAAGTTAATTTGTGGAATGTCTTTCCTTAATGCGTTTGAGCCAATAAGTTGTGTCGTGACAAGGTAGGGGTGGTATACAGAAGATAGTCCTATTTGGTAAAATACCAAGTCCATATTATGGCAAGAACAGTTCAAATAAGCAAAGACAAACGACAGTCCATCATTACTTTAAGACATGAAGGTCAGTCAATACGAACATTTCAAAAACATTGAAAGTTTCTTCAAGTGCAGTCGCAAAAACCATCAAGCGCTATGATGAAACTGGCTCTCATGAGGACCACCACAGGAATGGAGTTACCTCTGCTGCAGAGGATAAGTTCATTAGAGTTACCAGCCTCAAAAATTGCAGCCCAAATAAATGCTTCACAGAGTTCAAGTCACAGACACATCTCAACATCAACTGTTCAGAGGGGACTGTGTGAATCAGGCCTTCATGGTCGAATTGCTGCAAAGAAACCTTTACTAAAGGACACCAATAAGAAGAAGAGATGTGCTTGGGCCAAGAAACACGAGCAATGGACATTAGACAGGTGGAAACTTGTCCTTTGGTCTGGAGTCCAAATTTGAGAATTTTGGTTCCAACCGCTGGGTCTTTGTGAAATGTGTTGTGGGTGAACGGATGATCTCTGCATGTGTATTTCCCACCGTAAAGCATGGAGGAAGAGGTGTTATGGTGTCCGGGGTGCTTTGCTGGTTACACTGTCTGTGATTTATTTAGAATTCAAGGCACAATTAACCAGCATGGCTACCACAACGTTCTGCAGCGATAAGCCATCCCATCTGGTTTGGGCTTAGTGGGACTATAATTTGTTTTTCAACAGGACAATGACCCAACACACCTCCAGACTGTGTAAGGGCTATTTTACCAAGAAGGAGAGTGATGGACTGCTGCATCAGATAATCTGGCCTCCACGATCCCCCGACCTCAACCCAATTGAGATCGTTTGGGATGAGTCGGACCGCAGAGTGAAGGAAAAGCAGCCAACAAGTGCTCAGCATATGTGGGAACTCCTTCAAGACTGTTGGAAAAGCATTCCAGGTGAAGCTGTTTGAGAGAATGCCAAGAGTGTGCAAAGCTGTCATCAAGGCAAAGGGTGGCTATTTGAAGAATCTGAAATATAAAATATATTTTGATTTGTTTTTCACTTTTTTGTTTACTACATGATTCCATATGTGTTATTTCATAGTTTTGATGTCTTCATTATTATTCTACAATGTAAAAAATCGTAAAAAGTAAAGAAAAACCCTTGAATGAGTAGGTTTGTCCAAACGTTTGACTTGTAGTGTATATGACCCCACCATTGAAAGCTAAGACTCTCATGAACACGTTTTGCTCTACGATGCCCACAAGCCTCACAAGACTCGTCTGAGGGTAACCCGGTATTAATGAAAGTATGGAAGTACTTGGAAGTGTAGAAGTACTTTAGTGCCAAAAAAAGGGGTTAAATATTGGTGCGGGGGATTTTAATAATTTCCTGAGCGTTATATATCTCTCGGATATAGGACAGATACTTCAAAAGATACTTCCTTTTGATGGTTATTTGGCTATGTGTTTTGCCATGTATGAATATGTTATTCAATGTGTTTCTATGGGCTAATAGCGGTAAGGCCAAATTAAATATTTAATCAAATAATAATAAAACATAATAATTTGATACCTACAGGGGTCCTAAAATTCAAAATCAAAGAGGTAAATTATCCTTGGTATGACCATCTTAAAACAATTCCATATGTTAGCTTAGTAGAAACCCAGCCCCGGGCCCTTTACTCTAGGGATAAGACACCATTTTTATAATTGTAATCATGTTGATCTCCGTGGTTTGTGGTGAGAGAGAAATGTTCCGCCATCGAGGCCCAATCTGTTCTCTCACAGTCAGACACTGCCAGCTTTTTTCCCTGTGTCCACGTTGAAGCTTGGCCGCCTTCTGTGGGGGATATTTTTACAACCATGCAAGGAACAAAGAAGTAACGAGATCTCAATTCTGGCTCCCTTGAAGTGTACGGCTATTGCGTCAATGCCTCAAGAATGCCATATTAAACAGATTTAAATTAAAGGATGTGTGAAATGTGTTATGAGAAATACATACAAATGGCAGTTTTATAAAGGTGTTAAAACCAAATAATCTTTATTGCTCAATGAAAATCTTCCATTGATACAATCCAGATGAGCAGCTTTGGTGATTGAAATATCCATTTAAGGCTGTGAGTTCAGATCTTATAAATCCTTTCAAAGCCTGTTATACTATTCATGTAAGTCTTGCACCTTTATGTCAGCGTTCATGTTAGTGCAAAATGTATCATCATAGGCACACTTATTGAGTGAGCAAATTTTCAAGTGTGTACCAAAGATTGATTTTTCAAGCAGACCTCATTAGAAGTCATACACTGTTGATTTCATTAGATTTTTTAAGACTTGTTTTCTACCATATTTGTTGCTGACACCAATGGAACTTCTACAAATACCAAACACACAAAGGATATTGCACCAATATAATGACATTTCTGGTTGTTGCGACAAAACTACAGTATGTTTGAGGGCCAGACAAAGCGGGAGTCCTTTTAGTCATGTGTGTGTCTTCCCAAAATAACCCAGCTCAAGTTCTCTGGCCAGACCCGTGCATCAATCAGCAGTAGCCGCACATGAACACTCCAGCAGGCTCGCTCCAAAATAGAACAACAGAGCGAACTGTCAAGATATATGCAACATATGTAGCTTAAGAAACAAGGTTCATGAAATCAATAATTTGCTAGTAACAGATGACATTTATATTCTGACTATCTCTGAAACTCACTTAGATAATACCTTTGATGATACAGTGGTAGCAATACAAGTTTATAACATTTACAGAAAAGATAGAAATACCAAGGTGTTGCTGTTTATATTCAGAACCACATTCCTGTGAAGATTAGAGAGGATCTCATGTTAAATACTGTTGAAGTAATATGGCTACAGGTTCAACTGTCTCACCTAAAGCCCATTCTGGTGGGAAGCTGCTATAGACCACCAAGTGCTAACAGTCAGAATCTGGATAACATGTGTGAAATGTTTGATAATGTATGTGATATCAATAGAGAGGTATACTTTCTGGGTGATTTAAATGTTTACTGGCTTTCATCAGGCTGCCCACTCAAGAGAAAGCTTCAAACTGTAACCAGTGCCTGCAACCTGGTTCAGGTTATCAGTCAACCTACCAGGGTAGTTACAAACAGTAACATCTATTGATCATATCTTTACCAATGCTGCAGAGATTTGCTTGAAAGCAGTATCCAAATCCATTGGATGTAGTGATCACAATATAGTAGCCATTTCTAGGAAAACTAAAGTTCCAAAGGCTGGGCCTAATATTGTGTATAAGAGGTCATACAATAGGTTTTGTAGTGATTCATATGTTGTTGATGTAAATAATATACAGTATGTTGGTCCGTGGTGTGTAATGAGGATCAAACAGACACTGCACTTTACACATTTATGAAATTGCTTATTCCAGTTACTAATAAGCATGCACCCATTAAGAAAATGACTGTAAAAACTCTTGATGAGGAATTGGAAAATTGTATGGTTGAGAGGGATGAGGCAAAAGGAATGGCAAATAAGTCTGGCTGCACAACCAATTGGCAAACGTATTGCAAATTGAGAAATCATGTGACTAAACTGAATAAAAAGAAGAAGAAACTACACTATGAAACAAAGATAACTGACAAAGAATGATAGTAAAAAGCTTTGGAGCACCTTAAATTAAATTTTGGGTAAAAAGGCAAACTCAGCTCCATCATTCATTGAATCAGATGGCTCATTCATCACAAAACCAACTGATATTGGCAACTACTTTAATTATTTTTTCATTGGCAAGATTAGCAAACAGTCATTACATTTACATTTTAGTCATTTAGCAGACGCTCTTATCCAGAGCGACTTACAGTTAGTGAGTGCATATATTATTATTTTTCATACCCCCCGTGGGAATCGAACCCACAACCCTGGCGATGCAAACGCCATGCTCTACCAACTGAGCTACATCCCTGCCGGCCAATCCCTCCCCTACCCTGGACGACGCTGGGCCAATTGTGCGCCGCCCCATGGGTCTCCTGGTCGCAGCCGGCTACGACAGAGCCTGGATTCAAACCAGGATCTCTAGTAACACAGCTAGCACTGTGATGCAGTGCCTTAGACCACTGCGCCAATTGTAACAATTGCTGACACTACACATCCAAGTATATCTGACCAAATTATGAAAGCCAAGCATTGTAATTTAGAATTCCGTAAAGTGAGTGTGGAAGAGGTGAAAAAAGTATTTTTGTCTATCAACAATGACAAGCCACCGGGGTCTGACAACTTGGATGGAAAATTACTGAGGATAAAGTGGACGATATTGCCATTCCTATTTGCCATATTTTCAATTTAAGCCTACTAGAATGTGTGTGCCCCCAGGCTTGGAGGGAAGCAAAAGTCATTCCGCTACCTAAGAATAGTAAAGCACCCTTTACTGGCTCAAATAGCCGACCAATCAGCCTGTTACCACCCCTTAGTAAACTATTCGAACAAATTGTGTTTGACCAGCTACAACGCTATTTTACAGTTAACAAATTGACAACAAACTTTCAGCATGCTTATAGAGATGGACATTCAACAAGCACAGCACTTACACAAATTACTGATGATTGGCTGAGAGAAATTGATGATAAAAAGATTGTGGGGGCTGTTTTGTTTGACTTCAGTGAGGCTTTTGACATTATTGATCATAGTCTGCTGCTAGAAAAACGTATGTGTTATGGCTTTACTCCCCCTGCTATATTGTGGATAAAGAGTTACCAGTCTAACAGAACACAGAGGGTGTTCTTTAGTGGAAGCCTCTCCAACATAATCCAGGTAGAATCAGGAATTCCCCAGGGCAGCTGTCTAGTCCCATTACTTTTTTCAATCTTTACTAATGACATGCCACTGGCTTTGAGTAAAGCCAGGGTGTCTATGTATGTGGATGACTCAACACTATACATGTCAGCTATTACAGCGACTGAAATGACTGCAACACTTAACAAAGAGGGTGGCAAGGAATAAGTTAGTCCTAAAAAAAAAAAGCATTGTGTTTGGGACAAATCATTCACTAAACCCTAAACCTCAACTAAATCTTGTTATGAATAATGTGGAAATTGAGCAAGTTGAGGTGACTCAACTGCTTAGAGTAACCCTGGATTGTAAACTGTCATAGTCAAAACATATTGATACAACAGTAGCTAAGATGGGGAGAAGTATGTCCATAATAAAGCGCTGCTCTACCTTCTTAACAGCACTATCAACAAGGCAGGTCCTACAGGCCCTAGTTTTGTCGCACCTGGACTACTGTTTCAGTCGTGTGGTCAGGTGCCACAAAAAAGGACTTAGGAAAATTGCAATTGGCTCAGAACAGGGCAGCATGGCTGGCCCTTGGATGTATACAGAGAGCTAATATTAATAATATGCAGGTCAATCTCTCCTGGCTCAAAGTGGAGGAGAGATTGACTTCATCACTACTTGTATTTGTGAGAGGTATTGACATGTTGAATGCACCTAGCTGTCTATTTGAACTACTGGCGCACAGCTCGGACACCCATGCATACCCCACAAGACATGCCACCAGAGGTCTCTTCATGGTCCCCAAGTCCAGAACAGACTATGGGAGGCGCACAGTACTACATAGAGCCATGACTACATGGAACTCTATTCCACATCAAGTAACTGATGCAAGTAGTCAAATTAGATTTAAAAAAAAACAGATAAAAAAACACCTTATGGAACAGTGGGGACTGTGAAGCAACACAAACATAGACACAGACACATTCATACACACACACACACACGATAACATACGCACTATACACACACCTACACATGGATTTCGTACTGTATATATGTGGTAGTGGTGGAGTAGGGACCTGAGGGCACACAGTGTTTTGTGAAATTTGTGAATGTATTGTAATGTTTTTAAAATTGTATGAACTGCCTTAATTTTGCTGGGCCCCAGGAAGAGTAGCTGCTGCCTTGGCAGCTAATGGTGATCCATAATAAATACAAATACAAACATGGCATGAAAATAAATTATAGCGTGAACCATTAGTATTGATATCACCATTTTAGCAGATGCTCATTATCCAAGGCAATTAGTAGTTACGTAACACATATCCTCTATCAATGTGGGTCATGCAGGAATATGCCTTCGAAATACAAATACAGCATTTATAAATCTAGCAAAAAAAACAAGAATGATGTTTGTGTGAGTGATTACTTCACATACACAAACCTTGGTTGTAGATCAGACACTCAAACGTAAGGATTGATAGAGGTTTGTTTCATCATGTTTTTTTTGTGTATATTTGTACGAGGACAGAACCCTTGTAGACTGTCATCACTGCAGAGAGTGACCACCTGTTGCCCGGCTCTCTTGGGGGGAAATTCCATCAGTGTGTTGGGGTCATAGTAGGCATCCATGTGCGTAGCAAAAAATGTAACACGTTCGGCCTGTGACTGCTCTTTACGACAGCTTATTTAAAGCGCAGCAAAAGGCAGCAAAGGATTATTTCAACTCACTCACTCACTCACTCACTCACTGACTTTCCCTACAACATCAACACAAGATATACAAGCACGGTCAAGCAAGAGCCACGATGAGTACCAGCCAGGAGGATAGACCCTTTGTCAGGGCCGTGATGAAGATCAAATGTGCCGCCATGGTCCACAGTCTTGCCAAGAGCTGGCAGGGCTGGGCCAACGAGAACTCGGTCAAACAAGAGACCATACCCTCCGGGTGGATGCCCACCTCCATCACCGAGGACGAAGAAAGGGAGAAGCAGAACGAGACAAAAATCCTAGTCAAGACGCGTGTGGTCGAGGCGGACAGCAACAGCGGCAGTCTGATCCGAACGGGTGAGGTGACCAAGAGCCACACGCCAAAGTGCAGTGAGTACAGCAGCGATCTGGTGAGCTCAATCAAGGACAAGATCCAGATGGCACCCGAGGATGCCAACAAGCCCTTCCTGGGCAACGAGTCACCCACCCGGAGACGTCTGGGCATGAGAGCTCAGGTACATCTGGGTAGTCAGGAGCGGAAGATGGGCTCCCGTAGCAGCAGCCTGGACTCAGAGGACAGTGGGCTGAGGGAGGAGGCCGGACTCAGCGACAACAGCGACCAGAGCGACCTGAACCAGCTGAAGAAACAGATCAATAGGCCTAAGGTACCGTACCATACTTTTATTGGACCTTCATTTTGTGAGGCCATTCATAAAAATACTAAATACACAAATCAATGCAATACAGTAGACACATTTCAAAGGTAAACCCTCTTTTGTTTCTCAACAATCTTGCATGGGGAATATCATTAAACATCAGAATATTTTTATTTATTACATATTGGCAAAGTGAACAAGAAATGTGGTTGGCTGAAGAAAGGTACAACTCTAAAGTTAATTAATGAATTAGTATAGCTTTTTTTGCAACATCACCAGTACCAATTCAACAAAACCACTGACCTCTCTTTTCAGATTTTGGAATATCATCCAAAGACTTATTAGCAATCGTGTAGGTGCACATTAAGATGTGTAAAGTTTGTAGATCCTGGGTGGACTTGGGTAAAAATATATGGAAGGGGAGTTCCCAAAGTAAAAACCATTTTGCCATGTAAAAAAAATAAGGTTTGAGCTGAATTCCCATTGATGAGTTCACAGGGTGATTTCCCCCCAAATCCACCCTCTTAATTCCACAATGTTTGCCCTACCTATTTTCATACTGTTCTATTGCAGCTGCAGCCACACTACCTGGTGATGTTCAGTAGACTCTAAACAGGAGCAAATATTCACTGAGGCTGAGTTCAACTTCAATTATCTGTGCCTTTGTTATTGTGATATTGGGTCATGGAGTTTGTTCATATTGTCTGGCCTTCAAGAAAATACACAGATGTATAGGTATTGTATCTTCAAACTGTAAACTTTTTACCAACTGAACAAGTCCAATAAGCCCTCCATTCACCCTAGCAAAGAGTTGCATAACTTGGAGGAATATATGTCCTTTAAAAGGCATGAAAATGTATTGTAAAACTCCAACACCTATCATGGAATATACAGTAAATAAATAAATATAGTCACACATGCCTTCCCCTGACCTTCAGAGATAATTATGAGGTCCTGATATCCTTGGTCAGGCACAAGATTTATAATGGTGTTCGTCACCTTACTAATTCGGCTCTAGACGTGTAAGGCTTGGGCCTCAGGTTTCACAAGATGCATTCTCCACGGTTTAAATGACTCTGTTGTGGAAGATTCGCCTGCCACGGAACTTTTTGGAAATGCCAAAGCAAGGATCCCTTACACTGTGTTATATTTTAACGTTATGGCAAAATGTAGATTTCCGCCTAAATAGACATACCAAAAAGTAATAATTTTTCATGAGATGGTCATAAACAATAACTAGTAATGCTGGATAGCTATAGAAAGGGCTGGAAAAAATATTATAAATTGATGAGGTGTACTCAGTTTTGAGGGCACAAGCTCAAGTACATTGTACAAATATTATGAAAATATAAAAAAAAAAATGTATGTGGGGGAATAGGGCTTGAAATTACTGAAATGCTTTCTAAATATAGTAACAATCACGTTATAAACAACTATTTATATGATTTTACCTTTCTTATAACTGTTAAATAAATATGATCATATTTAGTGACAGCACAAATTTGGCCCCATTTCGTATAACTGATGACAGAGAATTTTCTTCCAAGCGTCCTCTGAGCGATGCAGAGACACCTTTAAAATGTCTGCAGACTTATAACTTAATAAGTGATTTCATCCCTCTGTGACCAAGTGAAAGTGGTTGTGTTTCAATTCTACGAAATTATTTTATATTTTTTCATGTTGAGAGCTCTAAAACTGTCTGAGAATATCACAGGGAGATGAAACCATTTTATTTATTTATTTATTTAGCAGACGCTCTTATCCAGAGCGAATTACAGGAGCAATTAGGGTTAAGTGCCTTGCTTAAGGGCACATCGACAGATTTTTCACCTAGTCGGCTCGGAAGATTAGAACCAGCGACCTTTCAGTTACTGGTACAACGCTCTTACCCACTAAGCTACCTGCCGCCCATGATTGCTGAATTCGCTCTACTTTTCCCTTTAACATGCTGTCTCGCAGGCTGGGCTACGTTGCTCAGAGGCAGATGAAATCTTTGTTTGAATAGGCCAGAAAATGTGATACGTCACTCCCTATGCTGATGTCAGGTGTGAAACCTGACACTTCAAGTCAGCTCAGCTGACACAGTGGTAGCAGAAAGCAGACAGATGGGGCTTTCTGGCACTGTAAGGCAATGGACCCTGCGACATTCACAGAGCGCTTTGTACACCAAAATGTCAGTCGGAACCGGTTCAGAACCATTCAAAGTCCCCTAAATAGGGGACTTAACATCTAAGAGAGAAGTGGGGCTACTAATCAACATAAATATGAGCCAGTTTCCTGGACAAAAAAGTACTGGACATTCTCCATTGAGCATTAAATGGATATTCTCCATTGAGCGTTTTTTGGTCAAGGATTATACGTAGCCCTTTTCTGCAGTCAATGACCAAAAGCTCCCGCTTTGGCCTCATGGGTGGAATGTTATTAATATTTTTGAATGTTTTTACTGACGAGAATCCGGTGTTTCTATGTCAAACAGTTTTGTTATATTTCAGTCTTCTGTGATATATATAAAGTGTAATAGTGGGATGCAAACTCAAAATTGAATACATTTCAACTCTATATCTGACATAGGTGGTACAGGTGTCTTGTCTTTTTATTTTTCTGTCCATAACCATGTGTGTGAGGTGTATGGTTTTGTTTCAAAGTAGATTTGTGTAAGACTAACAAGAATCACTCTGTGTGACCCTAATTTAGCCCACTGCAGTAAAAGGTTATTAAAATGGGTCCTGTGTCATTAATAAATGGGAAAACTCGTAGTGTTCGTTGTGAATTTAGTAGTGTAATTTTAGTTGCTGTGACAATCCAATGAAGAGATTGCCACTGCAAATAAACCCACTTTATAATCTGATCTAGTCTAATCTGACGTGCCTTCCTATTCTGCAGATTAGAGTCACCACCATGGGTGACATCAAGAGCAGGTGGCAGCAGTGGTCCCAGCAGCACATAGAGGGTCAGAAGCTCAACCCCTTTAGTGAGGAGTTTGACTACGAGCATGCCATGGCCCAGCGGCTGCAGAAGGGTGATGAAGGTTACGGACACCCCAAAGAGGGATCCAAGACGGCCATGCGTGGCGACCGAGCCCAGAAACATGTCTACAAAGAGATGGAGGAGTTGTGCTGGATCGTCAAGGACATGGGCCTCAAGGACAAGAACGGCAAATCCTACATCACCTTCGGCAGGCTGTTTGACCGCTATGTCAAAATCTCGGACAAAGTGGTGGGCATAGTTTTGCGCTGCCGCAAACACAAAATGCTTGACTTTGAGGGAGAGATGCTGTGGAAAGGCCAGGATGACCATGTCATCATTACTCTGAGAGATGAGAAAGAAGACTGAACCTGCAGATGACCTAGACTTTCACCTATACCTCTCTCACAGTTTACCTAGACCCACAAGTGCCTTTCATATTCTGACCAGCAACAGGTCAGGAGTAGATGTCTTTAGCATTCTAACCATGATAGCCACTGGTCATGAGTTCAACCTCCTCAGTAGGATATTCTAAACATGCTGCAGGCCGTTGCAAAAAAATGATGTGAAAACATAATGCGAAAAAGAAAATACATGTGGTTTGTGGACACATGTATGAACACAATAGCGATGCGTGGGTTGACTCATAACCTGCAGTCCCCGCAGTTATAAAAAGAGAAAACAATACATACAAAAATCCATAAATGTATAATTCTTGTGCAATTCATATCTATAGGCTACATAGAGTTTTTTCTTTCATTATTTTTAAGCTATTTGGCATTAGTGCGTAAGCCTAAGCTTTAGGACCTAACTGTACGAGGCAATCGCCAAATGCTTTTGGGAACGGGCAGAAAGAGGTAACGTTGATCCACTGATTCAATAAAAGAAAAGTTGCAAAATGGAGAGTTGAAAATAAAGAAGTGGTAAAAAAATTGGTGAAGTGGTAAAAGAGGATGATAGCAGTTGTTATGTTATGTGTGATGATTGTGAGGCACTATACAAATTTGACAGTCACAAGACAGGGACTTCAAATAGGCCTATGGCACATCAAGGGAACTGTAGCCTACTGTTCAGATGGGTTAAATGGAGATTGAAATCTGGACACTGACTGTAGGTCTATAACCTCTCCTAGCGGTTAGGATTATTGGGCCGGTAACCGAAAGGTCGCTGATTCAAATCCCAGAGTAGGCTAGGTGAGAAATCTGCCCATGTACATTTGAGCAAGGCACTTAACCCTAATTGCTCCAGGGTCGCCGTCAATAATGGCTGATCCCTGGCTCTGACCCCACTCTCAGATTTGTGAAATAGGACAAATGTAAGCACCCACCTAATTAATTATTCATATTAACTGCTGCAGAATTAAGCATTTCTTGCTGTACAATTATACACCAAATGTACATTTTGATTCTGGAAAATTATTTCTTTCACCATCTTGAAAGAATGTGAGTGTGCAGTTAGGGACCTTCTGTAGAGGTGCTATCTTTATCAGCGTCATAAAAGCTGATAATATTTCGACCACATAAAATATGCATTCAAGCCGAACTGAAATCTTATCAGAAACCTGTTGGGTCATTTTCACAGTTTTCTGTTTCCTTACGAGCATGCCATGGCCCAGAAAATCTTTCAATTTTTGGGGTGGAGTTATTGCATTTTATAGATTGAAGCCTTCATTCTATCGATTTATGACATTATTCTGGTCAGCAAGGGTTTATTTAGTCTTCTAAGGCAACATATAATGACAGAAGAGAAGCAGCATGTATCTAGTTATAGACAAGTTGACTAACAAATAGCCTACCAAAATGTTGTGCACCCCCTGTCAAAAAATCGTTCTGCCGTCTCTGACTGTAGCCTATAGTGCATTTTCTATTTTTGCGGGTTAGGGTCGGGTGCGGTCAGACTTTCACTTTATCACATATAGTCGGGTGGTTGCGGATGGGTTATTAGCAATTGCGGGCGGGTGCAGGTGAACAAACAGCTGACCCGTGCACCACTAGAACACACGTTTGAACAAATCATGTGAAAAATGTCACGTGGATAGTTTGTTTAAATGAGTCAGACATGGTTCTCGGAGGTTTCACATGGATTTTCCCATGTAAATCTTTTTGTAAGGGGGGCTACTGGGCACAACTAATCTTTTGCAGAATGCTAACTATGCTAGCCATTGGCAAATGGATACAGCTCTTCATCATGCAAACAATGATAGCCATTGAACATGAGTAGAAAAATCAAGGGAAAATCAAGTCTGAAATGTCAAAGTGTAAATTACAAACTTCAGAAGCCTTTTTAAACCTCAAATATACTACAAGTTCAAAATGTTCAGCATTGCATGAAAGTGCTCCTGCAACATGGTGATCAAATTAAGATCCTACATCTGTATTGGACATTTGTGGCGTTCCACAAGCTGACAGTGGTGGTTGCAGTTCCTGAGTTTCGATGACCATTTGTGCTAGAAGCTGGTTTTGAATAGAGCCTGCTGTTGCCTGCTGACGATGCGCTATTAGATATGGGAGGCAATCTTGAGTATGCTGAACATGCTATGCTAAACATTTGCAACATGATAAGATCATGTTACTGGAACGTACAATTCTAGCTCTTAAGCTATCAGCAATCAGTGTTGTTTTTTAATTCCATGATTGAAATATGATATACATGAAACAGCTCAAATATTTATATTAACAGGGATAGTTGCTTAATGTGAACATTTCTTTCAAAATGAAAGCATGTAAGTCTTCTTACAGAAGGACAATTTGTACATTTCCAGATTTGTATACAGTGACATAAGTTATTTATTTGTTTATTCTTGACTGTATTATATTTCCCACCAAACAGCTGTAGTTCCAAGGAAAATATTGTTGTGTTACTGGAAATATATTTTTTTTGGGGAAAATGTTGGTTTTCCTCTCTTTGATCATCTTTGACTTGTGGGTGACAGGTTACCATTCGTCTTTGGTTGTGAGCCAAAAGCCCCTTATCTATGAATCGTGTGTGTGTGCGTGGGTGGGTTGGTTTATGTCTACATGTACATATATGAGGTGTGTATGGTCGGGTGTATGCATGAGTGTGACCTTACTGTACTACACACTAATCATTTCAGAGGAAGTTGAAGTGGATCATGACAGAGAGGGAGAGCCTGGATGGCTGCCAGACACAAGGCTGCCAGACAAGCAGAAGTCTGTCTGTCACGTTGACATTCACTAGAAAAAGTACCAGAGTGCAAATTATACCGTGACATTCAGAGGTCTATTCAAACAATTAAAACAAATCAATTCAAAAGTAAGCTACCTGTACATGTTTGTCCACTCCAAAATAATTCCAGCATCCAAACAGTGCACTGTGCATTCGCGGCATTTGATGAATGCAACAGCTCAAAAAGTGTAATGACATTCAGCGATTGTCTTTGGGTTTACACTCTTGTAGCCTGAAATAATGTATGCGTCTTGCTGACAAAAGGATATTTTCTGTCGAAATAAAAGTTGGGACACCTGAAAAGGGGCTGAGATACAGGACTGTCCCGGGATGAGTGCAGCCACATGGAATTCATTTTTTAAAACCATGACACAGAGGTGGGGGTGTTCGTTTAATTTGGAATAAGCTTTTATTTTAATATTTACCACTGTAACAGTAAAAATTGCATTTTAAACAAATAGTAGAATGGTTAAATTTGCATTATTTAGAGACCCCCCCATTTAGGGGGCTCATGTCTCATTCAGGGTGTCTGAGACTCGCCTGGGCCCCCCATAACTTGCACTCTGCAAAGGACAACCAACAACCAGGCTGTGCTCTGTCTATGACCTATACAGTCTACATATGCTGTAGGGAACTTTATTCCTCGGCCAAGACTCTGAAAATGCAGAAAATATTACTTTAGGCTAGGTTGCATTATTGACATAATCTGTTCATAAATAATTACCATTGATGTATCGGTATAGATTTTATTGCTTACCATAATCTGTTGATTTCATGTTGTCTGTCAATGATACACACAGCAATGTTCACAACATGTCGTTGCAAATAGGAGTAAACTATTTTATTGACATTTGGAATAGAACAACAATACACCAAATTGTGCATTACTCAACAATTAGTTTGCAAGAATTTCAAATATGCATGTTATAAATGATTGTGAATAAACCAAGGATCCACACGCTAAACAAGTCACAGCATCAGAAAGGATGTGTCCCCCATTCCATCCCACACCTCTGCACAAGATAATGATATGCTCTGGGTCTAGTTGAAACACACCCATGTATTTTACGAACATAAAACAGTGTTTTCCTCTTGTAAATACCCAAATCCGCATAGCAACAGAGACGCCAACATGGGGCAAATTAAACTGGGGAAAAATAAGCATTGGACAAAATTGAATTCAAAATAAGTTGAGACATGGGAAAAAAAAACAGTTAACATTTTAACACTTTTTTTGCTTCTTTGAATTACATTTTAGAATTGTTAAGTCATCTGGTATGATTCTTTGTGTTTTTAAGGCCTCTACTTGCATTACAATTGATAGCAATGAATTTAGATGTACATGACATATACGAGTAAAACAAAAGTGATAGGGATTCTGATGATAGCGTATTTTGGGGGTTTTGACATTTTCCACCATTTAACCTTTTAATTATAACAAACTCAAAGTCACACACCACTGCATCAGACCCATTAATTAAACTGTTGGATAGGCGAGATTATACTAGTATCGCTGAGATATATGAAACAACCATAAGTTACATTTGAAATCGGGTCGCACTTATAAGTAGTTAAATGGTTCATATTTTGAACATTCTTCAAACACTTCCCACAATACCAACGTGTTTCATTCAATCATAAGATTTTTTTCAAAATTATATCACAATTGGTCAATTTTACAATAAACCATGTTCCATTCCATTTGGAAATCCAAAATGGTACACCGTGAATGTGTAGGTGTAGGTGAATGACAACCATGCAATGTCAATATTATTTTCTTTTCTTAATTTTTCATATAGCTACTTTAAATTAATGTTATAGGGAACAGAAGCCTGGAAAGTATTGTATTTAATTGATAAAGGTTATTCCTCAAACCAAAACCTTCCATCAGTTTTGGAATAGAAAATTATTCAAGTTTTAAAATTATTTAATGCCATGTGTATCTTTCAGTTGACATGGTACTAAATAATATCAGTTATTTTTGAATACATAGATTTTTCCCAAAATATTTGTTTTACATATAAAAAGAAAAGATTTTGGCACCAAGAAATAAAAAACATAAAAACATTACATTTAAGATACGTAAGTTGATTTGATCTATACATTTGATCTAAATATTTTTTTTTTCATGTGTGAAATTTACAAAATACAATCGTACAGTACAATGCACTTTTTACAACTGTTTTAAATCCTTAAAAACAAATTTTTCCAATAATCTTTAATATGGCATCTTTCTTTTTATGTCTATTCTATATAATATGTTCAGGCTAGTAAAAGTTCAATCAAAATGTTTGATTGTAAACTTGGTACAATGTGGTAAATGTGTTTTCTGGTCAGACTGTGAGTGGAACTGATACTCATACAGTAACTCTGTTTAATCTTGTCCTCTTGTCCTATTGTGCCACCCTAATGATTTAGTGTTTGTCAGTTCAAACACATGCATACACTTATACACTCACACACATATGTGTGTGTGTGTGTGTGTGTGTGTGTGTATGTGTATAAGTGTATGCATGTGTTTGAATTGACAAATGCATGCATGCATACAGTGGGGAAAAAAAGTATTTAGTCAGCCACCAATTGTGCAAGTTCTCCCACTTAAAAAGATGAGAGAGGCCTGTAATTTTCATCATAGGTACACGTCAACTATGACAGACAAAATGAGGGGAAAAAATCCAGAAAATCTCATTGTAGGATTTTTTATGAATTTATTTGCAAATTATGGTGGAAAATAAGTATTTGGTCAATAACAAAAGTTTCTCAATACTTTGTTATATACCCTTTGTTGGCAATGACACAGGTCAAACGTTTTCTGTAAGTCTTCACAAGGTTTTCACACACTGTTGCTGGTATTTTGGCCCATTCCTCCATGCAGATCTCCTCTAGAGCAGTGATGTTTTGGGGCTGTCGCTGGGCAACACGGACTTTCAACTCCCTCCAAAGATTTTCTATGGGGTTGAGATCTGGAGACTGGCTAGGCCACTCCAGGACCTTGAAATGCTTCTACGAAGCCACTCCTTCGTTGCCCGGGCGGTGTGTTTGGGATCATTGTCATGCTGAAAGACCCAGCCACGTTTCATCTTCAATGCCCTTGCTGATGGAAGGAGGTTTTCACTCAAAATCTCACGATACATGGCCCCATTCATTCTTTCCTTTACACGGATCAGTCGTCCTGGTCCCTTTGCAGAAAAACAGCCCCAAAGCATGATGTTTCCACCCCCATGCTTCACAGTAGGTATGGTATTCTTTGGATGCAACTCAGCATTCTTTGTCCTCCTAACACGACGAGTTGAGTTTTTACCAAAAAGTTATATTTTGGTTTCATCTGACCATATGACATTCTCCCAATCCTCTTCTGGATCATCCAAATGCACTCTAGCAAACTTCAGACAGGCCTGGACATGTACTGGATTAAGCAGGGGGACACGTCTCACACTGCAGGATTTGAGTCCCTGGCGGCGTAGTGTGTTAATGATGGTAAGCTTTGTTACTTTGGTCCCAGCTCTCTGCAGGTCATTCACTAGGTCCCCCCGTGTGGTTCTGGGATTTTTGCTCACCGTTCTTGTGATCATTTTGACCCCACGGGGTGAGATCTTGCGTGGAGCCCCAGATCGAGGGAGATTATCAGTGGTCTTGTATGTCTTCCATTTCCTAATAATTGCTCCCACAGTTGATTTCTTCAAACCAAGCTGCTTACCTATTGCAGATTCAGTCTTCCCAGCCTGGTGCAGGTCAACAAATGTTGTTTCTGGTGTCCTTTGACAGCTCTTTGGTCTTGGCCATAGTGGAGTTTGGAGTGTGAAAGTTTGAGGTTGTGGACAGGTGTCTTTTATACTGATAACAAGTTCAAACAGGTGCCATTAATACAGGTAACGAGTGGAGGACAGAGGAGCCTCTTAAAGAAGAAGTTACAGGTCTGTGAGAGCCAGAAATCTTGCTTGTTTGTAGGTGACCAAATACTTATTTTCCACCATAATTTGCAAATAAATTCATTAAAAATCCTACAATGTGATTTTATGGATTTTTTTCTCTCTCAATTTGTCTGTCATAGTTGACGTGTACCTATGATGAAAATTACAGGCCTCATCTTTTTAAGTGGGAGAACTTGCACAATTGGTGGCTGACTAAATAATTTTTTCCCCCACTGTACATACAGTACTTTACACAGGTGCTGAACTTATTGTCTACACTGGTTTGCACATAAGTGATGTACAGGTTGTATTAGCTTAATTGTAGTTTTAGCCTTATACAGTGAGGGAAAAAAGTATTTGATCCCCTGCTGATTTTGTACATTTGCCCACTGACAAAGACATGATCAGTCTATAATTTTAATGATATGTTTATTTGAACAGTGAGAGACAGAAAAACGCATGTCAAAAATGTTATAAATGATTTGCATTTTAATGAGGGAAATAAGTATTTGACCCCCTCTCAATCAGAAAGATTTCTGGCTCCCAGGTGTCTTTTCTACAGGTAACGAGCTGAGATTAGGAGCACACTCTTAAAGGGAGTGCTCCTAATCTCACCTTTGTTACCTGTATAAAAACACCTGTCCACAGAAGCAATCAATCAATCAGACTCCAAACTCTCCACCATGGCCAAGACCAAAGAGCTCTCCAAGGATGTCAGGGACAAGATTGTAGACCTACACAAGGCTGGAATGGGCTACAAGACCATCGCCAAGCAGCTTGGTGAGAAGGTGACAACAGTTGGTGCGATTATTCGCAAATGGAAGAAACACAAAATAACTGTCAATCTCCCTCGGCCTGGGGCTCCATGCAAGATCTCACCTCGTGGAGTTGCAGTGATCATGAGAACGGTGAGGAATCAGCCCAGAACTACACGGGAGGATCTTGTCAATGATCTCAAGGCAGCTGGGAGCATAGTCACCAAGAAAACAATTGGTAACACACTACGCCGTGAAGGACTGAAATCCTGCAGCGCCCGCAAGGTCCCCCTGCTCAAGAAAGCACATATACATGCCCGTCTGAAGTTTGCCAATGAACATCTGAATGATTCAGAGAAGAACTGGGTGAAAGTGTTGTGGTCAGATGAGACCAAAATGGAGCTCTTTGGCATCAACTCAACTCGCCGTGTTTGGAGGAGGAGGAATGCTGCCTATGACCCCAAGAACACCATCCCCACCGTCAAACATGGAGGTGGAAACATTATGCTTTGGGGGTGTTTTTCTGCTAAGGGGACAGGACATCTTCACCGCATCAAAGGGACGATGGACTATCAAATCTTGGGTGAGAACCTCCTTCCCTCAGCCAGGGCATTGAAAATGGGTCGTAGATGGGTATTCCAGCATGACAATGACCCAAAACACACGGCCAAGGCAACAAAGGATTGGCTCAAACTGAAGCACATTAAGGTCCTGGAGTGGCCTAGAGAGTCTCCAGACCTTAATCCCATAGGAAATCTGTGGAGGGAGCTGATGGTTTGAGTTGCCAAACGTCATCCTCGAAACCTTAATGACTTGGACAAGATCTGCAAAGAGGAGTGGGACAAAATCCCTCCTGAGATGTGGGCTAACCTGGTGGCCAACTACAAGAAACGTCTGACCTCTGTGATTGCCAACAAGGGTTTTCCACCAAGTACTAAGTCATGTTTTGCAGAGGGGTCAAATACTTATTTCCCTCATTAAAATGCAAATCAATTCATAACATTTTTGACATGCGTTTTTCTGGATTTTTTGTTGTTGTTATTCTGTCTCTCACTGTTCAAATAAACCTACCATTAAAATTATAGACTGATAATTTCTTTGTCAGTGGGCAAACTTACAAAATCAGCAGGGGATCAAATACTTGTTTTCCCTCACTGTACATCACACTTCGAGGGACAAAAACATGGAGGTTTGTTGTGGATTGTTTTGGATGGGTGCTGCTACTTATTGCTTTACAAAATGAAGATATTGAATGAAAAAATAAATGTTTCAAAACAGTAAGTCTTGGTAGCATATTCCTGTACTAGTGCTACTTGCTCTAGTGAGCTCTAATCTTTACCACTTTGATGCTGCGTCTACAATTTAATGTTCATCTTAAGACTTGAATTTAGTCTTCAAGTTAATTTAGCATTTTCAAAATGCTGTCTCTCTCTCTCTATATATATATTTTTACATTCCATTACAATGTTGACTTAATACATTATACACAACATGTATGCTTATTTTAGCTAGATCCAGGTCAAAAACTTTTGTCAAAAACTTTAAAATACTTGAGCTGTGCTTGATTTAGTTTGCATGTACAATGAAACCAATGGAATCGTCCCAGAAGTGCAAGCTCCAAGCTAAATTTAGTATTTGGAAATATTTGACATATGTTTTTGACACGTTTGATTTGTCAGGTGTGGTTTAGAGTTTTTGCACAGCATTGGAAGTTTTCTGTTGTCAAAAAAGATAACAATGTGTGCTGTATAGTACTTAAACGGACCAAATACACTTGTTTCTTAATATTTAATACAGCTATTCTGTTTTCCACAGTAGCACACAAGTCAGTATTGCAATTATCTTTATACATCTGAACTTAACTGCTACATGTTAAGGACAATACACACTGTGCCAGTGAATGGTTAAAAGCAGTGGGTGTCCATCCTATCCCCTCTGACCAGAACATTGGCCATCATTTTCTGTTTATTTCCCAACCATTCTACATGTTGAATCACCACAGTGCCTTTTAACTGTTTGTTGGCGCTGTGTGTGTTTTGTCTTTTAGCTTCTCAATCGATGTACACTTTAGTTTTAACCAACTTGTGTTGTTTCACTTTCCCTTGTAATATCTCATGCTTAATATTATTATTTTGTGATAAGCTAATACGGTATTCTGTCATGCAGATGCTACCACCTAATGCTACAACCTTACTGTGCTACCAAGTTCTGCGTCTCTGCCCTTTGAACATGAATCAAATAAATAATAAAACACACTTTGGCTCACTCAAGACTAACATTCATAGAAAAACATCTATAATAAAGTGCCCAAATAAAAGACATGTTATTCTCAATACCCTACAGCTCTACAATGTTCAGTAAATTCATTTGATGTAATTATATATCTGTCATATTTCCTCTCAGACCTTTATTGATGATTAAAAAATATATTTCAAGCTTTCCTCACTGCTTCACTTGTGGAGTTGTGTTAATCACTACCTGCGTTGACAGTGTAATAATGACGATTGTAATTTTAAAAGGACAGCTCTAACTGAAGCTTCAGTGCCCCTGTCACGAGCTGTAATCAGATGTTTTCGTTCCAAAATTACCCTTTTTCAGTGAACAATGGCACAAGCCACAAATGCAAGACACTTGCTGGTAAATTGGCACAGTTGAAACTGTTAGAATATTAGCCAAGCTTCAAAGACAACTTTAAGTCTATTCAAACAACACTTAAGCTCGATTCAAATCCGAATTCTCAGCCTGGCTTCACAAATTATTTCATCATAGAGAGAATCTGCTTCCATTGGTGGTGGATGTCTAGAACTTGTGTTGGCTTGTTTGCTCCTATACCAGCTACAGTATAACCATGATATTGCACATTCCCCGCTGTGTTGCAACCTTCAGCTTCAGACCCAATGGCTGCCACCAGAACACAGGATGGAAATCTCCCCAGAGGAGAGTTACGAACCTCTCGCTTGCTCCCATGACACTCATTGACATATTATACATCTGGGGCCATGAAAAAAAAAAGCCCAAGTCAAGAGTAGGAACAAGGAAATCCTATTCTCAATGTCTTTCTAGACCTTTGGTGCCCCTTTATCTGCTGTTAAAAAAAAGGATTTCTGAAAAACAGTGCAAGGCCAGTGTCACTCACCATCTCAGAGCAGTACACTATGGTCAGTATATGTCCCTCTGAAGGGGTGGTAACTTCCTTTTGGGGGGCACACAAAGAGAAGGGTATATTCAAAAAGAGCCAGTGAGCAAAGTTCTTAAGAGCGCTCAAAGGATGGGCCCACGGTGCTCTCCAAGGACAGCTGGGAAGAGTGCTGGATCAACGGGGCCATCGTGGGGTCCACCATGGATGAGGTGGGGAAAAGCTTGTACCAGCCAATTACCATGCTCGTCAAATCCAGCTCCTCCAATAAGATGCGGGCAACACCCATGAAGCATTTACGATCCATGTGTCCGTAGTTTCCCCAAACAATCACCTGTTGGAGAAAATAAATGGGAATGTCAGTGAGGGTGCTATTATTTTCTGGGGGCTAGACTCGAAAAACTCCAGATGATTATCTTTGATACTGAATGTCCCCTATTCCAAATGCATATGTTCATACCCTCTAATGTAATACGAGACAAACAGAGATGCTATTTACTGCAGGACGAAATAATCAATGACCATAATTGATTTCCTCTGGGACTCAGTAGACAAATCATCTCTACTAATTTCTCTCCATCTTTGGACAGAAGATTGTTTCACTGTCTCAGCATCCTCTACAAATATGGTTCCTCCTCCACCTCAGGTTTCTAGAGGACGTTTTGCAGAGGGGCTGGGTTCTGTTTAAGCCTTTAACGTTTGTTATGACAGAGAGGAGTAAATGTTCTCCTCCAAAAATGTTATTTCAGATGAATGTTCAACATCCCCTTTTCTCTCTAATACCAGAAAACCAGGCGGTTTATCCCTGTGTTCCCATGCCAAGTCTCCTAGAGGCAGAAATGTGTCTGAACAGAATGATAAGGAGGGAGGTGCAAAGATCTAATTATGCAGTGACGGGACACCAAATCATTGCTGGGATTATTCACAAGCTGTTGAGTAAACAGTGACTGTTTTGAAAGGCTATTAACCTCTCTGTTCTGTTCTAACTGCTAGGGCATGACTGTAGTTAGCCATATCCATGCAGAGCCCTTTTGCAGCTTTAATAGAAAAGCTAAACTCGGGATATACAGAGTCAGGCTCAAATGGATAAGGTTATCAAAATATAAAAATAGGTCTCTCACTACACTTTATTCTTTCCTTGGCACAGTCACTAATGTATGTCGGTTGAGTAAACTCAGCATGCCTTCAGTCCTTCCATTGGGCTTGTTCCCATAGCCGAGTGGGCCAGCCTGATCCCATTCTAATAGAAACCGATGTTGTATGTCTGTTCAGCCACAGGTGTGTGTGATGTGTGAGAAGTAGACAGGAAGAAGGTGTGAGAGGGAGCAGGGAGGAAACAATGAGTGGAGACAAATCTCCTGTGGACTTGTATATCAGCCTTCCTGGAGCACTCGTACAAATCAGCACTTTCCATCATCTGATTGCACCTTTGGGGCAAGGAATTTGTTCCACTAGTGACAAATTCCTATTTATCAACTGCTAATGGTAGATGACTCCACACTTATAGATATACTTTATATGACGTTTTCTTTACATTTTCATAGGTTAGTCTACATAATTAGAAAACAACACTAGTTAACATTAGCCTGGTGTCCTGCATTTGAGGTTTTCGTCAATAGGAGTAAATATTCAGAGGTATCTTTGAGACCACCAAGGTCATGTTCATTGGGCACCAAGAGTAAGAAAACAGATGGAAAATGGGAGGGACTACCTGGACCTGGATGCTCATGATAATTTTCTGTTGCAAAACATTTTAAAACGTTTTCCATTGCGTGCCCATATGAACATGAAACTGATGAACATGTACAGTGGGGAAAAAAAGTATTTAGTCAGCCACCAAATGTGCAAGTTCTCCCACTTAAAAAGATGAGAGAGGCCTGTAATTTTCATCATAGGTACACGTCAACTATGACAGACAAAATGATCTTTTTTTTTCTCCAGAAAATCACATTGTAGGATTTTTTATGAATTTATTTGCAAATTATGGTGGAAAATAAGTATTTGGTCAATAACAAAAGTTTCTCAATACTTTGTTATATACCCTTTGTTGGCAATGACACAGGTCAAACGTTTTCTGTAAGTCTTCACAAGGTTTTCACACACTGTTTCTGGTATTTTGGCCCATTCCTCCATGCAGATCTCCTCTAGAGCAGTGATGTTTTGGGGCTGTCGCTGGGCAACACGGACTTTCAACTCCCTCCAAAGATTTTCTATGGGGTTGAGATCTGGAGACTGGCTAGGCCACTCCAGGACCTTGAAATGCTTCTTACGAAGCCACTCCTTCGTTGCCCGGGCGGTGTGTTTGGGATCATTGTCATGCTGAAAGACCCATCCACGTTTCATCTTCAATGACCTTGCTGATGGAAGGAGGTTTTCACTCAAAATCTCACGATACATGGCCCCATTCATTCTTTCCTTTACACGGATCAGTCGTCCTGGTCCCTTTGCAGATAAACAGCCCCAAAGCATGATGTTTCCACCCCCATGCTTCACAGTAGGTATGGTGTTCTTTGGATGCAACTCAGCATTCTTTGTCCTCCAAACACGACGAGTTGAGTTTTTACCAAAAAGTTCTATTTTGGTTTCATCTGACCATATGACATTCTCCCAATCCTCTTCTGGATAATCCAAATGCACTCTAGCAAACTTCAGACGGGCCTGGACATGTACTGGCTTAAGCAGGGGGACACGTCTGGCACTGCAGGATTTGAGTCCCTGGCGGCGTAGTGTGTTACTGATGGTAGGCTTTGTAACTTTGGTCCCAGCTCTCTGCAGGTCATTCACTAGGTCCTAATAATTGCTCCCACAGTTGATTTCTTCAAACCAAGCTGCTTACCTATTGCAGATTCAGTCTTCCCAGCCTGGTGCAGGTCTACAATTTTGTTTCTGGTGTCCTTTGACAGCTCTTTGGTCTTGGCCATAGTGGAATTTGGAGTGTGACTGTTTGAGGTTGTGGACAGGTGTCTTTTATACTGATAACAAGTTCAAACAGGTGCCATTAATACAGGTAACGAGTGGAGGACAGAGGAGCCTCTTAAAGAAGAAGTTACAGGTCTATGAGAGCCAGAAATCTTGCTTGTTTGTAGGTGACCAAATAATTATTTTCCACCATAATTTGCAAATAAATTCATAAAAAATCCTACAATGTGATTTTCTGGGGGAAAAAAATCTCAAGTTGTCTGTCATAGTTGACGTGTACCTATGATGAAAATTACAGGCCTCTCTCATCTTTTTAAGTTGGAGAACTTGCACAATTGGTGGCTGACTAAATACTTTTTTCCCCCACTGTATATGGAGTGAATGGTGACTGAAGTCTGTTTTACCTTACCTGAACGACTTTTCCCTGTGGACTCTCCGAGAACACCAGCACTTGGTTATACAGAGGGTCCAGGGATTTCCTAACCGACTTTGTCTTCTTTTTTGCAACACAGACCCCCTTTTCAAGTAGGTACACTTTAATGTAAGCCGCTGGCAACAAGAGAAGACAGGTATTTTAATTTTTTATTTTTTTATTTAACCTTTATTTAACCAGGTAAGCTAGTTGAGAACAAGTTCTCATTTACAACTGCAACCTGGCCAAGATAAAGCAAAGTAGTGCGATAAAAACAAAAACACAGTGTTACATATGGGGTAAACAAAACATAAAGTCAAAAATACAACAGAAAATATATATACAGTATGTGCGAAAGTAGTAAGTTATGGAGGTAAGGCAATAAATAGGCCATAATGCAAAATAGTTACATTTTCGTATTAACACTGGAATGATAGATGTGCAAAAGATGATGTGCAAATAGAGATACTGGGGTGCAAATTAGCAAAATAAATAACAATATGGGGATGAGGTAGTTGGGTGGGCTAATTTCAGTATGGCTGTGTACAGGTGCAGTGATCGGTAAGCTGCTCTGACAACTGACGCTTAAAGTTAGTGAGGGAGATAAGAGTCTCCAGCTTCAGAGATTTTTGCAGTTTGTTCCAGTCATTGGCAGCAGAGAACTGGAAGGAATGGCAGCCAAATGAGGTGTTGGCTTTGGGGATGACCAGTGAGATATACCTGCTGGAGCGCAGACTACGGGTGGGTGTTGCAATGGTGACCAGTGAGCTAAGATAAGACGGGGATTTGCCTAGCAGTGATTTATAGATGACCTGGAGCAAGTGGGTTTGGCGACAAATATGTAGTGAGGGCCAGCCAACAAGAGCGTACAGGTCACAATGGTGGGTAGTATATGGGGCTTTGGTGACAAAACGGATGGCACTGTGATTGACTACATCCAATTTGCTGAGTAGAGTGTTGCAGGCTATTTTGTAAATGACATCGCCAAAGTCAAGGATCGGTAGGATAGTCTATTTTACAAGGGCTTGTTTGGCAGCATGAGTGAAGGAGGCTTTGTTTGCGAAATAGGAAGCCGATTCTAGATCAAACTTTTGATTGGAGATGCGAGTCTTAATGTGAGTCTGGAAGGAGAGTTTACAGTCTAACCAGACACCTAGGTATTTGTAGTTGTCCACATACTCTAGGTCAGACCCTCCGAGAGTAGTGATTCTAGTCGGGTGGGCGGGTGCAAGCAGCGTTCGGTTGAAGAGCATGCATTTAGTTTTACTAATGTTTAACCCTCCTGTTATGTTGTGGGTCAATTTGACCCGTTTCCACTTTTGCGTTGTCTAAAATACTAGTTAACCACTCTTTTTCGCCATGAAATTACATGACTTTTCCTCATTTAGGGTCATGAACCTAACTGCAAAATGTGGACACACTGATGTGTTGTGGAATGTCTGTGTACATTTTGTATACAAACATGATGTTGTGGGTCATTTTGACCCGGAGGCTTTCATGTGTATATATATTTGCACAGGTGCAAAACAAAAAAGTGTCTTTGATGTATTTTGTTTTGACTGGTCCTGGTTGCACTTTTAGAATTGTGTTTGGGTTAAAAAGGGCTTTCCCAAGCTTCTCCTCAGTGTGAGAGCAGCAGGTCCCTGACACAGACACTCAAAAATGAGCTCCAAAAGATTTTCAATCAATGAAGTCTTATCACAAATTCTGGACTGTGACAGTGAAAAAGAAGAAGAGGTTTCAGAGACAGAGGATATTTCAGAGATAGAGGACAATGCTGTTGATGATCCAGATTTTGTCTTCATTGAAGAGGATTCAGAGGAGGAGTCTGCCGTACCATCCCCTACATCAGATGAGAGACAGAGCATGCAACAAGCATCATCAAGAGAAGAGAAGACATGGAAGTCTAAAGATGGTCATATTGAATGGTCACCGTCACCACAACGAGGTCAAGGTAGACTCTCAGCTTCCAATGTAATAAAAATGGTTCCAGGACCTACACGATTTGCTGTCACTCGAGTCCATGACATACAATCAGCTTTTGAGCTCTTTTTACCCCAAGCAATAGAGAAGATTGTTCTGGACATGACCAACTTGGAGGGGAGCCGTGTGTTTCAAGAGAACTGGAAGCCACTGGATCGGATTGACTTGCATGCATACATTGGATTGCTCATATTAGCTGGAGTCTACCGGTCAAACGGAGAAGCAACGGCCAGCCTGTGGAATGAAGAGAATGGAAGGCCAATATTTCGGGCAACAATGTCTCTACAAGAATTCCACATAATTTCTCGGGTGATTCGCTTTGATAACCGTGATACCAGACCGGGTCGACGTGAAAGAGACAAACTAGCTGCAATCAGAGATGTATGGGATAAATGGGTGGAAATTCTACCGTTACTGTACAATCCCAGTCCTCATGTTACAGTTGATGAACGCCTTGTTCCATTCAGAGGACGTTGTCCCTTCAGACAGTATATGCCAAACAAGCCTGCAAAATATGGCATCAAAATATGGGCAGCATGTGATGCCACATCAAGCTATGCATGGAATATGCAAGTTTACACTGGGAAGCCACCCGGCGGAGTGCCTGAGAAAAACCAGGGGATGCGGGTGGTGCTGGACATGAGTGAAGGGCTGCAAGGTCATAACATCACGTGTGACAACTTCTTCACATCCTACCGCCTTGGTGTTGAACTACAGAAGAGAAAGCTGACCATGGTTGGAACAATCAGAAAAAACAAACCTGAACTTCCCAGTGAGCTTCTGAAAATGCAGGGCAGAACTGTGCATTCCTCTAAATTTGCTTTCTCTGAAAATGCAACTGTTGTTTCATACTGCCCAAAGAAGAACAAGAATGTTCTTGTAATGAGCACAATGCACAAAGATGCATCGCTGAGTGCAAGAGAGGACATCAAGCCACAAATAATACTGGACTACAATTCCACCAAAGGAGGAGTTGACAATTTGGATAAAGTCACAGCAACATATAGTTGTCAGCGCATGACTGCCCGCTGGCCTTTGGTGATTTTCTACAACATTGTGGATGTGTCTGCTTACAATGCCTATGTCCTGTGGACTGAAATCAACCAGCAATGGAATGGTGGCAAATTGTACCGACGCTGGCTTTTCCTAGAGGAGCTCGGCAAAGCTCTCATCACTCCCAAGATCCAGAGGAGAGTCCGGCCTCCTCGGTCGACAGCAGCTGCATCTGCCGTCCAGAAAATTCAAGCTGGACCATCAACACATGCCTCCAATCAACCAGAAATGGATCCAGTGGATACAGGCAGTGGCAAGAAACGGAAAAGATGCCAGCTCTGCCCCTCTCGACAAGACAGTAAAACAAGCACCACTTGTGTAGAATGCAATAAATACATCTGCAGAAAGCACACACACACATTGTGTTCAACATGTAGAGAGAAAGACTGAAGGGATAATATGGACCAATAGGGGGAAAAAACCCTACTTGGGGAAACTGAAAAATCTTGTTTGTGAGAAAGGAAATATGTTTAACAAATAGTTCTTAAATATTGTTTAAAAAAAATAAAAAGTATTGTATTTCTTCTTTCTGAAATGTCTGATAAGACAAAGTAAAGTTGTTTCTGTTTTTACTTAATTCTTTGACTGTCTTGAGTGTGTTTAAACTGTGCGGGTCAATTTGACCCGTAACATAATGGATGTCATTTTTTTCCAGCAAAGCACAAGGGTTAAGAGCAGTTGGAGGCTACGGAAGGAGTGTTGTATGGCGTTGAAGCTCGTTTGGAGGTTTGTTAACACAGTGTTGGGGGGGCCAAGTTGCAGCGGAGGGTGCAGAGCTTGTGTCCGGGGTAATGGTAGCCAGGTGGAAAGCATGGCCAGCCGTAGCAAAATGCTTGTTGAAATTCTCGATTATTGTAGATTTATCGGTGGTGACAGAGTTTCCTAGCCTCAGTGCAGTGGGCAGTTGGGAGGAGGCACTCTTATTCTCCATGGACTTTACAGTGTCTCTGGGGCACGCATAATACCTCAAAGCAATCAGATCACACAGATACGCTTTTCATCCACCATTTCAGATTACAAGATTAAAGATTAGACTTTAACATCCACCATGAGGAATAAGGTTTGCAGTGTCTTAAATGATTTTTGTTTCTTCCTCTCACTGTAGCAACATTTACATTTTAGTCATTTAGCAGACGCTCTTATCCAGAGCGACTTACAGTTAGTGAGTGCATACATTTTCATACTTTTTTCATACATATGGTTTGGTTTGGTTTGAGTTCTGATTGGATAGCATCCCCCAGAGAACTAAAGGGATTAGATGGTTGCAGGTCCTTGCTCACCTGGAGGTCCTTTGGATCCAGGTTTCTGTGTGAGTCCTCTGGCCTGCATGATCTCCACCTCCAAACCGCCATTTCTCTCCAGCAGGCCTATTTCAACATCACCTGGATAATGATAAACATATCTATTAGCATAGTCACTCACACTCACAAACTTTACCATGTTGGCTGTATGGTTCATACACATGAAATAATATTAATCAATTTCCTAACTCATGAAACCACACAAATGTTTTTACTTTAAGACAAACAATATATATTTTGCTCATGAGTGTGGGGAGGTGTGGCCCCTTCTGTCCAATGAGGTCATTTCTGCACAATATATCTGTCCATTTAGGGGACCTCTTTTGGCTCCAGAGCATTCCAGAGGCAAAGGTTATGTATAGCCACTTTAATGTATAGAGGCACAGGTTTAGCTCAAGCACAGCGTTTAGTTACTCTCACCCAATGATGTTGTGGCTAGTGTCTGTCGCCCAACAAACTGTGCAGGGCCCATCCCATCCAGGAAGTCACTGAATTGCGCGTCAGAGGCCAGGCACATCCCACTGTAATTCAGACTGGCAAAAAGGAGAGAGAGAAGAAGAAATGGGAGAAACGGTTAGCTTCGCTTCTGCAAAGAGGAATCCCAGTTCGGCTTTATTTAATAACGCTTTATTTTACAGCTCCCTGCCAGGTAGTTAGGTAGGAATTACATAGTTAAAGTGGTAATTACCTAATAATTGCATAGTAATTACATTTTGGTTTCTTTGAGATTCATTGACACAACTTTTCTTGAATTCTTAGTTAATACCTTGTAAATAAAAGATATGTATGAGTTTAAACCAGTGTTACCCTTTATTTTACAAATTGTTACCATTTATTTTACAGTCCTGTTTCAGCAGGAATTTGCCTGGTGTTTATTAAGTGGTACCAATTTATCACATTTCTGGTACTTCAACAAAAACAAACTGGGTACCAATGTTTGGGATGGTACATGTTTTGAATACATTTCAAAGCCACAAAAGAGTACATACAGTAACATGTAAATACCAGTGTAAAATAAAATGCACCTGTGAACCTAGAACAATAGGTCAGGTGATGCAATAGATACAGTAATTGTATCTGCAGTCACAATGTCAGCAGTCTGTAACACTGACCTGGGAGCCACAACACCAGACACTGTATTAGACTTTATCACAGTATGTCAGTTGCCATGTCCTGTAATGGGCTGAGTCATTCAATGACAACATCTAAACATAGCAATGGCCACCCCTAGTAAAGCGATAACAAACGCCCTCCTCGCACACCTCCCTTCAACACAACATCAGCCTTTCCCCCTCCAATATTCAAGGCAAACCCCTGTGGGCTAATGGCGATGAAACATTCGATAGAGAACTGCCACTGTATTGGTGCTGTGGAACTCAGTGCTCTTATATAATAGCGGCAGCTTTGGCTTAATGGTGTCTGACAGTGAGGCTGGAGTTTGGGCGGCCTGTCTATGGCAGGAAGCAGCACAGAGTGGTCCTCTGGCAGCAGGCCAGCACGGAGGAGCAGCTAAACCACCAGCCTGGAGGCAGAATTAAGGGAATTACTTGATGTGTGATTTTTGGCAGCATTTTCTCCCCAACGGAATACAATACGAAGGGAAAGGGGACGTGATGAGTACAAGAGCTAAGGTGCGATCACTGTGGTTGAGTGAGAGGGGGGCTCAGGAAGCATTGAATTGAACTAGTATTGTAAGTGGTGAGGAAGGAAAAATATCGTCATTTTATTCTAAGCTAATTATCATATGCCATTTAGCAGACATTTTATCCAAACCGATTTACACTAGTGCGTGTATACATTTTCATATGGGTGGCCCCAGTGGCAAAAAAGGTTAAATAAATGACAGATAGGCCAAATGCTAACGCTCTCATAGCCTATATCATCCTATGACATCAGCCATTGCAAACTTTAGCATCACCCTCTAATTCTTAGAATTATAGCCTTGATTATGAGGTTGGTGACAGGTTGGTGACAGGTTGGTGACAGGTTGGTGACAGGAGGTTGGTGGCACCTTAATTGGGGAGAACAAGCTCGTGGTAATTGCTGGAGCAGAATCAGTGGAATGGTATCAAATACATCAAACATGGTTTCCATGTGTTTGATGCCATTCCATTCACGCCATTCCAGCCATTATTATGAACCGTCCTCCCCTCAGCAGCAGCCACTGGGCAGGTTATAGCGGCTATACGACTGAGCTGATTAATGATTAATTGCTACTCATTAGCGGGTAATCCAGGACTCACGTTCTATAATTAGGGAACGTTGTAGTTACTTATTGTTAGATGATAGGGACATCTTGACGGTAAACGTGTGCAATTAATTCAGTACAAACAATTAAAGCCACAATCTGTCATTACAACTGCCTGACCCTGCCAAAATGTTTAGTATGGAGAGGGATGGGGGGGTGGAAATGTAACCACTCTCAAATGGATGGCTATGGATCCATGAGTATAAATTATAACATGATAGTTCAAAGATGTACAGTGCCTTCAGAAAGTTTTCACAAAATGTTCCACATTAGACTCAAAGCTCTAATTGCTGCCAAAGGTGATTCTAATATATATTGACTCAGGGGGTTGAATACTTATCTAATGAAGATATATTCGTTTTTTATTTTTCATTAATACATTTTTTTCTTCCACTTTGACAATACAACATTTTTGTTGTGTTACAAATTGGGATTAAAATGGATTTAATTGTTGATGTTTTCTTTACAATCTACACAAAATACTCTGTAATATCAAAGTGGAAGAAAAAATGTGACTAACGAAAAATAAAACTAATATATCTTGATTAGATAAGTATTCAACCACCTGAGTCAATATATATATTAGAATCACCTTTGGCAGCAATTAGAGCTGTAAGTCTTTTTGGGTAAGTCTCTAAGAGCTTTGCACACCTGGATTGTACAATATTTGGCCAATATTCTTTTTTAAACTCTTCAAACTCTGTCAAGTTGGTTGTTGATCATTGCCAGACAGCCATTTTTAAGTCTTGCCATAGATTTTCAAGCCGCTTTAAGTCAAAACTGTAACTAGGCCACTCAGGAACATTCAATGTCGTCTTGGTAAGCAACTCCAGTGTATATTTGCCCTTGAGTTTTAGGTTATTGTCCTGCTGACAGGTGCATTTGTCTCCCAGTGTCTGTTGGAAAGCAGACTGAACCATGTTGTCCTCTAGGATTTTGCCTGTGCTTAACTCTATTCTGTTTCTTTTTATTGTAAAAATCTATATATACACTGCTCAAAAAAATTAAGGGAACACTTAAACAACACATCCTAGATCTGAATGAATGAAATAATCTTATTAAATATTTTTTTCTTTACATAGTTGAATGTGCTGACAACAAAATCACACAAAAATTATCAATGGAAATCAAATTTATCAACCCATGGAGGTCTGGATTTGGAGTCACCCTCAAAATTAAAGTGGAAAACCACACTACAGGCTGATCCAACTTTGATGTAATGTCCTTAAAACAAGTCAAAATGAGGCTCAGTAGTGTGTGTGGCCTCCACGTGCCTGTATGACCTCCCTACAACGCCTGGGCATGCTCCTGATGAGGTGGCGGATGGTCTCCTAAGGGATCTCCTCCCAGACCTGGACTAAAGCATCCACCAACTCCTGGACAGTCTGTGGTGCAACGTGGCGTTGGTGGATGGAGCGAGACATGATGTCCCAGATGTGCTCAATTGGATTCAGGTCTGGGGAACGGGCGGGCCAGTCCATAGCATCAATGCCTTCCTCTTGCAGGAACTGCTGACACACTCCAGCCACATGAGGTCTAGCATTGTCTTGCATTAGGAGGAACCCAGGGCCAACCGCACCAGCATATGGTCTCACAAGGGGTCTGAGGATCTCATCTCGGTACCTAATGGCAGTCAGGCTACCTCTGGCGAGCACATGGAGGGCTGTGCGGCCCCCAAAGAAATGCCACCCCACACCATGACTGACCCACCGCCAAACGGTCATGCTGGAGGATGTTGCAGGCAGCAGAACGTTCTCCACGGCGTCTCCAGACTCTGTCACGTCTGTCACATGTGCTCAGTGTGAACCTGCTTTCATCTGTGAAGAGCACAGGGCGCCAGTGGTGAATTTGCCAATCTTGGTGTTCTCTGGCAAATGCCAAACGTCCTGCACGGTGTTGGGCTGTAAGCACAACCCCCACCTGTGGACGCCGGGCCCTCATACCACCCTCATGGAGTCTGTTTCTGACCGTTTGAGCAGACACATGCACATTTGTGGCCTGCTGGAGGTCATTTTGCAGGGCTCTGGCAGTGCTCCTCCTGCTCCTCCTTGCACAAAGGCGGAGGTAGCGGTCCTGCTGCTGGGTTGTTGCCCTCCTACGGCCTCCTCCACGTCTCCTGATGTACTGGCCTGTCTCCTGGTAGCGCCTCCATGCTCTGGACACTACGCTGACAGACACAGCAAACCTTCTTGCCACAGCTCGCATTGATGTGCCATCCTGGATGAGCTGCACTACCTGAGCCACTTGTGTGGGTTGTAGACTCCGTCTCATGCTACCACTAGAGTGAAAGCACCGCCAGCATTCAAAAGTGACCAAAACATCAGCCAGGAAGCATAGGAACTGAGAAGTGGTCTGTGGTCACCACCTGCAGAACCACTCCTTTATTGGGGGGTGTCTTGCTAATTGCCTATAATTTCCACCTGTTGTCTATTCCATTTGCACAACAGCATGTGAAATGTATTGTCAATCAGTGTTGCTTCCTAAGTGGACAGTTTGATTTCACAGAAGTGTGATTGACTTGGAGTTACATTGTGTTGTTTAAGTGTTCCCTTTATTTTTTTGAGCAGTGTATATAATCCCTAGTCCTTGCCAATGACAAGCATATCCATAGCATGATGCAGCCACCACTATGCTTGTAAATATGAAGAGTGATACTCAGTGATGTGTTGGATTTGACCCAAACATAAAACTTCCTTCTTTTCACATTAAGGTTAGTATTGTGGAGTAACTACAATGTTCTTGATCCATCCTCATTTTTCTCCTATCACAGCCATTAAACTCTGTAACTGTTTTAAAATCACCATTGGCCTCATGGTGAAATCCGTGAGCAGTTTCCTTCCTCTCTGGCAACTGAGTCAGGAAGGACGTCTGTATCTTTGTAGTGACTGGGTGTATTGAAACACCATCCAAAGCGTAATAATAACTTCACCATGCTCAAAGGGATATTCTGTTTCTGTTTTTTTTTATCCATCTTTGCGAAGCATTGGAAAACCTCCCTGGTCTGTGTGACATTTTTCTAAAAACAAGATTTCACTTTGACATTGAGGGATATTGTGTGTAGATCAGTGGCACAAAATCTCAATTTGATACATTTTAAATTCAGGCTGTAACAACAAAATGTGGGGAAAGAATCAAGGGGTGTGAATACTTTCTGAAGGCACTTTCTGAATATTCAAATGACAACATAAACATAAACACTAGAATAAGCAAACCCCCCGCCCCATCCCCCTCCCCCCGCTTGTACCGACCTTGCTCATTGAGCTGAACATAGGTGCTGAAGACGCATAATTAATTTCCTCCCTGTTTTAAAGTTATGACCTCGATTCCTCGCTTTTTTCCCCTTCTCTCTGGTTCTTCGCTGATCTATTTTTAAAGCACTTCGGGGACGGTCCAAACCAGCTGCCACACATTTGGACAGGCAGAGTCTTTGGAGATTTCTTACCCTATCTCATCTATCTTCTGCTATCACTCTCCACTCAGGTTCACTGTTCCTTTATCAAATAGCGCTTGAAGAAACACGTCCATTGTGGGTAATGAGCGGAATAACAAAATACAGACTGACCCAGGAACTCTTTTGCTCTCTGTTGATATTATGCATTACCACCTGTCCCATTTAAATTAAAGTTTTGGCCTTGATAAATTAAAATGATTACCCCTATGTCCCTAATGTACTGTATATTCTAATAGGCAATGTTTGAACACACAATATATTATAATTTGACTAACAGGTCTGTTTTCATGCATGAATAATGATACTGTGCCCATTACCTTATTAAAACACACATGCTCAATCATCATGCTTCATTACTTTGCCAGCTTAAATATGCAGAGGTACACTACATGACCAAAAGTATGCTCGTCGAACATCTCATTCCAAAATCTTGGACATTAAAATGGATTTGGTACCCCCTTTGTCTGCTATGACAGCCTCTACTCTTCTGGGAAGGTTTTCCACAAGATGTTGGAACATTGCTGTGGGGACTTGCTTCCATTCAGCCACAAGAGCATTAGTGAGGTCGGGCACTGATGTTGAGCGATTAGGCCTGGCTCGCAGTCGGCATTCCAATTCATCCCAAAGGTGTTCAATAGGTTTGAGGTCAGGGCTCTGTATAGGCCAGTCAAGTTCTTCCACACTGATCTCGACAAACCATTTCTGTATGGTTTTGTGCACGGGGGCATTGTCATGCTGAAACAGGAAAGGTCCTTCCCCAAACTGTTGCCATAAAGTTGGAAGCACAGAATCGTCTAGAATTTCATTGTATGTTGTAGCATTAAGATTTATCTTCACAGGAACTAAGGGGCCTAGCCCGAACCATGAAAAACAACCCCAGACCATTATTTCTCCTCCACCAAACTTTACAGTTGGCACAATGCATTCGGGCAGGTAGCGTTCTCCTGGCATCCGCCAAACCCAGATTAGTCTGTCGGACTGCCAGATGGTGAAGCGTGATTCATCACAGCAGAGAACGTGTTTCCACTGCTCCAGAGTCCAATGGCGGCGAGCTTTACACCACGATTTTTAAGCGCTACAAGCTTCAGTACTCGGCGGTCCTGTTCTGTGAGCTTGTGTGGCCTGCCACTTCGCGGCTGAGCCGTTGTTGCTCCTAGACGTTTCCACTTCACAATAACAGCACTTACAGTTCACCGGGGCAGCTCTAGCAGGGCAGAAATTTGACGAACTGACTTGTTGGAAAGGTGGTATCCTATAATGGTGCTACGTTGAAAGTCAATGAGCACTTCAGTAAGGCTATCCTACTACCAATGTTTGGCTATGGAGATTGCATGGCTGTGTGCTCGATGTTATACACCTGTCAGCAACGGGTGTGGCTGAAATAACCGAATCCACTAATTTGAAGGGTTGTCCACATACTATTGTATATACAGTATAGTGTACCTCAAGCACATTTTAGACTTCTATGTTTGATTGTTGAGCCGGAAACAAAGTCATCATATTTCAGCGACACTGAAACAAATACTATGGTCAAATCCTGCGATTTGTATCTAATGTTGTACGTCAGGCAAGGTTATGTTTCGGGATTATGTACACATTTCTGAGAAAATGAGAGCTAACCTACGGTATATAAAATAGCGTTCGAAATTAGATTAGGTGAGTTGACTGAGAATACATTCTCATTTGCAGCAACGACCTGGGGAAAGTTACAAAACATAGGCCTAGTTACATACAATATATAAGGAAGCAAAAAAACACAACACAATAATACAAAATAAAAAAACATAAGATCAATCATAGAAATATAAACAACAAACACATTATTCCTTAAAAAGGTCCTCACATAGCCGTCTGAACTGCATCAGAGGCACCAATTCATAAAATGTAAACCATTCCACAAGAAACGTACAAAATAGCTAAATGCAGTTTTATCTAACTCTGTCGAGATCGAAGGGACCTCTAGAGTTAACCATTCCTGAGATCTTGTCTGATAGCTTGTATTTCTGTAGGTTACCACAGAAGTCAGGTAGTGTGGTAGTTTACACAAGAGGGCTTTACAGACAAAAAGAGAGCAATGAATCTGCGAGACTTCAAAGAGGGCCAGCCTACTTTCTCATACAGAGTACATTGATGTGTGCTGAACCTAGTGCCCGTAATGAAGCATAATGCATTATTATATACAGCATTCAGTGGCTTCAATACAGTGGCAGCTGCATTCATATAAATTATATTGCCATAGTCTAAAATCGGAATTAATATCGACTTAGTTATTTGTTTTCTGCTATTTAACGTAAGGCATGACCTATTCCTAAAAAAATAAGCCACATTTTATTCTAAACTTTTTAACTAACTCATCAACATGTATTTTGAATGAAAGCCTATTGTCAATCCAGATGCCCAGATATTTATACGCGGGAACAAGATCATTGATGGCACCATCCAAAGTACGTATGCATACATTTTTACGTGAATTCGAAAAACAACATGTACTTGGTTTTACCTGCATTAAGCACTAACTTAAGTTCAACAAAGGCCGTCTGCAGGGCAATAAAGACAGACTGAAGCTCCGAAAGAGCCTGGTCAGCCGTTGTGGCAATAGCATACACAAGAGTGTCATCTGCATACAGGTGAAGGTTGAAAGTTTTTACAGATAAATCAATTGTGATGCGTGATTTGAAGGAGTCAGGCGCAGGAGGGTAAATCACAGTATACAGAGTTTATTATATAATCCAGCGTAACCAGTCCAGTGCGCAAAACAGGCGCTCTGGAACAAACATGCACACAGGGATAATACCCCAGCAATACAAAATACTGAGCTCAACCGAGGTAATAATCCTCACAATGAACAATCACCCACAAGGACAAGGGGGCAGAGGGAACACTTAAACACATACTAATGAGGGGAAGATGAACCAGGTGTGTATAATATACAAGACAAGACAAATGGAATGATGAGATACGGAGCGGCAGTGGCTAGAAGGCCGGTGACGACGAATGCCGAAGCCTGCCCGAACAAGGAGGGGAGGCAGCTTCGGGGGTAGTCGTGACAGTACCCCCCCACCCTTGACGCGCAGATCCAGCATTGCGCCAACCCCGGCCTCAGGGACGGCCAGGAGGACGCGGAGCAGGGCTAGCCGGACGGCGACGGTGGAAATCCAGCGCCGTTCCTCCGGACCGTACCCCTCCCACTCCATGAGGTACTGAAGGCCCCCCAACCGACGCCTCGAATCCAGGATGGAACGGACGGAGTACACCGGGGCCCCCTCGATGTCCAGAGGAGGCGGAGGGACCTCCCGCACCTCAGACTCCTGGAGCGGAACAGCCACCACCGGCCTGAGGCACATGAAACGAGTGCTTAATACGGTAATCATGGGGAGTAATAACCTATAGGAAACCTCGTTGATTCTCCTCAGGACTTTGAACGGCCCCACAAACCGCGGGCTCAGCTTCTGGCAGGGCAGGCGGAGGGGCAGATTCCGGGTCGAGAGCCAATCCCGATCACCCGGTACGAAGACCGGGGCCTCACAGCGGTGTCGGTCAGCATTGGCCTTCAGACGACGCACGGCGCGTTGGAGGTGGACGTGGGCAGCGTCCCACGTCTCCTCCACGCACCGAAACCAGTCATCCACTGCAGGAGCCTCGGTCTGGCTCTGGTGCCACGGTGCTAGAACCGGTTGGTAACCTAAAACACATTGGAATGTTGCTGGGTAAGTGGAGGAGTGGCGGAGAGAGTTCTGGGCATATTCGGACCATGGCAAGAACACCGACCACTCCCCCGGCCGGTCCTGGCAGTAGGACTGCAGGAACCTACCCACATCCTGATTTACCCATTCCACCTGCCCATTAGACTCAGGGTGGAAACCAGAGGTCAGGCTGACCGAGACCCCCAGACGTTCCATGAATGCCTTCCAGACCTTGGATGTGAACTGGGGACCCCAGTCAGACACTATATCCTCTGGTACCTCTTGGTGCCGGAAGACGTGTGTCTGCAGTCTGCAGGGCCATGGGGAGACCAGGCAGAGGAAGGAGACGGCAGGCCTTGGAAAAGCGGTCCACAACGACCATGATGGTGGTGTTACCTTGGGAGAGGGGAAGATCAGTAAGGAAATCAACACTCAGGTGAGACCATGGTCGTTGTGGAACTGGTAAAGGTTGTAACTTACCCGCCGGGAGGGGCCTAAGTGCCTTACTCTGGGCGCACACCAAGCAGGAGGAGACATACACCATCACGTCCTTAGCCAAGGTAGGCCACCAGTACTTTCCGGTCAGGCAGCGCACTGTACGACCGATACCTGGGTGACCAGAGGAGTGTGCCCAGTAGATCAGACGGTCACATCCCATCTGGACACTGAGGTGGAGATGGCTCTGTGCGTAACACCTGCTCTATATCAGCGTCCATCACCCATACTACCGGCGCCACAATGCAGGAGGCTGGGAGTATGGGGGTGTTGTCCCTGGACCTCTCCTCTGTGTCATACAGCCGTGACAATGCGTCTGCCTTCACGTTCTTCGTACCCGGGATGTGTGATAGTGTGAAATCAAACCAGGTGAAAAATAGGGCCCACCTGGCCTGGCGAGGATTTAGCCTCCTCGCTGCCCGGATGTACTCCAGGTTACTGTGGTCCATTCAGACGAGGAAAGGGTGTTTCACCCCTTCGAGCCAATGCCTCCACACGGCCAGGACTCGGACAACATCCAACAACTCCCGATCACCAACGTCGTAGTTCTGCTCCGCCGGGCTGAGCTTCTTAGAGAAGAAGGCACAGGGGCGGAGCTTGGGTGGCGTGCCCGAGCGTTGAGATAGGACAGCGCCTATCCCTACCTCAGATGCATCCACCTCCACTACGAATGGTAGTGATGGATCGGGGTGGGCCAGTACCGGGGCTGAGGTGAACAGACCCCTCAGGTTACTAAAGGCCCTGTCAGCCTCAGCAGACCAGCGGAGCCGGGACGGCCCACCCTTCAACAGAGATGTAATGGGAGCTGCGACCTTGCCAAAGCCCCAGATAAACCTTCTTTAGTAGTTGGCGAAGCCAATAAAGCGCTGCACCTCCTTAACCGTGGTTGGAGTCGGCCAATTACGCACGGCTGAAATGCGAATATCCCTCCATCTCCACACCTGAGGTGGTAATGCGGTATCCGAGGAAGGAGACAGACTGCTGGAAAAACAGAAACTTTTCTGCCTTGGCATGAAGGTAATTTTCCAACAGTCGGGCCAGCACTTTTCGAACCAGGGACACATGCTTGGCGCGCGTAGTGGAATACACCAGAATGTCATCGATGTAGACCACTACACCGCGACCAAGCATGTCCCTAAACATCTCGTTCACAAAGGACTGAAGATGGATGGAGCATTCATCAAACCGTAGGGCATCACCAGGTATTCATAATGCCCTGTGGTTGTACTGAATGCTGTCTTCCACTCATCCCCCTCTCAGACACGTACCAGGATGTACGCACTCCAGAGATCTAATTTGGTGAAGAAGCGCGCCCCATGCATTGACTTGATCACTGAAGGAATGAGGGGGAGAGGATAACTAAATCGTATCATCTCCTTGTTCAGTGATCGATAATCAATGCAAGGGCGCAGACCGCCGTCTTTCTTCTTCACAAAAAATAAACTTGAGGAGACGGGTGAAGTGGAGGGACGTATAAACCCCTGGCACAGGGACTTGGTGACGTATTTTTCCATAGCCTCCATTTCAGCCTGTGACAGGGGATACACATGACTCCTGGGAGGCACAGCGTCTACCCGGAGGTTTATCGCGCAATCCCCCGCCCGATGAAGTGGTAACTTGGTCGCCTGCGTTTTGGAAAACGCATGCGCCAAATCAAGGTATTCGGGGGGGAATGCGCACAGTTGAGGTACTGTCTGGACTTTCCACTGTGGTTGCACCAACGGAAACACCGATACACCTACCCTGACACTCTCGCGACCACCCCGTGAGAACTTTCTGCGGCCATAAGAATCTGGGGTTGTGGAGTGCTAACCAAGGGATACCTAGTACCACAGGGAAAGCAGGAGACTCAATAATAAATAACGTGACTTGCTCGCAATGAGTCTCATGGGTAACCATGGTGATTGGTGCGGTAACTTCCCTAACAAACCCGGACCCTAATGGTCGACTGTCAAGTGCTCTGATTGGGAGTGGAATGGATAGGGGAACCAATGAAATGCCTAGACTGTGTGAGAATGCCCTGTCCATAAAGTTCCCTGCTGCGCCTGTATCGACTAGCGCCTTACACTGTGGAACTACAATGTGATCAGGAAAGTGGATGGGTAGGGAACAGTGCGCAGCAGAGGGCTCGGAACATGTGTGGGTGTTCGCCTCCAGACACAAAAGAACGCTGACGATGTCGTGCAGTTAAAAACATAATTTAGCAGAAGCAGAGATGGCAGTGTACATTTAGAATACATGTTATGGTTAAAAAGTATCTAAGTTGAGTATTTACCAAGGATTCGAAAATGTTTGCTAGGGAAATGGGGCAATAATTATTTCAGTCACACAGGTCACCACCTTTGTGAAGGGGTATATGTGCTGCCTGCCAGACCCTGGGAATGATACCAGAAGTAATCGTAAGGTTACAAACATGTGTTAAAGATTCTGCAATCAGAGCAGCAGAAAGCTACCGCAAGAAGGGATCATGCAAATCTGCCCCGGTAGATTGTTTTTACATCAATCTTCAGCAAGGCATCTAGCACATCACAAGTAGAAAGTTGTTGAAATGTAAACAAAGATTCACCAGAAGTTGACTGATCCTCCATCAAGCCAACCGGGGGCTGGGAGAGGGAGGAGCCATCTATTGACAGACCAGGGTCAGCTAACCAACATTTCTTTCAAATTAAAATTGTGCTGATATAAAATCATGATTAAAAGCATCCCTTATCTAATTTTTCCCAGTAATGATGCCAGAGTCTGACTCAATTTGCTTGGGCAGGGAAGGGTGGGGATTCCCACACTTCATTGCATTAACAGTTTTCAAAAATTTTGACGAATCACTAACAGTCAGAAATAGAACTTAGAAAGTAGCTAGATTTAGCTTTCTTAATTGAGGAAGTACATTTATTTCTCAATTGTCTGAAAAGCTGCCAATTGGCTAACGAGTCTGTTTTTCATGCCTTTGCCCAGGCATGATTTCTCATCATAATGAGATCTGAAAGTTCTATAGAGAACCATGGATTAGCTATATTTGTAACTCCAAGGCGTTTAAAGGGGGCGTTTGTCTGCCAGATATATAAAAATAGATTAGAAAAGATCAAGCCCCAATTCAGGGTCAGGCATGCAGCTGATGGAGGAAAGGTATGAAAAATGCATATCCTCAAAGTTTGTCTGTTTGGTATTTCTAATACATGCAATAGGACAGTGATTACTGATGTCATTAGCAAAGACACCATTCGATACGTACTTGTGGGGGCTATTTGTCAAAATTAGGTCAATCAGCGAGGAATTTGCTGAGTTTCTTACATTAATTCATGTGAGTTTGGAGATAAACTGAGTCAAGTTAAAATCAAGACAGTCGCGAGCGCGCAGCCTTGGGTACGTACATCCTCCCCGATGGACCTCCGCCCGGATCGGGCTCCCGCCGTAGTGCTGCTCTGACCAGCCTATCGATTCCCCACGAAACTGGTGCAGCAATCAGGGCGTTGGGGACAATGGGGTTGTCCCTCTCCACCAGGTCCAAAGGGTCGAAACTATTTGGATGCAAACCCTTGTAAAGCTTGGCCCTCTCCCAGAAGTGGTCCAAATTGTCAACGAACTCCAAATCCAAGGTGGAACAGTAGGATTTAAGCCAGCAGTGTAGACCGAGGAGACGACTAAAGCGATGAACTCTGCGGCCTATTTTTGGTACAGGCCCGGAAATGAGATGATCTACAGTTCAAAAGTTTGGGGTCACTTAGAAATGTCCTTGTTTTCTAAAGAAAAGCTTTTTTTTTTGTCCATTAAAATAACATCAAATTGATCAGAAATACAGTGTAGACATTGTTAATGTTGTAAATGGCTATTGTAGCTGGAAATGGCTGATTTTTTATGGAACATCTACAGAGGCATACAAATGCCCATTATCAGCAACCATCAGTCCTGTGTTCCAATGGCACATTGTGTTTGCTAATCCAAGTTTATCATTTTAAAAGGCTAATTGATCATTAGTAAACCCTTTTGCAATTATGTTAGCACAGCTGAAAACGGTTGTGCTGATTAAAGAAGCAATAAAACTGGCCTTCTTGAGACTAGTTGAGTATCTGGAGCATCAGCAATTGTGGGTTCGATTACAGGCTCAAAATGGCCAGTCAACAGTGAAGAGGCGACTCCGGAATGCTGACCCTCTAGGCAGAGTTGCAAAACTGGTGCAGGAATCAGGGCGTTGGGGACAATGGGGTTGTCCCTCTCCACCAGGTCCAAAGGGTCGAACTGCCTGGAGAGCACGTCAGGCTTGTTGTTCTTCGACCCCGGACGGTATGAGACGGTGAACCGGAACCTGGTGAAGAACAACGCCCACCTGGCCTGGCGCGAGTTGAGCCTCTTGGCCCACTGAATGTAGGCTAAGTTCTTATGGTCCGTCCATACGACAAATGGATGGGCAGCCCCCTCTAGCCAATGCCTCCACTCCCCTAGGGCGAGCTTGACCGCTAGCAACTCACGGTTCCCCACGTCGTAATTCCGCTCCGCCGGGGACAGCCGACGGGAGATAAACGAGCAGGGGTGAGTCTTACCATCCGTGAGGAACCGCTGGGACAGGATTGCTTCCACCGCAACGTCTGAAGCATCCACCTCCACAATGAACGGCTGGGACGGATCAGGATGCCCTAGGACCGGGGCTGATGTAAAGCGCCGCTTAAGCGCATCAAATGCGTTCCCTGCTTCCGGGGTCCAGGCGAAGGAGCGCACACTCGTCTGGGTGAGGGCTGTCAGGGGAGCAGCTGGGGAGCTAAAATTGTGAATAAATCGTCTATAAAAATTTGTAAACACAAAATATCGCTGTAGTTGCTTGAGGGATGAGGGCTGGGGCTAATCCAGTACCGCGCTGACCTTGGCTGGGTCTATCCGTAGGTCCCCCTGGGTGACGATGAACCCCAGGAAGGAGACTGTCTCTGTGTGGAACACGCACTTCTCCACCTTGACGTAGAGCTGGTGACGGAGAAGGCGTTGGAGGACCTGCCGAACGTGCTGCTGGTGTTCACTCATGTCCTTTGAGAATATTAGGATGTCATCCAAATACACAAAGACGCTGTAGTCGAGGAGGTCCCGGAGAACGTCATTGACCAATGCCTGGAACACCGCAGGTGCGTTGGCTAGACCGAAAGGCATGACTTGAAACCAAACATTCAAACTTTTTGGGAATAGTGACACTTAGGGAACATGATGCTACAAGAGTCAATTTGACATATATAGTCCCCCCCCCCTTTTTTTCAGTCTATCACACCTGAAAATGTTGTAATCAGCCATTTCAATGTCCTTATCCATACTCTAGCAATTTATCCAGGTCTCTGTGAGAACCAGAATGTCAGGGTTTGTGTCATGCATCCAGACATCCATATGGTCCATCTTTGACATCAAGCTTCGCACGTTTCTGTGCAACCATCCACGCCCTCTATGTGCTTTGAAAACAGCAGGGGTATCCATATACTGTAGGTATTTAAAATAATAGCACTGGGTGAGCTGACAGCAGGCCTCTCATTTTGGCTAACAGCAACAGAGTTCAACTTTATGGGTATAAGATTACTACTGACAATACCCCTGGGAACATGGAAATCTATAGCAGTACGATGATAATACTGTGAAATAGTGGTAATGGGAAGAATTGAACCCACAATTGCTGATGCTCCAGATACTCAACTAGTCTCAAGAAGGCCAGTTTTATTGCTTCTTTAATCAGCACAACAGTTTTCAGCTGTGCTTACATAATTGCAAAAGGGTTTTCTAATGATCAATTAGCCTTTTAAAATGATAAACTTGGATTAGCAAACACAACGTGCCATTGGAACACAGGACTGATGGTTGCTGATAATGGGCTTCTGTAAGCCTATGTCAATATTCCATTTAAAAATCAGCCAAAAAATATAATTTCTTTTGAAAACAAGGACATTTCTAAGTGACCCCAAACTTTTGAATGGTAGTGTACATTGTATTTTAATCTCTGTTTCACCTCCTCCCACCCTCACACCATCTTTGTCCTCTATTCTCATTGCTTATAGCAAGCTGGGAGTCTGGGGAAAGGAATATCAACAGAGTAGCAATTGATAGTTCAATGTTTGAGTATCTGTAGATAATCTATTGGGGACTATCCAAATAAAGTGTAACCGAATATCATTCCAGCATCAACATAAGGTGCTGACTTGGATAAACCTGAATCGATAAGAATGGAACTTACACACTATAAAGGTTTCTCAAAAAAAGTTACTGTTATTTTAACTGTGTAAGAGCCTCAGCCTATACAATCTAAATTGCTAATCAGGCTTTCAGGTGAGATGGAAAAAAACTACGAAACTGATTGAATAGTGTGAGTGTTTGTTTATGTTCAGCATGAGTCCTCATCTGAACCTTAGCAGAGGAGGATAGTCTTGTTTGGATTGTATAATACACTAAGAAATTGCACCCATTTCTTTGCCATTCAAGCATGTACTTTCAGAGAGAAAACCAAATCAAGATAATAGCCCATTTTGTCCCCGCTGGCAGCCCCAAGTCTTTTGACGGCTTGTTTATATAAAGATTAATTATTTGTTATGTATTCATGAGATTCATAAGATCCAATAAAATATGGTGAACCATCTCTGTGCCAAAGGAGTAATCCCCAACTGTTCAATTCTCTGTAATCCAGCTTCAATGAGGTTGATTTCCCTCCCTGATGCTGTTTCCCCTGAGTGGCCACAGATGTTACGTAACACTACAGCGTGCATGCAGTGGCCATCCCTGGTCCTTTGATGATGGCTCACTTTGCAGAGTACAGAGCTGGCACACGTTTAGCAGTGCCTGGTAGGCTGCTGTCAACAAGGGAAACTTCCAAAGAGGAAAGAAATACGGTATTTTCCTCTTTCTCGTAATAAAATGAAAGCAAAAAAGGCCACCGATAATGACACTCTTTTTTCACTTCTTTGATGTAATGTGTGTAAGCATTGTTCTTTTAATAACACCATAGGACTAGGACGCTGTTACACCAGCTACCATTGGTGCTAGTCTGAGCCAGCCAATCCACATGTTTTGTGTGGTATACATCAAAAGCACACTGCACTTAGAGAGAGTTGTCCTTTCCATCCTAGGGCACCTATCCATATTACATTCCCTTTGCTTTTGAAAAAGAACAGCAACATTGGATACACAAAAGCTTAGCAGAGGTAGTTTGCATTCTGACTCTGGATTAGTACTGTGAGTGCAAATAACTTGCATTGCGATCAATAATTGTATCACATGGATAGAAATTTGAAATAGGAAGTAGTGCCATTCGGTTCATGCCAATTCTTCAGGAATATTTGTATTATAATACCGTAAGCCACAACGTTTCGTACGGATCTCTTTCAAAAATGTTGCGCCGGTTTTCTTCATTTTAGGCACGAAAGAAGCACATCATCCAGTGACATGCCACTTTATGTTCTGCTTTGCTTGTATTTTTGTTTATTTTCCAATTTTTTGTGTTTTCAGAATGTTTGTAATCCGGAGCAACCATGATGTCACAATGCATATGATGTTGGCATTTGTAGGCCTGAAATCCAGAACCTGTTTTGTGCTGACATTCCACTCCTCTGCAGGTGATTGTCTGTGGTCTATTGCATCAGATGTTCTGGGTAGGGCTGCGGTGGACATGGACGGTGTCATTGCCAAATAGTCTGGCTTTTCTGCAATCTTAACATTCAAAATGCAGCTGGACTTTGTGCACGATCACTGATTGGTTGATAAACATAACATCAATAATTCCATGACAATCATTGCACCAAATGTCGTAGTTTCAGTCTCCTAACTACCCTTACACCTCTGAAGACTAGCTACTTCCATGCCAGTCGGAAGAACTTTGGTGTTTTATGTCTGAACACTCAAAACGCTTGTTTCTCCACCAACTGTTGGTGGCGAACCATTGGGTGTTAAAAACACTCGGTGGAAACTAGAGATCCTGACTGCCAATGTGTCGAGGCTGAGACATGCCATGTACTGTAGTTCTCCTGACACTCACACCTCACCATTGTTACGGCCCCCCTCCCCCCCACCCTACACTAATATAGCTAATTTTGTCACCAAATCAAAGAAAGGTCAAGTGTTTACTATATAAACATGCTTTTACTTGTCAAAAAATAAGAACAAGTGTTCAAAAGTAAAATTATAAATACAACATCTCTAATGAAATAAACAATTGTAGATAGTGCACAACAAGACATAAGTAAAACATGTAACATTCCCAAACCCCCTTCCAAAAAAGAAGTAACGAAATAACAAAACAAAAAAACATAACTGTAAGCTCTTAATGGTGCAATACACATTTATCAAAAAATACATGATATCAACACATTTATTTAAAAAAACACGATATCAAGACATTTATAAAAAAAACACGATATCAAGACATTTATCAAAAAAGTACACGATATCAAGATATTTATTAAAAAAACACGATATCAAGACATTTATTTTAAAAAACACGATACCAAGACATTTATAAAAAAATACAATAAGGAGTAAAGAGTAGTAAAAAGAAGAGGGTAATGTTCTGTGTGTGTATATATGTAAGGGTGGGTGAGTGAGTGGGAGTCGGTGCAAAAAGTATCTTGAGAAACAGGTGTGAAGAGTCAGTGAAAACATTTTTTTTACATATGTATTCAGACCCTTTACTCAGTACTTTGTCGAAGCACCTTTGGCGGCCTAAAGTCTTCTTGGGTATGATAATACAAGCTTAGCACACCTGTACAGTTGAGGTCGGAAGTTTGCATACACTTAGGTTGGAGTCATTAAAACTCGCTTTTCAACCACTCCACACATTTCTTGTTAACAAACCATAGTCGGTTAGGACATCTACTTTGTGCATGACAAAAGCAATTTTTCCAACAATTGTTTACAGACAGGTTCTTTCACTTATAATTCACTGTATCACAATTCCAGTGGGTCAGAAGTTTACATACACTAAGTTGACTGTGCCTTTAAACAGCTTGGAAAATTCCAGAAAATGATGTCATGGCTTTAGAAGCTTCTGATAGGCTAATTGACATCATTTGAGTCAATTGGAGGTGTACCTGTGGATGTATTTCAATGCCTACCTTCAAACTCAGTGCCTCTTTGCTTGACATCATAGGAAAATGAAAAGAAATCAGCCAAGACCTCAGAAAAAGAATTGTAGACCTCCACAAGTCTGGTTCCAAATGCCTGAAGGTACCACGTTCATCTGTACAAACAATAATACGCAAGTATAAACACTATGGGACCACACAACCGTCATTCCGCTCAGGAAGGAGACGCGTTCTGTCTCCTAGAGATGAACATACTTTGGTGTGAAAAGTGAAAATCAATCCCAGAACAACAGCAAAGAACCTTGTGAAGATGCTGGAGAAAACAGTACAACAGTAAAACAAGTCCTATATCGACATAACCTGAAAGGCTGCACAGCAAGGAAGAAGCCACTGCTCCAAAACCGCCATAAAAAAGCCAGACTACGGTTTGCAACTGCACATGGGGACAAAGATCATACTTTTTGGAGGAATGTCCTCTGGTCTGATGAAACAAAAATTGAACTGTTTGGCCATAATGACCATCGTTATGTTTGGAGGAAAAAGGGGGTTGCTTGCAAGCCGAAGAACACCATCTCAACCGTGAAGCATGGGGGTGGCAGCATCATGCTGTGGGGGTACTTTGCTGCAGGAGGGACTGGTGCACTTCACAAAATAGATGGCATCATGAGGAAGGAAAATTATGTGGATATATTGAAGCAACATCTCAAGACATCAGTCAGGAAGTTAAAGCTTGGTCGCAAATGGGTCTTCCAAATGGACAATGACCCCAAGCATACTTCCAAAGTTGTGGCAAAATGGCTTAAGGACAACAAGGTCAAGGTATTGGAGTGGCCATCACAAAGCCCTGACCTCAATCTTATAGAACATTTGTGGGCAGAACTGAAAATGCTTGTGCGAGCAAGGAGGCCTACCAACCTGACTCAATTACACCAGCTCTGTCAGGAGGAATGGGCCAAAATTCACCCAACTTATTGTGGGAAGCTTGTGGAAGTCTACCCGAAATGTTTGACCTAAGTTAAACAATTTAAAGGCAATGCTACCAAATACTAATTGTGTGTATGTAAACTTCTGACCCACTGAGAATGTGATGAAATAAATAAAAGCTTAAATAAATCATTCTCTCTACTATTATTCTGACATTTCATATTCTTTCATAAGTTACTAGGATTACACGTAAGGAATTGTGAAAAACTGAGTTTAAATGTATTTGGCTAAGGTGTATGTAAACTTCTGACTTCAGCTGTATTCGGGGAGTTTCTCCCATTCTTCTCTGCAGATCCTCTCAAGCTCTGTCAGGTTGGATGGGGAGCGTCGCTGCACAGCTATTTTCAGGTCTCTCCAGAAATGTTCGATCGGGTTCAAGTCCGAGCTCTGGCTGGGCCACTCAAGGACATTCAAAGACTTGTCCTGAAGCCACTCCTGTGTTGTCTTGGCTCTGTGCTTAGGGTCATTGTCCTGTTGGAAGATGAACCTTTGCCACAGTTTGAGGTCCTGAGCACTCTGTAGCAGGTTTTCATCAAGGATCTCTCTGTAGTTTGCTCCGTTCATCTTTCCCTCGATCCTGACAGTTCCTGCTGCTGAAAAACATCCCACAGCAATGTTGCCTCCACCATGCTTTACCATATGGATGGTGCCAGGTTTCCTCCAGACATGAGGCTTGGCATTCAGGCCAAAGAGTTCAATCTTGGTTTTCTCAGACCAGAGAATCTTGTTTCTCATGGTCTGAGAGTCCTTTACGGGCCTTTTGGCAAACTCCAAGCGGGCTGTCATGTGCCTTTTACTGAGGAGTGGCTTCCGTCTGGCCACCATAAATGCCTGATTGGTGGAGTCCTGCAGAGATGGTTGTCCTCCTGGTAGGTTCTCCCATCTCCACAGAGGAACTCTGGAGCTCTGTCAGAGTGACCATCGGGTTCTTGGTCACCTTCCTGACCAAGGCCCTTCTCCCCCGATTGCTCAGTTTGGCCGGGCGGCCAGCTCTAGCAAGAGTCTTGGTGGTTCCAAACTTCTTCCATTTAAGAATGATGGAGGCCACTGTGTTCTTGGGCACCTTCAATGCTGAATACATTTTTTGGTACCCTTCCGAAGAGCTTTGCTTCGACACAATTCTTTCTCGGAGCTCTACGGACAATTCCTTCGACCTCATGGCTTGGTTTTTGCTCTGACATGCACTGTCAACTGTGGGACCTTATATAGACAGGTGTGTGCCTTTCCAAATCATGTCCAATCAATTGGATTGACCACAGTTGGACTCCAATCAAGTTGTAGAAACATCTCAAGGATGATAAATGGAAACAGGATGCACCTGAGCTCAATTTCGAGTCTCATAACAAAGGGTCTGAATTCTCATGTAAATAAGGTATTTCAGTTTTTTTATTTTAAATACATTTGCAACAATTTCTAAAAACTTGTTTTTGCTCTGTCATTATGGGGTATTGTGTGTAGATTGATGAGGAAAACATTGTATTTAATCAATTTTGGAATAAGGCTGTAACGTAACAAAATGTGGAAAAAGTCAAGAGGTCTGAATACTTTCTGAATGCACTGTATTTAGCTGACCGCCGGTAGAAAACACCCCCAAAGAAGTGGTATGGCAAAGTTTTCAAATCGCGATTGGTCATTTTCAACCGTCTCACCTCACTTCTGTTTTTTTTCTTTTGATTGGATTATTTACCTTTCAATCGCTACGCCTTCCCTTCTATTCCCATGCATTTAATTGGCTGATGAGTTCATGCCGGTGTTTCATGAAACTACACTTCATGTACCATCAAAACAGAAACTGTGATATTTAGTTTATTGTATATTTCACTTGCTTTGGCAATGTAAACATTTGTTTCCCATGCAAATAAAGCCCCTTGCTATTGAATTGATACAAGTGCGTCGCTACCAATGAATGTATATGGTATATGGTCGCTCCAGTTCATATACAAGTAGACCAGACCCAGCTGCTATTGCATTGTGGTCTATAGACGTGTTGGTTGTTTTGCAACAAAACCGAGGTCTGAGCAACTATGGAGCAAAACAGACAGTGTTGGCTTAGATTGTTGACAACATGTAAGCTATATTTTGTCTCCAATGATTATTGAACATAAATACATTGTTACAGTTGTTGGTTAGTTAGCTAGAACATTTTAGCCACATTAACATTAACATGAAATTAGTAAAAACAACTCAAAACAACACATGGTATAAATAACAAGATGAAACGAACTGAAACGAGCCACTTACGATTCTCCACATGGCAGTTTCTTGTCATTCTTGCTAGCAATCTGGCCATCCAGAATCACATCAACACATCCTGCCTAACATATTATTTATTGACGATTGGCTATAAAAATAGTTTTAGTGTCACTATCATGTCAAAGCGCAAGGCAGATTATCTCAAACCCAGGACTTGGCCCATGAAAGAGTGTGGCCACAGCCACATACTTTAGGGAAAGACAGCATACTTTGAACATCATTTCATAAAACTAAATTCTATGATAAATTCACTCATCAATGGACAGTTGAACGGCAAGACACAGCCACCTTTCCTGAGGAATTGCCATTACAGCAAGAACAGACTCAGGAGTTATTTTGTCAGGATGAACATGGTACGTGTGTGTTTATTATTACTGAATTATTTGTGTCTCCTCTGTAAAAGCATTCATAATCTTGTCCCCCAGTAGCCTATTCTCCAACTAATTTACAGTGAGCTCAGACATTATTTGCCTGCCCCCTAAACAGCTGTTTGTCATAGCAAGTGAAGATAGTAATGATCTGTATAGTGTCTTCACATGAATGTATCCAAACAAGGATCTCACCATTGTACAGCTGAATGAACAACATATGATAAGCTAGACATGCTGGGAGAGGTTACAAGCACTGAACAAAGTAGAAGTTTTCACTCATCATGTGTACTTGCAAAGGGGTTTGTCACTGACAGACAGACAGGGCCTACCACACATTCAAACAGATGCAGAGCTAACGCCAAGCATAGTAACACAGTTGTTCTCTTGTGACATGAAAACACACACATTTCTCATGTCATGGCTCGTGTCAATTGGTTCCAGAAACATCCAAATTAATATAATTTCAAGCTGCCTGTTGAGGTTTGGGGCAAAGCATAGGGATCTGTATCAGAGGCACAGTTTATTCCAGTTCCGAGAATTATGAAGTGCATATTGCCAGTTTAAAGTGTAGTTTGTCAGGACTACAGACCAGTAACTGTGGTAGTACCAGTTTCCTCTGTAGCTCAGCTGGTAGAGCACGGCGCTTGTAACGCCAAGGTAGTGGGTTCGATCCCCGGGACCACCCATACACAAAAAAATGTATGCACGCATGACTGTAAGTCGCTTTGGATAAAAGCGTCTGCTAAATGGCATATTATTATTATTATTCAAGCAGGGCTGCTTTTTAGGCATTAGGCTACTTGGAGGTGAAGCTATGAGAACTCAAAAGGCCTAGCATTGGGAATTTGAGAGCAAAACTATACCGTTTATTTCTTAAATTGTACTGACAAAAAAGTTTGATTATTCATCATTGTGTTTCTTTTATAAAGTAAAAGTTTGATATGGAACTGTGCATTGTACTGTGAAACTGCTTGAGGTGTTAAAATCCCATTTGTCAACCGGCGTTTTTTAGCTTGGCCTTTAATCAATGATGCCTTTGTGATTTATGTTCTTTGATAACATTTGATCTCTTTAATTGCTGTGCTTGTTTTTTCATTTGATTGTTTTAAGTGTGCTTCTATTTTAAATGCTTGAATTAAAGGGGGGGTGAGTACAATAGACAAGTTGTTCCAGAGCATACTAATCAAGACTGGTCAAGCTCTATTTTTATTCTGACTTCTCAATACTGAGCTTCTACTTCTTATCATGAAAGATATTCTGACTTACAGTACATTTACACACTTGGAAACAGGCCATTTTACGCAGTGAATATGTGTCTCGAAAATAGAGACAATTGTGATTCAAGGATAACTGTGAGGGTTATCGAATCTGGATCAAATCCTCTATTCTCCAATTGTCTTACGTCAGATTGCGTGATTATTCCGCCAGCACTGATATCTCGTACCTCGCAAATAGTAATCGGATAGATGAAAAGTAGTTTGGCTACAATGTGCTGTCTAACATTCAATATATTACCAAGGTAACATCGTCTGCTGAACCCGATTTCTGCCTCAAAACAGTCGGAATTAATCTAAGCTAAAACAATAAATCTGTCATTAATGTTGAAGTTTTTTTGGTGAGGAAGTCTCAGTCACACCATTTTACATCTAGGTAAGGACTTATGTGGTTTATAGAGCAGTATTTCTGAAGTTTGACAATGGGCACGAAAGCTAGCATAAATCTGTCCAACATTAGCTTGCTAGCTGAGCCAGTCACTGAAACGATGCTGCTAACCAACCAGCTACCTACTTAGTCCTGCTTCCAACAAAAGCAAGTTAGCAAGCTACTGTAGTAGTGTTAATGCTAACATTATTATTACTTTTCATGAAGCAGCTGATCAGCCGTGATTCATTGCAGTAGCCTCCCGAGTCAGCTGCTGTGCTCGGCTGACCCAATGATACAAAGTAACGTTAGCAATCTACGGAATGATTTCGGATAACAGTCCCTCTTAATTTTGGGGCTGCATGTCCACAACTTCAGGGTAATTTAAACAGGCTAAGCAAGCTTTTTATGTCAGTAAAGATAGAGCTAGCTAGCTAACTATGTCAGTAAGATAGCTACAACAGTTAGCTAAGCATCTGATCAAGTCACTGCACTGGCAACCAACGTCCTTGCACATAATCTTTGCAGAAGATAGCCATGCACTGCTTTGTTTTCATTTTCTTGCAATTGCAAGTTATTATATGTAATAATTTATCTAGTTATTCTGCCTATTTCATGGGGAGTCATACGATAGCGCAGTGATATCATAAATTAGGAATTATGTTTTTCATTTTTGAATGGTGGATGCTCGGGAATATTAAAATTGTAATATGAGTTCCATGACCTACAAGATAGGTTGGTTGAAGGATGAGCGTCACTTAGGAGTGATGCCACCTGTTGGACGACAATGCTATTCTCCTCGCTCATTAATTATATAATCTTTATATTGGAAGATTGCCGAAAGGCTAGTCTGTTTGGCATAGAGTGGAATGATAGCAGAAACAAATTGGTACCCAGGCTAGGCCTTTGTAGGCCAATTTGGAAACTGTATGTCACGCCCTGGCTCTGGGGACACTTGTATGTTGAGCCAGGGTGTGAGTTTCCTTTGGGTATTCTAGTTTTGTATATCTATGTTGGCCAGGGTGGCTCCCAATCAGAGACGGCTGTAGCTCGTTGTCTCTGATTGGGAGTCATACTTAGGTAGCCGTTAGGCATTCATTGGGTGTGGTTTCTTGTTCCGTGTTGGTTTGTGTATGTAACCAGGGACGTCACGTTTTCGTTTTGTTGTTTTGTTCGTGTGATCATTATATAAATAAATATGTTCGCATTCAACGCTGCGCCTTGGTCCTCCTCTCTTCCCGACGAGCGTGACACTGTAGAATGACTACATTTCCCAAAATTATATCTGCTTCCATTCCATTATGTGATGTCATGTAAATGCATCATAATGGATGCATCATAATACAATGACTAAACTATTGCTTTCCAAAACAGGTGTTGGAGGTATAATGTGTCCACTCCCAAATAAACAACTGCATCTCATTGCATATAGCTGCTCTGTTTTACCCTCTAATCCGTACTAAAGCAAGGTTCAAATAAGCACTAGGCTTAAAATATAGGCATCAAACGTGAGCTGGTAGATTAGTCAGCCCACACTGGGGAGGGGGAAATTGGACATTGCATTTCCAAGAAAAGGAAATGCCATGATCCCACAGGAAATATGGGAGTTTTTTCAATGCTCCGGAGTTGAGAGCATCAACTGCATATCCAGACACCAAAAAGCTGAACAGAGATACATATTTTTGAGGAGGGAATTACATTGAATCAAATGATTAATTACCAATGATTTACCGCCCATAAGGGCAGGTGCCACTAGTAACAATATACTTCTCTATACTATACTTGTCATGCCCTGGCTCGGGGACTCTGTTATGTTGAGCTGGGGTGTGTAGTTTCTATGTGTTTGTGTTCTAGGTTCTTTATCTAGCTCATGTGTTTCTGTGTTGGCCGGGGTGGTTCTCAATCAGAGGCAACGAGTGTCAGCTGTTGCTTGTTGTCTCTGATTGGGAACCATACTTAGGCAGCCTGTTTTCCACAGTGTTTTGTGGTATCTTGTTCCGTGTAAGGTTTGTGTTTGTTAACCTTGGACTTCACGTATCGTTTATTGTTTTTGTTCGTAGTGTACTTAATAAATAAGAATGTACGCTTATCACGCTGCGCCTTGGTCTACTCCGTTCGACGATCGTGACAATACTACACTTCACCTCACTCAGCAGATGGTTTTATCCAGAGGGACGTACAGTACAGTAAATGCATACACTTTTAGCATGTTTACGTGATCCGCGCTGGAGTGGAACCACAACCTTGGCGTTGTTAGCGCCACACACATACCAACTGATCCACACAGAACAATTGTGAATCAGTGGGTGCCCCAAGTGCTAATGGTGCTAGTTATGTTGCTGTACTCACTTGCCCTCTGAGCCGTAGCTGTTCATGCTGTCTTCAATGGACTCGTGGCTGGCCTGGCGTACAGTGCGGCTGGGCATCTCTACAGCCAGTCCTGTCTCAGTGCTCCTCTGGATCCCCTTTAGCCTCCTACCCTCAGCATCTATAATTCACACAGGGAATAGACATGTTTGGTAAACACAGTTAACACTTTACTGGCTAACTCTAGAGGTCATGTTGATCTCTAGAGAATTAGGTATATCTGCATTAAGTTATTTTGCGATGGGACAAGAATAGCCCTCACAGCGGCCGGCTGCTACAGAGCCTGGACTCGAACCAGGATCTCTAGTGGCACAGCTAGCACCGCGATGCAGAGCCTTAGACCACTGCGCCACTCGGGAGGCCCACTAGATAAATATTCGAACCTCTCTGGATTACAACCAAATTATGATATTACGTATTGGATCACTAAAAAATACAACTTTTTCATTACCGTGTAGTTTACCAATAGAATTGTCTGATGGTGATGTGGATATACTTGGTATACATATCCCGAAATAAATAAATGATCTCACTCCAATACATTTTAATAGAAAGTTAGCAAAAATATAAGATATTGCTACCATGGAAAGGTAAATACCTGTCTATTTGTGGAAAAAATCGCCCTGATTAACTAATTAGTAATATGCCTATTTACCTATTTGCTTATGGTCTTGCCTACTTCTAGCGAACAGTTTTTTAAATTATATGAGAACATTTTCTTCCATTTTATTTGGAACGGCAAGCCAGACAAAATTAAATGGGCCTATTTATATAATGAATATGAATTTGGAGGGCAGAAATTATTAAATATTAAAGCATTAGACCTCTCACTAAAGGCTTCAGTCATACAAAAGTTATACTTAAATCCGAACTGGTTCTCTAGCAAATGAGTAAGAATGTCTCACCCTATGTTCAAGAATAGCCTTTTCCCCTTTATTCAGATTACAACCTCTCACTTTCAGTTATTTGAAAAGGAAATAATCTCCCAAATATCACTATTTCTTAAACAAGCCATAGAAAGTTGGTTGCAATTTCAATTTCATCAACCAGAAACGACAGAACAAATAATACAACAAATACTGTGGTTAAACTCAAATAAACGAATTGATAAAAATCCATTATTTATTGAATAATTTAAAAAATGTATAATCTTCCTAAATGATATCATAGGTAGGACTGGTGGAGTTATGTCACACATGCAGCTAACAAAAACATATGGAAATATCTGCTCTACCCAAAATTACAATCAACTAATTGTAGCATTACCGCAAAAATGGAAAAGGAAGTGGAAGAGGGAAAAAGTAAGGAACTTGTCTGTCGGCCCTGCATTAAAGACCATAATTGGTTAAAGAAAATTGTAATAAATAAAAAAGTATACCAGTTTCATTTAAGGACCAAAAAATTGACAGCCGTGCCATATAGATTACTAAACAGTTGGGAAGAGATTTGTGACGTACAAATTCCATGGCACATGGTTTATGAACTGATATGTAAAACAATGCCGATTCAAAAAATTATTGCAACCAATAGAATGTTATTTATATGGGGGATACAACCTTCCCAGCTCTGCAGATTTTCATGCGAAGAGACAGAATCATTAGATAATTTGTTTTGGTACTGTCCATATGTAGCTTGTTTTTGGTCACAGGTCCAGGAATGGCTGAAGAATTGTAATATTTACCTTGAGCTAACCCTGTAGATAGCACTACTGGGTGATCTGAAAAGTCATAGTCAATCGATCAATAATATAATAATACTTTTAGCCCAAAAAACATTTTTCAATTTACAATCTGTAGAAACAATGAGAATAGAAAGGTTCAGAACTTTTGTGAAACATCACAGCACAGTTGAAAAATATAAGGCAAGTAGAAATCCAATATGGATGGTGTTAAGAGATAGATGGGAGGGGTTGAATGGAGCGGAAGGTTGGGACTAATAACAACTAATAACAACAACATAACTAATGTAAAACATTCTGTGTCCGTAAAATGTATATAGGTTGTAGGTTAAGAACTTTTGTGAAAGAGCACAGTTTGAAAGATATGGCATATAGAAATCAAACCGGATGGACATCAGAAATAGATGGGAGAGGTTGAGGGTAGAGGAAGGACAGGAGTAAAAACAAACTAAATAGAACTATTGTAAAATAGACTGTCCATTAAATGTATATAGTATGTATAAACTGGAAGTAGAGGCCTAAGCGTTGTTGTTCACTAGTTTACTCCAATTAGGGGAGGTGTGGTAGAATTAGAAAAGTAATAAAGGAAAATATGTTTAAAAATAGGAATATGTACAGTACAGTCGTGGTCAAAAGTTTTGAGAATGACACAAGTATTGGTCTTCACAAAGTTCGCTGCTTCAGTGTTATGAGATATTTTTGTCAGATGCTACTATGGTATACTGAAGTATAATTACAAGCATTCCATAAGTATCAAAGGCTTTTATTGACAATTACATTACGTTTATGCAAAGAGTCAATATTTGCATTGTTGACCCTTCTATTTCAAGACCTCTGCAATCCGCCCTGACATGCTGTCAATTAACTTCTGGGCCACATCCTGACTGATGGCAGCCCATTCTTGTATAATCAATGCTTGGAGTTTGTCAGAATTTGTGGGTTTTTGTTTGTCCACCCGCCTCTTGAGGATCGACCACAAGTTCTCAATGGGATTAAGGTCTGGGGAGTTTCCTAGCCATGGACCCAAAATTACATAAAATTAATAAAATGCAAATTAATTACTTAAAAATCAGCCAATGTGATTTTCTGGATTTTTGTTTTAGATTCCGTCTCTCACAGTTTAAGTGTACCTATGATAAAAATTACAGACCTCTACATGCTTTGTAAGTAGGAAAACCTGCAAAATCGGCAGTGTATCAAATACTTGTTCTCCCCACTGTACATACATACACATACATACATACACACATATACATACACATATGAATACATACATATACATACATACATACATACATATAAATACATATACAGTTGAAGTCGGAAGTTTACATACACCTTAGCCAAATACATTTAAACTCAGTTTTTCACAATTCCTGATTTTTTATCCTAGTAAATATTCCCTGTCTTAGGTCAGTTAGGATCACCACTTTATTTTAAGAATGTGAAATGTCAGAATAATAGTAGAGAGAATGATTTATTTCAGCTTTTATTTCTTTCATCACATTCCCAGTGGGTCAGAAGTTTACATACACTCAATTAGTATCAGTCAGGAAATTAAAGCTTGGTCGCAAATGGGTCTTCCAAATGGACAATGACCCCAAGCATACTTCCAAAGTTGTGGCAAAATGGCTTAAGGACAACAAAGTCAAGGTATTGGAGTGGCCATCACAAAGCCCTGACCTCAATCCTATAGAGCATTTGTGGGCAGAACTGAAAAAGCGTGTGCGAGCAAGGAGGCCTACAAACCTGACTCAGTTACACCAGCTCTGTCAGGAGGAGTGGGCCAAAATTCACCCAACTTATTGTGGGAAGCTTGTGGAAGGCTACCCGAAACATTTGACCCAAGTTAAACAATTTAAAGGCAATGCTACCAAATACTAATTGAGTGTATGTAAACTTCTGACCCACTGGGAATGTGATGAAAGAAATAAAAGCTGAAATAAATCACCAATTTTGTTGTTGGTGTTAAAGTACTCATTAAAAGATGTATGCCTATCATGCTGCGCCTTGGTCCGGTTCTTACGACGATCGTGACAGAAGATCCCACCAAAGAAGGACCAAGCAGCGTGTTCAGGAGCAAACACCGGGAAAGGAACTGGAGAAGTTGGCGATGTCCCAGGTGGGCGAATGGTGGTCTTGGGAGGACATGTTCGCGGGCAAAGGGCCATGGGCAAAAGTTAAAGCCCTGGCGAGAGAGGAGGTACGGCGCCAACCGTGCCGTCGTCGGACAGGCGAGAGGCAACCCTAAGACATTTTTTTGGGGGGGGCACACGGCATGGACGACGGGGCTGCTGGAGGCAGCTACAGGGCGAGTTTGTGGACTAGGAGACGAGGCCACCAGGTTACGGGGGCCATTGGTCATGAGGGGGAAGGAGAGTGTAGAGGCACGGCGAGAGGTACTGGGGTGTGTTACCAGTCCGGTCCGGCCCGTTCCTGATCCCCGCACAAAGCCTGTGGTGCGCGTCGCCAGCCCGGTCCGGCCTGTTCCTGTCCCTCGCACCTAGCCTGTGGTGCGCGTCGCCGGCCCTGCCCGGCCTGTTCCTGCCCCTCGCACCAAGCCTGTGGTGCGCGTCGCCAGCCCGTTCCGGCCCGTTCCTGCTCCCCGCACCAAGCCAGTGGTGCGCGTCGCCAGCCCGGTTCGGCCTGTTCCTGCCCCCCGCACCAAGCCAGTGGTGCGCGTCGCCAGCCCGGCCCGGCCTGTTCCTGCCCCTCACACCAAGCCTGTGGTGCGCGTCGCCAGCCCGGTCTGGCCCGTTCCTGCTCCCCGCACCAAGCTAGTGGTGCGCTTCGCCAGCCCGGTTCGGCCTGTTTCTGCTCCCCGCACCAAGCCAGTGGTGCGCGTCGCCAGCCCGGTCCGGCCTGTTCCTGCTCCCCGCACCAAGCCAGTGGTGCGCGTCGCCAGCCCGGTCCGGCCTGTTCCTGCTCCCCGCACCAAGCCAGTGGTGCGCGTCGTCAGCCCGGTCCGGCCCGTTCCTGCTCCCCGCACCAAGCCAGTGGTGCGTGTCGTCAGCACGGTCCGGCCCTTTCCCGCTCCCCGCACCAAGCCAGTGGTGCGCGTCGTCAGTCCGGCACGGTCCGTGCCTGTTCCACCTGTGCCTGGTCCGGCACCAGTCAGCTGCTCCACGCCGGAGCCAGAGCAATCCGCTCCACCGGTGTTCAGTCCAGCTCCGGCCAGCAGGGCCAGACCACGAGGGCGAGAGAGAGAGTGGTGGTCACGCCCGGAGCCGGATCCGCCTCCAAGGCGGAATGCCCACCCGGCCCCTCCCCTGTTGGGTTTAGTTGGCGCGGTCGCAGTCCGCGCCTTTGGGGGGGGTACTGTCACGCCCTGGCTCTGGGGACTCTTTTATGTTGAGCCAGGGTGTTAGTTTCTATGTTGTAGTTTCTATGTGTTTATTATAGATCGTTTAGATCTATGTTGGCCAGGGTGGTTCCCGATCAGAGGCAGCTGTTGCTCGTTGTCTCTGATTGGGAACCATACTTAGGCAGCCTGTTTTGCACAGTTATTGGTGGGATCTTGATCTGTATAGGTTTGTGTTGGTGAACCTGTTAGACTTCACGTATCGTTTTGTTGTTTTGTTGTTGGTGTTAAAGTACTCATTAAAAGATGTACGCCTATCACGCTGCGCCTTGGTCCGGTTCTTACGACGATCGTAACATTCTCTCTGCTATTATTCTGACATTTCACATTCTTAAAATAAAGTGGTGATCCTAACTGACCTAAAACATGGAGTTTGTAGTAGGATTAAATGTCAGGAATTGTGAAAAACTGAGTTTAAATGTATTTGGCTAAGATGTATGTAAACTTCCGACTTCAACTGTATATGTATTTATGTGTATGTTGTATGTATGTATATGTATGTATTCATATGTGTATGTATATGTATGTATGTATGTATGTGTATGTATGTATGCATATGTAATTATATATATATATATACATATTTATATATATATATATATATATATATATATATATTGAGTGTGTGAACTATGCTGAATGGGTGTAGACAAAGAAGAGCTCTCCAGTACGTACCAAAACATTCAACGGCCATTTTCTCAAAAGTGAGGTTACAAGTTTATCAACTTTCAAAGAAGAATGACTTTCCCATTGTTCCTCAACTGTAGTGTATGATATACCATTTTCTAGCTCTGAGTCTCTACTTTTACCCAATGTAAAAAAAACAACGAAATAAACAAATTCTGCTACATAAGACCGAATCGAGCCGGTCGGTCACATATATGATTGATAATGTATGGTTACATTTAATTTGCTCTGTTAACCCTAACCTTTGGAATGACTTTGAAAGCAACAGTGAATCTATTAAGTGGAGATCTCTCAACAATCATTCTCAGGATTGCACATTGGTAATAGTCAGTTACAAATATGAAAGCTGGGCTTGGTTAAAACTCTGGATGGGAGACCAAAGGGTAGCTGTAGATAGATCAACTCTCCAGTAGGAGGTGCTGCCCAGCCTATAGTTTTTTTTTTCTTATAGTGGATATTACGTTGAAGATCTGAAGTTGTTTCAAACATACAAATTCAATATATTTTATACAAGGTTTGTCTATGTTGAAAATTGGTTACCATGATGACCTAATAGTGTGGTGGAAATTCCACCCTTAAAACAACAATGACTATTTTAAAATCCAATGTCTTTTCACGTAGATTCCACATCACAATGTGTTTACAAATTACGTAAAAAAAAACATAGATTTAATCAGTTTGTTCCTGTGTGGCAAGGGTCGATTGGTTGTCTCATTGGGTAATTTGAGGTTAATAATGTGCATCTGTCCATTTCACATATGATCTTGTTTACTGTGTAAGGATTTAGCCTACATCGAAGTCTATTTGAAATGTGAAGTGTAAATGTTACATTCAAACCTCAACCCAAACCTCCTTATCAAAACCCCAAAACAACACTATATCATACTAGGCTATATCAATAACAGGATAATGTTTGCTCCACATACCAGCTCATGAATCATATCCTTGATTTAGCCTCCACTGCAAACACACTAGCAAAATTTGAAAACAGGGCTTTGATTTTCCAAAAGGCAGTATTCCTTAACTCATAGGGAGAATTTTTCCAAATGAAGTTGTTGATATACAGCAGTGCAAAACCTTTATATGGAAATCTACAGACGGACAGAACTGTTGTACAGCAAGTGCCAGCCACACAGCCACATTATTTACAGTAAAGGCTCGGCCTGCTAAATGTCATTCATAATGTTATGAGATCTCTGTGAGTTGGAACAATTCAACGTTATTCCTGTCCTCCAATGCATAACAATGAATGAAGAGGAACCTGAAGGGTTCATAATGTCAAGGTAATAATAAATTGCCTACCTTGCCCTTATGCAAAGTACTATAGCAAGATATAGAGCCAAAGGTAGAAGGGTTTTCAATTTCTAATTCTCAGTAAATACAGCACATAGAATCAGATTTTCAGAGTAGTAGCCTCACCTACCTAACATTTCTCAGAATAAGGGCAATTGAAAGACTGCAGTGAGGTGACATCATTTTAGCAAGGACAAATCCTTCAATGCAGGATTTTCTTCGGGGAAACATATATCTTGATCAAAAATAAATAAACAACTCGATATCCAACAGATTCTGCGGTATCCATCTATCTCAGATATGAGTACAGTAAATGTCCTAATCCTTCTATTTTACCTCATGGGAGGTAAGAGGCACTTTTTGATAGAGTGCTCCAACAGGCTTGACATAAAGTCTTTGACATGGTCAATCTATTATTAAGGCAGGAAAATGTCCCCTTTTTACAGCCTGGTGGAGCAGACAGAGTGCAGTATCAGTTGCAGGTCATCCTAGTCTATGTCTCCATGTTAACTTTGTACTGTGCCATGGCCTCACAGCCATGCAGTACAGTACTGAACGCTATGGACACGTTGCCCAAAGATACAGAGTATTGGCCCATAGACTTTCATGTAATAATCATACTATTGAGATTTGATCATTTGCTGCATGTAAAATAACTGTGATATCTGTACATGGCCCAGTCTTACATAGCAACTCCAGTAGGGGGTGTCAGGGTTTTGGTTTTTATATTGCTCAAATGTGACCCAGAACATTGCTATTTTCATGCTGTTCACTGGGAAATTAAACATTGGCATATTGGGGTTACTCAAAGACTGGTTTCAAATAATTGTGCATTGATACGCATCTTGTCTGCAGGTAACCGAATTACACCCATTAACAATGGGAATAGAATCATGTTCAGCATTCAAATCCTTGATCTTAGACACATTTCATATACTACCTGTTTATACTGTCTGAATCCATATCAACCTGAGTGTATTATATAAAAGCAATGAGCAGCATGCAGTCCTACAGTAACAACATCTCTAAAGCTATGTCTGAAAAAGGACATTCTGCCCACAAGAAGAATGAAAAAGGATGTTGTTGCTGTGGGAGAACGAACCAAAGACATTCTGAAATTGTGTCCCGTGGCTTTGAAAATGTCTTAACCCTGTTAACATTTTAGAGAAGCATCATTATGTCTTACTTATGTTCTCTTAGAGTTTAACACTATTTCACCTTTCCAGCAAGATACAGCTGAACAATAGTGTTATGCACAGCAGGTAGGACTATAATGGATCTTGCAAGGTTGAAATGTAATAAGAATTGATATACCATAGAAAGGGCCAATAAACGGTCAATAAACCCTGAACACAGAGACCTGTTCTGTTGCAAATAATATAATAAATTACTTGCTATTAAACACAGTGCTCTAAATTGAAGTAAAATACACAGGCTTATTGATATCTCATCATAACAAATATTCTTGGTACAATTTTATATGCGTACTAGTCTACGAACATTCAATTATCTGGCAACAGCTCTGGTGGACAGTCCTGCAATCAGCATGCCAATTGCACACTCCCTCAAAACTTGAGATATCTGTGGCATTGTGTTATGTGACAAAACTGCATATTTTAGAGTGGCCTTTTATTGTCCCCAGCACAAGGTGCACCTGTGTAATGACCATGCTGTTTAATCAGCTTCTTGATATGCCACACCTGTCAGGTGAATGGATTATCTTTGCAAATGAGAAATGCTCACTAACAGGGATATAAACAAATTGGTGCACAGAATTGGAGAGAATTTTCTGGGATCTTTTATTTCAGCTCATGAAACATAGGACCAAAACTTTACATGTTGAGTTTATATTTTTGTTCAGCATAGCAGTAATATAACAAATGGATCATGTATACAGTATTTAAATACATTTCAATTCACTGTAACAAATGTATACTGAGAAACAGACTCAGAAAGCAATGCATTTTCAGCTGAATACCTTATTTCGTCATTTCAACATTGGTGCAGGTTTGTTTTCAAGCATCTGCTTTTTTGCATGAAAAGAGACTATCTTTGTCTTTACATAGAGGCCTCTAGGAAACCACCAATCTACAGATACAATGTTTGCATATCAAGACAAGAATTGGGACCGTATGACGCACGTACCTTCCCATCAATTTGAACCAGATTGATAACTTTGAAGTCCAGTCTAATGTAGCACATGCACAAGTAGGTCTCATTACAGAGGTCCCTAGTGTGGGGATATAAATGACATAGAGCACATTGATTAAGTTAGCTGAATTCATTTATCATATCAATTTTAAACAGGGAAAGGGAATATGTATTTTTAAAGCACCTGCTGATCATTTTGCTTATTAAATGGTTCACAAGACAGCAGTAGCGGTGCATGGGTAAAATCACTGCTGAAGCCAAGCAAAACCTATGTTGTGATAATTGCGTTGTTGGCTCTATAACCCCTTCGTTCATATGCCACCATGATATACAATAAGGCCAAGACAACAAAAAGACAACAGCCACACAGTGGCGGTTTTGTGTTTCATTATAAACCGGGAGAGCAACATCTGTCCAGTGAAGTCCACAAAGCAAATATTGCTTGTAACAAACAGTTACATGACCTACAGCATGGTCAAGCAATTGAATGTTTTCGACAACTACTGATTTAGAACGACGGCAGAGAGTTACCACAAGTCAGCACAAAGACAACAGGAGCACTGCCTCAGCTATTCCAGCACCATTTCAACTTCAACATTTCAACATCATCAAATCAACAAGGCTATCTACATATGCTTAACTTAATACAGTGAAAACAAACTTAAAGATACCAAAAACGATTTAGTCCAATCAATGTTCCTAAATATAATGTGGCTGTCCACTGTACTGATTTATGTGTGTGTGTGTGTGTGTGTGTGTGTGTGTGTGTGTGTGTGTGTGTGTGTGTGTGTGTGTGTGTGTGTGTGTGTGTGTGTGTGTGTGTGTGTGTGTGTGTGTGTGTGTGTGTGTGTGTGTGTGTGTGTGTGTGTGTGTGTGTGTGTGTTTCAGAGATGTTCACAAGTCTTTGAGGTAGAGTCCAAGTCAAGTCTCAAGTCTTTTAGGGCCAAGTCTAAGTCAAGTCTCAAGTATTTTAGGGCCAAGTCTAAGTCAAGTCTCAAGTCTGCCTGCTGTGGGTTAGGTCTATAAACCTTGTAAATTATTTGAAGAGACTCCCTTGTTCATTAGTCCATGCTTGTATGAAATAAAGCACATCAGGCACTATTTAAATCAAAATAAACTTCCTTTAAAATGTAGACAGTTTACATTAATAAAAGTAACTGTACCGGATATGAAAAAAAGCAAACATAACATTTTATAGTGCATGGTATTTTGTGGCAGACATTGTCTATATTTCACTTCATTCTGTCACACAAACAGAAAATCTGTAAGTGAGGGAAGATAAATGACAAGTATAAATGTAAACTAAAATGACTGACAACTGTTCAATAACAGCACTACTAAAGTGATCTATTTACCTAAAATATACTTACTGACCTGGACACATAACAACAGAAACACAATTTCCTGTAACAAGTAGCAAATTACGTCCTGTGCCCTAAGACAGAGAACATTTCTGTTGCAGACAGGTTACATTTCAGAAAGATCAAGTTTGTCAGTGTTCTTGCGCTGAGCCTGGCACGATGAGGACGCATGATGAGGCCTCCATGACTAAACACTCTCTCCACTGGTGCACTGGTGGCAGGCACAACCAGCACTGTCATTGCTACCTGTTTGCGCCTTGGAAAGTCTTTCGCATGGATTCTCCAAAGATCCAAGCAATCAACTTCATTTTCATCAGAAGATACTTGAATGCAGCGAATAATCTCTGCTCTGACAGATGACTGTATGTCTCCTTTCTTCTTGCTGATCGTGTTGCGGTCGCCAGAGAACAGTCTGGAGGTTTTGGCAGGTGGTTGTTCTTCTTCTTCTCTACTACTGCTCTCCGTAACGGTGACTTTCCGTGCCTCTGACAAAACAAGGTCTGAAAAAAACATTGTTGCCTGTTCATCCGAGTGCTCCATTCTGACATTCACAAACACCCCCTGGAATCGGAGTTTGAGTGACTGCTGCAGTGCTTTTACTAGACTGACTAGGTGACTAGGTGACGACTGCAGATGATAGTTGAGTGACAGTACACAAGGAAGGGCAGCACTGAGAGTCACCACTTTCCCCCCCTGAGTGAGTTCGGTGGCCTGGACAAAAGGGTCCAAAATGTCCACCAGCTCCAATAGCTGGCTCCATTCCCTTGGTGATAATCACCAGTTGTAATGAATGGGCATCTCTAATCACCAGTTGTAATGAATGGGCAAAGCACTGTAAGCGCTGTTGCCTGCAGTTGGTTTGGATAGCTTCAACATCAGCATTGTACTCTTCACCAAATTCTTCCCATAGGCTGGGGTTATCCACATCATAATCATCATGATCATTGGTTGCTTTGGGGAAACAAACTGTGAAGGCCTATTTCATATGATATAATCTAATTGATGTTTTATGCCAAAATTATCACATATTACTTCAAATGTATCACTGATTCTTTCCCCAGTGTGTGACCCTGTGAATCTATCACAGCTCAACAGAACTGACTTCAGTCAGGGAGTTTTTTTCTCTTCTATGGCCATGTAATGGGCCGTTACTGCCATGAAGCCCCTCATGGTCCTGTCAGTCCATATATCTACAGTGACAGACACTGATTCTGTCTTCACTAGGGCCCTTCTATTTTTTTTTTTTTTTTTTTTTTTAGGGGGTACTTTTGATTGTAGCCTCTTTGTTCAGTGTTAAGTCATGCAGGCACCTGGTCAACGTGGGCCTACTTACTGGTCTATATTTGTCATCTACCACTGACATGAAATGCCTAAAGTAAGGGTTGTCCACTAAGGACATAGGCAGGTTGCAGGAAATGATCAGGTCTTGCAGTATAGCCTCTGTTATGGCCTTCTGCCTGTGGTGGCCCTGGCTGTACACATGGACACCTGTGGTGGTCAAGAATGAGTCAATGCTGCTCTGTCCTTCTGTCCCTGCGCTGGTTACCTTTGCTTTGCAGTATTCAGTGAACCTGCATATGAACAACATGATGGATAGTTGTTGCTGACTTGAGATAGAAGTACAAGGACACAAACAAATATATATGGTCTATGGGATTTTTCAGCAGAAATGTCCAAGAAGTTGCATGCTTTGAACTATCGTTTTATATTAAGTGACTTCCTAGGACCAGGCTACAACAGAAAGTATATTAAATCTCAGAGTGATATGCATATCGCCGAGATGTAACTTAATAATCTCTGCTAACAAGTAGGCCTAGCTATCTGACAACCCACCTCTTAACCTTTTCGAGAAATATTTGACATTAATACATTTCCAGTTAGCTAAAAGATGACACACAAGAAAGCTAGCTATATCAAGCTGGCATCTGCTAAACCATCTATTATTAGTCTAACCACATTGTAACATTGTTAGCTAGCTAGCCTAACTGACGTTTCGATGTGAGTTTTCAAATGTCGGATGAAGTTAGATGTAGTTGCGCCAGCATCTTTAATGTTAATTCCACAAGTTTTGCAAACAGCATTTCGTTTTTTGCCACTGGCATTATACTGCAGGTTCTTGTAACCAAATGTAATAATGAAAGCCTCACCACCTGATGACATTGTTGCTGATTACAATTGTTTAGCCGTAGTACTACAGTGACGTACAAATGACACAGACGTTCTAGAACGCTTTTCAGCCCTCTGTATTAAACGACTTTCTCTGTGTTACAATGCCGCCTGTTCCATGTTATCTGACAGAATGCACAACAAAAACGTATCCCAGTACTGACTTGCATTGCTCACGAGTCTCTCATCTAGAGTCCAAGTCAAGTCTCAAGTCAATTGATCACGAGTCTAAGTCAAGTCGCAAGTCATTTTCTTTGTGACTTATGTGCGACTCGAGTCCGAGTCTCAGACTTGAGTTTCCATCTCTCGTGTATGTGTGTTGTGTGTGTGTGTGTGTGTGTGTGTGTGTGTGTGTGTGTGTGTGTGTGTGTGTAGACTACTTGTAGACTAGTTGATCGCCAATGCCATCCTCCTCACTTTCATGTTGGCAAAACGTTCTATGGCTCTATCATACAGTACACTTTTTAGTTTTTTGTTGTCATAGGCTACCTAGATAAAATGCTTGCAAGCCTAACTTCCTCGCATGGGCAACAATTAACCAGCTAAGTTAGCCAGATAGTTAACGTGAGCCTACTAGGTAGGCTACATCTAGGCTACATATTGAACTTCAATCGTCTCAGGCCAGTGCACAATATATGAATTTATGGTTAGATCAGAATTGCCGTCATAATCACTGGCCTGTACAAAACCACAAGTCCAAATCCCTACCTCCATCCATGGCTTAGGAAAAGGCAGATTTAGCAAGCTAGCTACTGCAGGACAACACCTGTGAGATTCAGGCACTTGTTAATTGAAGGAAAATTATGAAAACAAAGTATTTTGTCTGTAATGTATTTTTCATTATGTGTCGGACCCCAGTAAGACTAGCTGTCGCTAATGGGGATCCTAATCATATATTTTTTGTATTTATTTGCCTGGCTTTCCTTGGCATCCATGAATACACGTCACTGCAAGACAGGCACTGGCCTTGCAAATGCCTGTGGTGTGATAATCCCATACTGATTCAAGAGATAGATTCTTGTTTTTTAAATTGAAGAAACTGGACATTGTATTTGTTATCTTCAAAATCTCATGCATCAGAAACAACATATTTTATCCCTATCTCTATCAACATCTGTATCTGCTCTTCCTCCCATAGAGAATAGCTTGTGAAAGGGATATTTTCTAATGTTTTAATATAATTAAATGTACCATTCCTATCGCCTGGGGGGTTATCGATCCAAAACCCCAGTCGTCAATGCTCTTTATAATTCTGGTCATTGATTGGGCCGTCATATAGCACTTCATTACTCACTCTTCAATTAATGAGCCATTAAACAGGTGATGGATTGGTGGTGCCTGTAACTCATCAATCCCTAATGATTTCAAGGAATGGTCTGCCAGAGGTAAGGGTATTGCTATAGACCACACTGCCTCTGGGGTGTCTTCTGTGTCCGATGGTTTGATCAGAAGACCCAGGTCATGAGGTTTGAAAGTCACTGAACAGAATATGCAATCCCACACCTGATGCCCTATTAGAGAAGGATATACACAGGGTTTCAGATGTCTCTAATGAAACATACTCTAATCCCTTGTTTGGAACTCATCAAATGCACAATATGACCATTTCCCAACCTTTGCAACTCTATTTATGTTGTAACTTGTCTGACGTGATATAGTCGTGCCGGTTAATGGCATCTAAATCAAATCTCATGAGTAATTACATCCCATAATACAATAGAAATGAAATTTGACATTGATGCGGAGGACACAAATACCCTACTAACAATGCTACAGTAAGGCCAATGGGTTTGGGATGGGCTCATTGTGTTAAGCCCTAAGTAGTCCCATTTTGCAAAGCTGATAAGAGCATGTTATGTAAATGCCTAAAACAAAACCAACAGCCATCCTAATAGACCTCCAAGAGAAACATATGATTTAGGTCTGTCACACAGTCCTGGGCCACGTTCAGTAGGCAAACGTGGAACATTGCAGATAGAAATGTCATGAATAGGGCCAACATGATTCCTCATTCTACATGTCAGAGAGGCATGTAGCTCAGTTGATGGAGCATGGCGTTTGCAACGCCAGGGTTGTGGGTTCGATTCCCACGGGGGGCCAGTATAAAAAAAAAAATGTATTCACTAACTGTAAGTCGCTCTGGATAAGAGCGTCTGCTAAATGACTAAAATGTAAATGTAAATGTAAATGCATGTTTGCTCTACATCATATATTTATATATGAATGTTACACAGAGTTTTGCCCTGCTGAACGTGCTCCTATTGGGGAGTTGTAGCTGTAGCACATATTTGCTTAAAGGTCAGACCAGTGGTTGTTCTTTACAGACCTTGCTTTCATAGAACACATGTTTGTGCATATCCACAGCATTGTATTAGCTGGAACAAAGCAAGCGAGGAAAGGAGGAGGAGGAGGAGGAGGGGGAGGAGGAGGAGGGGTTGAGACCGGCAAGCTGCATGAATGGGTTTCACATGGCTAACAAGAGAACATCAATTGATTGCTAATAGGGTTACTTAATCTCATATTTGTGTAAATTACATATGGATTTGCCATTTTTAGAGGATTGCTCTAGGATGAAATCTCATACATTGTGATAGATTATATAAATTGTGGAGGGATTATACACTTCATAAAGCCTAAAAAAGTCACATTGCCACTGTGTAACTTCAGATTGATACACATATTTTTTTATTCAAAGTCCATTAGGTACCAAAGGATATTTACCCCCTATACGCACATGACAACTTGACAACTTTAATTCCTCATTGTCTTAAACAATGCAGACTGCAAGTGCATGGGTATGGGAACTAATTTGCTCAAGACAGTGTCTCTTTCGCTCTCCCTCTCTTTCTCTCTCTCTAATTCTCTCTCTCTATTCCTCTCTCAGTCTCAATAGTATTTTGAGAGGCAGCATCAAACCAGGCTTGACAGTGTGGGAGTGTTAACAAGCATAGGAAGTTCTGAGATTTTCTTCAATAGATCCCAGTTCCTCTCCTGGAGGCGCTAGAAAACAGGCTTGGCATATAGATCCTCAGTAGTGCGTCAATACAAGTGGTAAACACAAACATTTGATGCAAAAGATGATACTTTAAATATATTGGGAACAAGTTGTGCTGTGGGTTGGATCTGAAGACACGTTTCTTACAAGTAGTCCATTATGGGACCCTATGAACACAGCTGAGACACTGACCTCAGGAAAGGTAATAGATACTTGACCTTTGACGACCTCCTCTCTTCTATTTATCTGTGCGTGCATGCGTGGGAGCGAGTGAGCGTGAGTGCGTGCGTGATTGAGGCATTGGTTGAGCTGTGGACCCAATAGAGAGGTTATGCATTCATGCCATGAGGCTATGAAGTGAACATGGAGATAACTGTCAAACTTCAAACTCAAGAAGCATCTTTAATATACTACCACTGACTCAGGATGACAGTACTTCTAGGTCTCAGGATGGCACTTAGTCATCCACTTTGATCTCCTCCTCCAGCAGCAACCCCAACAGCCAGATGAAGCACGACTGTGTGATTTGAGTCAAGTGCACGGTGCACCACTGTGACAGGGCGCAAACTCACAACCTTTCGCACCGTAACACAAGGTACCCAAGAAGCACCATCAATATCACTGACCCGTCTCCGGGACGACAATACTTCTAGGTGTCAGGAAGGCAGTAGTGATGCACTTAGCCATCTGCTGCATAACCATAGGCACCTGAGCAATGGAACCAATGGAGCAGCTGCACACCTCACTTTCAAAATAGGGGTGCAAATGCATGTTTTTGCACCCCCACTGTTTTACCAGAAAATTATCACGATCCACTGGGTAATCTGTCAGTTTTAATTATTTGTAATGTTTTGAGCTATTCTGTAATAATATAGATATGTCAATTTTATATATGATATAATAATTAACAGATTGCATTTTGCACCCCCTCCTCCAGTCGCCTCAAGATGAATGGTTTTGACCACTGGAGAGTTTTGCTTACCTCCTGCGTGCCACTGTTTAAGTTAAGTGCAGTTAGAAAACACTAATTGCACCACTGGTGTTTAAAATGAAAAGGCAACTGCAAAATAAAATGGTTTATCTATTTTGCTGTGCTGTTGTTACATTTGTATTGATGGTGTTGGTCCAATGGTGCTGTTACATATAATTTGAGCTGCGTGCACCACCAGCAAATTCATTGTGTCATTTCACTTTGCCTGTAGGACCATGATGAGCATGTCTGATTCGCTGTAGTGCAGACTCTGACTCTGAGTAGCCTTCCATCAGCCTACCAAAGGTTGCACCTTAGCAGAAAACTGCCTATCCAGTAGCTCGTAGGCTGTCAATGAGTAGCATGCCAGTAGATAGTGATATTAGACCTAATATTACGTAATGAATTCTGTGAAATATTTTTTCTCCCAAGCTGTTTACAGGTATTTAACACCATTCTCCATTTTTGCCATCTATTAATGAGTATTTTCATGATTATCATGATTATTCTGTTTCTTCACCATTGGTTGTAAGATATGTAGCCTACTCACTGTGGTTGTTGTTCAAAAGGCCACTATTAAACAGAATGACAATTTAACAATAATTGGAAATTAATTGATAGTAGCCTAGTCCTGTATAAATTATTGTTGTAAAAAATGTGTGGTTTTAAGAACATAAACACAATTAAGTTATGTATGCAGTGCTGTTCTTTGTTTTTATTCATCAAATTTGGCCTACACAATAACAACATTGCAAGCTGTATATGAGTAGCTTGCAAAAACATGTTTTAGTATGAAATAGCTTTTATGAAAGAAAAGGTTGGAGAACCCTACTCTAGCCCAAACTGTTCAAATATGACCCATATTACCTGAGCAACATTTTATTATTTCTATTGCAGATTCAGGGCCGCAAGTTATGGATATTTATATAGCTGTCCAAACAATGCTAATTTGATAATGAAACATTTATAATACGTTTGCAAAATTATGTTTATGTGAACATAATCAATTACCAAATTGAAATGCAAAACTCCAGTTTGCATTTTCAAGTTCATAGTTCTTGTTCAATGCCCTGACATATTACACTGCCATATTTAGAAAGAAAATAGTTAAAAGATAAATCAAAGTTCACATTTGTAATTGTACTGCATTATTGTGATTGCATTATTTGTGACAAAAAGAAGATGAAACTTCATGTGCTATTTAAAAATGCTTTTTCTTAAACTACCAAGTACAAAATTCTAATTCAAATCCATTTGGTGTAAAACAATAGTATTCCTCCCATTTACTATTTCATTTTCTCAATGTCATGCGTTATCCTGGCCACATAGATCACTGTGGGTGGGATTGTCAGGGGACGAGCAGGATATTTGTAATAGTCACAGAGTTGGCAGGGTTTCAGAGCTGTCAATCGATATCTATGGGTGGGATTTTCAGGGAAGGGGGTAGATTAGTAATCTAGTCATTAAAACACTTTTTCAATATAATTTTTTGTGGCAAAATCTAAGAAAGATTGTTGTGTTCTGTTCATTAATATGGATTCCCCCTGTTAACCCTTTACACTCGTGGGAATTGGCCTATATGGATAGGGCTAAATTAAAATGTTTTTTACAGAATAAATATGAAAAGCATATGGGTAACCATGGTAGCAATGGTAAGGGAACAGTTTCGAGATTATGGGGACACAACAGTTCACCTGACACAAGACTGAATCCAAACATTGCACTGTTGATTTTATGTGCATTTTACATTTACTGTACTTTTCGTCGCATTTGTTGGTAACGAAATCTGAAAGGACTCTGGATACATTCAGTAACATGATAAGAATATTCCTGGAAAATGTGGGGTAGGTGTAACATAAGACAAACAATTATAAGGGTTTGAGTGAGAGGACTAACTGGTGTCTCCAAGTGGCCACACACCTCTCCAAAGTGTGCACAGTTCCTAAGCAATTTTAATGCACATTTATGAAGAAGAGTCTTCAACTATAATGTACTTTTTTGAGCTCTCCTAGCTGTGCCGTTGAGGAACTAGAGCAAGCACACTTGTAATGGAACACAACCCTGCATCCCCGCCATCACACAATTAGTGTTGCTGTTTACACAATCCAAAAACGGTCCATTATAAATTGCAATCTGGGTCAGGTAGGCATCATTTGAAAGCCTGCTCTATTGCCAACATGACTAGCTCAGTTATAAAATATGATGTTAAGCTTTTTTACAATTCAATTCAGGGAAACAGAAAGGAGTCATGAGTGCATTCAGGTGCGTGTGCCGCGGCAAATTGTCTTCATAATAGACAAACATAGGCTCATTCTGTTCAGAACAACCCAGGGTATGACGCCATGTCATCTTGTAACTGTACATCAAACATAGTGATCATAAAAGTCGACACTGTAAATGATCTGGAAATGTGAAGTGCACATCTGGACTCACAGGTGTTTGGCTTGCTTGTATGACATCAAAGCAGTATTTATTATAATCCTCAACGTCTCATCTTTCAAAATACATAGAGTCCAACATGTTAATAATGTTAATAGTGTTAATACAGCTATACTACACAGATATAAGAACAACTTAATGCAAAGTGTTACAGAGTATATTTAAACAAAGCTTACTGTATGCACAAATGGCAAACAGTAAATAACGCTATCACTAGATATCTAAGTGAGCATTTCATTTCTAAACCCACCCTTAAGGAAATCAACTCTACTAACACTGAAAAACGAAGCGATGCAAAATATCACAGGAATCAGTAGATATAATGTACAGTATGTTCTTCAATGGATTGCCTCTTTTCACCACCGAATAGACCTCCTTTTCTGCAAATAAACTTTTTATTGGTGACTTTTCTGGGTTGTTTCTCCGACATGGCCGCCAAGGGAACCTTTTTTGCTCCATGTTTTAGCCCTGACTATGCAGCCTCCAGCCATTTCACTGCTCAGACCTGACTGATTGATCAACGTAAAATGTTCAGTTTCCTCTGGATATAACTGATGTGTAATTAATAGCTCTGTCATCCATTACCTGCACATTCATAGATCACCAGGACCAATATGACAACAGTTGATTCATTTTTTCACCAATATGTGTTGTTTCTATATTTGCGCCCAATTTCTCCTCTTAGAAATTGATTTATGGTAGGTATTACTAGGAGGGTGCCCCGGGGTTATTCCTTAATTAGTCCAATGTTGTTGGTTTTTACTGTTGTTTCATCCAATTGTTCTGTTAGAAACGTCACAGCGTTCTTCAACTCCTGTTTTAGGTTAGTTTGTAGATATTTAGAGATGCTGTTTTCATTTTCTGTCAAACCAGATTTGACAGATTCTGTGGATTTAGAAACATCCCTCATCCATATGAAATGGCTTATAGTACTGCATCTATATGACAGTATCTACTATTATGAAACAGGATTCTTTCCATGACTTTTTAATTTCCTCCATCACTCTGTTTCTATTTCTTCCCCAATTTTCCTCACTTTTGGCATTGAAATAGTGCTCATAACAATTGGGCCCCAAATATATTCCCAAATGCTGTATATTCATATACATTCACTTCTTCCCCTGGCTGTGACATGGTGACAAGGGTCAGTGACGGTCTTCGAGCTGTAATCAAGGCTGAGTGCCAGTACATGTCTCAACAGGCAATAATCCTCCCCTCTGGCTCCAAGCACCACTAGGTCCACTACACTATGGCCACAGCCACGAATTCTGCCAGCATTAGCTTCACAGTAGCATCACTACCATATGCTCACCTGCTTCATTCCATTCCGGTGATTCTTAATGTACACGCAAGGAAATGACCATGATGAAAATGTCTGCTGTCTGACAAGACTACGTCTAATGAGATGCGAGTTATGGAAAGCTGATGAGATCCTGAGATAGACATTTACATTTACATTTACGTCATTTAGCAGACGCTCTTATCCAGAGCGACTTACAAATTGGTGCATTCACCTTATAGCCAGTGGGATAACCACTTAGACATGTATAGACATACATATAATACATGTAGGCTACATACGTAGATCAGTGACCATGGGTTGTAACTATACATGCAAGGATTCGATCATATAATGAAACATCAGCCGTCTAATTGAGTGTAATGACATGTTAGCATGAAAGGGCTGATGAAGAAATCCAGCGATTTCTATCTGTGATAGATCTGTGGCAACGGGCTGCTGTGTGTGACTCTTCTGACTGTACGTAGAGCTAGAGCCTGTCATGGAGGTCCAGTCTGATGTGTTGTTACTGTTGGAGGTGAGGTGGTCGCTGGGGAGATGTGATGTCTGGCCTGGTAGCGCTTTGTCTCACATGCAGACACCCACAGGCTGACAGTCAGAAAAGGGAGATGAGGAGATAGAGACATATACAGATACAGTGGGGGAAAAAATATTTTGTCAGCCACCAATTGTGCATGTTCTCCCACTTAAAAAGATGAGAGAGGCCTGTAATTTTCATCAAAGGTACACGTCAACTATGACAGACAAAATGAGGAAAAAAAATCCAGAAAATCACATTGTAGGATTTTTTATGAATTTATTTGCAAATTATGGTGGAAAATAAGTATTTGGTCAATAACAAAAGTTTCTCAATACTTTGTTATATACCCTTTGTTGGCAATGACACAGGTCAAATGTTTTCTGTAAGTCTTCACAAGTTTTTCACACACTGTTGCTGGTATTTTGGCCCATTCCTCCATGCAGATCTCTTCTAGAGCAGTGATGTTTTGGGGCTGTCGCTGGGCAACACGGACTTTCAACTCCCTCCAAAGATTATCTATGGGGTTGAGATCTGGAGACTGGCTAGGCCACTCCAGGACCTTGAAATGCTTCTTACGAAGCCACTCCTTCGTTGCCCGGGCGGTGTGTTTGGGATCATTGTCATGCTGAAAGACCCAGCCACGTTTCATCTTCAATGCCTTTGCTGATGGAAGGAGGTTTTCACTAAAAATCTCACGATACATGGCCCCATTCATTCTTTCCTTTACACGGATCAGTCGTCCTGGTCCCTTTGCAGAAAAACAGCCCCAAAGCATGATGTTTCCACCCCCATGCTTCACAGTAGGTATGGTGTTCTTTGGATGCAACTCAGCATTCTTTGTCCTCCAAACACGACTAGTTGAGTTTTTACCAAAAAGTTATATTTTGGTTTCATCTGACCATATGACATTCTCCCAATCCTCTTCTGGATCATCCAAATGCACTCTAGCAAACATCAGACGGGCCTGGACATGTACTGGCTTAAGCAGGGGGACACGTCTGGCATTGCAGGATTTGAGTCCCTGGCGGCGTAGTGTGTTACTGATGGTAGGCTTTGTTACTTTGGTCCCAGCTCTCTGCAGGTCATTCACTAGGTCCCCCCGTGTGGTTCTGTGATTTTTGCTCACCGTTCTTGTGATCATTTTGACCCCACGGGGTGAGATCTTGCGTGGAGCCCCAGATCGAGGGAGATTATCAGTGGTCTTGTATGTCTTCCATTTCCTAATAATTGCTCCCACAGTTGATTTCTTCTAAACCAAGCTGCTTACCTATTGCATATTCACTCTTCCCAGCCTGGTGCAGGTCTACAATTTTGTTTCTGGTGTCCTTTGACAGCTATTTGGTCTTGGCCATAGTGGAGTTTGGAGTGTGACAGTTTGAGGTTGTGGACAGGTGTCTTTTATACTGATAACAAGTTCAAACAGGTGCCATTAATACAGGTAACGAGTGGAGGACAGAGGAGCCTCTTAAAGAAGAGGTTACAGGTCTGTGAGAGCCAGAAATCTTGCTTGTTTGTAGGTGACCAAATACTTATTTTCCACCATAATTTGCAAATAAATTCATTAAAAATCCTACAATGTGATTTTCTGGAAAAGAACATCTCAATTTGTCTGTCATAGTTGACATCTACCTATGATGAAAATTACAGGCCTCTCTCATCTTTTTAAGTGGGAGAACTTGCACAATTGGTGGCTGACTAAATACTTTTTCCCCCCACTGTATACCTGTACAGTGTCTTCAGAAAGAATTTACACACCTTGACTGTTTCCAAATTTTGTTGTGTAACAGCCTAACTTAAAAATTGATTCATCAAAACATCAAAGTGGAATTATGTTTTCATTTTTTTTGCAAATTAATAAAAAATGATAAGCTGAAATGTATTCAACCCCTTTGTTATGGCAAGCCTAAATAAGTTCAGGAGTAAAAATGTGCTTACCAAGTCACATAATAAGTTGTGTGGATTCACTTTGTGTGCAATAATAGTGTTTAACATGATTTTTGAATGACTACCTCATCTCTGTACCCCACAAATATAATTATCTGTAAGGTCCCTCAGTCGAGAAGTGAATTTCAAACACAGATTCAACCACAAAGACCAGGGAGGTTTTTCAATTCCTCGTAAATAATGTTTTTGCAATTTGATAAATGTTGAATTCAGGCTGTAACACAACAAAATGGGGAATAAGTCAAGGGGTATGAATACTTTCTGATGGCACTGCATACAGTGAAAGAGAGGGGGAGATAGAGACATAAAACCGAGGAGATGATAGAGATTGAGATATACAATGAAAGAGAATGGGAGAAGGGGAGATGTAGACAGAGAAATAGAGGGGGTAATGGAGACAGTGAAAGAGAGGGGGAGATAGAACATAGACAGCGAAAAGAGAGAGGAAGAGATGAGATGGAAACATGCTCAGCGACAGTAGTGATCTCACAATCAATTCACCTCACCTGCACACAGTTGGCTGGCAATGTGCACCGGATCAGCCTAAATATAATGACAGTGATGGATTGAATGAGAAGTGAAATGATGAAGGCATATTTGCGGCTCAACTCAACAGAGGAGAAATGAACCTGTAATCAGTGGGTGTTGAACTTGAGTAGTGCAGTTTGTCAAATCGCAAAGGAATTAGCATTTCAATTGCGCACACAGACACAGAAATACTACTCTCTTTTGCATGTGTCCTTCTGATTACAGTAGGTCAAGTAGCCAACTTTTGTGTGTGTGTGTGTGTGTGTGTGTGTGTGTGTGTGTGTGTGTGTGTGTGTGTGTGTGTGTGTGTGTGTGTGTGTGTGTGTGTGTGTGTGTGTGTGTGTGTGTGTGTGTGTGTGTGTGCTGGCAGCAGTCATGGGAATAGTTGTGCTTATGCATCCAGACCTTTATAATGAGATTGGGCTGGATAAATCATTTCTCAGAGAGAGACTGAATTGCTTTGTGCTCAAAGCTTCACATTAAAATGGCAGTTCTAATATTTGCAATTTATCAAGTTGGGTGATACCTATAATGTTCCTTTTGGAGCTGTTAACAGTCACCCATCAGCCATCTGCATTTGCAAATCTATTACACACTTAAAATTACATGGTGGCAACATTTGATCAGAAGCTATATTCACTATGCTCCAAAACAACTTCCCAAACGGTTTATCAGACATGCAAACCACCTCTAAACCATAAGACTCACAAATACACTTGAATTGAGTTCAAGAGACGGATACCGACATGCATAACCATGCTCCTCTCACAAACTTTCACAACCTTGTCTACCAACTTGTCACACCAACTATGAGCTACTATGAGCAGCCCACGAGCAGTGAAGATAGATGGGATGGCAGTAGTGAATGAGGAAGCTGCTGCTAGCATCTTTAGGCTGCTTACCGACATCGTCCTCATCAAAAGAGTTCATACAGGGGAAGTAGATGGCCAGGGCCTCGAAGGAGGCCGACAGGCTGATCCGACTCTGCGAGCGCTCCATGTAGAGCCCCGGTGTGGGCGCCGGTTCAGCTGGCTTGGCCATCCTCGCCTGGGCATTCTTCACGCGGAGCACGGCACGCGGCGTCTTGACAGACTTTCACAGACCCACCAGCAGAGACAAAAATATCCCCCCCTTTCTTTCGCTCTCTCTCTGCACTGGAAGGTCACCGTAAATCCGCCCGTATAGATAGGCTTCTCTCCAAAGTTGATAGGTTTCCACAACTTTTGTTTGGTCAGACTGGGGTGTCCTGGTGTGTTGTGGGAGTGTCCGCTCCGAGGGTAGTCGCTGAGGAGAGGAGCAATGCTGTCCTAGAATGAGAAAATAGAATAATTCTGGGGAGAATTGCAAGGAAAAACCGACTCTCAGTTCAGTGGAGGGTGTTGTTTTGTTGAGGAGAAGGTATATTCCTATGTAGCATGGTCTGTTGATGTAGCTTCATCCAGGGTAGGGTTCTCCTGTGCACTGCAATGGCGTCAGTGTCTGTCTGGTTGCTCTGGGTGATAAAGATCGTCGGAGAGAGGCTTTTACTATTTCAACAGCTTGTGCTTGACTCAGTTCATTCACTGGTGAGTCCTTTGTGGAGAAAGAGAGGGGAGGAGGGAGAGCAGGCTGTTGCTGGAATTTTGCGGCTCAGCCAATAGGAAAACCGATGTAGGAAACTGGGTGTGGTTTAGGGCTGTCAGCAGCACTCCCCCGGCACAATGGGGCTGTGCAAGTTTATTACATCCTCTATCCATCTCTCGCTCTCACTGGCTCTCTTTTCTTTCTCTCTCTCACTCACCTTCTCTGTCTCTTCCTTTTACTTTCTGTCTCTCTCTTTTCTGGTCTTCCATTTGTCTCGTCTTCTCTCTCTTTTGCTCTGTCTCTCCTCTTTCTCTCTGTTACCATGTTTTCACCCCTCATTGTTCAGCCCGGTGTTACTCAACCACCTCCATGTCAACATTCAAACACAGTGCGTTCACTTTCTAAACGTTTGCTCCGCCGAATAGCACCCCACGTCCACTCATCCGCCTAGCGTCGGCTCTTCCAGCAGCAGCCTAATGTGTCACGCAGCTAAATATCCTTAAAGTTCCTATGCAGCTGTTTTTATCTCAATATCAAATAATTTCTGGGTAACAATTAAGTACTTTACTGTGATTGTCTTCAATTAAAATGGTCAAAAATCTATAAAAATAGCTTTTTAGCAAAGGGCAATTTCTCAAGCAAGAATTTTGCTAGGACTGTCTGGGAGTGGTCTGAGTGGGGAGGGGAAAACTGAAAATTGGCTGTTATTGGCAGAGAGGTTTGGAATTCTCTTTCTTATTGGTCTATTAACAGCATGGTGATGTCACCATGGGAGGCCAAAACTGCATCCCACCAAAACAGTCTGAAATTTCAGGCAGTCTTTTCAAATAGCTCTTACACTAAAATGGCATTTTAGTGTAATAATAATTTTCACAATTTCACAGTATTATTCCAACCTCATATTGTGGAAATATACACTGAGTATACAAAACAGTAAGGACACCTGCTCTTTCCATAACATAGACTGACCAGGTGAATCCATGTGAAAGCTATGATACCTTATTGATGTAATTTGTTAAATCCACTTCAATCAGTGTAGATGAAGGGGAGGAGACAGGTTAAAGATAGGATTTTTAAGTCTTGAGTCAATTGAGACATTGATTGTGTATGTGCCATTCAGAGGGTGAATAGGCAAAACAAAATATTTAAGTGTCTTTGAATGGGATATGGTAGCAGGTGCTAGGCGCACCGGTTTGTGTCAAGAACTGCAACTCTGCTGGGTTTTTCATGCTCAACAGTTTCCCATGTGTTTCAAGAATGGTTCACCACCCAAAGGACATCCAGCCAACTTGACACAACTGTGGGAAGCATTGGAATCAACATGGGCCAGCATCATGGGCAAGCATCCCTGTGGAATGCTTTCGACACCTTGTAGAGTCCATGCCCCAATGAATTGAGGCTGTTCTGATGGCAAAACAGGCTGGTGCAACTCAATATTAGGAAGGTGTTCTTAAAGTTTTGTACACACAGGAAAATCACATTTTTGACTGCACTGGGACTTTAAATCTGTTCAATCTTTTAGGTCGCTAAATACATGTTTACCTTTAGACTGTGCCACTATACCACAGTGTAGAAATAACACTAAAAGTATGTGTCCTCAAATCTGGAATCATATCCAGGTATTTGAAAATAACTGTTGTGTACAGTCACCCAAGTCTGTCCCATATATTATCATATGACACTGTATACAGCTCTGTTCCCGTTGTCCTACAGCATTGACCTACCTTTGAGGGACTTCTACTATAGAAACCAGGTCAGGCATGTTATGTTTGTATTTATTTGTCTCAACTAACACTTTCCAATTCCTATGTTTCCAGATGTATTTCTAAGAAACCCCTGGGCTGTGTGACGTTGAGCTCATGTGCTCTGAAGTATACACACTGCAAACCGAGTGCACTCACATTGAGATGACAAGTGCGCTGGCCCCCCTTTTGTGTTGTCCTGGCATGCCTCCTCACAGAGGCACTGACCTTTCAACAGAGCCTTATAGCTCTGTCTCCCCGGCCCCCATGGGGACGCCTGGACACTGGTGTCAGTACGGCAACAGGTTGTCACGTGACACAACGTCGGTACGACTGAGGTTGTGACGTGACAGTTTGTGGGCAACTGATGAGCAGATGACCAAATGGGTTTGTATTGACATACTCTGCATAATGGAGAAGATCTGATATCCAAGGAGAGCCATATACTAAAAAAAGATTTGATTTTAACACAAATGCTGGCTTATTTTGTGGCCCATTTTGACCAACTACTGTCTGATGCCATCATCTGCAGTGCAGTTGTGCCATGGCACAGTGTCACATATACCAATGCAGAATCCAATTAAAGGATTGGGTGAACATTGTGTCTGTTCACTGGCAAATCCTCCAAACAGATTTTTCTGTAGTAACAGCAGACCAGGAGCATTTGGATTACTCCTGGCCACTGTACCCGGTTACCGTCAGGTCACTTTAATTCTCCCAATGAAATTTGATAGGGACTCCGTAGAGCAAGTGGAGTGGAGGGAACTCAGCTAAGATTTACAATGTAAATCAGGTCCATTGTCTGATCCAAGTCTTTAAGGGCCTCTCCAAAACCACACAACTCTCAATTCATCAGCCAACACTGCCCCTGTTTAGCCTGTGGGGATTATGCGATGAAATGTGTGTTATTTCCAAGTAATCCCGACTCTGTCGGTATTAACATTCTAACTTTTATATGTAGAGCAGTTCAACAGTTCAGGTCTTTTTTGCAACCTTGGGAAATGGTAACCTGCAGGCTTACTGCAATGTTTGATTCAGTACAAGATTGTTTACTATGTTTAAAAAGTTGCATTTTGGTTCGCACGACACAATGCGATTGGCTACATGCAATTTTCTAATTCCTCTAACATTGCAAGACAGTCAAGTAAGTTTTGATACAAGTCGCAAGATGCGAGGAATTTACTGTACAACGTCTGAATTTGCATCGGGGACAACATTTAGGGTAACACATGAAGGGTAACAAATAGAGCAGGGCAACTGTAGGCTAGCATTTCAACAGGATCTTGCAAACTCACATAAATTCTTGACATTTGGCCCAAATGTCAAATTGGAAACGTCAAAACTGGCGCAAACGTCAAATTGTGAGGCTGTGGTGAAATATCAAATTATGCGCAGCATTTACTGTGAATGCAATCTCTGCAAACATTGTGGAAAAGGGTGACTGCACTTCCTGATTTGGCCTCGTTTTAGATTTGGTTCATTAAGAAATGCTAGCAGCCATGACTGAAGAGTTGGTTTTGGGGTGTGGTTTGATGTGGGTGTCTCATGTGTTCGCAGGTGGGAAGAGTTGGCCCAATTATCTAGCCAATTAGCTTCAGCCGGCTGGTGCGACAGTGGCAAAATTAGCTTCACTTTGGATAGCCTATCTCCGGGGCTAGTTAGGGGCCATCAATAAATTACGCAATGTAAATGAGACAATAATTTCATGTTGCACACCTTTTAGTTTTCCCAATAAATGGTTTCAATATTTGTATATGAATTTCTACAATTTATAGTTGGTCTGAGGTTTTTAAGTCCTTGAAATTTGGAGCTATTAGTATTGTTTACATATTGTCACTTGTACATTGTGGGCAGGATTGAAGTAAACCCAACCTTCATTTAAGTTGTGACATACTCATGTACAAAACTCGTCTCGGACGAGACTGACTTTAATGACCAAAAATATCCTATTAACACTTTGTAGTAAATTGTTATAGTAGAATACATGTTTTGGACCATATTGATGCCACATAGGCTTTTTTCTAAATGAGAAGTTGGTTTTTAGGGGCAGTTGCTCTATAAAAGTTGCAATGTTGACTGTCTAGTGCACTGCTCTAGAATGTGCCTTGGATTGAATCCCGGCCTTGATAAATTACACTGAGTGTGTGATTAACTCAATTTCAATTAATAACAAAAAGGCTAGTATGCACCAGAGGAGGCTGGTGTGAGGAGCTATAGGAGGACATGCTAATTGTAATGGCTGGAATGGAATTAATAGAATTAATGTGTTTGATACCGTTCCATTTAATTCCATTTCAGCTATTACAATGAGCCCGTCCTCCTATAGCTCCTCCCTCCAGCCTCCTCTGGTATGCTCCATACTTCGCCCCCTGCAGGTAACAACGTCCTGAAATTAATTAATTGAGAGTAGTCTTTGTCCTTCTTTAAGGATGAGCCTTCAGTGGTTTATTGTTCAAAATGCCAGGCATGTTTGACATTTTGGCTAGGCAGTTACACTGTTTTTTTATGATGGTTCTCGCTCAGCCATGCTTATAGGCCTCAGGTAATTTCTACCTAGTATTCTTCCTCTAGATGCTGTTTGACATCCGAGACAGGCTTTCATTCTGGAATCATATCTGATTCTCTACTCTGTCACAGTGGCTGCATAACAACCCTGTCATTGTTGCATAAAATCCTCCAGGCGACTTGTGCTGGGTGTCACCTGTGTACAAAAATGAATGCCATCATATCATATTCCACTACTCTTTAATAACTTTTTAATTAATACATGCTGTCCATGTGCATGTCTGTATTGCTGAGCATCCTTTCATTCTTGGAAGGGTTTCTATTTTTTTTTCTTTTTTTATTTTGCTAAGCATCCTTTCATTCTTGGAAGGGTTTCAATTTTTTTCTGTATATTATGTAACAGCTACTGGTTTTCACAACCATTATTAAATCAAGGAGTATTTAATCCGGAACTATTGGTTTTCCCCGATTTTGAATATTCTAATTTGTTGTTGTAGAATATCTGCTGTTTGTGAGACATGCAGAGCTTTATGGGGGGCAAAGGTGTAATCATATTTCTGTGGCACCATTTTTCAGGGATTTTCTTCCTGTCCTGTTTAGTCAGTTAAGACTGTTGGGGATGAGTCACATTTCAATAATGTCATTGGAATGTGAAAATCATATTAAAACCAGATAATTAATTGACAGGACAGTTGTAGACCACTCCACAATACCCAGAGTAAGCAAGCAGCCACAGACATCCTGTATTTTTCAAGCAACATTTTCTTCAACTGAAGTCTGCCACTGCTGTAAAGAGCTCTGTAGAAAACCATTTTGGGAACCCGGACACTGTTAGTCTCTGTTGTATCAACAATAGCTTAAATAAAACCCTGCTACTGTCCAAGCCACAGGATAATCGTACGTGCCAACGCAGTACTTATTACAAATCTCACAATAGACAAGATTAGAACATAGAAACAGAGAGTCCTTTCATCTAACCACCATGTTTCAGTCTTGTCTGTCCTTTCATATGTGACCAGTGTTGCACCTCTTACCAAACGGTGACATCATTTTGGCAACTTCATTGCATCATTTGGGAAGTTGTCCAGGAGTGAACAGCACCAAGAATTAGAAAGTACAGAATGTACAGTGTACTCCTGCCCCACACTCAACAGAGCAGCCCTTGAGGGTATTGAGATGATGGAGTCTACTAAAAGTAGTGCAAATAGAGAATAGGGTGCTATTTAGGACACAGAATCTATGTCCTGGTGGACAGGTGAAGGAAAAAAGGGTGGATGTGGGGGGGGGCATAATCAAATCATGATAGATCAGTAAGTGGCTTTAGATCCAGTCACACCAAACTAGCATCTCTGGTCCTTCCTGCAAGAGCGGTCAGAGCCGATCTGCCTCAAACGCATGGCTTCACAGCAGTACCTCTGCTCGAGAGCATGTGACTCGACTGCATAGGCTCCAGTGCAGATGTGGGGAAAGTACCCAGTTGTCTTACTTGAGTAAAAGTATAGATATCTTAATAGAAAGTTACTCAAGTAAAAGTGAAAGTCACCCAGTAATATACTACTTGAGTAAAAATCTAAAAGTATTTGGTTATAAATATACTTCAGTATCAAAAGTAAATGTAATTGCTAAAATATACTTAAGTATCAAAAGTTGTGTTGTGACAAGGTAGGGGTGGTGTACAGAAGATAGCCCTATTTGATAAAAGACCAAGTCCATATTATGGCAAGAACAGCTCAAATAAGATAAGAGAAACGACAGTCTATCATTACTTTAAGACAATTGGCTAATCTTGCCAATGAAAAAAATAATTAAAGTAGTTGGCAATATCAGTGGGTTTTGCGATGAATGAGCCATCTGATTCAATGACTGATGGAGCCGAGTATGCCTTTTTGCCCAAAATGTAAGGTGCTCCAAAGATTTTTACTATCATTCTTTAAGTAATTTGTGACTCACCACCTGGATTTGGTCTTATGTAGCAACATTTTAAATTGTGTTTTTTACCCCAAGCATACTTCCAAAGTTGTGGCAAAATGGCTTAAGGACAACAAAGTCAAGGTATTGGAGTGGCCATCACAAAGCCCTGACCTCAATCCTGTAAAAAATGTGTGGGCAGAACTGAAAAAGCGTGTGCGAGCAAGGAGGCCTACAAACCTGACTCAGTTACACCAGCTCTGTCAGGAGGAATGGGCCAAAATTCACCCAACTTATTGTGGGAAGCTTGTGGAAGGCTACCCAAAATGTTTGACCCAAGTTAAACAATTTAAAGGCAATGCTACCAAATACTAATTGAGTGTATGTAAACTTCTGACCCAATGTGATGAAAGAAATAAAAGCTGAAATAAATCATTCTCTCTACTATTATTCTGACATTTCACATTCTTAAAATAAAGTGGTGATCCTAACTGACCTAAAACAGGGAATATTTACTAGGATTAAATGTCAGGAATTGTGAAGAACTGAGTTTAAATGTATTTGGCTAAGATGTATGTAAACTTCCGACTTCAACTTTAGATGCTCCCTCCATGGCCGCAGATGCCCCCACCAGCCCCCCGTACAAAGGTGTTGTTGTCTGTCTCTCGTTGAATGTGAGAGCGAGAGAGAAGAGCAGGGTGGCGGGTGATGTCTGGGTCGGTTATCAGTGGCAGGTCGCCGGCTGTTTCTTTCTACGCACCAGCCCGGCTGAATGTTTGTGTTCGGTGTAGCCTCTCAGAACTGTGTCAGGCGTGTCCCCAGTGTCAGATGATGATAATTTGAAACTTAACTTCTTGTTGAAAGTTATTCTTGAAAAGGGAGAAGCTAACAAATTAGCAACAACATCCTCTTTGATAACACCTGCTGCACCCACTGCAAACCAACCGACAAAAAAAGCTAGCTAGCTAGACCGTGGGAAAACTACTGCTCGCTATTGCGCAGTGACCTGTTAGTTAATTAGTTTGTTAGATTAGGACTATAAAATAACTTACCTCATACTGGTACCAAATGTTATGTAGTGCAGCTTGTTACAGTGAATCCCAAATTAACTGAATTTTTTGGGGGGGGTAATTATTTTTGCAATTGCTATATGTTTACAACGTATACAGTGGGGAAAAAAAGTATTTAGTCAGCCACCAATTGCGCAAGTTCTCCCACTTAAAAAGATGAGAGAGGCCTGTAATTTTCATCATAGGTACACGTCAACTATGACAGACAAATTGAGGAAAAAAAATCCAGAAAATCACATTGTAGGATTTTTAATGAATTTATTTGCAAATTATGGTGGAAAATAAGTATTTGGTCACCTACAAACAACCAAGATTTCTGGCTCTCACAGACCTGTAACTTCTTCTTTAAGAGGCTCCTCTGTCCTCCACTCGTTACCTGTATTAATGGCAACTGTTTGAACTTGTTATCAGTATAAAAGACACCTGTCCACAACCTCAAACAGTCACACTCCAAACTCCACTATGGCCAAGACCAAAGAGCTGTCAAAGGACACCAGAAATAAAATTGTAGACCTGCACCAGGCTGGGAAGACTGAATCTGCAATAGGTAAGCAGCTTGGTTTGAAGAAATCAACTGTGGGAGCAATTATTAGGAAATGGAAGACATACAAGACCACTGATAATCTCCCTCGATCTGGGGCTCCACGCAAGATCTCACCCCGTGGGGTCAAAATGATCACAAGAACGGTGAGCAAAAATCCCAGAACCACACGGGGGGACCTAGTGAATGACCTGCAGAGAGCTGGGACCAAAGTAACAAAGCCTACCATCAGTAACACACTACGCCGCCAGGGACTCAAATCCTGCAGTGCCAGACGTGTCCCCCTGCTTAAGCCAGTACATGTCCAGGCCCGTCTGAAGTTTGCTAGAGTGCATTTGGATGATCCAGAAGAGGATTGGGAGAATGTCATATGGTCAGATCAAACCAAAATATAATTTTTGGGTAAAAACTCAACTCAGTCGTGTTTGGAGGACAAAGAATGCTGATTTGCATCCAAAGAACACCATACCTACTGTGAAGCATGGGGGTGGAAACATCATGCTTTGGGGCTGTTTTTCTGCAAAGGGACCAGGACAACTGATCCGTGTAAAGGAAAGAATGAATGGGGCCATGTATCGTGAGATTGTGAGTGAAAACCTCCTTCCATCAGCAAGGGCATTGAAGATGAAACGTGGCTGGGTCTTTCAGCATGACAATGATCCCAAACACACCGCCCGGGCAACGAAGGAGTGGCTTCGTAAGAAGCATTTCAAGGTCCTGGAGTGGCCTAGCCAGTCTCCAGATCTCAACCCCATAGAAAATCTTTGGAGGGAGTTGAAAGTCCGTATTGCCCAGCGACAGCCCCAAAACATCACTGCTCTAGAGGAGATCTGCATGGAGGAATGGGCCAAAATACCAGCAACAGTGTGTGAAAACCTTGTGAAGACTTACAGAAAACGTTTGACCTGTGTCATTGCCAACAAAGGGTATATAACAAAGTATTGAGAAACTTTTGTTATTGACCAAATACTTATTTTCCACCATAATTTGCAAATAAATTCATGAAAAATCCTACAATGTGATTTTCTGGAGAAAAAAAATCTCATTTTGTCTGTCATAGTTGACGTGTACCTATGATGAAAATTACAGGCCTCTCTCATCTTTTTAAGTGGGAGAACTTGCACAATTGGTGGTTGACTAAAAACTTTTTTTCCCCACTGTAAATAAACACTAGGTAAAATGGGAAATAAAATAAAACATAATCATTATTTTCATTCACGCATTCAAACCTGACCCTTTGCAGCAGTGGGCCTCTATTATGTTAAACATGTTTTTTGTTGTGACTATGGAACTGCCACGCTGTGTAGTAGACCTGGATTCAAATACTATTTAAATATTTTCATATACTTTGTCTGGGCTAGATTGACCTTGCCTGGTCCAATGGAACCATTAGAACAGTGGCAAAAGTGCAAACTCCGCCCATCTGGCACTACAGGCAGGCTAAAGCAAATGCTAAAAGTATTTGTAAGATTTCAAATAGTATTTGAACCCAGGTCTTCTGTGTAGCATACTGTATAGTCTCCAAGCTGTTCTCTCAGCGCTTGTTAGCTGCTGAGGCTTTGAGATTCGGTCGTAAGGTACCATAAATCATAGTTGAGTCATTTGCGCTTACTTGTTCCAGCTGCAATAAAGGTCGTTAGCTGCATTGTTCGGTGTGAGGGACTGGGCCAGCTGCAAAATCAAAATTGGCTATATCGTAAAAATGTATGAAAACAGAAATTAGCTTTTTGGTCTTAATTTAAGGTTAGAGTTAGGCATTAGGGTTAGCAGTGTGGTTAAGGTTAGGGTTAAAGTTAAGTTTAAAATCGGATTTATGTATTTGTGGCTGTGCCAGCTAGTGACCACTCTGCAGAGCTCGTTCCAGGGTAATATTCATTACAATAAATGCCAACCTGCTCCTCAGTAGGGCAGGATGTGTATGACATTGATTTGCCTTTGACAGCTGCTCTCTCCAGGCTGCTCTCCCCTCCTCCTATTCTCCCTCTCCTCTCTCTCCTTCCTGGTCCAGGGAGGTAGCGGCAGGCAGCTGCTCCGTTCCATGTCCTGACATAGCCTGGTCTTATAGACTAGACGTCACACAGTAAACATAAATCAGGGACACTCAAATTAGTATGATACAGTGCCTTCAGTATTCATACCCCTTGACTTATTTCACATTTTGTTGTGTTACATTCTGAATTCAAAATGGATTAAATAAATAAAAATCCTCACCCATCTACACACAATACCCCACAATGACAAAGTAAAAACATGTTATTAGACAGTTTGCTAATTTAGTGAAATTAAATACATAAATATCTAATTTGGATAAGTATTCACACTCAATACATGTTAGAATCACCTTTGGCAGCGATTTCAGCTGTGAGTCTTTCTGGGTAAGTCTCTAAGAGCTTTGCACACCTGGATTGTACAATATTTGCACATTATTCTTTAAATAATTCTTCAAGCTCTGTCAAGTTGGTTGTTGATCATTGCTAGACAGCCATTTTCAAGTCTTGTCATATATCTTCAAATCAATTTAAGTCAAAACTGTAACTAGGCCACTGAGGAACATTTAATGTCGTCTTGGTAAGCAACTCCAGTGTATATGTGGCCTTGTGTTTTCAGGAGACTGAACCAGGTTTTCCTCTAAGATTTTGCCTGTGGTTAGCTCTATTCCGTTTCTTTTTATCCTAAAAAACTCCCTAGTCCTTGCCGATGACAAGCATATCCATAACATGATGCAGCCACCACCATGCTTGAAAATATGAAGAGTGGTACTCATTGATGTGTTGTGTTGGATTAGCCCCAAACATAAAGCTTTGTATTGAGGACATAAAGTTATATTTCTTAGCCAAATTTTTTGCAGTTTTACTTTAGTGCCTTATAGTCCACCACAATTGATGCATTATAATACCATAAAACCTAGCGTTCAAAAACGGAAATGGTTCCGATAATTTTTTCACCTTCATTTTTCACATAATGAATTTTACAAACACTTCAAACTAAGTATGTGTTTGGTGTAGGCTTACCCTGGCGTGAAGTTTTGATAATTGTGTAATTCTCTCTCGGACAAGGTGAGTTTTATCAATATATTAACCTAAATTTACTCAAAAAAATGCGAAATGCTAATTAGCAACAGAGAAGACCTCAGTAAGACTACAAATTCCTGCAGGAAGCTCCTGCACGTCATCTCTAGCCGACACTGTCAGCTACCGTTCACCAGCGCGATCAGAGACCTGTGCCCAATCCATGATGAATTGAAATAAACTGAATAAAGTGTTTAACTTCTTTTGTCCCCTTTCTCTGTTTTAGCTAGCCACTGACTGCACTTTAGCTAGCTAGTTAGCAGAGCAATAGATACAAAAATAATTTTGTATTACTTAGCCTACATAATTATTTGTACAGTATGTTGACTTTGGTGTGTATTTCAGACCTTAAGGCATTTTTCAAGGATGAGCATAAGAGCATTAAAAGGGGAGAAGTCCATGTGGAGAAGTGCAGCTATAGTGAGAGGCAACTTAACGGTTTGGTCAGGGCCAGCATGAGGGATAAAGTTTATCCTGTGTCTGTGAATGTAGCTATTAAGTTAAGTTTGAGCATCTTAACAATACAATGTGTTCTACACAGCTGTCAACATTCTACAAGGAAAGAGCCACTTCATCAATTATATAATAATTAACCAGATTACCCTGGATTGACTTAGATGAGTGATAACTCAATTCTAGAATGTTGTCATTGATGAGAATGAATTCAAAAAATATATTGACATTCAGAATTGACTTTGTTTAGACATCCAGTCTGTATTGTAGTTGCATGACCAGAGACAAATCTTCAAAAGGCACAGTATTCATTTATTCAGAGTGGTACATGCATTCACACAGTCTTGATTTATAGGATCCTTCCCACTGAATGATTGATATGTCAAGTGATAAAATCCCAAGTTATCAATTAAAGTTTCATGGAAAAACTGCACGTCCTCATGTAAAAATTACAGCGTATTACATGTTCTACAGCTGTAATGTCATCAATCAAATCAAACTTTATTTATATAGCACATTTCTTACAACAAATGTATTTCAAGGTGTTCGAAGTCATACATTGAAAAGCATGTGGCAATTAACATCCTTCCTCTTGGCAGGTCTCTATAGGTGACCAGGGGATTCTCTCTACCACATGCAGAGCTCATAAGTGTAGTAGCCATGCGGCTGCATTGACAATTTTTGAGGTTCACAATATCGGCTGTATGGATGTAGAATGTGAATGGAGGAAGCCGTGCCCCACTAGGTGCAGTCAGTGGAGGGCCTGTACTCGGCCAAAGACTACAACACTCTGTCCCGAGAGCCCACGGAAGAGGATCTTCAGTGACTAAGTAACCGTCTCTGGGGCAAGTTCAGTGGAATGGCATGGCTCTTTGAACATGAACCAGAACAACCGCTACCCTCCCTGTCATCCCTGTCTATACCGGACATTGTTAAAAAACAAGGGCACCTGGGGCATGCAGGCACCCTGCCTGGCATGGCACTGTCAGTAGAGCAGCAGGAGGCTATACGGCAGGCAACAGTTGGACAGCGCATCAATCCCAACTGGCACACCATGAGGAGAGGGAGGTTGACGGCCAGCAATTTTAGAGTAGTGGGAAGGGCCAAGCACGTTCCTCCGTCGCTGCTAAAAAGGGTCCTCAGATCACAGTCATTGGATGGAGTGTTGTCTGTAAAGTGGGGCACAGATAATGAAGAGGAGGACATCAAGGCATTCAAAATGGCTACAGGGATGGATGAGCAGGTGTCAGGGCTTTGGGTCACGGGGTCTGGGGTCCTGGGTGCCTCACCGGATTGTCTGGTGCGGGTCAAGTGTCCGTATGGTGCAAGGGACCTTACCATTGAAGAGCATTTATATGTCAAGGAGGGAGGGTCTTACCAGCACCGTGAAGATCATCCTTACTGGCAACAGGTCCAAGGGCAGCTCAACATCACTGGAAGGGCACTTGCTTCTTCGTTGTGTGGACCACCAAAGCCTCCATCAAATCTAATCAAATTGTATTTGTCACATGCGCCGATTACATGTGTAGACCTTACAGTGAAATGCTTACTTACAAGCCCTTAACCAACAATGCAGTTTTAAGAAAAATAAGTGTTAAGTAAACAATAGATAAGTGCAAAATAAAAGCAGTAAAATAACAGTAACAATAACAGAAGCGAGGCTATATACAGGGGGTACCGGTACAGAGTCAATGTGCGGGGGCATCAGTTAGTCGAGGTAATTGAGATAATATGTACATGTAGGTATAGTTAAAGTGACTATGCATAGATACTAAAGAGAGAGTAGGGGGTGGGGGGGGGACAATGCAAATAGTCCGGGTAGCCATTTGATTAGCTGTTCAGGAGTCTTATGGCTTGGGGGTAGAAGCTGTTAAGAAGCCTTTTGGACCTAGACTTGGCGCTCCGATACCGCTTGCCGTGCGGTAGCAGAGAGAACAGTCTATGACTAGGGTGGCTTGAGTCTTTCACAATTATTAGGGCCTTCCTCTGACACCGCCTGGTATAGAGGTCCTGGATTGCAGGAAGCTTGGCCCCAGTGATGTACTGGGCCGTACGCACTACCCTCTGTAGTGCCGAGCAGTTGGAGGCCGAGCAGTTGCCATACCAGTCAGGATGCTCTCGATGGTGCAGCTGTAGAACTTTTTGAGGATCCATGCCAAATCTTTTCAGTCTCCTGAGGGGGAATATGCTTTGTTGTGTCCTCTTCACGACTGTCTTGGTGTTTTTGGACCACGATAGTTTGTTGGTGATGTGAACACCAAGGAACTTGAAGCTCTCAACCTGCTCCACCACAGCCCCTTCGATGAGAATGGGGGCGTGCTCAGTCCTTATTTTCCTGTAGTCCACAATCATCTCCTTTGTCTTGATCACGTTGAAGGAGAGGTTGTTATCCTTAAACCACATGGCCTGGTCTCTGACCTCCTCCCTATAGGCTGTCTCATCATTGTCGGTGATCAGGCCTACCACTGTTGTGCCGTCGGCAAACGTAATACTTTCGCCTCCTGTCAGTACCTGTTTTCAGGGAAGCCAATGGTTAAAAAATTATTCCACATACAGTGGCTTGCGAAAGTATTCATCCCCCTTGGCATTTTTCCTATTTTGTTGCCTTACAACCTGGAATTAAAATTATTATTTTTTTGGGGGGTTGTATCATAAGACAAAAAAAAACAGAAAACTTGAGTGTGCATAACTATTCACCCCCCCAAAGTCAATACTTTGTAGAGCTACCTTTTTGCAGCATTACAGCTGCAAGTCTCCCAGTCTTCAAGGCAAAACTGCTCCAGCTCTTTCAAGTTGGATGGGTTCCGCTGGTGTACAGCAATCTTTAAGTCATACCACAGATTCTCAATTGGATTGAGGTCTGGGCTTTGACATTTAAATGTTTCCCCTTAATCCAATCGAGTGTTGCTTTAGCAGTATGCTTAGGGTCATTGTCCTGCTGGAAGGTGAACCTCCGTCCCAGTCTCAAATCTCTGGAAGACTGAAACAGGTTTCCCTCAAGAATGTCCCTGTATTTAGCGCCATCCATCATTCATTCAATTCTGACCAGTTTTCCAGTCCCTGCCGATGAAAAACATCCCCACAGCATGATGCTGCCACCACCATTCTTCACTGTTGGGATGGTTCTCAGGGTGATGAGAGGTGTTGGGTTTGCGCCAGACATAGCATTTTCCTTGATGGCCAAACAGCTCAATTTTAGTCTCATCTGACCAGAGTACCTTCTTCCATATGTTTGGGGAGTCTCCCACATGCCTTGTAGCGAACATCAAACGTGTTTGCTTATTTTTTTCTTTAAGCAATGGCTTTTTTTTGGCCACTCTTCCGTAAAGCCCAACTCTGTGGAGTGTCCACCTTAAAGTGGTCCTATGGACAGATACTCCAATCTCCGCTGTGGAACTTTGCAGCTCCTTCAGGGTTACCTTGCCTTGTCCATGAGTTTTGGTGGGCGGCCCTCTCTTGGCAGGTTTGTTGTGCTGCCATATTCTTTCAATTTTTTTAATTATGGATTTAATGGTGCTCCGTGGGATGTTCAAAGTTTCTGATAAAAATAATTATATCTGTACTTCTCCACAACTTTGCCCCTGACCTGTTTGGAGAGCTCCTTGGTCTTTATGGTGCCGCTTGCTTGGTGGTGCCCCTTGCTTAGTGGCGTTGCAGACTCTGGGGCCTTTCAGAATAGGTGTATATATACTGAGATCATGTGACAGATCATGTGACACTTAGATTGCACACAGGTGGACTTTATTTAACTAATTATGTGACTTCTGAAGGTAATTGGTTGCACCAGATCTTATTTAGGGGCTTCATAGTAAAGGGGGTGAATACATATGCACGCACCACTTTTCCGTTATTTATTTTGTCAAATTTTTTTAAACAAGTTTTTTTTTTCATTTCACTTCACCAATTTGGACTATTTTGTGTATGTCCATTACATGAAATCCAAATAAAAATCAATTTAAATTACAGGTTGTAATGCAACAAAATAGGAAAAATGCCAAGGGGATGAATACTTTTGTAAGGCACTGTATATACAGGGGGTACCGGTACAGAGTCAATGTGCGGGGGTACAGGTTAGTCAAGGAAATTTGTACATGTGGGATGAGGTTAAGTAACTGGGGGTGGGGGTCATGGATGTCAGGAAGCTTGGCCCCAATGATGTACTGGGCCATATGCACTACCCTTACGGTTGGATGCCGAGGAGTTGCTATACATTTACATTTTTTACATTTTAGTCATTTAGCAGACGCTCTTATCCAGAGCGACTTACAGTTAGTGAGTGCATACATTTTCATACTGGCCCCCCGCGGGAAACGAACCCACAACCCTGGCGTTGCAAGCGCCATGCTCTACCAACTGAGCTACAGGGGACTACCAGATGGTGATGCAGCCGGTCAGGATGCTCTCAATGGTGCAGCTGTCAAACTTTTTGAGGATCTGGGGACTCATGCCAAATCTTTTCAGTCTCCTGAGGGGGAAAAGGTGTTGTTGTGCCCTCTTCACGACTGTCTTGGTGTGTTTGGACCATGATAGTTTGTTAGTGATGTGGACACCAAGGGACTTGAAACTCTCAACCAGCTCCACTACAGCCCCGTCGATGTTAATGGGGGCCTGTTCGACCCTCCTTTTCCTGTAGTCCACGATCATCTCCTTTGTCTTGCTCACATTGCTGTCCTGGCACCACACGGCCAGGTCGCTGACCTCCTCCCTATAGGCTGTCTCATCGTTGTCGGTGATCAAGCCTACCACTGTTGTGTCATCAGCAAACTTAATGATGGTGTTGGAGTCATGCTTGGCCAGGCAGTCGTGGGTGAACAGGGAGTACAGGAGGGGAATAGGCACGCACCCCTGAGGGGCCCCAGTGTTGAGGATCAGCGTGGCAGATGTGTTGTTGCCTACCCTTACCACCTGGGGGTGGCCCGTCAGGAAGTCTAGGATCCAGTTGCAGAGGGAGGTTTTAAGTCCCAGGGTCCTTAGCTTAGTGATGAGCTTTGTGGGCACTATGGTGTTGAACGCTGAGAGTAGTCAATGACCAGCATTCTCACATTGGTTTTCCTTTTGTCCAGGTGGGAAAGGGCAGTGTGGAGTGCAATTGAGATTGCGTCATCTGTAGATCTGTTGGGGCGGTATTGGAGTGGGTCTAGGGTTTCCGGGATGATGGTGTTGATGTGAGTCATGACCAGCCTTTCAAAGCACTTCATGGCTACCGACGTGAATGCTAAGAGGCGGTAGTCATTTAGGCAGGTTAGCTTTTGCATTCTTGGGCACAGGGACTATGGTGGTCTGCTTGAAACATGTAGGTATTACAGACTCGGTCAGGGAGAGGTTGAAAATGTCAGTGAAGACACTTGCCAGTTGGTCCGCGCATGCTCTGAGTACACGCCCTGGTAATTCGTCTGGCCCTGCGGCCTTGTGAATGTTGACCAGTTTAAAGGTCTTGCTCACATTGGCTGCGGAGAGCGTGATCACACAGTCGTCCAGAACAGCTGGTGCTCTCGTGCATGCTTCAGTGTTGCTTGCCTCAAAGCAAGCATAAAAGGAGCTTGTATGGTAGGCTCGCGTCACTGGGCAGCTCGTTGCTGGGTTTCCCTTTGTAGTCTGTGATAGCTCGCAAGCCCTGCCACATCTGACAAACGTCAGAGCTGGTGTAGTAGGATTCAATCTTTATCCTGTATTGACGCTTTGCCTGTTTGATGGTTCGTCTGAGGGCATAGCCGGATTAGTGTCCCGCTCCTTGAAAGCGGCAGCTGTAGCCTTTAGCTCGGTGCGGATTTTGCCTGTAATCCATGGCTTCTGGTTGGGTTATGTACAGTTGAAGTTGGAAGTGTACATTCACTTAGGTTGGAGTCATTAAAACTAGTTTTTCAACCACTCCACAAATGTATTGTTAACAAACTATTGTTTTGGCAAGTCGGTTAGGACATCTACTTTCTGCATGACACAAGTAATTTTTCCAACAATTGTTTACAGACAGATTATTTCACTTATAATTCACTGTATCACAATTCCAGTGGGTCAGACGTTTACATACACTAAGTTGAATGTGCCTTTAAACAGCTTGGAAAATTCCAGAAAATGATGTCATGGCTTTAGAAGCTTCTGATAGGCTAATTTGCATCATTTGAGCCAATTGGAGGTGCACCTGTGGATGTATTTCAAGGCCTACCTTCAAACTCAGTGCCTCTTTGCTTGACATCAAGGGAAAATCAAAAGAAATCAGCCAAGACCTCAGAAAAAAATTTGTAGATCTCCACAAGTCTGGTTCATCCTTGGGAGCAATTTCCAAACACCTGAAGGTACCACATTCATCTGTACAAACAATAGTACACAAGTATAAACACCATGGGACCACGCAGCCGTCATACTGCTCAGGAAGGAGACGCGTTCTGTCTCCTAGAGATGAACGTACTTTGGTGAGAAGTAAATCAATCCCAGAACAACAGCAAAGGACCTTGTGAAGATGCTGGAGGAAACAGGTACAAAAGTATCTATATCCACAGTAAATCGAGTCCTATATCGACATAACCTGAAAGGCCACTCAGCAAGGAAGAAGCCACTGCTCCAAAACCACCATAAAAAAAGCCAGACTACGGTTTGCAACTGCACATGGGGACAACGATCATACTTTTTGGAGAAATGTCCTCTGGTCTGATGAAACAAAAATAGAACTGTTTGGCCATAATGACCATCGTTATGTTTGGAAGAAAAAGGTAGGGCTTGCAAGCCGAAGAACACCATCCCAACCGTGAAGCACGGGGGTGGCAGCATCATGCTGTGGGGGTGCTTTGCTGCAGGAGGAACTGGTGCACTTCACAAAATAGATGGCATCATGAGGAAGGAATATTATGTGGATATATTGAAGCAACATCTCAAGACATCAGTCAGGAAGTTAAAGCTTGCTTGCAAATGGGTCTTCCAAATAGACAATGACCCCAAGCATACTTCCAAAGTTGTGGCAAAATGGCTTAAGGACAACAAAGTCAAGGTATTGGTGTGGCCATCATAAAGCCCTGACCTCAATCCTATAGAACATTTGTGGGCAGAACTGAAAAAGCATTGTGTGAGCAAGGAGGCCTACAAGTTACATCAGCTCTGTCAGGAGGAATGGGCCAAAATTCACCCAACTTATTGTGGAAAGCTTGTGGAAGTCTACCCGAAATGTTTGACCCAAGTTAAACAATTTCAAGGCAATGGTACCAAATACTAATTGAGTGTATGTAAACTTCTGACCCACTGGGAATGTGATGAAAGAAACAAAACCTGAAATAAATCATTCTCTCTACTATTATTCTGACATTTCACATTCTTAAAATAAAGTAGTGATCCTAACTGACCTAAGACAGGGAATATTTACTAGGATTACATGTCAGGAATTGTGAAAAACTGAGTTTAAATATATTTGGCTAAGGTGAATGTAAACTTCCAACTTCAACTGTACGTACGGTCACTGTGGGGACGACGTCGTCGATGCACTTATTGATGAAGCAGGTGACTGAGGTGGTATACTCCTCAATGACATTGCGTGAATCACAGAACATATTCCAGTCTGTGCTAGCAAAACAGTAATCAGCAAGCGTGGTGGAATTTCTTTAGCGTGCCATGCTCATAGGCTCAAATTAATACAGTGAGGGAAAAAAGTATTTGATCCCCTCCTGATTTTGTACGTTTGCCCACTGACAAAGAAATGATCAGTCTATAATTTTAATGGTAGGTTTATTTGAACAGTGAGAGACAAAATAACAACAAAAAAATCCAGAAAAACGCATGTCAAAAATGTTTTAAATTGATTTGCATTTTAATGAGGGAAATAAGTATTTGACCCCTCTGCAAAACATAACTTAGTACTTGGTGGCAAAACCCTTGTTGGCAATCACAGAGATAAGTATTTGACCCCCTCTCAATCAGAAAGATTTCTGGCTCCCAGGTGTCTTTTATACAGGTAACGAGCTGAGATTAGGAGCACACTCTTAAAGGGAGTGCTCCTAATCTCTGCTTGCTACCTGTATAAAAGACACCTGTCCACAGAAGCAATCAATCAATCAGATTCCAAACTCTCCACCATGGCCAAGACCAAAGAGCTCTCCAAGGATGTCAGGGACAAGATTGTAGACAAGGCTGGAATGGGCTACAAGACCATCGCCAAGCAGCTTGGTGAGAAGGTGACAACAGTTGGTGCGATTATTCGCAAATGGAAGAAACACAAAAGAACTGTCAGTCTCCCTCGGCCTGGGGCTCCATGCAAGATCTCACCTCGTGGAGTTGCAATGACCATGAGAACGGTGAGGAATCAGCCCAAAACTACACGGGAGGATCTTGTCAATGATCTCAAGGCAGCTGGGACCATAGTCACCTAGAAAACAATTGGTAACACACTACGCCGTGAAGGACTGAAATCCTGCAGCGCCGGCAAGGTTCCCCTGCTCAAGAAAGCACATATACAGGGCCGTCTGAAGTTTGCCAATGAACATCTGAATGATTCAGAGGAAAACTGGGTGAAAGTGTTGTGGTCAGATAAGTCAAAATCGAGCTCTTTGGCATCAGCTCAACTCGCCGTGTTTGGAAGAGGAGGAATGCTATCTATGACCCCAAGAACACCATCCCCACCGTCAAACATGGAGGTGGAAACATTATGCTTTGGGGGTGTTTTTCTGCTAAGGGGACAGGACAACTTCACCACATCAAAGGGACGATGGACGGGGCCATGTACCATCAAATCTTGGTTGAGGACCTCCTTCCCTCAGCCAGGGCATTGAAAATGGGTCGTGGATGGGTATTCCAGCATGACAATGACCCAACATACACGGCCAAGGCAACAAAGGAGTGGCTCAAGAAGAAGCACATTAAGGTCCTGGAGTTGCTTAGCCAGTCTCCAGACCTTAATCCCATAGAAAATCTGTGGAGGGAGCTGAAGGTTTGAGTTGCCAAACGTCAGGCTCGAAACTTTAATGACTTGGAGAAGATCTGCAAAGAGGAGTGGGACAAAATCCCTCCTGAGATGTGCGCAAACCTGGTGGCCAACACTACCCTATAAATACCTGCTATGCTGAGGAGTGAGATAGGAAGCAATGTCAATTATGTTTGTTTACTAGATGAAATAAAAGTGACGAGCCATTCAGACCAGCCTTCCTGATTGAACTTTGTAAACTACATACTTTTTAGCTACTTTGCAACTACTTAGCATGTTAGCTAACCCTTCCCCTAACCCTTTAAACTAACCCTAACCTTAACCCTAACATTAGCGTTAGCCACCTAGCTAAAGTTAGCCACAACAAATTGGAAGTCGTAACATATCATACGTATTGCAAATTCGTAACATATTGTACTAATTGTAATTTGTAATATATCATACGAATTGTAATTTGTAACATATCATACGAAATGGATGATGGACATCCACAAATGAATACATACCATATGAAACGTAATATATCATACTAAATATACATCATACTCAGTGCTTGAGGCGTCACTACAGACCCCCTGGTTCGATTCCAGGCTGTATCACAACCGGCCATGATTGGGAGTCCCATAGGGCGGCGCACAATTGGCCCAGCATCGTCCGGGTTTGACCGGTGTAGGCAGTCATTGTAAATAAGTAGGGGTGTAACGATTCGTTTTAACAACGATTCGATTTGTATCACGATTCGTGGTTGTCGATACGATTCAAGGACGATATTGGTTCATTTAGAACGATACGATCCGAAACGATTCAGTGACTTGAAATCGATTCAGTAACCTTTTAGCCAAAAATTCAACCAGTATGACTGAAATAAATACCTGGATACTGGACAGTGCAGGTGAAGTTTCCTAGATTCCTGTTTCTTGTAATGGAATCAGGTATCAATTAATTATGAATATAAATAAACAAGTAAACAACAATGAATGGCAAATGCATTCACATTTTATTTGAATAAAGTGCAAACAACACTTTAGGTTGAATTAACAGGAAATTAAAATGGTCTGATCTCATTTTCAATATTCAATACATTTTCAATACATGCACTTTATTTTTGATATTAATATTGTAATATTATATTACAATATTAATATCAACAATAAAGTGCAACCAACATCTCTTCAGGTTGAATAAAGAGTAGGTTTACCTGCTACTTCTGCTTTTGTTTTTCAACATTACAATACAAATACAGTATTAATATCAAAAATAAAGTGCAACCAACATCTCTTCAGGTTGAATTAACAGTAGGTTTACCTGCTACTTCTGCTTTTGTTTTTCAACATTACAATACAAATACAGTATTAATATCAAAAATAAAGTGCAACCAACATTTCTTCAGGTTGAATGAGCAGTGGATGAACCTGCTACTACTCTCATTTTAATAAACAAACAATATTCAACAAAAGATCAAGTGTAACCTACTAGGCTACTCTTCAATGACTACAGATTTTTTTTCAAAAATATCAACTGATCAACATGATCTGGCCGCAGAACACTTCTCTGTGCGTTCACTATGTCGCCAGCAGTACTAAAAATTCGTTCTGCTGGCACACTGGTGCCTGGAATGCACAGGTACCGTTTAGCAAGGGTGGAAAGTACAGGTAGCTCTTTCTCCTGAGATCTCCACCAATTCATGGCATTTTCAGTCAAAGGCAACACATCTTTTGCTCGGTACCTTAACACCTCTGCTCTGGCTGTCTTGCTTGTGGATTTTCTTTCTCTTTGGGTGAAGGAATCGCCAAACAGCGCATCTAAGGCTTTCTTCTTACAAGGAGGTGACTCATTTGGAGCTACAGTATAAGAAATATATTTCAAAATATAGTCATGTTTCTCATTAATACAAAACAACAACAATATTTTATTGGTATCACATGAAACACACCTGTGGTCTCTTCATTGAATCCTGACAGCTTTGTGCTTGAGCTTCCCTCGTCTTCCTCCTGATTTCCCATTGCTTGCATCTATTGATGTAAGAATGTGTGAACTGTTCAAATTTCTGCTCTGTAATACTGCACACATAAATTTAGAGGAAGATAAAGAACAGATGAGATTTGAGAGAGGACAAATGAAAGGGGAGAAGAGAAAAGAGCAGAGGAAAGAGGAGAGAAGAGTTACCTGGTGGGACACTTCTGCCTCAAAAACCAGTTTTGTGTAGACCTGTTCTCTGTCCTCTTTTTTCCAGGTAGGGCAGTTCTTTAAATCACGGGTCCAACGCTGATGCTGTTTAAAGAACAAGAATATTGCATTCATTGCATTATTAAATTAAGTTGACCTGAAATTGCAAGTGATGACCACCTCCTCATACACAAAATAATCAGAAGATTAAACTTTAGTATGTTTAAAAGAAATGTGGCACAGTGATGATGTAAAGCCACCATGAACTAAGAATTGTATTGCAGATATCTTGTTTACTTTTCCATATGAAAAAACTACTCAAATTCAAACTTGAAAACGCAAAGGTGTGGCATTTTACAAATTAATACAGTCTAATAACCTAAAATATTAACCAAGTTGATTTTAATTAAGACTCCAAATTAATTACCTATGTTGAGAGCATCTTGGGTGCCTCTGTAGCGTGTGGAGAGGTCACTGGCCATCACCCTCTTAATCTCTGCAACCAGGGTTGAGTCGTCTTCGCATGGCTGTAGGTGTTTCAGCAGTTTTGCTTGAAGAGGAGCAATTACAGAGAGAGTTGGCTGGTCTTCTTCACACATCACAGTGGTTGCCATTTTGACAGGACCCATCAACTGAACAATGTCATCCATGTTGGCAATATCACTCTCACTCAGCGTGCCTACATCTGTGACCCCCTTTCGTAGATCCTTGGACATCAGAGTTGCCATTATAGCTGGCTGTTGTTCCAAAAAACTTTCAAGCATTTTGAATGAACTGTTCCATCTGGTGATTATGTCTTGGATCAGTTTATGTTTTGGTAAATCCATCAGAGTTTGTTTTTCCTGTAGGGCGTGACATGCAATCGGGCTGCGGTGAAAATATCCCACAATTTTTCGCACTTTCCCCAACAACCTGGAAGCACGGTGCACCCCCAAACCCTTCTGCGAGGCAAGGTTGAGTGTATGTGCGAAGCAGGTAATGTGTGGACTGAACTGGGCTTCTGCACCGACCACAATCATATTCCTGGCGTTATCTGTGACGATGGCAGGATTCTTGTCGTAGATTTTCCACTCCATGCAGGCTTCACGCAGTAACGCGCCAATATTTTTACCAGTATGGGCTTCATTTAAAACTCTGGTTAGCAGAACAAAGGTCTTCATTTTCCACTCCGGATCAATGTGATGAGAGGTAATTGTCACATACCCTTGATTTGAGCATGACGTCCAGCCATCTGTCGTTATCGCTACTCGTTCAGCTTGAGAAAGCGACAGCTTCACATCATTCTTAGTACTTTCGTACAATGCAGGAATAACCTTTTCTGAGAAGTGTGGTCGGCTTGGTATTGTGTACCTTGGCTCCAATGTTTGAATCATTTCACGGAATCCCGGATTTTCAACCACACTATAGGGTCGCATGTCTTTGCAGATAAACTTGGCAATTGTTGCCGTGATGTTTTTCGCCCGAGCTGAGTTTTGGCCTAGTCTCTGACTAAACATGCAGGCGAGACCTGAGGCTTCTGCAGAGTTGACTTTACCTTTCGCTGCTGTAGCAGCGGGAACGCTGCAAGAGGTGCCTGGACGGTCGGTGTTGTGTGAAATCCCATGGCGCCTTAGTAGTTGGTTGGAGAGATTTGTCGTGTTGCCGTTGTACTTTACTTGACCTTTACATATCCTACAAACAGCGAGCGACTTATTTAGAACATCTCCGTCTTTGCAAAAGCCAAAGTGTTTCCACACACTGGACCGCAATGGTGGCTTGATAATTTCTCGCTCGTCCGCCATGCTATGTTTTGTTGTCTTCGTGCCTTTGCGTGACGTCACGGATAGGCAGACTGAATCGAGTAATGTTTAAAGCCTTTATCATTAAAAGTGCTAAGAAAAAACATCCATATAAAGTCTGACGTGCTTAAATCCAATGGGTTATTTCCTAGTATCATTACAATCGATTTATTACATTTTAAAACGATGTTAGATTGATATATGTTGTCCAAAAGGCCACTCCTTTCTTGAAACAATATCTTAACAGCCTTTATATCTACTATAGACATGTTTGCGCAGTGGCGAACTTCAGTGTGACAGGTGTGTGAATCTGAAAGGACAGCAACTGTAATACCAGTGCACTCATGTAGGAGAGTGCACTTTTTGTAAAACACAAAGGGCCAGTGTTGTAGTGTAGGGTATATGCTGTATACCTACTTTTCTTTCAGTGGGCATTGCTTATACTCACTTCTTAATCCCTACTGATGCGTATCAAAGTAGTGTAGTGGAGGTGTACGACTTTTCAATTATGTAGTACAATAGATAAATCACAATCACAAAGCACACATAGCCTAGTTTCAGCGGAATATCGTCTGCAGGCAGCAAGAGTGTGCAGCTCTCAACTGGTTGTGGCACTGAGCAGCTCACAGAAGAATGACATCGATAGCTGGTAGGGTAGGAAAGACGTTTCAACTTATCATATCTACCAGTGGCCTCCCGAGTGGCGCAGCGGTCTAAGGTACTGCATCGCAGTGCTAGAGGCGTCACTACAGATCCGGGTTCGATCCCGCGACCGGGAGACCCATGAGGCGGTGCACAATTGGCCCAGCGTTGTCCGGGTTAGGGGAGGGTTTGGCTGGCTGGGATGTCCTTGTCCCATCGCGCTCTAGCGACTCCTTGTGGCGGGCCAGGCTCATGCACGCTGACTTCGGTCGCCAGCTGTATGGTGTTTCCTCTGACACATTGGTGCGGCAGCCTTCCAGGTTAAGCGAGCAGTGTGTCAAGAAGCAGTGCGGCTTGGCAAGGTCGTGTTTCGGAGGACGCGTGGCTCTCGACCTTCACCTCTCCTGAGTCCGTACGGGAGTTGCAGCGATGGGACAAGACTGTAACTACCAATTGGGGAGAAAAAGGGGTAAAAAGTACAAAAAAATTAAAATAATAATAAATTATATATATCAGTAAATGCTAACTAAGGTAACAATGGGTATGCAAACCAGGTATTGAAAAAGTTTAGTCCGAAGTGTTGGTTAGTAGGATATTTGTGATGTGCAATTGTCATCATGTGCTGTTTACATCAGGGGAGTAGACATGGATGAGACTGGGTGGACAGAGGCCCATCCACTGGGGAGCCAGGCCCTGACAGGCCCACCCAATCAGATTGATGTGGTTTAAGCATTGTTGTGAACTTACACCATCAATTTGTAGTTTTTTTTTCAAATCTGAAAATTTGATAGGAAAACTCATACAAAAACATAGGAAAACACAGTGTGCCTTTCCTTCGCTGGGCGGGTCATTTGGGAACTTTTGGGCAAAATTAGAGTATACTCACTTCTCCAGGCACCACTACACCACTGCATAGGGCCGATGGAAAGACAGCAGTCACACACAGCATGATGTTAAAGGATAAGCAGTCAATAAACTCTGACATAATAAGCCAGTAGGTCCCAATCATAAGAATACAAAAACACAACCATTAAGCATTTCCCAATTGAAATGTAGAACTATTACTTCCCATTGCGAAAAACGTTTCACGTTTAGCACACAAAGTAACCGGTGACTTAAAGTTTAAAGTGGAACTAACAGCGTTTTAACTACTTTGCAGATATGAAACAAACAGACAATCATATTATCATCAAAATTCAAATTCCCAGTTTATGCTACAAAATCTACTTTATAAGAGGTTTTAAAAAATAGGTTCTATATGTCTAAATGTTCCATGACGTACACTGGCATTGTTGGCAGAATAGATGGATGCAGTTCCATGCATGATTAATATAATTCACCAATACATTTATATATTACAAATACAAATATATTGCTATCAGGTTGTAAATCACTGTTGGCCTGGTACATTGTTTGCTGCCATTCGGGATGCACTGTTTCAGTTTCAATGACTCAATATTCTGGACAAAAATGGACGAATGTAACTAAGGCTGGGAATGTCAATACAATCAAACTAGCAAGGGCAATGATCACAAGGCAGTCATAACGTGGCTAATAGGGTAGCATATCTATTTATGTAGCAAGCTAAAAACACGGAGCCTAACGTTAGCTAGATAGCTAGCTAGCTAGCTAGCTGCTAGGAGGATGTCATGTCATGCAATTAGAGGAGTGGGTGAGTGAGTGACGTTTTCCCCTCATATCGTTTTTTGGTGGCTATACACAGCTAGAGATGCAGGTGCCATTTGGTTAGCTAGCAAGAACTTGAACGACTGTTATACAGTTAGCATATCTCTTGAATTCACAAATGCACTCTATCTACTCCGATTTCAGAGCACTCTCGTCTGAGTGTGCCAGAGCGCAAAACAACTGATTAATTTACAAACGCGCAACACCTGCTGAATTTGACCGGTGTCAGAAAACGTTGGCAAAAAAAGTAATAGTTAGTCAAGAATGCTCTAGATAACATGTAAACAGCCTAACCAGCTCTGCTACGGCGAGTAAAATGGTCAGAGTGAGGTGTTCTCTCATTTGTGTCTGGAAGTAGCTAGCTAGCAAGCTAGACAACTTTAGCTAGTTAGCTTGGGTGCTTGGTTGGGACAAGCATGCAATGGCAGGCAAGCTGAAAAAGGACGAGGAGGCTACAATTAATTAAGTTCTCAGTGAAGTTTTGACAGCCAACTAGCTGAAAAGGTTTGAGAGGGTTTATCTAATGTTCCTTCGTTAGATTTTATCTCATCTTGCTCTGGCTAGCATTAGTTGTTGATCTTGTTGTTGTTGTTGATGTGCATAACTGAGGGAGAGAGAGCCTACCTTTTCATGGTTGTTTGATCAATAGGACTGTAAAGTTCCCAAATGTAAGTGGACTCCCGTGGTGTTTACATATTTGCAGAAATCCATTCAGGTGTATTCTGTGGCTTTTGGTGAATGTGTTCTAATGATCTGAAGTCACGCTGTTGCAAATGCCTGTAAACACACAGTCCAATTCAAAGTGAATGATGGCAGACCCGTGTGGCAAATGGCTTGTTTGTATAAAGGTCTACTGTAGCTCTGATTGGCTATAGCGCACCAGTCTGTGTAGACTCCGGTCCTGGACAAGACAGATGTTTTTATTCAGTTTTATTTACTGCAGTGTCTATTAATTGTCCAAACGCACAGCCGCTTTCCCATTCTATATTACTATGATTTTTTACAAATGCCTTATTATACGTAATTCCCAAACATTCAAAGAATTTATGAAAATGACCATATCTACTGTAAGTGGTCGCTTGTCAGATTTTTTCTTTTAAGTGTCATATTCTTCCTGGGGGTGTATATGAATAGATTTCATGTTGCTAAAATGCTGTCAGTTCCACTTTACACACAACAATGTTTCATACACATTATGTAAGTTATTTTCAAAGAGATGGCTAACAACAGCAAGCGCACTGCAATAAAAAACACAGTTTCACTCACCAGATGATGATCATTTGAAACTTAACTTCTTGTTGAAAGTTATTCTCGAAAAGGGAGAAGCTAACAAATTAGCTTTGATAACACCTGCTGCAGCTGCTGAAAATTCGCCGACAACAAAGGCAGAAGTTTCCATGCGTTTTTGTAAAAAACACTCATTAAGTCAAAATGTGTCTTTATCTAGCTTGTGATGGCCTAGCCAATGGTTGACTTAGCTAGATTTACAAATTTTTCCAAATTTTGTTACATTACAGCCTTATACTGAAATTGATTAAATAGTTTTTTGCCCCCTCATCAATCTACACACAATACCCCATATTGACAAAGCAAAAGCAGATTTGTAGAATTTCTTTACTAAAATAAATAAGAAACTGATATTACATAACTATTCAGACCCTTTACTCAGTACTTTGTTGAAGCACCTTTGAAAGCGATTACAGCCTCGAGTCTTCTTGGGTATGACACTACAAGCTTGGCACATCTGTACTTGGGGAGTTTCTCCCATTCTTCTCTGCAGATCCTCTCAAGTTCTGTAAGGTTGGATGGGGAGCGTTGCTGCACAGCTATTTTCAGGTCTCTCCAGAGATGTTCGATCAGGTTTAAGTCCGGGCTCTGGCTGGGCCACTCAAGGACATTCAGAGACTTGTCCCGAAGCCACTCCTGCGTTGTCTTGGCTGTGTGCTTAGGGTCGTTGTCGTGTTGGAAGGTGAACCTTCGCCCCCAGTCTGAGTTCCTGAGAGCTCTGGAGCAGGTTTTCATCAAGGATCTCTCTGTACTTTGCTCCGTTCACCTTGGCCTCCATCCTGACTAGTCTCCCAGTCCCTGCCGCTGAAAAACATCCCCACAGCATGATTCTGCCACCACCATGCTTCACCCTAGGGATGGTGCCAGGTTTCCTCCAGACATGACGCTTGGCATTCATGCCAAAGAGTTCAATGTTGGTTTCATCAGACCAGAGAATCTTGTTTCTCATAGTCTGAGTCCTTTAGGTAACTTTTGGCAAACTCCAAGCGGGCTGTCATGTGCCTTTTACTGAGGAGTGGCATCCGTCAGGCCACTCTACCATAAAGGCTTGATTGGTGGAGTGCTGCAGAGATGGTTGTCCTTCTGGAAGGTTCGCCCATCTCCACAGAGGAACTCTGGATCTCTGTAAGAGTGACCATCGGGTTCTTGGTCACCTCCCTGACCAAGGCCCTTCTCCCCCGATTGCTCAGTTTGGACGGTCGGCCAGCTCTAGGAAGAGTCTTGGTGGTTCCAAACTTCTTCCATTAAAGAATGAAGGAGACCACTGTATTCTTGGGGACCTTCAATGCTGCAGACATTTTTTGGTACCCTTCCCCAAATCTGTGCCTCGACACAATCCTGACTTGGTTTTTGCTCTGACATGCACTGTCAACTGTGGGACCTTATATAGACAGGTGTTTGCCTTTCCAAATCATGTCCAATTAATTGAATTTACCACAGATGGACTCCAAGCAATTTGTAGAAAGATCTCAAGGATGATCAATGCAAACAGGATGCACCTGAGCTCAATTTCGAGTGTCATAGCAAAGGGTCTGAATAATTATGTAAATAAGGTATTTCTGTTTTTAGTTTTTAATAAATTAGCAAAACTGTCGCTTTGTCATTATGGGATATTGTGTGTGGCTTGATGAGCAAAAACATTAATTTAATCAATTTTAGAATAAGGCTGTAATGTAACAAAATGTGGAAAAAGTCAAGGGGTCGGAATACTTTCCTAAGGCACTGTATCTCCCCAGAGACCTGCAACAACAAATCCTGATTTGATCTTTTTAGAGAGATTACATTTTTTTTGAGATTCAATCAGAACATCATTGAAAATGATAATATTATTATTATAATCATTCTTTTGTAAATACTTAGCCTTTCTCTGAAGGCGTAGAAGGCCCATTGTTCCCCATGGTGTTGGGTTACTAATAATTTGTAGAGTGGCTTTGTTTTCCTTCAGCGTGCATTTTTTCACTATTCTGAATGTCTAAAGAATCCAAATGTTGTTCTGAAATATGTTCACAGAAATACTGCACATTTTGAACTCTTATTATGGTGGTGATTTGACTAAATTACAATCATGGTCTTGATTTGGACTCACATTTTCCTGGTCTCGGTCTTGACTCAGACTCGATTTGCTCTGGTCTTGGTCTTGAATTGGTCGCGCTTTAGGTGGTTTCGAACACAACACTGAGAGTGAGATTGATTTACTTTTACTATGTTACGTCTACCACGGAGTCCAGGTTGCCTGATGTAGAGTAATTAGCACCTCGCTCTCTTTCTCCCTCTCTCTCTCTCTCTCTCTGTTTCTCATTTGAAACATGTACTGTATCAGCCTGACCTAGAAACAAGGGACGCATTTCTTGCTGCATCGACAAGAGCTTGGGAAAATATTTATCTTGGTGCTTGGTGCTCCCAGCATTCAAACTCAGATACATGTAATATGTACATAAATTTAATGACGGTCTGCGTGTGCAAGCTTTTCTTTGACAGAGTGAATCTCTATAGGCCTGTCACACCCACTGCTGATAAACAACATGTCTGTAATGACATTTACTGTATGATGTATGTCCTATGCTGAATTTATCTACTTTGTGTGGACAGGGTTGGATATTTCTTTGTGTATTAGAAGAATAACCAACAAGACATGGGGAGAGTTTGCATTAATAATGCAAGCGAATATAATCAACACCATAAATTCAAAATGTTCACCAGACATTTTGACATTGGCTATGATGTGACGGAGACAAATTGTGCTGAAAATCACTGCAACGTTTCCTTGCGGGGACACAGTCATGTACAAAATAAAGCTGGTCTGTAAATGAAAAAAACTAAACAAAGGTAATGTAATTTGTTTGAATACCGGGAGTGAGTGATCTGAAAATTTAGACAAAAACCTTGACAATAGAGGACAATGGGACTTGACAAAGACACTTAATCGTCGATCACTGCATCCGGTCTCTTGTTCATGCAACAATTTAATATGCTCTGCCTCTGTTCTCCTACAATGTCATATTGTGAAGCCAAGGACACAGATGCCAACTGACTGTTCAATTTACTGCGGGGGATCTGGGAAAGGCAAACACTCATGGAGAAATGTTGCAGACAGCTGTTTTTCCCTCCCTAGGCTGAGTACCTGGAGAGAGAAAATCACATTTGCCAGGGAATTGCATGCTCCAGCACACTTGAGGTTCAGAGGCAGGGGAAGGCAATTGCCTTAGACCTTTCACAACATATTGTAAATAGATGGTGGGTGGGGGGCTGACATTTTGTATGGGTAAGCAGTTACACTATTGCACTGACATATTTGGTATTTATTAGGATCCCCATTAGGCGCAGCAAAAGCATCAGCTACTCTTCCTGGGATCCACATGAAACATGACATTAAATTAAAGTTACTAGAATGCAGCTGCATGCTTGATATTGCTAAGCTAGGTGTCCCTAGGGAAACATAGCACTGAAGCTAATGCAAAGTAGCTAACAGCTAACTCAATTCTTCATATTTTACGGAAACATGAAAATGATGTGTGATAAACATTTATCTTGTGTTAATAAACAAATGTACTTACAAACATTGCGTCTTACAAAGATTATAAAGAAGGATATTGAAGGATTTTAACTACTCTGTCACACTTGCACATCTTACACATTGCTTCACTTCTGAAACTGCTTCCTGTCACATGACACGAACAGGTAAATTCTACACTGCTGCACTTAAACTGCCACTAGGGGGTGCTAAACAACTAACAGGTCCAGAACACTCCCCGCCTAGGGTCGTTAACGATCCCACATAAACCTAACTCTGACCCCTGGGGTCTTCTGAAGAAAGAAGGAGAACCACTTCAGAGATAGGCCGAGAGAAGACCTTCATAGTTCCCTCCTTGACAACTCTCACGTTGACTTTCCTCATCATCCCGTCCCGGCTGGGAAGGGTCTTCACAACGATGGCCATAGGCCATTCATTTCTTTTAGCCTGACTGTCCTTCATTAAGACAACATCCCCTTCTTTAAGATCTGGCCTCTTGTCCTGCCACTTGCGTCGTCTCTGCTTGGTGAAGGAGGGGGGACGCCAGTCTTCTGGGTCAAGAGCATAGCTGGAGTGAGGATGAGGGGTGATTCCGGGACTGAAGATACTGGGATGAGAGGCCTGGCATTCATCACAGCAGTGACATCGGCCATCAGTGTTGTCAGGACTTTGTGTGTAAGGCGTGAAGATCCACCTTGGAAGAGCATGCAGTCGAGGATACGACGAGCAATGCCAATCATCTGCTCCCATGCACCACCCATATGGGATGAGTGAGATGGGTTGAACTCCCAGGTACATTTCTGTTCTTGGAGATACCTCTCCACGCTCTCTGAACTGGAGCTTGATCCATCCATCCTCAGGTCTCGGCAAGCACCAACAAAGTTTGTACTGCAATCTGAACGTATCTGCTTTGCTATGCCTCTGATTGAGACGAATCTTCTCAGGGCATTTATGAAGCTGGAAGCACTTAGTGATTCAATTACTTCTGTGTGTACAGCTCTTGTGCACATGCACGAGAACATCACCGCCCACCTTTTGCTATTGGCGTGTCCTCCTCTGGTGCGGCGTGAGACCACCTCCCATGGGCCGAAAACGTCCACACCTAGGTAGGTGAAAGGTGGTGCTACCTGTAGCCGCTCAGCTGGCAATTCTGCCATCTGCTGGTATTCCGTCTTCTCACGGAGCTTCTTGCATGTGACAGACTTGAAGAGTACACCGCTGATACATCTCTTAGCTCCAACCAACCAGAGTCCATCTGCTCGGATGGCTTCACAACTTCATGGTGGTGACGTCAAGCAAGTTTTCCAGGTGGTGACGACCTGGAATGATGATGGGGTTGACATCGTTTGTTCCTAATTTAGATTGCTCGATTCGGCCTCCAACTCTGAGCAGTCCGTCACTGTCAACGATAGGATGCAGCCTTCGTAGACTGCTGTCAGTAGGAAGACTGCGTTCTGCTGCTATGCACCTAAATTCCTCTGCATAACACTCATCTTGGACACTTTTTATCACAAGGATTTTGGCTCTTTCTAGCTCCTATTCAGTGGGTTTCTTCCGACAGATGTGTCATCCATGGCAGCTGCTCTCTTGCGCAGGCTGAGAGAAGGTCCGAGCTATGTGGATTAAGTGTGCTACTGTCCTTATGAGACTGTTCCACTTGGAGAAAGGCTCAAAGCGTTTGGAGCTCAGCAGGTTCCTTGAGACTTGAGTGACATTAGTAGTCACCTGTGGCCGTATCTCAGAGTTAGAAGGAGAGTTGATAAGGTCAAACGACTCTAGAGGTTTGGAGGAGTGCAGGGCTGGATTCTGAAGAAAGGCTGGTCCTGACAGCCATGTCATGTTGCTGAGGAGGGCTACTGTTATGGATCTAGACCCATGGTCAGCTGGGTTGAGATCTGTGGGCACGTACCTCCATTGTTCTGGGGACGTGGATTGCCAGATACGCTGAACTCTGTTGCTCACATAGATGTAGAACCGCCTTGTTTGGTTGTGGATGTACCCAAGCACCTCTTTGCTGTCCGTATAGTATGTAATGCTGTCAAACTTCAGATCAATCTCCTCAACTATCAACTCTGCGATCTCGACTGCCAGCACGCCTGTGCATAGTTCCAGTCTGGGGATAGTGAGCTCAGGCTGGGGAGCCAGCTTGGCCTTTCCAAAGACAAAGCCGACCTCAAGGTATTTGGAGCTCCTGTAAGTCTTGAAGTGAATCTCTCCATTTGTTCCACTCCTCTGCGGGAAGGGGTGAATCCCAATCTTCCGCTCGCATAGAGAACTCTCTAAGGAGTAGCCTGACTTGTATGGTGACGGGGGCTAGGAAGCCAAGTGGATCATATAGGCAATTGACTGTAGAGAGCACTCCCCTGCGTGTGAATGGCTTCTTGTCGTCTACGGCTTGGAATGTGAATGTGTCTGCTGTGATGTTCCTAGACTGCACTGTAGGAGGAGATCATCAGTGAAGAGGTTTAGATCCTTAATGTCCTTGGCCCGGTCCTCAGGGGGAAATGCATCCATCACCAAATGGATCGTCGTCTGGAGCGTTGATTTGGTTCCTGACTTTATGTACACTCAAGACATCTCTGCCTAAGAGGAGAAGTATGTCTGCGTCAGGATCCAGAGGTGGGATCTTGTCTGCGATGCATCTCAGGTGACTGTGGTGGCGAGCTGCGTTTGGAGTGGGAATTTCTGAGCGGTGGTTAGGGACTTGGTTACATTCGATGAATGTGGGGAAGGCGGAGACTCATCTTCTCATCGACTGACTCCATAACGTAACCACAGGCCCTCCTGCCAGCTGTCTCTGTGAGTCCCGCACACGTCTTGAGTGTGTATGGTGATGAACTACCTTTGACCTCGAAGATGTCGAAGAACTCTGATCTTGCTAGAGACCGATTGTGTTGTTCATCCAGTATAGCGTACATCCTTTTGGATTCTTCACGACGTCCTTCGGGGAACACATTAATGAGGCATATCTTGGAGCATGCTCTCGTGCTCATTCCTTCTCCACACACCTTGGTGCACTTACAAGTGACCCCCTGATTGGCCGGTTCCTCTTCCTCCCCGCCATGCTCTGAAGAGAAAGGGGATGAGCTTATCGTCCATGGAGCTGGGCCGGGATGGAGTGCTGAGAGGTGCTGGTCGTTTTCGCATTCATTGCATTTCACCGTTACCTTACAGTTCTTGGCGAGATGATTTGTGGACGAGCAGCACTGAAAACACACAGAGTTCTCTTTGAGGAACTGTTTGCAGTCTTCCAGGGACTTCTCTCTGAAACCTCTACACGTCTTTAACAGATGGGGCTTGTTGTGAATGGGGCAGTGCTTATTCAAATCCACTGGTTTCTTCTGATCCCCCGTGTTCTCAGCTGAAGACACTTGTGTCTTGTGGACAGATATTGTCTTCCCATGTATGTCTTGCTTGTCTCTTCTGACAGGCGCCGCATGGGAGGAGAAGAGGTTGAAGCTGGGGTCTGTCCTGACTTTGGCTTCTCTACGGATAAAGTTGGCGAACACCCAGAATGGAGGGTAGGTGATGTTGTTTTCTAGCTTGAATTTTGACCTGTATAATGACCACCTTTCCTGCAGGCCATACGGGAGCTTCTCTACGATAGGGCTCACCCCTCTGGATGTGTCCAGGTACTATAGGTCAGGTAGGTAGCCATCTTGCTTTGCAGCTTCGCGCTCCAATAGTAGATCTCCAAGGTCACAAAGTCTCTGGGGTTCTTTACTTGTCACCTTGGGGAAGTTCTCCAACTTGGCAAAAAGAGCCCTTTCAATGGCTTTGGGTGAGCCGTAGCTTTCCTCAAGTCTCTCCCATAGTATCATCAGTGCAGCTGGTGGATGTCTGACATGGACTGCCTTTATCCTGTGTGCTGCTCGGAAGAATCTGCGCCAAGCCATTTGATGAGCAGTTCAAGCTCTTCTCCCGCTGAAAGGCCTAGCTCTGATGTGGTATTACGGAAGGAGGCTATCCAAGCCCAATAGTTATCCGGTTTATCATCGAATGTGGTTAACCCAAGGTACTTGGCAAGGTCGTAGGTGGTGGGGGTTACGCCATGGTCACCTTGAGTAGAAGATCTGCAGGGGTTCCCATGGGAACGAGTTTGAGACTGCTGGTGACTTTCTTATTTTATCCGAGATGACAACCCCTTAACTCTTGAATCATTGCTGCTTCACGTGGAGGTTCCTCTCTTACAGGTAGCTGTGCCTGTCTTTTCACTATACTTGACTTGCTAAATGTACAGTAGCCCTTATCCAGCTATCCAGTTAACTCATTCAAATAACTCAGTGAGAAGCAGGGTGCCGTTTTGGAAGTTTACTTGAATCACAGTGTGAAACTGCAACAAACACAAAAGTACATGTTTTCAGTTACAGTGAATGTCTTGCACAATAACTGTACTAAAAGTACGAAATAAGGAATAAGAGTACTCAATCTAGAGTCAAATATAAAATAAAGTTACTAGAATGCAACTGTATGCTTGATATTGCTAAGCAAGGTGTCCCTAGGGAGAAATAGCACTGAAGCTAATGCAATGTAGCTAGCTAACAGCTAACTCAATTCTTCATCAATTCTTCAACATGAAAATGTTATGTGATAAACATTTATCTTGTGTTAATAAACAAATGTACTTACAGACATTGTGTTTTACAAAGGATGTTGAAGGATTGTAACTACTCTGTCACACTTGCACATTGCTTCACTTCTGAAACTGCTTCCTGTCACATGACACAAACAGGTCAATTCTACACTGCTGCACTTAAACTGCCACTGGGGGTGCTAAACAACTAACAGGTCCAAAACAAGATATACAGTATAAAATGGCTGTGTCTCTTCACAGTCCCCTTTCTGCAGTAAGGTGTTCTTTTACCTGTTTAAAAAAAACTGGTTTTATTGCTAGCTTGAGTTACCTGTGGTGGCAGAGTTCCATGTAGTCATGGCTCTATTTAATACTGTGTGTTTCCAAGCCTCTGTTCTGGACCTGGGGACTGTGAAGAGACCTCAAATCAAATCAAATCAAATCAAACTGATTGCATGTCTTGTGTTGTACCAATGAGTGTCCACACTGTGTGCCAACTGCTTGAACAGACAGTTTGGTATTTTCAACACATCAATACCTTGAACAAAGACCAATAGTGATGCAGTGAATTTCTCCTAAACTTTGAGCCATGAGAGACTGACATGCATGTTACTGACACTTTTCCTACATGTACATCTACAGTTGAAGTCGGAAGTTTACATACACTTAGGTTGGAGTCATTCAAACTCGTTTTTCAACCACTCTACAAATTTCTTGTTAACAAACTATAGTTTTGGCAAGTCGGTTAGGACATCCACTTCGTACATGACACAAGTAATTTTTCCAACAATTGTTTACAGACCGATTATTTAACTTATAATTCACTGTATCACAATTCCAGTGGGTCAGAAGTTTACATACACTAAGTTGACTGTGCCTTTAAACAGCTTGGAAAATTCCAGAAATTGATGTCATGGCTTTAGAAGCTTCTGATAGGCTAATTGACATCATTTGAGTCAATTGGAGGTGCACCTGTGCATGTATTTCAAGGCCTACCTTCAAACTCAGTGCCTCTTTGCTTGACATCATGGGAAAATATAAATAAATCAGCCAAGACCTCAGAAAAACATAGTAGAGCTCCACAAGTCTGGTTCATCCTTGGGAGCAATTTCCAAACACCTGAAGGTACCACATTCATCTGTACAAACAATAGTACGCAAGTATAAAAACCATGGGACCGCGCAGCAATCATACCACTCAGGAAGGAGACGCGTTCTGTCTCCTAGAGATGAATGTACTTTGGTGCGAAAAGTGCAAATCAATCCCAAAACAACAGCAAAGGACCTTGTGAAGATGCTGGAGGAAACAGGTACAAAAGTATCTATATCCACAGTAAAACTAGTCCTATATCAACATAACCTGAAAGGCCTCTCAGTAAGGAAGAAGCCACTGCTCCAACGCCATGAAAAAAGCCAGACTACGGTTTGCAACTACACATAGGGACAAAGATCGTAATTTTTTGAGAAATGTCCTCTGGTCTGATTAAACAAAAATAGAACTGTTTGGCCATAATGACCATCGTTATGTTTGGAGGAAAAAGGGGACGCTTGCAAGCCGAAGAACACCATCCCAACCGTGAAGAACAGGGGTGGCAGCATCATGCTGTGGGTGTGCTTTGCTGCAGGAGGGACTGGTGCACTTCACAAACTAGATGGCATCATGAGGAAGGAAAATTATGTGGATATATTGAAGCAACATCTCAAGACATCAGTCAGGAAGTTAAATCTTGGTCGCAAATGGGTCTTCCAAATGGACAATGACCCCAAGCATACTTCCAAAGTTGTGGCAAAATGGTTTAAGGACAACAAAGTCAAGGTATTGGAGTAGCAATCACAAAGCCCTGACCTCAATCCTATAGAAAATGTGTGGGCAGAACTGAAAAAGCGTTTGCGAGCAAGGAGGCCTACAAACCTGACTCAGTTACACCAGCTCTGTCAGGAGGAATGGGCCAAAATTCCTCCAACTTATTGTGGGAAGCTTGTGGAAGGCTACCTGAAACGTTTGACCCAAGTTAAACAATTTCAAGGCAATGCTACCAAATACTAATTGAGTGTATGTAAACTTCTGACCTACTGGGAATTTGATGAAAGAAATAAAAGCTGAAATAAATAATTCTCTCTACTATTATTCTGACATTTCACATTCTTAAAATAAATTGGTGATCCTAACTGACCTAAAACAGGGAATGTTTACCAGGATTAAATGTCAGGAATTGTGAAAAACTGAGTTTAAATGTATTTGGCTAAGGTGTGTGTAAACCCCCGACTTCAACTGTATGTGTCACGTACACGTTTTATTTACGAATAAACGTCTGGCTCCGGTGGAGCGTATGACGCTGGCACTGGAGTGGAGCAGCTGACCGGTGCTGGACTAAGCTCCGGCGGAGCGGACTGCTCTGGCACAGGACTGGAGCAGCTGATCGGAGCTGGACTAGCCACCGGTGGAGTGGACTGCTCTGGCACAGGACTGGAGCAGTTGACTGGAGCTGGACTAGGCACCGGTGGAGCGGACTGCTCTGGCACAGGACTGGAGCAGCTGACCGGAGCTGGACTAGGCACCGGTGGAGCGGACTGTTCTGGCACCGGACTGGAGCAGCTGATCAGAGCTGGAGGTCTGGTGCGAGGAGCAGGAACGGGGCGCACCGGGCTGGCGACACGCTCCACTGGTCTGGTGCGAGGAGCAGGCACGGGCCGTGCCGGACTGGAGACACGCACCACTAGTCTGGTGCGAGGAGCAGGCACGGGGCGCACCGGGCTGGCGACATGCACCACTGGTCTGGTGCGAGGAGCAGGCACGGGCCGTGCCGGACTGGAGACACGCACCACTGGTCTGGTGCGAGGAGCAGGCACGGGCCGTGCCGGACTGGAGACACGCACCATTGGTTTGTTGCGAGGAGCAGGTACGGGGCGCACCGGGCTGGTGACCTGCACCACTGGTTTGGTGCGAGGAGCAGCCACGGGCTGTATAGGACTGGAGACACCCACCACAGGTCTGGTGCGAGGAGCCAGTATGGGCCGTGCCAGACTGGGAAGGCGCACTGACGGCACAGTGCGTAAAGTCGGCGCATAGCCTGGTGCCTGCACGGTCACACGCTCCTTAGAGTGAATGCGGGGAGTTGGCTCTGCTCTGAACCCTGGCTCCGCCAACCACCCCATGTGCCCCCCCAAAAATTATCTTGGGGCTGCCTCTCGGGCTCTCCTCATGACCGAGACCTTTGGCTTCGCCATTGATCCTCTCCTACCTGGGCTTCTTCCTTTGCCCAGGGTCCTTTATCGGCTACACTCTCCTTCTCCACCATCATCCCTTTCAGGGCCTCCATATGCTTGGCCAGATCCTCTCTTATCTCCTTCCATATCCCGGAATACTGCTCCTCCTGGTCACGCTGCTTGGTCCATTGGTGGTGGGATCTTCTGTCACATTCGTTGATTAAGTAGTCAGACCAAGGTGCAGCGTGGTATGCGTACATGTTTTATTTACGAATAAACACTAGACAAAATAACAAACAACGAACCGTGAAGTTCTACGGGCTATAACGAAACTAGCCAAACAGAAACAAGATCCCACAACCCAGGAAGGAAAACTGTCTGCCTAAGTATGATCCCCAATCAGAGACAACGAGCAACAGCTGCCTCTGATTGGGAACCACACCCGGCCAAACATAGATATACAATACATAGAATTTCAACCCTGACCAAACTACCTAGAGAATAACAGTCTCTCCAGGTCAGGGCGTGACAGTATGTGTAATACGTGCTGCTTTGTTCTGGACCAACTGCAATTTACCTATGTCCTTCTTTGCTGCACATGACCACACAGCTGGGTAGTAGTCCAGGTGCGACAAAACTAGGCCCTGTAGGACCTGTCTGGTCAATTGAGATTTCAAGAAGGCAGAGCAACGCCCTTTCATGGACAGACCTCGTCCCATTTTAGCAACCATTGAGTCTATATGTTTTGACCATGACAGCTTGCTATCTAGGGTTACACCAATCAGTTTAGTCTCATCAACTTGCTCAATAGCCACATTATTCAATAATAGATCTAAACGAGGTTTAGCGTTGAGCGAGTGATTTGTCCCAAACATTATGCTTTTAGTTTTTGAGATATTTAGCACCAGCCTATTGCTAGTTACCCATTCTAAAACTGACTGGAGCACTATGTTAAATGTCTCAGTTATTTATTTTACCGTTGCACCTGACGTGTATACTGCTGAGTCATCAGCGTACATAGACACACTGGCTTTATTCGTGGTCAGTGGAAGGTCATTTGCAAAAACAGTAAACAATAATGTCCCTAGCCAGCTGCCCTGCGGTACACCACACTCAACTGAATTTGCATTAAAGAGACTTCCATTAACGAAAACCCTCTATGTTCTATTAGATAGGTAACTCTCAATCCATAATAAGGCAGAGGATGCAAATCCATTACACCTACGTTTTTTCAGAGATAGGTTATGATCAATGATATCTTACTGGAAAAAAAAATCAGTGCATTGAATTTAGCCAATGTCAGATCGCTATTTTTTGCACATATGGAGGCCATACAAAATGGACTACGAGAAGAATTGCCTGAAATTACGGTGGAGACGCCAGGGTAGCTGGAATGATGGACTTTACCTATTGCTATAACTTACCAACACTTTCACTTTCCTTATTTCCAGAAGAATACATCCTGAATTCGATAGTATTATGTGAGAGAAATGTGCAAACATACTTTTTTTTTAAAGAAGGGGAAAAGGCTTCAAATCTTTACCATAAATAGTTGTAGGGTGTTTGGTTGTGTGACACTTTCACATTAAAGGTAAAGCCCGGTTCAGATACAACAGCCGAGACGAGGCGGTATTATGCCGTTTTTGCTTGATCTGAATGGTCTAGTTTTAGAACGTCTCATGTCGGCTGCTGGAGTTTCCAAAATTCAACCTGTCAAATCCTAGCAAAAGACTTACGACGAGACAGATCCATTTAGCCAATCAGAGAACAGTGCGCTGAAATTCTGAGTTTAGCCTAGCAGCTAGCTATAGCTAGCCAAACAGACAGCTAGCTATCTATTCTGCTGCAGGTAGCTTGCCTAGCTTACTGATATTTTCTAGTCACACAGTGTGCCCTGTTTCTGGTGGACGTATTTCATGAGACTCGTTTGATCCAACACCTTGCTACAACAAGTGGCAACAAGTTTAATCACATCATTGAAAAATTACCATGGAAACAGTTTCAAACGTGTGTCTCGTCGTTTTGATCTCAATGCCCTGTCTTTGGTTAGCTGTTCTACAACACAAAAAGCTAAAACTGGCTTCTTTCTCCTTATGTCGGCTTCTAAGTTTTGTAAAAAAAAATACTAATATAAAAGGTTCTACCCAATGACATCATTAAAAAGTTAAAACGCACTGATTTTCAAACACTATGAGATTCACGGTGACGTGAGGAGCAATAAAATACCCTACGTTGGGCTAAAAACTCATTGCAGGCTTTGAAAATAACTGTTTTTTACTTTTAATCCTATCCTGTGATGTCACAGAGAGGCATTTTTTTAGGACCTTTCTTCTTATCTTTTTAACAACATATCATGGAAATGTGCTGTTTTCACATAATAAATAATTAATTAGGTCGGTGCTTACATTTGTCTTATTCCACACATGTACAAGTGTGTATTATACACGTGTGAATTGGAAATTCTTTTATTACATATCCCACTCCCCCTGAGCTTCAGGTCAAAACCAGGGATCAGACATTATTGACGGCCACCCTGGAGCAATTAGGGTTAAATGCCTTGCTCAAGGGCAGATTGGTAAATGTTTCACCTATTCATCTCGGGGATTTGAACCAGCTACCTTTCACTTACTGGCACAGTGCACCACTAGGCTACCTGCTGCCCTTTTATGCCCTTTTATGTAGACACTGGTTTGGTGCTGAAGATGATGAATATGAGGTTGAAAAGTGGCGGAATTGCCCTTTAGTCTTCAACGGGAACCTTCACCTCAAAGCTGAACCTAACCTGAGTCTGTTTTGCTACTGTGCTGTTATTCATCAGGAATATATATTTTTGTAAATATATACAGTACCAGTCAAAATGTTGGACACACCCACTCATTCAAGGGTCTTTCTTTATTTTTAATATTTTTTACATTGTAGAATAACAGTGAAGACATCAAAACTATGAAATAACACATATGGAATCATGTAGTAACCAATGAAGTGTTAAACAAATCAAAATATATTTTATACAGTGGGGAGAACAAGTATTTGATACACTGCCGATTTTGCAGGTTTTCGTACTTACAAAGCATGTAGAGGTCTGTAATTTTTATCATAGGTACACTTCAACTGTGAGAGACGGAATCTAAAACAAAAATCCAGAAAATCACATTGTATGATTTTTAAGTAATTAATTAGCATTTTATTGCATGACATAAGTATTTGATACATCAGAAAAGCAGAACTTAATATTTGGTACAGAAACCTTTGTATGCAATTACAGAGATCATACGTTTCCTGTAGATCTTGACCAGGTTTGTACACACTGCAGCAAGGATTTTGGCCTACTCCTCCATACAGACCTTCTCCAGATCCTTCAGGTTTCGGGGCTGTCGCTGGGCAATACGGACTTTCAGCTCCCTCCAAAGATTTTCTATTGGGTTCAGATCTGGAGACTGGCTAGGCCACTCCAGGACCTTGAGTTGCTTCTTACGGAGCCACTTCTTAGTTGCCCTGGCTGTGTGTTTCGGGTCGTTGTCATGCTGGAAGACCCAGCCACGACCCATCTTCAATGCTCTTACTGAGGGAAGGAGGTTGTTGGCCAAGATCTCGCAATACATGGCCCCATCCATCCTCCCCTCAACACGGTGCAGTCGTCCTGTCCCCTTTGCAGAAAAGCATCCCCAAAGAATGATGTTTCCACCTCCATGCTTCACGGTTGGGATGGTGTTCTTGGGGTTGTACTCATCCTTCTTCTTCCTCCAAACATGGCGAGTGGAGTTTAGACCAAAAAGCTATATTTTTGTCTCATTAGACCACATGACCTTCTCCCATTCCTCCTCTGGATCATCCAGATGGTCATTGGCAAACTTCAGACGGGCCTGGACATGCGCTGGCTTGAGCAGGGGGACCTTGCGTGCGCTGCAGGATTTTAATCCATGACGGCGTAGTGTGTTACTAATGGTTTTCTTTGAGAATGTGGTCCCAGCTCTCTTTAGGTTATTGACCAGGTCCTGCCGTGTAGTTCTGGGCTGATCCCTCACCTTCCTCAGGATCATTGATGCCCCACGAGGTGAGATCTTGCATGGAGCCCCAGACCGAGGGTGATTGACCGTCATCTTGAACTTCTTCCATTTTCTAATAATTGCGCCAACAGTTGTTGCCTTCTCAGCTTGCTTGCCTATTGTCCTGTAGCCCATCCCAGCCTTGTGCAGGTCTACAACTTTATCCCTGATGTCCTTACACAGCTCTCTGGTCTTGGCCATTGTGGAGAGGTTGGAGTCTGTTTAATTGAGTGTGTGGACAGGTGTCTTTTATACAGGTAACGAGTTCAAACAGGTGCAGTTAATACAGGTAATGAGTGGAGAACAGGAGGGCTTCTTCAAGAAAAACGAACAGGTCTGTGAGAGCCGTAATTCTTACTGGTTGGTAGGTGATCAAATACTTATGTCATGCAATAAAATGCAAATTAATTACTTAAAAATCATACAATGTGATTTTCAGGATTTTTGTTTTAGATTCCGTCACTCACAGTTGAAGTGTACCTATGATAAAAATTACAGACCTCTACATACTTTGTAAGTAGGACAAGCTGCAAAATCGGCAGTGTATCAAATACTTGTTCTCCCCACTGTATTTGAGATTCTTCAAATAGCCACCCTTTGCCTTGATGACAACTTTGCATACTGTTGGTATTCTCTCAACCAGCTTCATGAGGTAGTCACCTGGAATGCATTTCAATTAACAGGTATGCCTTCTTAAACCTTAATTTATGGAATGTATTTCCTTCTTAATGCGTTTGAGCCAATCAGTTGTGTTGTGACAAGGTAGGGGGGTATACAGAAGATAAGCGACAGTACATCATTACTTTAAGACATGAAGGTCAGTCAATACGGAACATTTTAAGAACTTTGCAAGTTTCCTCAAGTGCAGTCACAAAAACCATCAAGCGCTATGATTAAACTGGCTCTCATGAGGACCACCACAGGAATGGAAGACCCAGAGTTACCTCTGCTGCAGAGGATTCATTAGTGTTACCAACCTCAGAAATTGCAGCACAAATAAATGCTTCACAGAGTTCAAGTCACAGACACATCTCAACATCAACTGTTCAGAGGGGACTGTGTGAATCAGGCCTTCGTGGTCGAATTGCTGCATCTTATTCCAAGATGGCGTAGCAGTGCGGTCGCTTTTATTTTTCGTCCTGTGTAAATATCCCGTTTCTTGTTTTTTTTGTCTATATTTCTAATTTTTTTACTTTCATTCTTTAACTAAATATACTTTCCTGCAACCCGCCTCACCCAACGTGGAAAGGATTCTATTATTTCTTTATAACTTTCATCAAGAACCGTAAGCTGAAAATAGTGGCTACCTGTTATTAGTCACCGTTAGCGTCTTCACCACTGTCCGTGGCCTACACTATCCACCAGCCAGCTCTAGCTCTAGCCTGGACAATTCGTCCGGCCAGTCTGCACAGCGTGCTATCGACCCAGCGTGCTATCGACCCAGAGCTTATTGGACTTTCTGCCGGAATCACTGGACCCTAGCGCCGGATCATCACAACCAGCTAGCTAGCTGCAACCTGTTGTTGGCTGATTACCATTACCATTGCCCTATAGCAAGCACCAGTTAGCCTTGAGCTAGCCTCAGGCCCATCTCCCGGCTATCTACCTCTCTGTCAACCGGACGGGACCTCCTAGTGTTGACACTGAGCCCCGCCCGATCCAACATGACTGGTTTGCCGACTAAATAGTCTGATGTGGTTTCAACAGGCTTCCCGTTACGACGACCACGAAGATCCATCTGCCAGCCCGGCCCGCTAGCACACGCAAACTACAACTGTGCTCCCTGCTAGCTGTGCTGAAGCACCAATTTGAACTGCTCTCGGACTCACATATTGCTGTTCACTGGACCTTATGATCACTCAGCTGCACAGCTGATGCCTGCTGGACTGTTCCTTTACACGGTACCCTGTCCTGTTTATTCTGTTTAGTCTTAGCCCAAACGTTATCGCTATTTCCAGTTGTGTCTTAGCTCTCTCTAATAACACATGTGACTGCTTTATGCCTCTCTCCCATGTCAATTATGCCTTGCCTATTGCTGTTTGGGTTAGTTGTTATTATACAATTTCAATGTAGAACCCCTAGTCCCTCTCAAACTGCCTCATATAGTTCCTTTGTTCCTCCCCCCCATACACGCCGAGACCGGCTCAATCGATGCCTCAAATGACGCTATCTCTTTCATTGTTACCCAACGCTTAGGGTTACCTGAACTGTACTCATATCCTTCCATATCCTTTTCTGTACATAATGCCCTGAATCTTTTCTACAACGCCCGGAGAACTGCCCCCTTTATTCTATGTACCCAACACACTAGAAGACCAGTTCTTAAAGCCTTTAGTCGTATCCTTATTCTAGTCCTCCTCTGTTCCTCTGGTGATGTAGAGGCTAACCCAGGCCCTGCAGCCCCCAGTATCACTCCTACTCCCCAGGAGCTATCATTTGTTGACTTCTGTAACCGTAAAAGTCTTGGTTTTCTGCACATAAATATCAGAAGCCTCCTTCCTAAGTTTGAGTTATTCACTGCGTTAGCACACTCCGCCAACCCTGATGTTCTAGCAGTGTCTGAATCCTGGCTTAGGAAGGCCACCAAAAATTCTGAAATTTCCATCCCCAACTATAACATTTTCCGTCTAGATAGAACTGCCAAAGGGGGTGGAGTTGCAATCTACTGTAGAGATAGCCTGCAGAGCTCCATCATACTATCCAGGTCTGTGCCCAAACAGTTTGAGCTTCTACTTCTAAAAATCCACCTTTCCAGAAATAAATCTCTCACTGTTGCCGCTTGCTACAGACCCCCCTCAGCCCCCAGCTGTGCCCTGGACACCATATGTGAATTGATTGCCCCCCATCTATCCTGTCACGATCGTCTAACATAGAGGACCAATGCGCAGCGTTGAAGGTGAACATATTTTATACTATAAATGATCACACGATCAAAAACACAAACGAAAACGTGACGTCTACGGTTTCACACAAACCGAAATGAACAAGAAACCACAAACACAACGTGAAAGACAGATAGTTAAATATGGCTCCCAATCAGAGACAACGAGCCAACAGCTGACACTCGTTACCTCTGATTGGGAGTCACTCAAACAAAGAAATACAATAACCTAGAACCCACCACAAAACATAGAAACTAACACCCTGGCTCAACATACGAGAGTCCCCCGAGCCAGGGCGTGACATATCCTCAGAGTTCGTACTGCTTGGTGACCTAAATTGGGATATGCTTAACACCCCGGCCATCCTACAATCTAAACTAGATGCCCTCAATCTCACACAAATTATCAACGAACCTACCAGGTACAACCCTAAATCCGTAAACATGGGTACCCTCATAGATATCATCCTGACTAACTTACCCTCTAAATACACCTCCGCTGTCTTCAACCAGGATCTCAGCGATCACTGCCTTATTGCCTGCGTCCGTAACGGGTCCGCGGTCAAACGACCACCCCTCATCACTGTCAAACGCTCCCAAAAACACTTCAGCGAGCAGGCCTTCCTAATTGACCTGGCCCAGGTATCCTGGATGGATATAGATCTCATTCCGTCAGTAGAGGATGCCTGGTTGTTCTTTAAAAGTAATTTCCTCTCAATCTTAAATAGACATGCCCCATTCAAAAATACAGAACTAAGAACAGATATAGCCCCTGGTTCTCCTCAGACTTGACTGCCCTTGACCAGCACAAAAACATCCTGTGGCGTACTGCATTAGCATCAAATAGCCCCCGCGATATGCAACTTTTCAGGGAAGTTAGGAACCAATATACACAAGCAGTTAGGAAAGCAAAGGCTAACTTTTTCAAAGAGAAATTTGCATCCTGTAGCACTAACTCCAAAAAGTTTTGGGACACTGTAAAGTCCATGGAAAATAAGAGCACTTCCTCCCAGCTGCCCACTGCACTGAGGCTAGGAAACACTATCACCACCGATAAATCTACAATAATCGAGAATTTCAACAAGCATTTTGCTACGGCTGGCCATGCTTTCCACCTGGCTACCCCTACCACTACCCCGGCCACCAGCTCTGCACCCTCCGCTGCAACTTGCCCATGCCCCCCCCGCTTCTCCTTCACACAAATCCAGACAGCTGATGTTCTAAAAGAGCTGCAAAATCTGGACCCCTACAAATCATCTGGGCTAGACAATCTGGACCCTTTCTTTCTAAAACTAGCCGCAAATTGTCGCAACCCCTATTACTAGCCTGTTCAACCTCTCTTTCGTAACGTCTGAGATCCCCAGAGATTGGAAAGCTGCCGCGGTCATCCCCCCTCTTCAAAGGGGGGTGACACTCTAGATCCAAACTGTTACAGACCCATATCCATCCTGCCCTGCCTTTCAAAAGTTTTTGAAAGCCAAATCAACAAACAGATCACCGACCATTTCGAATCCCACCGTACCTTCTCCGCTATGCAATCCGGTTTCCGAGCTGGTCATGGGTGCACTTCAGCCACGCTCAAGGTCTTAAACGATATTATAACCGCGATCGATAATAGACAGTACTGTGCAGCCGTTTTCATTTACCTGGCCAAGGCTTTCGACTCTGTCAACCACCGCATTCTTATTGGCAGACTAAATAGCCTTGGTTTCTCAAATGACTGCCTCGCCTGGTTCACCAACTACTTCTCAGATAGAGTTCAATGTGTCAAATCGGAGGGCCTGTTGTCTGGACCTATGGCAGTCTCTATGGGGGTGCCACAGGGTTCAATTCTTGGGCCGACTCTTTTCTCTGTGTATATCAATGACGTCGCTCTTGCTGCTGGTGACTCTCAGATCCACCTCTACGCAGACGACACCTTTTTGTATACATCTGGCCCTTCATTGGACACTGTGTTAACAAACCTCCAAACGAGCTTCAATTCCATACAACACTCCTTCAGTAGCCTCCAACTGCTCTTAAACACTAGTAAAACTAAATGCATGCTCTTCAACCGAACGCTGCTTGCACCCACCCACCCGACTAGAATCACTACTCTAGACGGGTCTGACCTAGAGTATGTGGACAACTACAAATATCTAGGTGTCTGGTTAGACTGTAAACTCTCCTTCCAGACTCACATTAAGAATCTCCAATCCAAAGTAAAATCTAGAATCGGTTTCCTATTTCGCAACAAAGCCTCCTTCACTCATGCTGCCAAACATGCCCTCGTAAAACTGACTATCCTACCGATCCTTGACTTCGGCGATGTCATTTACAAAATAGCCTCCAACACTCTACTCAGCAAATTGGATGTTGTCTATCACAGTGCCATCCGTTTTGTCTCCAAAGCCCCATATAATACCCACCACTGTGACCTGTACGCTCTTGTTGGCTGGTCCTCACTACATATTCGTCGCCAAACCCACTGGCTCCAGGCCATCTATAAATCACTGCTAGGCAAATCCCCGCCTTATCTTAGCTCATTGGTCACCATAGCAACACCCACCCGTAGTCTGCGCTCCAGCGGGTATATCTCACTGGTCATCCCCAAAGCCAACACCTCCTTTGGCCGCAATTCCTTCCAGTTCTCTGCTGCCAATGACTGGAACAAATTGCAAAAATCTCTGAAGCTGGAGACACTTATCTCCCTCACTAACTTTAAGCATCAGTTGTCAGAGCACCTTACCGATCACTGCACCTGTACACAGCCCATCTGAAATTAGCCCACCCAACTACCTCATCCCTATATTGTTATTTATTTTGCTCATTTGTACCCCAGTATCTCTATTTGCACATCATCTCTTGCACATCATTCCAGTGTTATTATTAAATTGTAATTATTTTGCACTATAGCCTATTTTATTGCCTTACCTCCATAACTTGCTAAATTTGCACACTGTATATTATATGTATTTCTGTTGTATTTTTGACTTTGTTTTGTTTTACCCCATATGTAACTCTGTGTTGTTGTTTTTATCGCACTGCTTTGCTTTATCTTGGCCAGGTCGCAGTTGTAAATGAGAACTTGTTCTCAACTGGTTTACCTGGTTAAATAAAGGTGAAATAAAAATAAATAAATAAAATAAATAAAAAGAAACCACTACTAAAGGACACCAATAAGAAGAGACCTGCTTGGGCCAAGAATCACGAGCAATGGACATTAGACAGGTGGAAATTTGTCCTTTGGTCTGGAGTCCAAATTTGAGATTTTTGGTTCCAACCGCCGTGTCTTTGTGAGACGCGGTGTAGGTGAACGGATGATCTTCACATGTGTAGTTCCCACCGTAAAGCATGGAGGAGGAGGTGTTATGGTGTGGGGGTGCTTTGCTGGTGACACTGTCTGTGATTTATTTAGAATTCAAGGCACACTTAACCAGCATGGCTACCACAGCATTCTGCAGCGATACGCCATCCCATCTGGTTTGGGCTTAGTGGGACTATCATTTGTTTTTCAACATGACCCAACAGACCTCCAGGCTGTGTAAGGGCTATTTGACCAAGAAGGAGAGTGATGGAGTGCTGCATCAGATGACCTGGCCGCCACAATCCGCCGACCTCAAACCAATTGAAATGGATTGGGATGAGTCAAATGGCAGAGTGAAGGAAAAGCAGCCAACAAGTGCTCAGCATATGTGGGAACTCCTTCAAGACTGTTGGAAAAGCATTCCAGTTTAAGCTGGTTGAGAGAATGCAAAGAGTGTGCAAAGCTGTCATCAAGGCAAAGGGTGGCTATTTGAAGAATCTCAAATATAACATATATTTGTTTAACACTTTTTTGGTTACTACATGATTCCATATGTGTTATTTAATATTTTTGATGTCTTCACTATTATTCTACAATGTAAAAAATAGTACAAATAAAGAAAAACCCTTGAATGAGTAGGTGTGTCCAAACTGTTGTCTGGTAGTGTATATATAAATATATTTTCCTTTATTATTTTCCCCTAACCCTACCACCCCTCCCCTGATTGGAGTAAACTAATGGACAACAACACTTAGGCTTCTACTTCCAGCTTATACATACTATATACATTTTTTCGGACACAATATATTTTACAATAGTTATCTTTTGTTTGTTTTTAGTCCCATCCTTCAGCTACCCTCAACCACTCCCATGTATCGCTGAAGACCATCCAGTTTTGATTTCTATTTGCCATATATTTTACAACTGTGATGTTTCACTAAAGTTCTGAACCTATATACATTTTACAGACACAGTATGTTTTAAATTAGTTATCTTGTTTTGTTTTTTTCTTCAAAAGTTCTGAACCTTTCTATTCTCATAGTTTCTAAAGATTGTAAATTAAAAATAACAGTATTATTATATTATTGATCGATTGACTATGACTTTTCAAATCACCCATCAGTGCTATTTGCAGACTTAGGTCCAGGTAAATGTTGCCATTCTTCATCCATTCCTTAACCTGCGACCAAAAACAAGCTACATATGGACAATACCAAAACAAAATATCTAATGATTCGGTCTTTTCGCAGCAAAATCTGCAGAGCTGGGATGGTTGTATCCTCCATATACTGTCTATAACATTCTATTGGTTGCAAGAATTGTGTATAGTAATTTAAATTGAAAAACCTGTAAGTTTTGAATCCAGCGTCGTTTTGTGTATCATAAACCATGTGCCATGGAATCGGCACATCGACAATCTCTTCCCAACTATTTTAAATATAATAATAATATAATATGCCATTTAGCAGACGCTTTTATCCAAAGCGACTTACAGTCATGTGCGCATAAATTTTTACGTATGGGTGGTCCCGGGGATCGAACCCACTACCCTGGCGTTACAAGCGCCATGCTCTACCAATTGAACTACAGAGGACCACATATAATAATATATATATATATATATATATATATATATATATATATATATATAACATAGTATAATAATATGCCATTTAGCAGACACTTTTATCCAATTTTACATTCTATATGGCACAGCTGTTATTTTTTGGGATCCTTAAATGAAACTGGTATACTTTTTTATTTAGCATAATCTTATTTAACCAATTTTGGTCTTTAATGCAGGGCTGACAGACAAGTTCCTTACTTTCTCCCACTTCCACTTGCCTCCATTTTTGCGGTAGTACAAATAATGAAAGAAAAGCATTGCAAGTTTGAATTTTGTAAAGTTACTATGGGAGAGGTGGAAAAATGATTGTTATCGATCAATAATGACAAACCTCCTGGCATTGACAATTTAGATGGAAAGCTACTGAGGATGGTAGCTGACTCTATAGCCACTCCTATCTGTCATATCTTTAATCTGAGCCTAGAGGAAAGTCTTTGTCCTCAGGCCTGGAGTGAAGCCAAAGTAATTCCGCTATCCAAGAGTGGTAAAGCTTTACTGGTTCTAACAGCAGACCTTTAAGCTTGCTGCCAGCTCTTAGCAAACTGTTGGAAAAAAATGTGTTTGACTAAATACAATGCTATTTCTCTGTAAAAAAATTAACAACAGACTTTCAGCATGCTTATAGAGAAGGGCACTCAACATGTACTGCACTGACACAAATAACTGATGATTGGTTGAAAGAAATTGATAATAAGAAGATTGTGGGAGCTGTACTGTTAGATTTCAGTGCAGCCTTTATGGACCATAACCTGTTTTTGAAACAACGTATATGTTATGGCTTTTCAACCTCTGCCATATCGTGGATTCAGAGCTATCTATCTAATAGAACTCAAATGGTTTTCTTTAATGGAATTTTCTCTAATGTCAAACATGTAAAGTGTGGTGTACCGCAGGGCAGCTCTCTAGGCCCTCTACTCTTTTCTATTTTTACCAATGACCTGCCACTGGCATTAAACAAAGCATGTGTGTCCATGAATGCTGATGATTCAACCATATACGCATCAGCAACCACAGCTAATGAAGTCACTGAAACCCTTAACAAAGAGTTGCAGTCTGTTTTGGAATGGGTGGCCAGTAATAAACTGGTCCTGAACATCTCTAAAACTAAGAGCATTGTATTGGGTACAAATCATTCCCTAAGTTCTAGACCTCAGCTGAATCTGGTAATGAATGGTGTGGCTGTTGAACAAGTTGAGGAGACTCAATTACTTGGCGTTACCTTAGATTGTAAACTGTTATGAACAAAACATATAGCTTCAATGGTTGTACAGTGTCAGGAGGTGATGTGTACGCGGCGAGTGAAGTCAGACGCAGGACACAGAGAATCAGGTTGACTACTTTACTGAATGTTACGCACAAAACAAAAGTCTCCAACACTGGAGGGAAAAACACCATATGCGTAATCTGGAGAAGTAGCTAGGCCGGACATCAACTAGACATACAACAATAACACACAAAACCCAAACGTGAAATAAGGGAAATTATAGGCTAAACAATCAAAACTAATAGGCAACAGGTGTACTAATCTAGGCAAAACAAGACAAACACCAAAATCATCGATCGGCAGTAGCTAGTACTCCGGGGACGACGAACGCCGAAGCCTGCCCGAGCAAGGAGGAGAAGCAGCCTCGGCAGAATCCGTGACAGAACCCCCCCCACCCCCCCTTGACGCGCGGCTCCAGCCGTGCGCCGACCCCGGCCCCGGGGACGGCCAGGAGGACGCAGAGCAGGGCGAGTGGGATGACTCCGGTGGAACTCCGTCAAGAGGGAGGGATCTAAGATGTCCCTCCTAGGCACCCAGCACCGTTCCTCCGGACCGTACCCCTCCCACTCCACGAGATACTGCAGACCACCCATCCGACGTCTCGAATCCACGATGAACCGGACTGAGTACGCCGGAGCCCCCTCGATGTCTAGTGGGGGCGGAGGAGCCTCTCGTATCTCATTCTCCTGGAGTGGACCAGCTACCACCGGCCTGAGGAGAGACACATGGAACGAGGGGTTAATGCGATAATCATTGGGTAGTTGTAACCTGTAACATACCTCGTTCAATCTCCTCAGGACTTTAAATGGCCCCACAAACCGCCGACCCAGCTTCCGGCAGGGCAGGCGAAGGGGTAGGTTTCGAGTCGAGAGCCAGACTCGTTCTCCAGGTGCATACACTGGACCCTCACTGCGGTGGCGATCGGCGCTCGCCTTATGCCTACAGATAGCCCGCTGCAGATGGACATGCGCAGCGTTCCATGTTTCCTCCGAGCGCCGAAACCATTCATCCACCGCAGGAGCCTCGATCTGGCTCTGATGCCAGGGTGCCAGAACCGGCTGATACCCCAACACACACTGAAAAGGAGTCAGATTAGTGGAGGAGTGGCGAAGTGAGTTCTGGGCAATCTCTGCCCAGGGGATATACCCCGACCACTCCTCCTGCCGGTCCTGGCAATAGGACCTCAGAAACCTACCCACATCCTGGTTTACTCTCTCCACCTGCCCATTACTCTCAGGGTGGAAACCCGAGGTAAGGCTAACCGAGACCCCCAAGCGTTCCATAAACGCCCTCCAGACACTAGAGGTGAACTGGGGACCCCGATCAGACACTATATCCTCAGGTACCCCGTAGTGCCGGAAGACGTGTGTAAACAGGGCCTCAGCAGTTTGTAGGGCAGTAGGGAGACCCGGCATTGGAATGAGACGGAGAAAACCGATCCACAACGACCAAAATTGTGGTATTGTCACGCCCTGGCTCTGGGGACTCTTATATGTTGAGCCAGGGTGTGTAGGGTCTATGTTTTGTGTTCTATGTTCAGTTTCTAGTTCATGTGTTTTCTATGTTGGCCGGGGTGGTTCCCAATCAGAGGCAACGTGAATCAGCTGTTGCTTGTTGTCTCTGATTGGGAACCATACTTAGGCAGCCTTTTGTGCACTTGTCATTTGTGGGATCTTGTTCCGTGTAGGTTTGTGTGTTTATGACCGAGGACTTCACGTTTCGTTTTGTTGTTTTTGTTGTTTGTATCGTGTTGTTAAGTACACATTAAAAAGATGTACGCATATCACGCTGCGCCTTGGTCCGGTTATTACGACGAACGTGACAGTTATTCCCCTGGGAGGGGGGAAGGTCCGTGACAAAGTCCACCGATAGGTGAGACCACGGCCGTTGTGGAACTGGTAGGGGTTGTAATTTCCCCCTGGGCAGGTGTCTAGGTGCCTTACACTGAGCGCACACCGAGCAGGAGGAGACATAAACCCTCACGTCCTTTGCCAATGTTGGCCACCAGTACTTCTCACTAAGGCAGTGCACTGTCCGGCCAATACCAGGATGACCAGAGGAGGGTGACGTGTGAGCCCAATAAATCAGTCGATCACGGATCTCGAGCGGCACGTACCTCCGCCCCTCCGGACACTCTGGAGGAGTAGGGTCGGTACGTAACGCCCGCTCGATCTCCGCATCGACCTCCCACACCACCGGTGCCACCAGACAAGACTCCGGAAGTATGGGAGTGGGCTCAATGGACCTCTCCTCTGAGTCATATCACCGGGACAGGGCGTCTGCCTTAACGTTCTGTGACCCTGGTATATACGTGAGCTTAAAGACAAACCGGGCCAGAAACATGGCCCACCTAGCCTGACGAGGGTTCAGTCTCCTAGCTGCCCGGATGTACTCCAGGTTACAATGGTCAGTCAGAATGAGAAAAGGGTGTTGATCCCCCTCAAGCCAATGCCTCCACACCTTTAGGGCTTGAACCACAGCTAGCAGCTCCCTGTCCCCCACGTCATAATTACGTTCCGCCGGGCTGAGCTTCTTAGAGTAAAAGGCACAGGGACGGAGTTTAGGAGGCGTGCCCGAGCGTTGAGACAGTACAGCCCCAATACCCGCCTCTGACATGTCCACCTCCACTTGGAACGCCAAAGAGGGGTCCGGATGTGCCAGCACCGGAACCGAGGTGAACAGGTCCTTCAGATGTCTAAACGCCCTGTCCGCCTCAGCCGACCACTGCAAACGCACCGGGCCCCCCTTTAGCAAGGAGGTGCTAAAGGGAGGAGCTGCTACCTGTCCAAAACCCTGGATAAACCTCCGGTAGTAATTGGCAAAACCCAAAAACCGCTGCACCTCCTTAACCGTGGTGGGAGTCTGCCAATTGCGCACGGCTGAAACGCGGTCAATCTCCATCTCCACCCCTGACGCGGACAACCGATGTCCCAGGAAGGAGATGGACTCCTGGAAAAACAGGCATTTCTCCGCCTTCACATACAAGTCATGCTCCAACAGCCTACCCAACACCCGACGCACCAGGGCCACATGCTCGGCTCGTGTAGCATGTGTAGAATGTCGTCAATATACACCACTACACCCTGCCCATGCAAATCCCGGAAAATCTCGTCCACAAATGATTGGAAGACTGAAGGAGCATTCATTAACCCGTATGGCATGACGAGATACTCATAGTGACCCGAGGTGGTACTAAATGCTGTTTTCCATTCATCTCCTTCCCTAATGCGCACCAGGTTGTAAGCGCTCCTGAGATCCAATTTTGTGAAGAATCGCGCTCCGTGTAATGACTCCGTCATACTCGCAATCAGAGGGAGAGGATAACTGTATTTAATAGTAATCTGATTGAGACTACGGTAATCAATACACGGGCGCAAACCTCCATCCTTCTTCTTCACAAAAAAGAAACTTGAGGACGCAGGAGAAGTGGAGGGCCGTATATATCCCTGTCCCAGAGATTCGGCGATGTATGTCTCCATAGCCGCCGTCTCCTCTTGAGACAGAGGATACACATGAATACGCAGATGTGCAGCGCCTGCCTGGAGGTCTATCGCACAATCCCCCTGTCTATGAGGTGGTAATTGAGTCGCCCTCTTCTTACTGAAGACGAGTGCCAAATCATTATACTCAGGGGGAATGTGCAGTGCGGGCACTTGGTTCGGACTTTCCACCGTTGTCGCCCCTACGGAAACACCTATACACCGCCCGACACACTGATCAGACCACTCCCTGAGAGCCCTCTGTTGCCACGAAATGTTGGGGTCATGAGATATTAACCAAGGAAGCCCCAACACCACGGGGAACGCAGGAGAGTCGATCAGATACAACTGTATAATTTCCTCATGACCCCCCTGCGTCTTCATCTTAAGTGGCGCCGTGACCTCCCTAATCAATCCTGACCCCAAAGGACGGCTGTCTAGGGCATGGATAGGGAAAGGCAAATCTACTGGTATGAGGGGAATCCCTAACTTATAACAGAAATTACGATCAATAAAATTCCCAGCTGTGCCTGAATCGACTAGCGCCTTATGCTGGGAATGAGATGAAACCTGGGGAAACTCAACTTGGATACACAAGTGGACAACAGAGAGCTCTGGGTGAGTTGGGCGCTTACTCACCTGGAATGACTCATCAGTGCGTGACCTGCTGCCTCGATCCCTAGGAGACCCTCCCCAGCACCGAACCGCAGTGTGTCCTCTACGGCCACAGTTGGTGCAGGGGACGGCCTCTCTCCGGGTCTCTCTCCTCCTCTCTCTAGCACCAGCACCCCCGAGCTCCATAGGGCTCGACTCGGAGGTGCTGGGGGATGGAATGGACGGCCCCAGCTCCGGACGTCCGCGGGTAGCCAGCAGGGTATCCAGACGGATCAACATGTCCACCAACTGATCGAAGCTCAAGTTGGTGTCCCTGCAGGCCAACTCTCGGCGAACGTCCTCCCGTAGGCTGCACCGATAGTGGTCGATGAGGGCCCTCTCATTCCATCCCGCATTGGCCGCCAGAGTCCGGAAATCCAGTGCGAAATCTTGCGCGCTCCTCTTCCCCTGTCTGAGGTGGAACAGAGAACTCTGCATAACTGACGGTGGCGGCGTCTATTCCCCTCCATTCGGCATTGGCCCACTCCAATGCCTTGTCGGACGGGTGAATGGTTGCCAGGTAGAGTTCTACTTGAAGCAGGAAACCCTGACACCCGGCTGCGGTGCCATCATAAGCCCTCGGGAGCGAGAGCCGAATCCCACTGGACTCCGGAGATGGAACGATGGGTCTGGCCGATGGTGGTGGTATTGTAGGAGGAGGTGTGAGCAAACCTCCTCTTTCCCATCGGCTCAAAGTGTCCATTACATCCTGCATGGCGGTGCCGAGTCTTCGGATCATGGCGTCTTGGCTGCTGACGCGCTCCTCCAATGACTCCGTCGGTACCGCTGATCCTGCTGACTCCATGGTGGTGTGTTATTCTGTCAGGAGGTGATGTGTACGCGGCGAGTGAAGTCAGACGCAGGACACAGAGAATCAGGTTGACTACTTTACTGAATGTTACGCACAAAACAAACGTCTCCAACACTGGAGGGAAAAACACCATATGCGTAATCTGGAGAAGTAGCTAGGCCGGACATCAACTAGACAAAACCCAAACGTGAAACAAGGGAAATTATAGGCTAAACAATCAAAACTAATAGGCAACAGGTGTACTAATCTAGACAAAACAAGACAAACACCGAAAACATCGATCGGCAGTAGCTAGTACTCCGGGGACGACGAATGCCGAAGCCTGCCCGAGCAAGGAGGAGGAGCAGCCTCGGCAGAATCCGTGACATATAGACTGTCCGCAATAGGCTGAGAGAGGCTGGACTGAGGGCTTGTAGGCCTGTTGTAAGGCAGGTCCTCACCAGACATCACCGGCAACAACTTCGCCTATGGGCACAAACCTACCGTAGCTGGACCAGACAGGACTGGCAAAAAGTGCTTTTCACTGACAAGTCACGGTTTTGTCTCACCAGGGGTGATGGTCGGATTAGAGTTTATCGTCGAAGGAATGAGTGTTACACTGAGGCCTGTACTCTGGAGAGGAATCAATTTGGAGGTGGAGGGTCCGTCATGGTCTGGGGCGATGTGTCACAGCATCATCGGACTGAGCTTGTTGTCATTGCAGGCAATCTCAACGCAGTGCATTACAGGGAAGACATCCTCTTCCCTCATGCTGTACCCTTCCTGCAGGGTCATCCTGACATGACCCTCCAGCATGACAATGCCACCAGCCATACTGCTCGTTCTGTGCTTGATTTCCTGCAAGACAGGAATGTCAGTATTCTGCCATGGCCAGCGAAGAGCCCGGATCTCAATCCCATTGAGCACGTCTGGGACCTGTTGCATCGGAGGGTGAGGGTGAGGGCTAGGGCCATTCCCCCCAGAAATGTCCGGGAACTTGCAGGTGCCTTGGTGGAAGAGTGGGGTAACATCTCACAGCAAGAACGGGCAAATCTGGTGCAGTCCATGAGGAGGAGATGCACTGCAGTACTTAATGCAGCTGGTGGCCACACCAGATACTGACTGTTACTTTTGATTTTGACCGCCCCTTTGTTCAGGGACACATGATTCAATTTCTGTTTTCACATGTCTGTGGAACTTGTTCAGTTTATTTCTCAGTTTTTGAATCTTGTTATGTTCATACAAATATGTACATATGTTAAGTTTGCTGAAAATAAACACAGTTGACAGTGAGAGGATGTTTCTTTTTTTGCTGAGTTAATGTATATATTCTTAAATTCCATTCCTTACTTAGATTTGTATGTATTGGGTATATGTTGTGAAATTGTTAGATATTACTTGTTAGATATTACTGCACTGTCGGAGCTAGAAGCACAAGCATTTCGCTACACCCGCAATAACATCTGCTAAACACGTGTATGTGACAAATAGAATTTGACTTCATTTGATTTGATTTGATTTTTACCACAAATAGACAGGTATTTTACTTTCCATGGTGGCAAGATCTTATCTATTTTTGCTAACTTTCTATTAAAATGTATTGTAGTGAGATAATTTATTTATTTCTGGATTTGAATACAGAGTATGTCCACTTCGCCATCAGACCATTTTATTGGTAAACTAAATGGTAATGTAAAAGTTGTATTTTTGTAGTGATCCAACATGTAATATAGTACACTTATCATAATTTGGTTGTAATCCAAAGGTTAGTAAAATTATCTAAATCCTCTATGAGGCTGTGCAGGGATCCAAATTGCAGATTTAAAAGGCAGGGGAGGACCATCCTCCTCAGTGAATTTAATAAAAAAATAAAAAATGTAATATATTTAAAAAGTTATCATTTTTCAGATAAAACTATACTAAATATAATTACGTCACCAAATAATTGATTGAAACACACTATTTTGCAAAAAGGTCTACAGTAGCCTCCACAGCACTCTGCAGGGTAGCACCATGGTGTAACCGGAGGACAGCTAGCTTCCGTCCTCTTCTGGGTACATTGACTTCAATACAAAACCTAGGAGGCTCATGGTTCTCACCCCCTTCCATAGACTTACACAGTAATTATGACAACTTCCGGAGGACATCCTCCAACCTATCAGAGCACTTGCAGCATGAACTGACATGTTGTCCACCCAATCAAAGGATAAGAGACTGAATCTAGTACTGAAAGCATAAGTAGTTGACTCAAAGAGAGAGAAAGACAATAGTTGAACAGTTTTGAACAAATGAATTTCTTCCATAATGAAGGAGAAGCAAGAGCCTAATAGAGAGAGAGAGAGAGAGAGATTGTCATTTTTATCCACTTTCAGTTTCACTTACTTAGCTAGCAAATGCAGCTAGCTAGTTCAGCCTACTGAAACACCCTGCTCAAATAGAGGGATGTTAGCTAGCTGGCTATGACTATACAACACAACATTGGAACTCTTCCAAGTCAAGGTAAGCTTTTGGTTTTACAAATGCATTGCCACCGGGGCCCGCCAATGTAACTGCTGAACACTGTAACGTTGCTGCATGATTGTAGCGGGTTTACTAACGCGTTAGTTCTATTAGCTATGCTGACTATGATGTTACTTTAGCAAATATGGTGACAACGATGTAGGCTGTGTGTAGCGGTTTGGCTTGGAAAGGTTTTTTCGCCTGGTCACATACAGCTAATGTATTGTGCATTGAAGTCCACAAGCAAAGGGAAGAGGTGAGAGGAGGAGAGCGCATAGATGCGAGAAGGAATACAACGTGGCTGCTATGAAAGTGAACTGTGTTTACTCGTGATTAGGGGTGCATTCATTCCGCTGATTCTGTTGAAAAATGTTTCTTAAACGGAAGCAAATGGAACAAAACAGGGATAAACATACCTGAATTTGTCCACTAGAAACTTTCGTTTGCAACTGTTGGACTAATGATTACTCCCTATATTAGCAAGATGTTGGCAAGAGTGTGCAAGGCGGTATTGAATGTCACCGTCAGTCCATGTGTCACTGTCTGTCACCTAAAATTTGTCTCTCGACCTGTGTGTACCTACATTTTCAACTTTTAATCATAGGCTAGGTTGTAGCAATCTCATGATGGGTATAGGGGAAATGTTAGTATCATGTAGTAGCCTAAACCTATCGCTGTTACATTGAACTGGGTGAATGGAATATGAATGACAGTCATCCAATATGCTGAAATAGAAATAAGGCCATGCTCATGAAAAGGAAAAATCGCCCTCCCTCGTCTTAAACGGCACTGAGGGCCACTGGTGTCTAGGATATAGAGTTGGCACCGTTCCATCATGATAGGACAAAAATAAACAAACTATATATTTTAATTTTAAAATCTATATCATATATCTGTGCAAAAGTGAAGACTCTCGCTCTGTCACAACTCCTGCTCGCAGACACACATGGCCTCTGGCATTTGCAACCTTTTTCCTTACTCACTCACTTAACTCATCACACTTTTCCAATCACACAAAACACACAGGCACCCCATCTTCCTACACACCCGCACTCCCCTCACATAACCACATACTTTATGTCATAGCCTTTTATGTAATCTGTTTGTCGTGTTTTTATTTGTATGTTGTTGATTCCTGCCTAATTTCGGACTTTGATTTTTTTTTGTGTTCCAGTTCCTAGTATTTAGGGATTGATAATTTCATTCTTTTATCTATATAAATACTATACATAAAAAATGGAATACAAATAATTTTACAACATTCCCTAACGTGAATAGTATAGTGTATTTAAAGTGTATTTATTGTTTTTTTCTTTTATTACAATCCCTACCATTAATAATGTTGGATGTTCCATTCTATTTAGAATAGCCATGGAGTGGTCTTGGTGTCTCGGAACAGTTTGTTATCAATGTATAGCTTGTCGACTACTAGAGCTACACGTCTCCCTTTTAGTCTATTGTCTTTGAAGAGTGGATACAGTATTTGTATGTATTAGGGATCCCCTTTAGCTGCTGCCAAGGAAGCAGCTACTCTTCCTGGGGTCCAACACATTAAAGCTCTTTGATTAAAAATAAAACAAAAGATAAAACAGCATATAACATTATTACACCACTACATACAGTGAGGGAAAAAGGTATTTGATCCCCTGCTGATTTTGTATGTTTGCCCACTGACAAAGACATGATCAGTCTATAATTTTAATGATAGGTTTATTTGAACAGTGAGAGACAAAATAACAACAACAAAATCCAGAAAACGCATGTCAAAAATGTTATAAATTGATTTGCATTTTAATGAGGGAAATAAGTATTTGACCCCTCTGCAAAACATGACTTAGTACTTGGTGGCAAAACCCTTGTTGGCAATCACAGAGGTCAGACGTTTCTTGTAGTTGGCCACCAGGTTTGCACACATCTCTGGAGGGATTTTGTCCCACTCCTCTTTGCAGATCTTCTCCAAGTCATTAAGATTTTGAGCCTGACGTTTGGCAACTCAAACCTTCAGCTCCCTCCACAGATGTTCTATGGGATTAAGATCTGGAGACCGGCTAGGCCACTCCAGGAACTTAATGTGCTTCTTCTTGAGCCACTCCTTTGTTGCCTTGGCCGTGTGTTTTGGGTCATTGTCATGCTGGAATACCCATCCACGACCCATTTTCAATGCCCTGGATGAGGGAAGGAGGTTCTCACCCAAAATTTGACGGTATATGGCCCCGTCCATCGTCCCTTTGATGCGATGAAGTTGTCCTGTCCCCTTAGCAGAAAAACACCCCCAAAACATAATGTTTCCACCTCCATGTTTGACGGTGGGGATGGTGTTCTTGGGGTCATAGGCAGCATTCCTCCTCCTCCAAACACGGCGAGTTGACTTGATGCCAAAGAGCTTGATTTTGGTCTCATCTGACCACAACACTTTCACCCAGTTCTCCTCTGAATCATTCAGATGTTCATTGGCAAACTTCAGACGGGCCTGTATATGTGCTTTTTGAGCAGGGGGACCTTGCGGGCGCTGCAGGATTTCAGTTCTTCACGGCGTAGTGTATTACCAATTGTTTTCTTGGTGACTATGGTCCCACCTGCCTTGAGATCATTGACAAGATCCTCCCGTGTAGTTCTGGGCTGATTCCTCACCGTTCTCATGATCATTGCAACTCCACGAGGTGAGATCTTGCATGGAGCCCCAGGCCGAGGGAGGTTGACAGTTCGCCCCAACTGTTGTCACCTTCTCACCAAGCTTGGCGATGGTCTTGTAGCCCATTCCAGCCTTGTGTAGGTCTACAATCTTGTCCCTGACATCCTTGGAGAGCTCTTTGGTCTTGGCCATGGTGGGAGTTTGGAATCTGATTGATTGATTGCTTCTGTGGACAGGTGTCTTTTATACAGGTAACAAGCTGAGATTAGGAGCACTCCCCTTAAGAGTGTGCTCCTAATCTCAGCTCGTTACCTGTATAAAAGACACCTGGGAGCCAGAAATCTTTCTGATTGAGAGGGGGTCAAATACTTATTTCCCTCATTAAAATGCAAATCAATTTATAACATTTTTGACATGCGTTTTTCTGACTTTTTGTTGTTGTTATTCTGTCTCTCACTGTTCAAATAAACCTACCATTAAAATTATAGACTGATAATTTCTTTGTCAGTGGGCAAACGTACAAAATCAGCAGGGGATCAAATACTTTTTTCCCTCACTGTAAGCTTTACAGGAATGTGGTTCTGAATATAGACCGCAACACAAGATGTTATAACACAATATGTTATAGACATGTATTGCTACCACTGTATTATCCAAGGTATTATCTAAGTGAGTTTCAAAGATAGTCAGAATATGAATGTCATCTGTTACAAGAAAGTTATTGACTTCATTCTTAGGCTACATATGTTAATATGTGCTATTTTTAGCACTTTTCTGGGTTGCTTTATTGTTTTTAATGCTTTATTGGAAAACTTATCAGAAGTATACTTGCTCATGTTATTTATATTGGAGCTGATAGTGCACGGTGAGCTGCACACAGTGGACTTCCTACTAGGGCACACCGCCTCAGTGTTAACAGTGTAACTCTGGTTCATAGGCACATGATTACTGCATACAATAGCTGTGGGATCAACAGAGGTATTCAGGGCAGTTAGGGGGACATAAATTAAGTTACTTACATTGTGTCTGCCAACGCCCCTGGGATAATGTACATTTGATGCAGCATTATGACAACTCATTGTCACAATGGTAGGGATTAACTGAGCTGGTCTTGGGTCATTGAGAAATAATTGTCTTAATGCAGCCTTGAAATGTCCAGGAGTCCAGGAGCCAAGATGATTTAGATGGACACCGTCATTCCTGTAGAGTATCTTCTGTTTCCTGAAGGTGTCAAAGTTATCTATAAATGTGATTCCAACAGAGCTACAGTAATATTTTAGCCAGATGTGTAATGCCAGTAGCCTGCTGAATCTTTCACACCCGCAGCCCAACGATGGTACCGGACCTGAAATGATTGGCCTCTTTTTGGAATCTTTCAATGCTAGAATCAGTTCTTTAACATCAATTTTCAGAAGTTCCGAGCTAGCCCTCCTGATGTCGTTTGACCCCACACGTACTACGACAGCGTGAGCTCCCGGCATCTGTCGTAGAATGGTCGGAAGCAGCCTTGTAATGTCCTGTACTCGTGCTCCTGGGTAGAACAGGGTTTTTTATTTTTTTATTTTTTCACCATAGAGCTACCGATGATGACAGCTGGTGAAACAGCCTGGGAGGTCAAATCAAATTAAATCAAATTTTATTGGCCACATGCACCGAATACAACAGGTGTAGAAATTACAGTGAAATGCTTACTTACAGCCCTTCACCAACAATGCTTTTATTTTTTAATAAAAAAAAGTAAAATAAAAATAAAATAAAAAAAGTGTTGAGAAAAAAAGAGCAGAAGTAAAATTAAATGTCAGTAGGGAGGCTATATATACAGGGGGGTACCGGTGCAGAGTCAATGTGCGGGGGCACCGGCTAGTTGAGCTAGTTGAGGTAATATGTACATGTGGGTAGAGTTAAAGTAACTATGCATAAATAATTAACAGAGTAGCAGCAGCTTAAAAAGATGGGGTGGGGGTGTGGGGCCATGATTAGCTGTTCAGGAGTCTTATGGCTTGGGGGTAGAAACTGTTGTCTTTTGGACCTAGACTTGGCACTCCGGTACCGCTTGCCGTGCGGTAGCAGAGAGAACAGACTATGACTAGGGTGGCTGGAGTCTTTGACAATTTTGAGTCCCTTCCTCTGACACCGCCTGGTATAGAGGTCCTGGATGGCAGGAAGCTTGGCCCCAGTGATGTACTGGGCCTTACGCACTACCCTCTGTAGTGCCTTGCGGTCGGAGGCTGAGCAGTTGCCATACCAGGCGGCGATGCAACCAGTCAGGATGCTCTCAATGGTGCAGCTGTAGAGTTTTTTGAGGATCTGAGGACCCATGCCAAATCTTTTCAGTCTCCTGAGGGGGAATAGGCTTTGTCGTGCCCTCTTCACGACTGTCTTGGTGTGTTTGGACCATGATAGTTTGTTGGTGATGTGGAAACCAAGGAACTTGAAGCTCTCAACCTGTTCCACTACAGCCCCGTTGATGAGAACGGGGGCATGCTCAGTCCTCTTTTTTTTTCCTGTAGTCCACAATCATCTCCTTTGTCTTGATCACGTTGAGGGAGAGGTTGTTATCCTGGCACCACACGGCCAGGTCTCTGACCTCCTCCCTATAGGCTGTCTCATCGTTGTCGGTGATCAGGCCTACCACTGTGTTATTATGGTGTTGGAATCGTGCCTGGCCATGCAGTCATGGGTGAACAGGGAGTACAGGAGGGGACTGAGCACGCACCCCTGAGGGGCCCCCGTGTTGAGGATCAGTGTGGCAGATGTGTTGTTACCTACCCTTACCACCTGGGTGCGGCCCGTCAGGAAGTCCAGGATCCAGTTGCAGAGGGAGGTGTTTAGTCCCAGGATCCTTAGCTTAGTGATGAGCTTTGAGGGCACTATGGTGTTGAATGCTGAGCTGTAGTCAATGAATAGCAATCTCATGTAGGTGTTCCTCTTGTCCAGGTGGGAAAGGGCAGTGTGGAGTGCAATAGAGATTGCATCATCTGTGGATCTGTTGGGGCGGTATGCAAATTGGAGTGGGTCTAGGGTTTCTGGGATAATGGTGTTGATGTGAGCCATGACCAGCCTTTCAAAGCACTTCATGGCTACAGACGTCAGTGCTACAGGTCGGTAGTCATTTAGGCAGGTTTTCTTAGTGTCCTTGGGCACGGGGACTATGGGGGTCTGCTTGAGTGGTTTAAAAGACCACTCTTTGTGTTGTTCTGCGATTTCCTTTGGGAACTGATCTTTCATGCCTATTTGCCCAGGCTTTTAACCATTATTTTATCTTTAAAGGATGAAAATTTGGCAACGATTGGGCGCTCGTATCGCTGTCCTCTCTTATATGCTGTAACTTTTCTTTAACAATTTCAGTTTGGAGGAACTTTAGTTTATGAACAGTGATACACACGCCCCACACGCAATGCAATCACAAGGTCATTTTACATGCCTACACCTAATTAGACGTATGATTAACTTTACACTAAAGTTTTGACCCCTGACTCTTGTCTGGAGGTCTGGATATTCCTACATTCCATACAAAATGTTGCATAAGTTTGAGGACTTTTTTGCCACTCCCCTGAAATTGACAAAGGCTAATGCACACTGCAATGCCAAATAAAATGAATTCTCAAAATGCATTAATACAACGCAACCTCCAAAGCAAATGGAGACATTTGCCATAACTGCAGGTAACAGAAATTGCCCTTTTTATTATGGAGTGTGGTGCCGTCTGTAGATTATGTTGCCGTTTTAAAACCCTCAGTGGTGTCGGAAAGAACTGGATGCATCCGGTTTTCAGGGGAAATGGAAAGCGAGACTGTGACGCGACTTCTGCTTTTGGACATTGACAAGGCGACAATCCATCTTAACTCCTCCTCCACAATTACTGGATTGGTTCAATAGTGCAGAAGAGAGCCTACCCCGACAGTTTTTTTTTCTCATCAGGACTAGAAAGAAAGAAAGAAACGCCACTCAGGCAAAACTAAGCAATGCTTATTGCTTAGTTCCCGCAAAGACGCTCTCCCTTAATGCTGAGTAAACAAAATAGTGCCTTAACTTTGTCAAACCATGTCCCCATACATTTCCCAGGGAGCTCATTGATTGTACAGTGATTACTAACCCTTCCCAGGGGACAATGGCTTCTGTGTGGTGGTGATAGTCTTGAGTGCAAGATTAATAACTTTTTCCTAAATAAAGTGTACTATATCAAAAGAGACATCAAACAAAATGGAGTGATTGTAGTTCAACATCCTTTGTCGAAATATAGCTCGATTGGATTGGAGAGAAATGTTTGCTGCTGATAAATGACTGTTTAGAGTTGTTGTCATTCCCACACTCTTGACAGAGCTTCCATGAAATCTAACGGTGCTTTCATGAAAGCTGAAGCTCCTTAATTAACTTCTTTGTTGTTAACAAGCCTCTGCTGTATATCAGTAAGACCAAGAAGCAAATTACTTTGTTAAATTAAGACTGCAAACACTGAAAACTGCAATTAGTTTACAGGTTAGTGTCAATGCAGTATCAATACATTTTTGTGCTGCCTTGATACGGAATACGCAATCAAAATGCTCATGTATACCCTTTCAGTGATAAAGCATTGTTGATGTATGACCAGCACTTCAACTTTGATATGGCTGTCTCTTGCATTTGTACATTTGGCTTCTTTCCATATCCCTTCTTCAGAATGATTATATTCCTCTCCTTTCCGGAGCACATCCACATCCACCTTCTATCGGATGACTTGATGTGCCAAAATAACCTAAACCCATTGTGCATTGAGTCATGCATAACAGTGTATCCCAGAAGAGCGATAATCACCTTAGAGACGCTGCTACGTGCACTAATATGGTTACACCAAGTCCTAAAAGTAGCATCCAAAAACAAAGCGGAAATATAATAATCCCTATTTTGTCATGCTCTAAAAATGTATATTTGTGTTGCCAAACAGAGGAAGAACTAGAACACTGTTCCAATTGCAGGAAAGGATCAATGCAACATTCTTTGAACATAGTGTAAGCATGCTCCCAGTATGTAAGATGAGACCCCCTGCCAAGAAGTCTGGACCTTTGCGGCACAAGTGGTAGTGTGCTTGCCCTGTCTCCAGGGTTGAGAGTTCAAGCACTAGTCTTAGCGGTGATACATTTTTGCTATGCAGGGGGAGGGGGTTACTTAAATGAAGTTTCTGTGGTGGTTGCTCCACTCTGAGTCAATAAAGATGAAATTGCATCGATGCAAAATTATTCAGATGATCCAATGACTTTACAGAGTCATCATAGAAGGTGAGTGATGCCATACAGTATTATCACTGTCTAGATATGAAGTAGAGTTCAGTGTATATGAGTCCAGTGTCTCAATGGAGTGTATCTGACCTCCTCAGGCTGTGGATTAAATGAATGGGAAGAAGCTGAATGGGAGGTGGGTCTATGTGGGCCTAGTCCAGAAGGAGAGCACCAGACGATACACAAGTTTAAGCAGACGAAGCAGGACCACATGACCAGATACCAGGGCGTCGATCTATATGTGAAAAATCTGGATGATCACTGGGAAGATGACATCTTCGCAAGGAGTTTTCCCGTTTTGGAACAATCTCGAGTGCAATACTGATGATGACAGAGGTCGGCCGCAGCAAGGGCTTAGTCTTTGTCTCAACGGATGAATGGGTATATCTGATGATGCAGCCCCACATACATAAATGATCCCGTAACATTGACCTTATACTGTAGTTGGAAAAATGCGTTAGTGATGACGGGCTATAATCACGTCTTTAATCGTGAATATCTTCTCCTCAGCCTTGCAGTACAAGTACGCAGGCAGTGTACGCAACCCGCCGCATCATATGACTGCCCTGCCATAGGCCCCCATACAGCAGCCTGCTGTCCATGGCCAAGGCCAAGAGCCTCTGATGGCCTCCATGCTGGCAACTGCTTCTCCTCAGGAACAGAAGCAGATGACTGAAGAAAAAAGTAGAAGATAACTAAATATTGAAAAACATATAGAGACTGTTTTTTTGTGTTTTTTTGTTTAAAAACTGTCCTGTCTTCACTGGCATTAGTTAGGGCTGACCCCAGTCAAACCTATGTCTGTCAAACAGTTCTGCCAAATTACAATATTGTGAAGGACAACCAATTGATTGCCCACTATAAAGACTGAGTTATTACATTATGTACTAATTACTTATTGAAAGAATGGTAATTCTAATCAAGACTAATCACTCTTTCAATCGATTATTGAAGACGTCGATTAAATGCAAACCATACAACAGATGTTCTTACCATTTTTGGTTTTCGATTTATAACTCTTAATTTAGCCTGTAATAAAAGTTGACATTGTGCTCATAATGCCCCCAATTCCATATCAGTGATACTGATACCCTCATTATAAGGTTTGTTTTATTTTTTGAACAATATCAAAACGTGAAAGTTATCGTCTTGAAAATGATCCTATTAGCAGCATTTAGTAAGGCAGGCCAAAGTTAATCATGAAAATAAAAAATTAAGTAGGACTATCCATTCATTACCATAGCCTCCACTACACCCTGCTGGCTGCTTCAAAGCATCACATCACCATAGTCAGGTGCACCATTATATAATACCTCTGAGGACTAGCCTTATAGGGGTCATCTCAACCCTAACCTTAACCACACTGCTAACCTTATGCCTAACCCTAACCTTGAATGAAGACGAAAAAGCAACAACAACAAAAATCATCAATTTTGTACGATATATTCAATTTTGACATCACAGCTTGGCCATCTAGTGGGAACCCCTCATAGGTCATGGATACGAGTGCATTGCAAACACTGGTGTTAAACATTTGTACCCATGACTTGAGACGTACTATTCTTGTCTCCTGTGAATGATTAAGAGTAATGAATAGGTCCTTCATTGCTGGGGTAAGGTGAGACAGTGCTTTTAAAGAATGTATAAGTCCACAAAGGAACGTATATGTTCATGTCCTATTATTTTATCCAAGAAATATAATTATTTCCTGAATGACAGAATCAAACTGTAATAAAAAATACATTAATTCAGAATTAGAGCAGAGGCCTGGAATTCCTTGTTTTATTTCTCTGTCTCTCTCTTTGTTTTAGTTTTTTACATAAATGCATAAATGTTTCCCTAATTCGATAATACCAACAGTAATTTATTTGGTCTTGTTGCTTAAATAACAAACTTGAATACAATGCAATCAGATGACATCACTTCAGGGGTGCTTAATGGAAGTTTAAGATGCGGTTCAGCTTGTTTCTGTGATTTTCTTTGGGCATTTGTGGTACTGCCATGAGCTGCAGTGCAGACGCCCTCTTCAGTTAGTGACCAAAGAGCAGCAGTAATAACGCCTTGGTCAACCACAATTTAGAGTGGCAGTAGTGAAAGAGCATGCTTTATGCTAGTATGTAACCTAAAACAAAACTGGGGAGCCAGGCCCAGTCAATCAGAATTAGTTTTGACCTACAAAAGGGCTTTATTACAGACAGAAATACTCCTCAGTTTCATTAGCTATCCGGGTGGCTGGTGTTAGACGATCCCGCAGGTGAAGAAGCCGGATGTGGAGGTCCTGGGCTGGCGTGGTTACCATGGTCTGCTGTTGTGAGGTCGGTTGGACGCACTGCCAAATTCTCTAAAACGACATTGGAGGCGGCGTATGGTAGAGAAATTAACATTAAATTATTTGGCAACAGCTCTGGTGGACATTCCTGCAGTCAGCATGCCATGCCAACTGCACGCTCCCTCAAAATTTGAGACATCTGTGGTATTGTGTTGTGTGACAAAACTGCACATTTTAGAGTGGCCTTTTATTGTCCCCAGCACAACGTGCACCTGTGTAATGATCATGCTATTTAATCAGCTACTTGATATGCGACACCTGTCAGGTGGATGGATTATCTTGGAAAAGGAGAAATGCTCACTAACAGGGATGTAAACAAATTTGTGCACAACTTTTAGAGAAATAAGCTTTTTGGACATATGGAACATTTCTGGGATCTTTTACTTCAGCTCATGGAACGTGGGACCAACACTTTACATGTTGTCTTTATATTTTTGATCAGTATACATGGAACTCTTTTCATCCGAGGGGGTTCTTAGAACATTCTCTATGTAAAAAAAAATTACAACAAAAAATTATGGTAATTTGTGGGTGAAAGGGATAATTATTCTACCAAATCACATAACGTGTTCTTCTGCCTGAATAACTTTTTTTTCTAAGAGCAGTGTTGTTAATATTATGGTAGCAATTTTTTATTTAAATCATATGCATGCAAGCAGTCATTTCATAGGACATGATCAGTGCTTTACTTGGACAGGAGCTCACCTGAGCTGAGTACTAGCGTCACACATTTTCTACTGCTTGAGCTCCTGTTCCTTTTATAGAATATTAGCTCAAAAGTATTTTGGAGCTCCTGCAATTTAATATAAACAGTACCGCCTGACTATCCCGTCTCAACATCTGTGGACTATGATTTACACTTTACATCTGACTGTAAGCAATCGCTTGGCGACAGTAACTATGGTGACCACTTACGTCATCCTATAGCGTTAGCATAGTCTTTATGACGTCAACGACCCTGCAAAATGCTTTGAAAACCCCGGAGTGCTGTTACCATAGATACTGGCGGGGGGAGGGGTGGAGTTTAGAGGAAGCGGAAGTGTCAGCGCAGGCGGAAGTGGTACTGCCCTGAATATCCCGAGCAGCGAACGGAGGACAGCTTGGTACTCCCATCGTTTAGAGAAAAAAAGCAGGATTCAAAATACATTCTAAATGTGAGTTCACTTGCATAAGGTCGATTATATTATTATCTCCTGAGTAAGATAGATCATTTTGGGTTCATAATAACCCAACAATGTCTCCAATCGCTATCTATGGCGGAAGGTGCCTATTGTGGTTTGGGGCTGGGTACAAGGACTTAGGCCGAGACGTGTGATTGAATAGCGAGCTAGAGCTCACAAGCTAGCTAGGATTTAGATTATTGTAAACCACGTAGGGGAGATCTCAGATCTGCCATGGGAAATATGAATAAAATCCAACATTTTACCTTAATGCTGATGTATATATCCACAGAAGACTGTAAAAAAAAAACATTTTGCCAGGCTAACGTTCCCTGCCTGATCGTCGTGAAATCAAGATAGCTACAGTAGCAACCTTACCAGCGCTAGCAAGCGAATGCTAACTTGACGCTATCCAGCGACTTTTACAAGTGAATGGACTGCAGTGCACAGGTTTTTGCGATAAAACTGGTGCTTATTAGCTACGAATTATATCAAACTCATTGGTAACATTCAATTACTATAACTCTTGCTAGATAACGGCAGCTCTACATATTAAAATTCCGCAAGGGAATGCGACAGAGAGGGCGTAACTAGCTACCTAGCTTCATCTTCAATGCCGGACTGGAGTCTAGCAAGCGAGCGCTTTAGCGATTAGGTTGGCTACCGATTTTATAGCGCAATGCTGCAGTATTTCCGCCATGGACGTTCAATTTACCAAATCCGTGATCATAACTAGCTATCTAGGGGTTGCAGTCGAAATTGAGATAAAATGAGATAACATGGCCATAATAATAGTACATTGGTTAAACAATAAAGCTAAGATCACCTGCTGCATTGTCACAACTTCACGTTGTTTTTTAGGGATGTATGGCCTTTGAAAACATGCCTTGCGTCTAGAGCTGGGTTTCACGTAAAATGTGATGTGGTTAATTATCTATAATGGTTGTTTAGAAGATGAAAGTCTTCTGATTATGGCTTAAACTTCCTAGCGCCCCAACGGGGCTTAATCGACAGTTCTAAGAATGTAGGCCCTCCTGTAGCTCAGTTGGTAGAGCATGGCGCTTGCAGTGCCAGGGTTGTGGGTTCGTTTCCCACTGGGGGCCAGTATGAAAAATGTATGCACTCACTAACTGTAAGCCGCTCTGGATAAGAGCGTCTGCTAAATGACAAAAAAAAAACAGATACATTTATTTATTTTTTATTTTTGGTCATTTAGCAGACGCTCTTATCCAGAGCGACTTACAGGAGCAATTAGGGTTAAGTGCCTTGCTCAAGGGCACATCGACAGATTTTTCACCTAGTCGGCTCGGGGATTAGAACCAGCGACCTTTCGGTTACTGGCACAACGCTCTTACCCACTAAGCTACCTGCCGCCCTATTCAATGTTCAATATTTAGCAAACCACATTCTTTTGTGGACAAGATTTTCTTTAGAACATTGAATATGTGTTACTGTCCCAGAGAAAGGGGTTCCTTGCCTCTCACCATAGCAAAATGCTGAAAGTGTTCAAAGGTATAGTTTATACTGTATGGTAGTCCTAGAATCTTAAAATTAGGGCTGGGCGATATATCAAATGAATTCAAATGTATGTTTTTGCGCGATGTTCCAAATGCCTGTATCGCAAGAATCACATTTTATTGTATTTTTTATGAGCGTTTGACCTTGTTCTCATGTTGTCTTCTTGGGTCTTGTCTCCTTCGCTCCTTGTGTGCTGTGCACCTTCCCATTTACACACATACACTAAGCCCCTCCCCCTGCCACTCACAACAACAAAGATGAGAGTTCTTCCTCTGAGGAGAAGTTAACTTTTCTAAAGATACCCTTTTTATGTCTGAAGTCATCAAATTGCACGCAGAGCAGACACTAATATAACAGGAGTATTAATAAACATTGATTCTGGAAAGCTAATGCTCAGTTTGTCATGCGCAGCGCATTGCGGTACCACGTACCGCTAGTAGCATTTTAGCCAAAGACTGTTATACTAGCTGTGTAGTCAGTGTTTAATAAATATGCAATAAGCATAAAACACAATTATATAAGGAATTGGCAACTAGTTCTCATTCTGAGAAATAAGGGAGGCCACTTGATTTCAACATCTGAACAAAGTGGACAGGCTAGCATGCTATTCAAACAGTTGGAAAGGGACAGAAGGGTGTGTTCATAACAATTCAGCTGTTCTGCCTTGTTAGCTAGCAAATAGATCCATGTTGGCTAAACTTGAAATATAAAGATTAGCTAGCTACTCACTAGCACGTGGGCTTGTGCTTGAGAGATTGTTTGAGACCTGTGTTAGTTTTCTATAATGCCTGCTACAAGACGTTATCCATTATTAGTGAATGTGCATTGTTCATGGTTCATAGACAGACTTGAAAGCCAGATCAGTGATTATTGCAAAAAAAGCAGGTTAAACTATTTTGATAAAATAATGAAATTATTAGTGGGTCTTATGGTTGTGGAAGGCTTATATTTAGCCTAGGTATAATTTCACAAGCCCTGAATTCATTAGATTATTGCTGACTGTTTGAAATGCAGTGTATTTGACCTTTAATTGTACAACAAAGCTTATCTAAAGAAAAATCTAGATATATATCGTGAATTGCCCTTAAGTTTAAAAATATTTGAGGTTAGTTTTTGGCTACGGTGCCCAGCCCTACTTAAAATATGGAAATTATGTAACTAGTACTGTACATAAATGTAGATATAGAGTTTCAACTGGAGAACAAAAAACGAACATGCTGACTACACCGGCCTCACTCGTGTGTATGTTGATTTTGTCCATCCACACCAGATGTGATTATGACGTGCAGATGAAAATATCAAAACCAACCGTGAATTGAATCAACTATATTAATTTGGGGGCATGTCAAACACACATTAAACATTCATGGACATTTAGCTGGCTTGCTATTGCTAGCTAATTTGTCCTGGGAAATTAACATTGGGTTGTTATTTGACCAGAAATGTCTTTTTTTTCCTTTTCTTTTTTTACTGGAAAACACCACAATTCAAGTGTTATACACCGTCACGAAGAAATTAATTATTATTTCGTTATGGCATGTTTTTAGAAATATTAAAACTAATAATTTCTATTTCAAAAGAACAGAATATCATATTTTAAGTTTTGTTATTACATTTACATTTTAGTCATTTAGCAGACGCTCTTATCCAGAGCGACTTACAGTTAGTGCATAATTATTTTTTTTTCATACCCCCTGTGGGAATCAAACCCACAACCCTGGCGTTGCAAACGCCATGCTCTATCAACTGAGCTACAGTTATGTTACTAGTCTGTGCTTTGTAGCATATGGCTATGCTGCTGAAAGTGCTCACATGTAGAAGCATGGAATAGCGGCTGTAATATATCAAATGAAATAGAGCCCATGCCTTAATTTTGAATGTTATATTGTTTTTGTACATCTCTGATGTTCCATCTGTTCCCCGGGTCATTTCATGTTTTCATGTGTGTCTGAGTTATTGGCGTTCAAGTAGGCAGAAATCCGGCCAGTATGACGTAGCACCATGATAGTCGCTCGCACTACACTGGAACTTAATAGGAATACGACTTTTAGATCGACGAAAACATTTATCATAGATGTCAGATTTCAGTACTGGCCAATGTCATAACTCGGGAGGATGTCTTCCCTCGAATGAGCCTTTGATCATATTTCTGCGACATTCTTACCTCAAGAAATGTGTAATTTAATATGTCTTTAGCAAATTCTTTGCATTTGTTTGCTTCTTTAGTCCAGGGTGTGTTGCATGGTGCCGTTGCCAGAGAGACATTATAGAAAGGAGATTGGAATCCAATGAAGGAACGTATAACACCCCACCCAGTAGACTGTCGACCAATTGCGTTCACGTTGTCATGCTGCGTCACGCAGTTGCTAAGCTAATCGTCACGCAGTCCCTTCTCAAAGTCAGTGTATATGTTGAGAAACGTGCCTATTTTTCCTCGAAAGTACGTAATTTCACGATTTCAAAGCTATACGATACTACAGATAGCAAGGTAATTATCTCGGAAAAGGTTTGTAATGTTGTACTTCTTGTTGCCAAAATTCGTGCTAATGTTAGGTTTTTGAGCTAGCGCCCAATAGAATCGCCCAGAATGCACCGCGTGGCCCATTGACGTAGCATGGGCAACGTTTCCCATCTCCTCAAAAGTCTATCTGCCGTTGTGAATGTTAGACTCCACTCTGTGAGGCATGTCAATCTGCTGGTTGAACATGGTGAGATTGTAGACTCCTAAATTGATAGTGCGGTTTTAGGCGATTTTACAGCTAACTAGCTACGTTACATGCTGATATTGTCTTTGGTATTATTGTGTGTAGCCAGCCAGCCCATAGAGAGAGCATTGCATTGTGGATTTTGTCGTGGACTTGAGCTGCAACAGATTTCCACAACAATTTTCCATGTTGCTACCAACCTTATTATAACGCCAAAATGAAACATTTGTTCACAAAAATATTGTTCTCACATATTAGTGTTATTTAACACTGTAAATTAAAGGAATGAGTGGCTTTGGGTGGATTTTTCCTTTAAGTTGTTTGGCAAATGCATGTGTTTTAGAAACCTTAGAACCTGCTCTTTCCGATAGGTTATAAAATCAAAAAGTTTTGCATGCGTGAAGGATTATTTGAAAAAGTTGCTTTTTGGTCAACTGAAGCTCCGTTCCCTTCTTTGTCAATTACCCACACTGCGCTGCAGTCTCTTCATTCACAAGGCAGTTGATAATATTGTCACCCATCAGACTATTGTAAATTTAATTTGGTATTTAGGCTACATCTATTATTATAGGCCTATGTGGGAAATTAGTTTTGATATAGTTTAGGTCAGGGGTCACCAACCTCAAGATCACTTTGAGTCAAAATGCAAGCTGAGCTCTACCGCTCAGATTTCCTTTTAACGTGACTTAAAACATTTAAGTCTATGCAACATTAACCTATTAAAAACAGTACGGTGCAACATTAACCTATTAAAAACAGTACTGTAGCAATGAGGCTATAGGTCCAATACATTATCACAGCATATTGGCTTTGCTTGAATTGCCCTGCCAATGCATTGTTGTTCGGACTATAAAAAACAAACATATATATTTAAAAATGTGAGTTAGGCAATATGATCACAGCGGTATTAGATCAGTCGTTGTATTTACTTGTGAGGCACAGCTGAGTGAGCATACATTTAAATCATTTGCTTCTTATTTTTTATTTTACTGGACTGATGGTGCCTGCATCTGATGGTCAGTCTCAGCGGAGGGAGAGAGCGAGCAGCAGACTGAGGGTCCGCCTCTCAACGTCCCGCCGCTGACACTGACCAAAAAGGGACACCGTCTTCCAGCTGATGGCGAAACTCGCGTACCGCATTATTGCCTCATGCACAAATTCATGTTGTTACTCCAATGAACAGAGAAAGTGAAATATTCCTGGATATTAAAAAAGACTAATAACGCAAGCCTATCGATACACTTTCCTACTCATTCGTTACAGCTGCAGTGCTGGTTGTAGCGCGAGTGGAAGTAGGAAGAATATGCAATTTGTGGCTTAGAAAAGTGTTGAATTAAAAGAGTTGACAGTGCCGAGTAAGAACTTAAACATGAACTCACTCCTATAAACAGCAGCTCTTTGCTGTATTCGTTGACAGTCTCTCTCTAGTCATGGTTTTAACATTTTTAAATCTCACAGTATCAATTTTACTGTAGCTTTTTTTTACGCCTGCTACATTACTGCAGACACGGTAATCTGAGCCATCCGATTGGCCAGTGGTAGGCCTATAGTGCACTTGATTTGCTCTCCGGGCCCGCCTGGAAGGCAGAGTTTGTAACTTCAGACACATATTTCAAAATGCAAACTCTTCGCCTACCCGGCACTCAGGGCAGCTTAATCAGGTTAATCTAACGCCAACAATGACGAATAAATAAGAACGCAAGGCTTTATCATTGGGTTTTTTTCAGAAATGCTTAGCGATCGACTAAGAATGCCTCACCGGTTGGTGACCACTGGTTTAGGCGTGGTTTCTATGAGCCATTGTCAGATGGCAGCCAACTGGTGAAGGAAGGGCAAGGGGGAAAAATGACGTCCTCCTAAAACTGCTTATAACACAAACTTTGTTCGTGATATAAAAATTCTAACAACGACAGTGTTTTGAATAGACTTATTTAGGAAAAGTCAAGGATGTGGGGGGGGACATGACTTTGAAAATGGCAGAATAATGTTATTCATATGACCTCAAAATGATGCTCTGAGTTTTTAGTTGTCTATGATCTTTCAAATACCCATGTGGTGTCGTATGCTCCTGATAACCAATGAGTAGATGGGAGAGGCGGGACTTGCAGTACATCATGTGTCTCAAATAGAACCAAGTTCTATTTTATCATTTGGCTACGCAGATGCTCGTTCAGGCCTGTGAGCGGTGTGGGTGAAATGGTTGAATAACATGTATGTGTACATTTATTTTGCAACGCTTGCGCACGGAATGTGGCCGCTGTGGTTTGCGTGTAAGGAAATCATTTGGGAGTAACTCCTGACTGGTATCTGAAAAGTTTTATAATGTTCTGATTTTATTAATCAGTTTTATCATGTAGCCTATTGAATATTCAGTAGTTTTTCCCATTTGAAGAACACTTGCAGGTTTGGGGTCAGTTCCATTTAAATTCAGGAAGTAAACTTGCTTTTCAAATGGGGAACATTTGAATTTCAGTTTACTTCCCGAATTAACTGAATTGAAATGGAATTGACCCCAACCCGGGAACATTGATCTCTGGACATGCTATCGGGTTGTCTTTATGTCCGTATATTAATGCATATTAAAAAGCCTAATCATTATCCGTCAGAAATTAGGCCCTCCCTTAGCTGAGAGAGACATCTGTGCTAATAGGCTATTGGTTTGTTCGACATTCCATTATGCCTAATTACTGAGTATTCAATAGGCTACATGATAAAACCGATTTAATAAAATCTGAACATTATACAACTTTTCAGGATCCACAGAGGTGCACATTAATGTTCTAGCCCAGCACAAGAACACCAGAAGCAACTAATTGGGTCTGTTAGTATACGACTAGATCAAAAATGTTCTTCCCCTTGGGTCCACAGGACTAGGATTGTAGAACGGGTAACCTCATACTTTCTAATACTACTAAAAACCGTTGCTTGGTGTGACTATGACCACAATGACTCCGTGCCCTTTCACAGCCTCGACATGGACAAGAACGACCTGGTACAGAAGGCTAAGCTGGCCGAGCAGGCCGAGCGCTACGACGACATGGCGGCGGCGATGAAGGCGGTGACAGAGCAGGGCGGCGAGCTCTCCAACGAGGAGCGCAACCTGCTGTCGGTGGCCTACAAGAATGTGGTGGGGGCACGTCGCTCCTCCTGGCGCGTCATCTCCAGCATCGAGCAGAAGACCGAGGGCAACGAGAAGAAGCAGCAGATGGCCCGTGAATACCGGGAGAAGATTGAGGCCGAGCTGCAGGACATCTGCAAGGATGTGCTGGTGAGAGAGAGAGCGAGAGCTTGCTAGTCTATGGGCCCCCATCGCTTTTAAAGGAGTCCCTTGATGCTATGGGGACAGGTGATATAATGTGACACGGGCTGGAGTTCTATTCATTTAGAGTCCAGGCAATTAGGGAATGTTTTTGGAAGTGGAAATTGTAAATGGGAAAATGCCCTATTTACACAACAGGCATTTTTCCTTTAGCGTGAATGTGAGCTGGAATTAATTTGACCCCAAAGCAAGGTTGCAGAGCATCATCTATTTTTGGTTCATCTTTTGTTTGGTCCTGTGTGTTGAAAGGGTGGAGTTGACTGACACCCAATCTACCCCTTTTCTTGGTTTTAGGCACTCCTCGACAATTATCTCATTGCCAATGCGACTCAGGCAGAAAGCAAGGTGTTCTACCTTAAAATGAAAGGTGACTACTACAGATATCTGTCTGAGGTGGCATCTGGAGACTCAAAGAAGAGTAAGTAGATCTCTGTCCTATGAAGAAGCTTCTGAGTCACATTGTGTTGCCAAGAACCCATCATTGTTTATCGGCCACTTTTCCTCAGCCTCTGATTATCATGGAAATAAGCAAAACCTCAATTTTTATAATCTGCTGCTTGCACTGCTTTTTAAGACTTAAGTGGTATCATCAGTGGCCTGATTTGATGTCCACATAGTACATAATATCTAGACAATGTTCAATCAGTATCCATTATACAGGAGATGCGCTGTGAAATGAAACATTAATTCTCTTCAACAAAAGCATGATGAGTGAATACCGTTAATTCATTGGGCCTCTTCTCTCCCCATCACAGCCACAGTGGAGAACTCCCAGCAGGCCTACCAGGAGGCATTTGACATCAGCAAGAAGGACATGCAGCCGACACACCCCATCAGGCTGGGCCTCGCTCTCAACTTTTCCGTCTTCTATTACGAGATCCTCAACTCCCCCGAGCAAGCCTGCAGTTTGGCGAAGGCGGTGGGGCAACTTTATACACACTCTCTCACGCACGTTCCACCATCACACTGCAGTGCCTGCGTGATACAGAAGGAGCCTTTTTTGGCCTCCGAATCAATACGAAGTGCAAACATGCCCCTCCTGCTCAGCTTTTTTACACAAACCTGCTTGTTAACACCGGTGCTCGTGCTGTTGGCATTTGCCAGATATTTAAATGAAAAATAGACGTTGTGATGGATGGTGCTTTGTCATCTGGAGTACCAAGTGTCAATTGGTATTCCCTTTTAGGGGTAATGCGTTTAAAAAGTGTTGTGGCATTTTAGGTTGTGGTTTTCTGGGTCTTATAAAACATGTTTTTTTTCTCCATATACCTGTTTTCCCTCTAGGCTTTTGACGAAGCGATCGCTGAGCTTGACACCTTGAACGAGGACTCTTACAAAGACAGCACCCTGATCATGCAGCTACTAAGGGACAACCTCACTGTAAGTGCTTACCGACAATACACGCCTTGCCAACGTAATGCCATTCAAATGCATTATCGTTCGATACACTTGGAACTAAATGCCTCGAGTGTATGAATCCAATGAATTCAATGTTTGGGTTTGTTTTTTCTCCCTCCTCTGCAGCTGTGGACATCAGAAAACCAGGGTGACGAGGGGGATGCCGGTGAAGGGGAGAACTAAAGGCGTTGCACATCACTGTTAATCCACCCACACTCTTCTCTCTTCTCTTACACGTATACAGCCCGTACATCCCTGCTCCATCCAGCCCCCTCCCTTTCTGTATGACAAGCAGCATGAATTGTACCTGACCTACCAGTTGTGCCCTTTCTCAGATATACTCAGAGTCAACAGGGGTTACCTGTTGTTAACAAGCAGAGTATTGTTTTGTGAGGATAAAATAAAACTAAATTTACCCGGTTGAGTGGCAAGGCCATTCCCTCCTCCCCCTCTCCCTCCCTTTTGATTCCCTTCTAACATTTCATAAAGATATGTTCTTTCACCTAGCAAGATATGCATTTATAGTGTCCCTTTTTTGCTTTGCTAGTGTACTGGCGATTGCTGGTTTTTATTCAAAAAAGGTAATTAAACTGTCTGTTTATTTTCAACAAACACTGTGATGCTTAGTTTTTCTCCACATAATCACAAATAAATTCTGGTCGCTAAAATTCAGGACTGTATGGTTTGAGTAGCAGTGCAATTCTGCTGTGGCCTCATAGAGAATGGTATGAGGTTGTATTGTGACACTGACTAACATGCATATTGCTGTGTATTGTTCATTTTATTTTGGATCTGGAACTAAATGAATAAAAGGGACCCTAGGTTTTGCCATTCAATGTCTGTCCAGCTGAAAATAAAAAAATAACATTCCATTAAAACCTAACATTAAAGGTAGACTCAGTGAAATAACGTTGCCACGTGCAGCACTGCAGATATTGCGACGAGCGAGATTCAATACTTTGGTCTTACACAGTCACACGGTATCTGCGCATGCGCACAGGTTTGCTTCACGTTGTTAGAGCGTGGTAGGTACGGGACCAAAACAGATTAAAAGTTGAGCTCCTGCTTCAACACTCTTAGTTGTTGCGGAAATAGACCCACTTTGCTGTTTACTTTCTGCATCTACGTCATTTCGCTGAGTCTACCTTTAAAATGATATACCTTTTCTTAACAAACCGGAGCATTCTCCTAATGTTATGTACTAGAACAGTTGACATAAAGGTTTGACATTAGTTCAATGATACTCGTTTGTTCTTAAATGTAACTTTTTTGCTTTGCGTAATAATGACTTACACTTTGGTTCAAAACTGTAAATTTTTAGAGGTAAATATAAATCTGTCTTCAATTTTGTTAACCTGCTTGCAAAGAAACACCTTAAAGCCGTTATGTTGAACTTTTACATCTTGGTTATTAAAGCCTATCTTGAAGGCCTTATGCTGACAGTCCAAACTGACCAGTCAAAAGTTGTTTCCTTTATGAAATGATATCTACGAGAATGCATGCTCTTGCCCACGAAGAGTGTGTAAGCAAGTCCCCTAATGTAAGTTGTGTATCAAAGTCCGAGATGGCATTGATGCCTTTGTTTTGTGTATCTCCAGACTTAAGGGTCTATCAGAGGAGACCATCTTGTAGTGGAATGCAGTCAGTGGATGGGTTAGATTCTGGAGCAGTGCAAGGACCTTGTAGAAGTAGCTGAATTCACTCAGTGTCACAATACCTTGTCATCACCATAACATTCCACTTAGGTGTTGAATTCATCTGTTTCAGTATGTCTTGCTGAAGACAATGTTTCATGCACTGAAGAAAAATCTCCCCTTAGCTGAATAAATGGCAGTTATTCTACGCTTGATAAAAAAAAAATTCAGTAGTGAATGTGAAACCGAGCCTGTCTGTATATCTGGTATCTCCAATTGCTTTATTTTTACTGACCAGTATTCTGCCTAAAGTTTGCTTCTGTGATGGTTTATATTGCTTAGCGCGCACGTGGTTGTGAAAATGTAGAATAGCATTTAAAAAAACACAAATACACAAAAAAACAACCCTGGTTATTGACGTAATACTATATTTGTGTATGTCTTTTAAAACAGTTCTAGTTTCACCCTACATGTTATCAGGAAAGTGTAAAAGACAATTTAAAGTGAAATAAAAGTTTTATCAGTTCCAAATTGTCCTGTTTTGTTTTTGTAACTACTGGTTTGTCTGACAGTTGCTACCTAAAACACCAGTTGAAAACACTCCCACATAAATGTTTACTTAAAGTCTGATATGCGTTATTTAAGGTTAAATTAAAACAGGCTACCTAGAAATTGAAATTAAGAATCTGGGTTTGGTGGATGCCAGGAGGACACTACCTAACCGAATGCATTGTGCCAACTGTAAAGTTTGGTGGAGGAGGAATAATGGTCTGGGGCAGTTTTCCATGGTTCGGGCTAGGCCCCTTAGTTTCAGTGAAGGGAAATAATGCTATAGTATACAATGACATTCTAGACGATTCTGTACTTCCAACGTTGTGAAAAGTTTGGGGAAGGCCCTTTCCTGTTTCAGTATGACAATGCCCCCGTGCACAAAGCGAGGTCCAGACAGAAATGGTTTGTCAAGATCGGTGTGGAAGAACTTGACTGGCCTGCACAGAGCCCTGACCTCAACCCCATCGAACACCTTTGGAATTAATTGGAACGTCAACAGCGAGCCAGGCCTAATCGGCCAACATCAGTGCCTGACCTCAATAATGCTTGTGTGCAAAGCTGTCATCAAGGTAAATGGTGGCTACTTTGAAGAATCTCAAATCTATTTTGATTTGTTTAACACTTTGTTGGTGACTACATTATTCCATACGTGTTATTTCAATAATAGAGCTCTTCACTATTATTCTACAATGTAGAAAATCATAAAAAAATTAAAGAAAAACCCTGGAATGAGTAGGTGTGTCCAAGCTTTTGACTGGTACTGTACTTTTGACCATGTAGGGTACGTGCATTTGGGAAATATTGCGGCCTCTTAATTGACAAATCACAATGCCATGATTACATGGTGTATAAAGACTTTATTATTTTGCACCATGAGGTAAGCATTCCAACATTTCACAGAATTGAAAAAAGTGCTGCCATCACCAATATACCCAGATGACATTGCTTAAATGTAAAACATCCAAAGACTAACTTGCGTCACCACTGCAATAGCATTGATAATCCAACAAAGATAAATTGAACAAAAACAGATGTTCAAACATTCCGTAATTGAAGCAACAACTGGACAATGGAAAACAACTAGTTTCAAAACTGGTATCACCCAATTCAGCCCCCATCAGGGAGGATGAGTCTCTGATTTGTCCCCCGTTTGTGTCCTGAATCAAAATCTGCCAAAAAATTACATCTAAAGATTATGCATTACTGATAGAATTGTCAACATGTTAGGTGATATAGGTGGTAATGATGTTTCAATATGCAGTTAAATCTGTTTCTCTGGTCTAGCGTTACTTTCCTCGACTCAATGAAAATGACAGTCCACTGTAGATATCCATACAATCTTAAAATAACTATGATCTTAAATGGATAGTTTACCTATAGAGGTATTATAGATCATATAAATAGGTGCTTATATTAGAACGTTCATGCTTCATGTCCAAATCATCCTAAAGTATCTAAATATTGATTGTGTAACTCAATTAAGTTACTTAAAATGATTTGGACATGAAGTGCGAGAATGCTAATATAGGTACCAGTGACTTGCATTAGATTAGGGCCTCAAATGCTAAAAAGTTAGCATTTCAAACAGTGGCCAGGTAAACAAAAGCAATGCATGGATTGCTGTCATACCTCGTCCATAGACAGCTTACAGAGTAAGTCTGTAAGTAAACCAATGTCATTTTGTAATTTGGATGAACTATCCCTTTAACTACAAGTCATTTTATTGATTTCTTATGCTAGTGGAAATACATACAACTGCATAGTCCTTGTGAAACAATGGTTGAATGCTATATTTTCAGTTTCATGCAGTGATTGCATGATGTATATGAAGGCTAAATATGCACTGCATTGACTGTGCTTCCTCTGTAGTCACAGCAATACTGCATCTTGAGTGGGTTTAAGTTAAACAGGCCAGGAAATAGATAGGAAAACCTGCTTCTGTGAGTGAATACAGGCACTTCAGGCATGTACCAGGTCAGCGTAGGGTCCTTTTACATCCACAAGCAACCATCCGAATCGCAAGCTCATTTCTTCTTTTGCACTTCAAGCAGTAAATTCTGTGCGGCTGTGTTCTTTGGCTCAACTTTCAGCAAGCTGTTTAGATCTTCAACGCAAGCTTTGTAGTCCTGGAGGGCAAAATGAACACGTCAAACAAAATGCAAAAACGACATACAATGTATACACACTTTCTTGTTCATCAGAAAGGCTCTCACTTTTAGCCCCTTGTGTGCCTGAGCTCGTCTGTACAGCGCCTTGATATTAGCAGAGTCGAGCCGCAGGGACTCGTCACAATCTCGCACTGCCTCCACGTACATCTTCACAGAGAGGTAGCAAAGTGCCCTATTTAGTACAAAAGGCATAAATTAGTCCCATATAGGAATTATGCACATCCCTTGTACGACAGGAGCTGGGCAATAACGTTTCACAGAACTACAGTGGGGAAAAAAAGTATTTAGTCAGCCACCAATTGTGCAAGTTCTCCCACTTAAAAAGATGAGAGAGGCCTGTAATTTTCATCATAGGTACACGTCAACTATGACAGACAAAATGAGAAAAAAAAATCCAGAAAATCACATTGTAGGATTTTTAATGAATTTATTTGCAAATTATGGTGGAAAATAAGTATTTGGTCAATAACAAAAGTTTCTCAATACTTTGTTATATACACTTTGATGGCAATGACACAGGTCAAACGTTTTCTGTAAGTCTTCACAAGGTTCACACACTGTTGCTGGTATTTTGGCCCATTCCTCCATGCAGATCTCCTCTAGAGCAGTGATGTTTTGGGGCTGTCGCTGGGCAACACGGACTTTCAACTCCCTCCAAAGATTTTCTATGGGGTTGAGATCTGGAGACTGGCTAGGCCACTCCAGGACCTTGAAATGCTTCTTACGAAGCCACTCCTTCGTTGCCCAGGCAGTGTGTTTGGGATCATTGTCATGCTGAAAGACCCAGCCACGTTTCATCTTCAATGCCCTTGCTGATGGAAGGAGATTTTCACTCAAAATCTCACGATACATGGCCCCATTCATTCTTTCCTTTACACGGATCAGTCGTCCTGGTCCCTTTGCAGAAAAACAGCCCCAAAGCATGATGTTTCCACCCCCATGCTTCACAGTAGGTATGGTGTTCTTTGGATGCAACTCAGCATTCTTTGTCATCCAAACACGCGACGAGTTGAGTTTTTACCAAAAAGTTCTATTTTGGTTTAATCTGACCATATGACATTCTCCCAATCCTCTTCTGGATCATCCAAATGCACTCTAGCAAACTTCAGACGGGCCTGGACATGTACTGGCTTAAGCAGGGGGACACGTCTGGCACTGCAGGATTTGAGTCCCTGGCGGCGTAGTGTGTTACTGATGGTAGGCTTTGTTACTTTGGTCCCAGCTCTCTGCAGGTCATTCACTAGGTCCCCCCGTGTGGTTCTGGGGTTTTGCTCACCGTTCTTGTGATCATTTTGACCCCACGGGGTGAGATCTTGCGTGGAGCCCCAGATCGAGGGAGATTATCAGTGGTCTTGTATGTCTTCCATTTCCTAATAATTGCTCCCACAGTTGATTTCTTCAAACCAAGCTGCTTACCTATTGCAGATTCAGTCTTCCCAGCCTGGTGCAGGTCTACAATGTTGTTTCTGGTGTCCTTTGACAGCTCTTTGGTCTTGGCCATAGTGGAGTTTGGAGTGTGACTGTTTGAGGTTGTGGACAGGTGTCTTTTATACTGATAAAAAGTTCAAACAGGTGCCATTAATACAGGTAACGAGTGGAGGACAGAGGAGCCTCTTAAAGAAGAAGTTACAGGTCTGTAAGAGCCAGAAATCTTGCTTGTTTGTATGTGACCAAATACTTATTTTCCACCATAATTTGCAAATAAATTCATTAAAAATCCTACAATGTGATTTTCTGGAGAAAAAAAATCTCAATTTGTCTGTCATAGTTGACGTGCACCTATGATGAAATTACAGGCCTCTCTCATCTTTTTAAGTGGGAGAACTTGCACAATTGGTGGCTGACTAAATACTTTTTTCCCCCACTGTATATGACAATGCAGAGTTGGGAATACCACTCCCAAGGGTTTCCTGGCATTTGTCTACACACCAGATAGACATTATCAGCCTCACCTATTTGTATAGGTTGTGATTTCTGAGGAATTGTGTTTGAGGCTCTGAGTGTATTTCTCTATGGCTTTCTTGTACTCCGTTTTTTTCACCAGCGCATTGCCTTCCTCTTTCAGGGATAGGGCTTTTTTAATGGAATCCTCTCCTGGGACTGAAATAAAAAAATGATACATCTTATTTCTGAACTACTTTGTAAACTTGTGTATTTACTGTACATCTGTTACATGTTGTACAAAGATGACAAACCAATAGTAATAGTCAAATTATTAACAGTATTTTGTGTTTCTATTCATATTTGAGAGACTGAATCATATGAAAGACCAACCAGATTTCTCTTTTTCTCTGGTGCCATTGTGTTGTGTTGCTGAAGACAATTTTTCTTTGATGGCCATTGGAACAGTGGGAATGGGTGGGAGCTTCTCTCGCCATGAGAGTCCATCCACCTCTGTCAGACACTTTGTCATTCTGGAAGAAAAGGGGGTTAACAAGGTTGTACATTCCACTATCTTGATTATGTCCCCTATACATGACAGAAGTTAAAGGACTTGAAAGGCTTTTTGTAAGTGAAAATGGATTTGTGCAACATGTTATACCTGTTGGTACCATCATGGGCTGCAGGTATGTTACAGTCTATCTGTAAGACCGTCTTGTAGTCCACATAGGCTAATCTGTATCTCTCCAATGCTTCATACGCTGCAGCCCGGCGAAGGAGAGGCTTGATACCAAACGGAACCAGGTCAAGAGATCTAGAAAATAAAACATTTTTAGGTAGGCGTGTTGCTGCAGTAGTATGGACAAAGAAAGCCGGAGAACCTCTGCAACAGACAAAGTAATGTGCTACTAGAGTACATTGGAAAAAGATCATGTTGATATGTTTTAGGTAAGAGTGTTACTGCGGCAGTATGAACCAACTGTAGGGCAAAAGAAATAGGCCTTCATTGTCTACCACAAAACATAATGTCCACAATGTAGGCTACTTACACTGTACAGTCCTTCACACACTCCCCACAATTTCCATCCTTCAGATAACTGGCTGCACGGTTAGAATACAGGATACTAAGATCCTCTGGATTTTTCTTTCCTGTAAATGAATTTACAGTGGTAACAATGTATCAGAACATGGAAAGCTTGTGCTGGTTTAGAAAACGTCAATGACGCACATTATAAAACACATGTATAGGGTGTTAGGTGACGCGACAAACAATGGACGCTATGTGAAAATTCAAAACAATTATAACTATTTTCACTAAATGTCAATGTGGTCGTCAAAATACAAAATAAATCATTTGAAAACGTTAACGTGGCAGTTGTTACCCATGTCTAAAAATCCCAATACTGTACGTTGTCATATTTACGCGATATGAGCACAAATGTAAAGTAAGTGCCATGCTAAGAACGTTAACATCTGTGGGACAGCCCTTTTTGTGAAACCCGCGAATTCTGTGTATTTATATTTGCTCTTTGCAATGGGTATTCCTCAATCTATCAGAGTAAAATCGATATGACATTGTATTGCCAAGAAGTATGGGAAGGCCCTGACGGTGTTTCGCAGTCATCAGATGTCTTTTGACTGAAATATAAAGTAAAACGTTTTTCCTTTGCTTCTGTCATTCAGATGTTTTCAGAGATACAAAACAAACATAGGTTACAAAGTACAGCTTCGTAGATATGTGTTGATGTATAGGTCATCAAGGATTGGTCCAAATTCACGTGTCGCCACCCACATTTCAATGATGAGCGCTCGCTTGCTAGATGTGGGAGTGCCTGACGCCGTTCGCTGAGGCAACGAGCTGGGTGAACGGCAGCACTGCTTGGCATTGACTATAGTGCCAGCTGCGAATTTTGTGATTGATGGTTTTATTAGTTCAAGTAAAAACTACCAGAAGTCAGTGGCTACATAGCTAAATAGCAGGATATAAAATTCACGTTGGGAAAAAATTAAATAATGTCAATAGGAAAAATACTAACTAATGCTCTACAACAATCCTTTAAGTAGACCACAAAAGATATCAAGTACTTAGGATGCTTATTAGTGACAACAAACACACACTGAGTGTACAAAACATTAGAAACACCTGCTCTTTCCATGACAGACCAGGTGAATCCGGATGAAAGCTATGATCCCTTATTGATGTCACTTGTTAAATCCACTTCAAATCAGTGTAGATGAAGGGGAGGAGACAGATTAAAGAAGGATTTTCAAGCCTTGAGACATGGATTAGGTATGTGTGCCATTCAGAGGGTGAATGGGCAAGAGAAAATATTTAAGTGTCTTTGACGGGGTATGGTAGTAGGTTCCAGGCACACCGGTTTGAGTGTGTCAACAACTGCAACACTGCTGGGTTTTTCACGCTCAACAGTTTCCCGTGTGTATCAAGAATGGTCCACCACCCAAAGGACATCCAGCCAACTTGACACAACTGTGGGAAGCATTGGAGTGAACATGGGCCAGCATCCCTGTGTCATGCTTTTGACACCTTGTAGAGTGCATGCCCCGACGACTTGAGGCTGTTCTGGGGGGATGCAACTCAATATTAGGAAGGTGTTCCTAATGTTTTGTACACTCAGTGTGTATAGATAACTTTTTCCCATTACTCAACAATATGAAAGTAGATCTAATTAAATGGAACAATCTTCCCATAAATCTTACAGGTAGAATAAACCTCTTCAGAATGGCATGGCTCCCAAAGTTTTATATTAATTCTTGGTAATACCAAGATATTATTTGTAAAAGTATACTCTGGTCATAACAGACTTTATATGGGCAAATAAAACTCAGAATAAAAAGGAAAGTGTAACATTTTCCTAAGTCTGAGGGTGGTTTTTACCTTCCAGACTTGGAATTGTATCAACTCGCGTCAGTGACGGAGAAACAAAATGGTGCAGTTTGAGGCCATGTGGAGGAGAGTGATGCGGACAATGGAGATGGGGGTGTGAGCAGGTGGGTCTGGGTAGGTGTGAGGTCGTTGATGTTTGTGTGTGTATGTTTTGTATTGTTTGAAAAAAATTATATTATTTTCAAACAATAATATACTCAATGGTGCAGCTGTATAACTTTTTGAGGATCTGAGGGCCCATGCCAAATCTTTTCAGCCTCCTGATGGGAAAGAGGCGGTCGTGTCCTCTTCATGACAGTTGTGTGTGTGGACCATGATAGATCCTTAGTGATTTGCATATTACGTACCTAATTTGCATAATAGCCAAAGTGAGTAAGACATTTAAGCATGTTAACCCCCGCAAGGCTGCCGGCCCAGACGGCATCACTAGCCGCGTCCTCAGAGCATGCGCAGACCAGCTGGCTGGTGTGTTTACGGACATATTCAATCTCTCCCTATCCCAGTCTGCTCTCCCCACATGCTTCAAGATGGCCACCATTGTTCCTATACCCAAGAAAGCAAAGGTAACTGAACTAAATGACTATCGCCCCGTAGCACTCACCTCTGTCATCATGAAGTGCTTTGAGAGACTAGTCAAGAATCATATCGCCTCTACCTTACCTGTCACCCTAGACCCACTTCAATTTGCTTACCGCCCCAATAGGTCCACAGACGATGCAATTGCCATCACACTGCCCTATCCCATCTGGACAAGAGGAATACCTATGTAAGAATGCTGTTCATTGACTACAGCTCAGCATTCAACACCATAGTACCCTCCAAGCTCATCAATAAGCTTGAGGCCCTGGGTCTGAACCCCGCCCTGTGCAACTGGGTCCTGGACTTCCTGACGGGCCGCCCCCAGGTGGTGAAGGTAGGAAACAACATCTCCACTTCGCTGATCCTCAACACTGGGGCCCCACAAGGGTGCATGCCTCCAACTCAATCATCAAGTTTGAAGACGACACAACAGTAATAGGCTTGATTACCAACAATGACGAGACAGCCTACAGGGAGGAAGTGAGGGCTCTGGGAGTGTGGTGCCAGGAAAATAACCTCTCACTCAACGTCAACAAAACAAAGGAGATGATCGTGGACTTCAGGAAACAGCAGAGAGTGCACCCCCCATCCACATCAACAGTTCCTTGGCGTACACATCACTAACAAACTTAAATGGTCCACCCACGCAGACAGTGTGGTGAAGAAGGCGCAACAGAGCCTCTTCAACCACAGGAGGCTGAAGAAATGTGGCTTGGCACCTAAAACCCTCACAAACCTTTACAGATGCACAATTGAGAGCATCCTGTCGGGCTGTATCACCGCCTGGTACGGCAACTGCACCGCCCGCAACCGCAGGGCTCTACAGAGGGTGGTGCGGTCTGCCGAACACATTACCAGGGGCAAACTACCCGCCCTTCAGGAAACCTACAGCACCCGATGTCACAGGAAGGCCAAAAAGATCATCAAGGACATCAGCCACTCGAGCCACTGCCTGTTCACCCCGCTATCATCCAGAAGGTGAGGTCAGTACAGGTGCATCAAAGCTGGGACTGAGAGAATGAAAAACAGCTTCTATCTCAAGACCATCAGACTGTTAAATAGCCATCACTAGCACACTAGAGGCTGCTGCTGCCTATTGAAATCACTGGTCACTTTAAGAAATGGAACACTAGTCACTTTAATAATGTTTACATATCTTGCATTACTCATCTCATACGTATATACTGTATTCTATACTTTTCTACTGTATCTTAGTCCATGCCGCTCTGTCATTGCTTGTCCATAAATGTATATATTCTTAAATTCCATTCCTTACTTAGATTTGTGTTTATTGGGTATATGTTGTGAAATTGTTAGATATTACTTGTTAGATATTACTGCACTGTCGGAGCTAGAAGCACAAGCATTTCGCTACACCCGCAATAACATCTGCTAAACACGTGTATGTGACAAATAAAATTTGATTTGATTTAATATAACATTTAAATGTAATACATTTGACTTTCATCTGAATCATCTGTGTTCTACATCAGCCCATAAAATGTCATAACAATATGACCAGCCTATCTTGAGATATTGGACAAAATGTGTTTTATTTAAGAATCCAGGTATTTTGGTGCCATTATTGACTAGGGATTAACTTTGACCTGTCTGCTGCCTTTTTGACCTTTTCCGGTAATTTGAAAACAATATTTCAGCAATAGTAAATCCTATCCTCATGAAAAAAAGTTATGTGTTCCTGAGACGCTTCTCTATAGCATGGAATACAAAGTAGAACACCAGAACCAAAGTTTAATTTTGTCCCCTACCATGTAGCTCGGTCACAGAAAACACTACTAGAACATTGAGCCATTGTTTGACTGGTTTGTTAACTAGCTGCCTACCTGACAACTCCACTTCTTTGATAGCCTGGCTGTAAATAAAAGCAGCCTCCCCATACTGTCCCGTTTTAAAGCATTCGTTGCCTGCTTGTTTCAACTCCGTCCAAGACTGGGAACGACGCTTCTGTGGCATCTTTGTTTTACCTGTAACACATGACAGACACATTTGCAAGATAAATGTTAGCTAGCGAGATAGTTGGCTAACGTTAGCTTTACGTTTTACTAGCTAGCAAGCTAACTTTTACAGAAAACAAAACGTATTGTTCATAGCTACTAAATTTAGCCAGCCAACTAGCTTCTACATACTTCCCTTGAATAATCTGGCTAGCATAATTTTAGCTCATTCCTTAAAAGTACAGTAGCGCTTGCTAGCCACCGGCACTAGTGTATCCAGTTAGGTAACGTTAGTTAGCTAGCTAGTTCTCAATTTACCGTGACCGAATTAATGTTGATAGCTGGGCGAGCTGGTTGTGTAGCTATCTAGCTAGCTATAATCTACTGTACTCGTCCGCAAATCGTCTAACTAATAACGTTAGCTAGTAAACCACAGATCTTAAACAAGCTAGCTACAGAGGTGTACAATGTGTCTCTCTTACTAGCTAACCACGAGCAACTGTCAGTGGGTTTTCAGAATCACTTTCACTTCTGTTCTTGACCACTGTGAAGCAGGCAAGAATAACTAAATACTTCCGGGTCACGGATTTGTGGAATCCTTCAGAGTAAAAGTTCCGTAAATGAATCATTACAGCGAAAATAAAAATGTGCACAATTATCAATATATTTTATACTAATTATCATACAAAGAATAATGAAGAGTAATATATTATGTCATTTATTTGTTTATGCATAATTTTTCAACCCTAAATGGTCAACAATGTTTTTGTGTGTGTACTTCTATCATTTATTGACCATACAAAATTATCAGTATGTTGCGTTGCAGTAAAAGGGGGATCCATTCTACTCAGGAGCACATCTAGTGTCCAAATCCACAGAGTTTACACCCAGAGGAGTGTCGCTGCTCATTTGGCAGCCCTTATAGAGTGGCCCATCAACTTAAATCCAATAGTTATTTCATATTGGACATACATATTGTACCGTACAAAATTATCTGTACGTTGTGTCGCAGTAAATGGGGGGTCCATTCTACTCAGGAGCACTTCTAATTTCCAAATCCACAGAGTTTACACCCCCAGTAGTGTCACTGCTCATTTTGAGGCCATATTTCATATCGGACATACATTTTGCACCATACACAATTTTCTGTACATTGTGTTGCAGTAAAAGGGGGACCTTGTACACAGAGTTTACAAGGTCGTCACATCTATTATTGTTTGTGGCCCTTATGGAGTGGGAAATCAGCTTACATCCAGATATTTGCATATTAGAAAGCTAGGTTTTATTTACACAAATACATGTGCCACAATGGAGCACTTTGGAAGTTTAAAATACAACTGAATTGCAGTGCAGCTTACATAAGATATATAAGAAAATGAACATGATTAAACGATAAACATAATTATTAAAACATTTCACTTTGAACAACTACCCCATCTAGTGTCCTTTTAAAAGCCTGACTAATGATGGAAAAGGTCATTTTTTGTAGCGTTCAGTTTTACAATGAACATACCAGAGGAGGCTGGTGGCAGGAGCTCATTTTAATGGCTGGAATGTAATCAGTGGAACGGGGTCAAACACGTTGTTTCGATATGTTTGGTGTGCAACTCCCCTCCAAGTCTCCGACCACTACTTTGTATCCTTTTCTCTCTCCCTCTCCTCCAACACTACTCACTCTGCCCCTACACAGATGGTAATGCGCCGTCGCAACCTTCGCTCTCTCTCTCCCGCTACTCTCTCCTCTTCCATCCTATCATCTCTTCCCTCTGCTCAATCCTTCTCCAATCTCCTGATTCTGCCTCCTCAACCCTCCTCTCCTCCCTTTCTGCATCCTTTGACTCTCTATGTCCCCTATCCTCCCGGCCGGCTCGGTCCTCCCCTCCAGCTCCGTGGCTTGATGACTCATTGCGAGCTCACAAAACAGGGCTCCGGGCAGCTGAGCGGAAATGGAAGAAAACTAGACTCCCTGCGGACCTGGCATCTTTTCACTCCCTCCTCTCTACATTTTCTTCATCTGTTTCTGCTGCTAAGGCCACTTTCTACCACTCTAAATTCCAAGCATCTGCCTCTAACCCTAGGAAGCTCTTTGCCACATTCTCCTCCCTGCTGAATCCCCCCTCCCTCTCTGTGGATGACTTCGTCAACCATTTTGAAAAGAAGGTTGACGACATCCGATCCTCGTTTGTTAAGTCAAATGACACTGCTGGTCCTGCTCACACTGCCCTACCCTATGCTTTGACTTCTTTCTCCCCTCTCTCTCCAGATAAAATCTTGCGACTTGTGACGGCAGGCCGCCCAACAACCTGCCCGCTTGACCCTATCCCCTCCTCTCTTCTCCAGACCATCTCCGGTGACCTTCTCCCTTACCTCACCTCGCTGATCAACTCATCCTTGACCGCTGGCTATGTCCCTTCCATCTTCAAGAGAGCGAGAGTTGCACCCCTTCTCAAAAAACCAACACTCGATCCCTCTGATGTCAACAACTACAGACCAGTATCCCTTCTTTCTTTTCTCTCCAAAACTATTGAGCGTGCCGTCTTTAGCCAACTCTTTTGCTATCTCTCTCAGAATGACCTTCTTGATCCAAACCAGTCAGGTTTCAAGACTGGTCATTCAACTGAGACTGCTCTTCTCTGCGTCACGGAGGCTCTCCGCACTGCTAAAGCTAACTCTCTCTCCTCTGCTCTTGTCCTTCTAGACCTGTCTGCTGCCTTTAATACTGTGAACCATCAGATCCTCCTCTCCACCCTCTCCGAGCTGGGCATCTCCCGGCGCGGCTCACTCTTGGATTGCGTCCTACCTGACCGGTCGCTCCTACCAAGTGGCGTGGCGAGAAGCTGTCTCCGCACCACGTGCTCTCACCACTGGTGTCCCCCAGGGCTCAGTTCTAGGCCCTCTCCTATTCTCGCTATACACCAAGTCACTTGGCTCTGTCATATCCTCACATGGCCTCTCCTATCATTGCTACGCTGACGACACACAACTAATCGTCTCCTTTCCCCCTTCTGATAACCAGGTGGCGAATCGCATCTCTGCATGTCTGGCAGATATATCAGTATGGATGACGGATCACCACCTCAAGCTGAACCTTGGCAAGACGGAGCTGCTCTTCCTCCCGGGAAGGACTGCCTGTTCCATGATCTCGCCATCACGGTTGACAACTCCGTTGTGTCCTCCTCCCAGAGTGCGAAGAGCCTTGGCGTGACCCTGGACAACACCCTGTCGTTCTCCGCTAACATCAAGGCGGTGACCCGATCCTGTAGGTTCATGCTCTACAACATTCGGAGAGTACGACCCTGCCTTACACAGGAAGCGGCACAGGTCCTAATCCAGGCACTTGTCATCTCCCGTCTGGATTACTGCAACTCACTGTTGGCTGGGCTCCCTGCCTGTGCCATTAAACCCCTACAACTCATCCAGAATGCCGCAGCCCGTCTGGTGTTCAACCTTCCCAAGTTATCTCACGTCACCCCGCTCCTCCGCACACTCCACTGGCTTCCAGTTGAAGCTCGCATCTGCTACAAGACCATGGTGCTTGCCTACGGAGCTGTGAGGGGAACGGCACGTCCGTACCTTCAGGCTCTGATCAGTCCCTACACCCAAACGAGGGCATTGCGTTCATCCACCTCTGGCCTGCTGGCTCCCCTACCTCTGCGGAAGCATAGTTCCCGCTCAGCCCAGTCAAAACTATTCGCTGCTCTGGCACCCCAATGGTGGAACAAGCTCCCTCACGACGCCAGGACAGCGGAGTCACTCACCACCTTCCGGAGACATTTGAAACCCCACCTCTTTAAGGAATACCTGGGATACGATAAAGTAATCCTTCTACCCCCCCTTACCCCAACCCCCCCCCCAAAAAAAATAAATAAATAAATAATAATAATACATTGTAAAGTGGTTATCCCACTGGCTATAAGGTGAATGCACCTATTTGTAAGTCGCTCTGGATAAGAGCGTCTGCTAAATGACGTAAATGTAAATGTAATGTAAATGTGTGTTTGGTACCATTCCATTGATTTCATTCCAGCCATTACAATGAGCCTGTCCTCCTATAGCTTCTCCGACCAGCCTCCTCTGGAACATATGTTGTGGAAATACTTCTCAAAGATATCTCTCAGACACTGAAGCTTGTGAGTTCAGAATAGACTTTATAACAAAGTAACAAGCCGAGCTGGTCCGCGGAGCAACTGCCAGTCCCAGGCTCGGAGCTCTCTTTTTATACAGCTTCTCATATCGTATAGGAACCCCCTCTTTATCCAAATAGCCACCCTCCCTTGACCTTGAGCCACTATGGTTTCTTTATCTAGCCTCTTTCCTGTCTATGCCCATGTCTGCTTGGTTTCCCCTCCACTTGCCTAACTCTATTGGTGGCGTGATAAAGACAGTTCCTTTAGAAAATAATATACATATACACTTGATGATAATTATATAGTACATTGATTACTGCAGTCACAATGTGGTTGTCCAGTCATGCATCTGGATTTCAAAATATGTTTCATAACATGTTTCATACATCATATGTTTCAAAATATGTCTCATACATCATAGAAGGGTATAGTCACTAATCCTCTTTTAAACCCATAATGATTCTGCTTATTGTTAAATGATTTTATAATATATGTAACGGAAATATAACTATATATTCCCCCCTTTGGGACTTTCTAAGTCCCAATCTTCATTACCTAATAAATAATAATTCCAAATAAAACAGATAATAGACATAATAAGGGTTTAACCATTAGTATAAGAATGGATGTACAGTTGAAGTCGGAAGTTTACATACACCTTAGCCAAATACATTTAATCTCAGTTTTTCACAATTCCTGACATTTAATCCTAGTAAACATTCCCTGTTTTAGGTCAGTTAGGATCACCACTTTATTTTAAGAATGTGAAATGTCAGAATAATAGTAGGGAGAATGATTTATTTCAGCTTTTATTTATTTCATCACATTCCCAGTGGGTCAGAAGTTTACATACACTCAAATAGCATTTGGTAGCATTGCCTTTAAATTGTTTAACTTGGGTAAAACATTTCGGGTAGCCTTCCACAAGCTTCCCACAATAAATTGGGTGAATTTTGGCCCATTCCTCCTGACAGAGCTGGTGTAACTGAGTCAGGTTTGTAGGCCTCCTTGCTCACACACGCTTTTTCAGTTCTGCCTACAAGTTCCAATAGGATTGAGGTCAGCACTCGCTCCCAAACATAACACAGACTCCACCTTTTTCTGCTATGAGCCTGCCTATTCCTCCAGGTCATCCTACTTGTTGCCTGTACTTGTTCTCCCAGAGCTGTCAATGCTGAGTCAGTATAATCTATGAACCTTTGCTGATTGTAATATACAGTGGGGGGGGGAAGTATTTAGTCAGCCACCAATTGTGCAAGTTCTCCCACTTAAAAATATGTAATTTTCATCATAGGTACACGTCAACTATGACAGACAAAATGAGGAAGGTAAAAATCCAGAAAATCCAGAAAATCACATTGTAGGATTTTTAATGAATTTATTTGCAAATAATGGTGGAAAATAAGTATTTGGTCACTTACAAACAAGCAAGATTTCTGGCTCTCACAGACCTGTAACTTCTTCTTTAAGAGGCTCCTCTGTCCTCCACTCGTTACCTGTATTAATGGCACCTGTTTGAACTTGTTATCAGTATAAAAGACACCTGTCCACAACCTCAAACAGTCACACTCCAAACTCCACTATGGCCAAGACCAAAGAGCTGTCAAAGGACACCAGAAACAACATTGTAGACCTGCACCAGGCTGGGAAGACTGAATCTGCAATAGGTAAGCAGCTTGGTTTGAAGAAATCAACTGTGGGAGCAATTATTAGGAAATGGAAGACATACAAGACCACTGATAATCTCCCCTCGATCTGGGGCTCCACGCAAGATCTCACCCCGTGGGGTCAAAATGATCACAAGAACGGTGAGCAAAAATCCCAGAACCACACGGGAGGACCTAGTGAATGACCTGCAGAGAGCTGGGACCAAAGTAACAAAGCCTACCATCAGTAACACACTACGCCGCCAGGGACTCAAATCCTGCAGTGCCAGACGTGTCCCCCTGCTTAAGCCAGTACATGTCCAGGCCCGTCTGAAGTTTGCATTTGTATGATCCAGAAGAGGATTGGGAGAATATCATATGGTCAGATGAAACCAAAATATAACTTTTTGGTAAAAACTCAACTCGTCGTGTTTGGAGGACAAAGAATGCTGAGTTGCATCCAAAGAACACCATACCTACTGTGAAGCATGGAGGTGGAAACATCATGCTTTGGGGCTGTTTTTCTGCAAAGGGACCAGGACGACTGATCCGTGTAAAGGAAAGAATGAATGGGGCCATGTATCGTGAGATTTTGAATGAAAACCTCCTTCCATCAGCAAGGGCATTGAAGATGAAACGTGGCTGGGTCTTTCAGCATGACAATGATCCCAAACACACCGCCCGGGCAACGAAGGAGTGGCTTCGTAAGAAGCATTTCAAGGTCCTGGAGTGGCCTAGCCAGTCTCCAGATCTCAACCCCCATAGAAAATCTTTGGAGGAGTTGAAAGTCTGTGTTGCCCAGCGACAGCCCCAAAACATCACTGCTCTAGAGGAGATCTGCATGGAGGAATGGGCCAAAATACCAGCAACAGTGTGTGAAAACCTTGTGAAGACTTACAGAAAACGTTTGACCTGTGTCATTGCCAACAAAGGGTATATAACAAAGTATTGAGAAACTTTTGTTATTGACCAAATACTTATTTTCCACCATAATTTGCAAATAAATTCATTAAAAATCCTACAATGTGATTTTCTGGATTTGCCCATAAACTATTTGATATTTCTCTGGTGCTTCCATTTTCCTGATTTCTATTCTAACATCCAGTTGCTTACACCACTCCCCCCACCCTGTTCGACTATAACATTGTTTATATTCCAGTTGTCCTAAATATGACAAACATTCTGCTGAACAATATGGTCTCTCCCAGTTTCTTAGATGACAGAAGTTGTGGTTAAAATCAGCCCAGTCCTGGTAGCTGTGGGGATTTGGTACTACTATCAGTTCCTTTAATGGGGAGGGGGTGTGTATACTAGACCATTTTCTTTCTTCAGTTTTAAAGTAGTATATTGTGCCCACTTATACCAGTCATTGCCCAGAGCCTCCATCCATACCCTTTCTTCCAGGTCTGTTGGGGCCCTAGTAGGTAAGGGTGCCCAAGGAATAATTACTTCAGCATTGCCTCCTGGGAATGTCGTGCTTGTAATTATTACATCATATTGTTTATCTGGGTCTTGGGCTGTCGCTCTTATGTCTATGGTCCACCTGTCTCCTTCTTTTATTATCTTGAAATCACAGTTACTGTTGTCCCATGTGGTTTCCCCATAATCCCGGTGATGGGCCCACCCACATAATCCATCCTCTGACCCTTGCTCCTTAATAGCGAATGCTTTCTGTATTTCCGTCGTGGTTCTTGTTTGTGCAGGAATGGACATTCTAATCCTGTCTGTTTCTTGTCTTCTGTGCTTTTCACTATTGCCAAGATGCAATTTTCCTTATTCAGCTGTTTTGGTTTCCAATTTCTGTTAGGGGGACCAGTCAAAGGTAGAGAAATCAATGGTGGGGAGGACTGGTGAGTCTTGGAGGTCTGGAAGGTCTTGGTCTGGGAGGTCTTGGAGGTCTGTCCCTCTACTGAGGGAATCAGCCAGAGTACGTAGCTCATCAACAGCATTCCTACTGCCATCCTCCCCCATCCCCTGATTCTGGCCACCTCCAGCAGGGAGTGATGATTTTGCTTGAGCTTCCATCCTTTCTCCTTCTTCTTCTGTTCCTGTTTCCTCTTCTTCCCTATCGGGTGTTTCAGCATCCTCAGCTTCCTTATCTCTAGTTGTTGTTTTCCATGCAGTGGTTTTCCATGTGGTACTTTAGGTGATACCAGGTCGTGCTTCCTTCCACCTGTATGGCCGTAGGCGTAGCTCGAACCACCTTGTATGGACCTTCTCGCCTGGGCTGGTTCCACTTCCTTTGGAAGACCCTGATGTATACTTGGTCCCCTGACATCACCGGACCGGACACCTCTGGTCCTGGCTCTGGTTCTCATCTTTTGTCCTGGAGTAAATAGCCTTATGTATAGCAGTTAGTTGTCTCACATATGCTTTGAGTTAAATTTCTAATCAAGTGAGGGACCTTTATAGGATCCTCTCAGAACTGGCACTGGCATGGGTCGACCCGTAAGCATTTCATGCGGGTTAGATGCGTGTTTCTGTTATTTTGCATGCGATAGCTCATTAAAGCAAGCGGTAGTGCATCCACCCAGCTAAGCTTTGCGTTAGCACAGATTTTATTCAGTTTAGCCTTGAGGGTTCCATTTATTTTTCAACCATCCCTTGCGACTGTGGGTGATACACACATCCCAGTCATTGCTTTATCCTTAGCTGTTGTAATACTTGTTTTACTTTTTTCTGAATAAATGCCGATCCATTGTCTGAACTGATTTCTGTCGGTATTCCAAACCTGGGTATCACTTCTTTGGTTAGGAATTTGATTACTGTTCCTGATCCTAGGTCTACTGATGGTACTGCTTCTACCCATCTACTGAACCTACACTACCATTCAAAAGTTTGGGGTCACTTAGAAATGTCCTTGTTTTCGAAAGAAAAGCAATTTTGTTGTCCATTAAAAGAACATCAAATTGATCAGAAATACAGTGTAGACATTGTTAATGTTGCAAATGGCTATTGTAGCTGGAAACAGCTGATTTTTAATGGAATATCTACATAGGCGTACAGAGGCCCATTATCAGCAACCATCAGTCCTGTGTTCCAATGGCACATTGTGTTTGCTAAACCAAGTTTATCATTTTAAAAGGCCAATTGGTCATTAGAAAACCCTTTTGCAATTATGTTAGCACAGCTGAAAACTGCTGTGCTGATTAAAGAAGCAATAAAACTGGCGTTCTTGAGACTAGTTGAGCATCTGGAGCATCAGCAATTGTAAGTTCGATTACAGGCTCAAAATGGCCAGAAACAATTAACTTTCTTCTGAAACTCGTCAGTCTATTCTTGTTCTAAGAAATGAAGGCTATTCTATGTGAGAAATTGCCAAGAAACTGAAGATCTCGTATAACGCTGTGTACTACTCCCTTCACAGGATGCTGACCTTCTAGGCAGAGTTGCAAAAAAAAAGCCATATCTCAGACTGCCCATCTTAATCTTTTATTTTTATTGGCCAGTCTGAGATATGGCTTTTTCTTTGCAACTCTGCCTAGAAGGTCAGCATCCCAGAGTCGCCTCATCACTGTTGACGTTGAGACTGGTGTTTTGCGGGTACTATTTAATGAAGCTGCCAGTTGAGGACCTGTGAGGCATCTGTTTCTCAAACTAGACACTCTAATGTATTTGTCCTCTTGCTCAGTTGTGCACAGGGGACTCCCACTCCTCTTTCTATTCTGGTTAGAGACAGTTTGCGCTGTTCTGTGAAGGGAGTAGTACACAGCATTGTACGAGATCTTCAGTTTCTTGGCAATTACCTTGCTGTTTGATCTTCCTTATCACTTCCCCCCGTGCGCAATGGTCAAAACCATGTGCATCTGTTATTAACAGTTTAAGTAATATGGTGGGTGCTACAATAGTACCATAATGGGATCTCCATAACCCTGTCACATCTTGCGTAGCCCCTCTTTGGTGCCACTTTGTCTGTTCGTAGGGTCCTGCCCTTTCCTGCATTCTAATGATGTCATCTAACTGAGGTGCAGATTCTACAATGACCATTGGTACTAGCACCGGGATGATGCATTTGGAGGCCTGTTTAGCAGCTTCATCTGCTGCATTATTGCCCCTGATAACAAAGTCATTGCCTTTCTTGTGAGCCTGACACTTAACTATAGCCAGCCGTGTCGGGTACATTAGTGCTGTCATAAGTTTCACAATTTGCTTGTGATGTTGTATAGGCGTGCCATCACTTTTCCTGAACCCCCGTTGTTTCCAGACTGCCCCAAACAGGTGACACATACCATGTGCATAGGCTGAATCAGTGTATATGTTAACTGTCTTCCCTTTCCCCAGCATACAGGCCACAGTAAGTGCTTTAAGTTCAGCCAGTTGGGCTGAACATGGCTGTGGGTAATGTTCTGTCATTACTTCTCTAAATTCTCTTCCTTGTTTCTTCACTACTGCAAATCCAGCCTGATTTCCAGTGTGGTCTTTGTAACAAGATCCGTCTACAAAATAGTCCTCCCAGATCGGGCAATGGTGTTGACTCTAAGTCTGGTCTAAGCCGGGTGAATGTCAATGATTCTGCCACACAGTTGTGTGCTAAACTCTCGAATTCTAATGGAATTCTTTCTGCCGGGTTCACTGTAATACAGCATTTAATGGAGACATCTGAGTATGTTAATAGGGTCATATATTCCAAAGTTCTTGCATATAGGAACTCCCTCTTTATCCAAATAGCCAACCCTCCCTTGACCTTGAGCCACTATGTCACAATCCGGGTTAGAACTCCGGTCTCAGAAGTGTAGAGCTGGGGGTACTACCCCTTAGCCACAGAGGAGATGTTGTAGGACCCAAATGAAACACCCAAGGCAATACTCCAGGCAAGTAGATTTAATGTTCCAAAACAGGAGGCAAAACAAAACAACTCCACGAGGGGAGAAAAACAAACTAAAGATAACTTCAAAAACTTACTAGGACAGACACGGTGAGACAAAGCAGGAGACACACAGTCAGGACGCAATAACCAAGTGAGAAACAAGGGGAAAACACACAGCTAAAATACACAAGGGGAAACAAGGCACAGGTGACCTGGATAAGCTAATTAGGACACATGAGGAAGAACTAAGGCAAAGGGGAACACAGCTGACCTCTAGAGGCCAGGAGACAAACAGGGGAAGCAGGAAGCTGACAGGACCCCCTCCTCTAGGAACGACTCCTGACGTTCCTTCCAGAACACCCTGGCCCCAGGGTGCGAAAATCTCGGATCAACCCTGGGTCCAGGATGTCCCTGGCTGGAACCCAGGAGCGCTCCTCTGGCCCGTAGCCCTCCCAGTCCACCAGATACTGCAGAGAGTTCTGGACCCTCCGGGGAGTCCAGTATCCGGCGGACTGTGTAGGCTGGCTGGCCGTCTATGATCCTGGGAGGTGGCGGGGGTCTGTGTGGGGGGCAAAAGGAGAAGACAAGACAGGTTTAAGGAGTGAAACATGGAAAGTGGGGTTAACTCTAAGGGAGCGAGGCAGAACTAAACGATACGAAACAGGGTTAACCTTTCAGCAATGCGGAAAGGGCCGATGTATCTCTGGGAAAGCTTCTTGGATTCGACCCGGAGGGGCAAGTTCTTAGTGGCCAACCAAACTCTCTGACCAGCTCGAAACTAGGGGCCGTCCGGCGGTGGCGGTTAGCCTGACTTTGGTATCTCTGGGAGGTCCGAAGGAGGGTACACCTGGCCTTCTTCCAGGTCCGCCTACAGCGTTGGACAAAGCGCTGGGCCGAGGGAACACCAACTTGCGCCTCTTCCTCTGGAAATAATGGAGGGTTGTAACCAAACTGGCATTCGAAGGGGGACAATCCGGTGGCTGAGGACTGGAGGGTGTTGTGGGCATATTCAGCCCAAATGATATAGGTGGCCCAAGACGTGGGATTACTGGCCGCCATACACCGCAGGGTGGTCTCCAGATCCTGATTAATCCGTTCCGTTTGGCCATTAGACTCTGGATGGAATCCTGACGATAGGCTGGCTGTGGCCCCAATAAGCCTGCAGAAGGCCCCCAAAACCGGGACGAGATTGGGGACCTCGGTCAGAGACCACGTCCAGGGGAATGCCAAATATCCGGAAGACATGGTTCATGAGGAGCTCAGCAGTCTCCTTAGCCGAGGGCAGCTTGGGCAGGGGAATAAACCGGGCAGCCTTAGAGAAACGGTCTACCACCACAAGGATGACGGTGTTGCCCTGGGATAGAGGAAGTCCCGTAACAAAGTCCAGAGAAAGGTGTGACCATGGCCTTCGAGGAACAGGTAAGGGATGGAGCAGTCCCTGGGGTCGCTGGCGTGTCGACTTTCCCCTGGTTGCACACAGGGCAGGCCTCAACATAGACCTGCACGTCCTTCTTGATGGACGGCCACCAAAACCGCCGTCGGAGGAACTCCAGTGTGCGAGCACTGCCAGGATGGCATGTCAAGGGCGACTCATGACCCCCACTGCAAGACGCGGGCCCGAACCGAGAGAGGAACGTACAGGCGACCGGGCAGGACCACCGCCTGGATCGGGCTCATGGGCAAGAGCTTCTCGTACCCCTCTTTCTAGTTCCCACTGAAGAGGTGCGACGATCCTAGACCTCGGAATAATCGATGCCAAGGGCTTCTCTTGTACCTCGGGAGAATAGACTCGAGACAGAGCATCCGGCTTGACGTTCTTGGTGCCAGGTCGGTAAGTCAGGAGGAACTGGAATCGATTAAAGAAAAGGGACCATCGTGCTTGCCGAGGGTTCATCCGCTTAGCCTGTTGGAGATATTCCAGGTTCTTGTGGTCTGTGAGAACCTGGAAAGGGTGCTGAGCCCCCTCAAGCCAATGGCGCCACTCTTCCAAGGCCAGTTTTACCGCAAGCAACTCTAGATCCCCCACGTGGTAGTTGCGCTCGGCCTCAGACAGGCGGCGAGACATGAAGGCACAAGGGTGTAATCTCCCATCCGCACCCCTCTGTGACAGGACGGCTCCCACCCCCACCTCTGAGGCGTCCACCTCCACCACGAAAGGTCTCTCTGGGTCAGGGGTCACCAGAATCGAGCAGAAGTGAAGCGGCGCTTGAGATCCTCGAAGGCCCCTGCTGCTTCCGGACCCCAGTGAATCTTGGTCCCTCCTCCCTTGGTAAGCGTCGTCCAAGGGGGCTACCACCGAGCTGAAATTCTTGATGAACTTCCGATAGAAGTTAGAAAAGCCAATGAACCGTTGAACCTCCTTGACCGTGGCAGGTGTGGGCCAATCGTGGACCGCCTTGACCTTCTTGGGATCCATCTCTAGGTGCCCGGGAGTGACAATAAACCCGAGAAACTGAGTCTGAGAAACATGAAATTCACACTTCTCAGGCTTAACGTAGAGGTGATTGTCAAGGAGCCTCTGGAGAACCCGGCTAACATGCCCCTCATGTTCCTTCAGTGACCTCGAGAAGATGAGGATATCGTCCAGGTACACGAACGAACAGATTAAGCATATCCCGGAGAACATCATTAATCAGGGCTTGGAATACTGCGGGGGCATTGGTGAGCCCAAACGGCATCACCCGATATTCATAGTGTCCCGTGGGCGTGTTGAACGCCGTCTTCCATTCGTCTCCTGGCCGGATCCGCACGAGATGGTAAGCATTGCGGAGATCCAGCTTAGTAAAAATGGAAGCCCCTTGAAGCAGCTCAAAAGCAGTGGCCATGAGAGGAAGAGGGTATCGATTCCGAACCGTGATCTTGTTGAGTCCCCGGTAATCAATACAAGGCCTCAGACCCCCGTCTTTCTTTTCAACAAAAGAAGCCCGCCCCAGCCGGGAAGTAGAGGCATAGATGAGGCCGGCTGCCAAGGACTCCTTAATGTGGGTGTCCATAGCTGCGTGCTCGGGGAGGACAAGGAAAAGATCCGACCTCTAGGAGGGCAGCACCCAGGGAGTAGATCAATGGCACAGTCATAAGTGCGATGAGGCGGGTAAGGCAGTAGCCCGGGCCTTGCTGAACACTGCCTTGAACCGATGGTAAACACTGGGGACTCGGGAGACGTCAACAGACTCTTGAAACTGGGTACTAGGGGCTGAGGAACTCTGAAGCATGCAGGTGAGTTGGCAAGTGGGACCCCAGCTAAGAATGGTGCCAGTAGGCCAGTCGATCTGGGGATTATGTCTGCATAGCCAAGGGTGACCCAGGATAATAGGATACTCAGGAGAGTCAATGAGATAGAAGGTCTCCTCCTGCTGGTGTTGAGAGATGGTAAGTCGCAGGGACTGAGTCGCCTCAGTAACTTTTCCTGGTTCCAGAGGTCTGCCATCTAAGGCTGTAACTGCCTGGGGTTGAGGAAGTAGTTGGGTAGGGATCTTAAGTTCCTTAGCCAAGGTTACATCCATAAAATCACCTGCGGCACCGGAATCGATCATAGCCTGGACCCGATGCTGGTGGCCCTCCCAGGACAGAGTGGCTGGAATAGCTAGGACCGCGTTAGTAGGAGGAGCTCTAATTTTCCCCATCACAACCCTCCTGTAGCTGGGCGGGGACAGGCGTTTCCCGAAAGCTCGGGGCAAGTGGAGCGGAAGTGGCCGGCAACCCCGCAGTAGAGGCACCGACGCTCCCTCATGCGACGTTCCCTTTCGTTGGAAGAAAGCCTGGAACGGCCTAACTGCATGCTCTCCGGGGAATCCTGGGGCAGTTCAGGAGCCGGGGCAGCTCTGAATGACGGAGTCCAAACAGGAGAAACAGAGCTGCTCAGAGGAACTTGGGACTGAGACACCTGACGGCGAGCCGTTCTCCGCTCTCTTAGACGATTGTCCAGGCGGATGGCCAAGGCTATGAGGGACTCGAGATCTTCAGCTGGTTCACGGGTGGCTAGCTCATCTTGAAGGGGGCTCAGATAACCCTCCCTGAAAGCAGACCCTCAGCGCTTCATCATTCCATCCGCTCCTTGCTGCTATGGTTCGGAACTCAATGGCAAAATCTGCCGTGCTTCGGGGCCCTGACGGAGAGACAGTAGGCGCTTGGAAGCCTCCCGCCCACTGACAGGATGATCGAACACCCGCTTGAACTCTTCTACAAATGCAGCGTGGGAGTCACAACAGGCCTCCTGGGACTGCCACACCGCAGAGGCCCAGGCGAGCGCCTTGTCTGAAAGAAGGGTTATGAGGTAGGCAATCTTGGAACGGTCTGTGGGAAAACTTGAGGGTTGGAGCTCGAAGGTGAGGGAGCATTGGGTGAGGAAACCCTGGCAAGAGCTTGGATCCCCAGAAAAGGGCTTGGGAGGTGGTAGTCGGGGCTCCGCCAACCGAGAAGGCCTGTCGTCACTGGGAGGTGACCGGGGGGAAGGAGGAGGACCAAGGAGGCGTTCAAAGAGCTGGTGAAGGGAACTCATCATTTCGGCCAGGAGTTGAGAATGTCTAGCCATCAGCTCCTCTTGTCGGCTGAGAACGGCTTCATGGCGCTGGAAAGAAGCCTCATGTCGAATGATCACCGCCAACAGGTCCTGGGAACTGAGTGTTTCTGGGTCCATGATTGACTTGGTTATTCTGTCACAATCCGGGTTAGAACTCCGGTCTCAGAAGTGTAGAGCTGGGGGTACTACCCTTAGCCACAGAGGAGATGTTGTAGGACCCAAATGAAACACCCAAGGCAATACTCCAGGCAAGTAGATTTAATGTTCCAAAACAGGAGGCAAAACAAAACAACTCCACGAGGGAGAAAAACAAACTAAAGATAACTTCAAAAACTTACTAGGACAGACACGGTGAGACAAAGCAGGAGACACACAGTCAGGACGCAATAACCAAGTGAGAAACAAGGGGAAAACACACAGCTAAAATACACAAGGGGAAACAAGGCACAGGTGACCTGGATAAGCTAATTAGGACACATGAGGAAGAACTAAGGCAAAGGGGAACACAGCTGACCTCTAGAGGCCAGGAGACAAACAGGGGAAGCAGGAAGCTGACAACTATGGTTTCTTTGTCTAGCCCCTTTCCTGTCTATGTCTGCTTGGTTTCCCCTCCACTTGCCTAACTCTATTGGTGGCGTGATAAAGACAGTTCCTTTAAAAATAATATACATACACACCTGATGATAATTATATAGTACATTGTTTACTGCAGTCACAATGTGGTTGTCCAGTCATGCATCTGGATTACAAAATATGTTTCATAATATGTTTCATACATCATATGTTTCTAAATATGTTTCATACATCATAGACGGGTGTAGTCACTAATCCTCTTTTAACCCATAATGATTCTGCTTATTGTTAAATTATTTTATAATATATGTAATGGAAAAATACCTACAATGCCTTGCAAAAGTATTCATCCCCCTTGGCGTTTTTCCTATTTTGTTGCATTACAACCTGTAATTTAAATGGATTTGTATTTGTATTTCATGTAATGGACATACACAAAATAGTCCAAATTGGTGAAGTGAAAAAAATTACTTATTTCTAAAAATTATAAAAAATAAATAACGTAAAAGTGTTGCGTGCATATGTATTCACCCCCTTTGCTATGAAGCCCCTACATTTATTTTATTTATTTTTATTTCACCTTTATTTAACCAGGTAAGCCAGTTGAGAACAAGTTCTCATTTACAACTGCGACCTGGCCAAGATAAAGCAAAGCAGTGTGTGGTATCGTGTCGAATGCTGGTGGGTATTGCTGTCGATCAAAGAATCCCCTTAGGCTGTATCGTGTTTTAGAGGCTTTTATTAAGACCACGAGATTACAGCATAAGTACAGACCCGCGGTGTCCGGAGAACGGCTCCTCTGATTGCCATGACCGTTCTGACGTCTTCCTCGCCTAACCCCCCTATTTATAAACAATGCAAAAAGAGGGGTGGCTCCCTCTTCTGGCCAATCACCAGTTTACAACACACTTCCTGACTATTATATGTGACATTATACTAAACATTGCCTTTTGATACTAACATAACCAACATTCCATTTCTTCATGAAAAACATTTAACAAAGACATAATCTTAATACACTACATATTCCCCCCTTCGAGACGAACTAAACGTCTCGAAAACAAACAGAATATGATTATGACTAGTAACCATTTATCTTATTGAGTATCTCTAACATTAAACCAAAAACATTCTCCTCTAGAGTGTAAATACCTTTCTATGAAATACCTGTTTATGAAGTGTGAATACATTACTATGACATATGAACAAATCTCTATGGAGTGTAAGAGCGAAAAACTGTCCGGCAGCCATCTTTTCAGATATCCATCCATCAATCAAGACAGTAAAATTCTCTCACGGTCCCTCTGCCCCAGGCAACCACCTCGGTACTCCAGATAACCTCATAAACCATGTAAATGCCTTTGAAACTATGATGCAATTAAATACACATGTAAGCCCCTGCAAACAAAATCCTATCCAATAAATATCCATTGTAAGGCTGGTCAACCCATTGGACCGTACAACGAAACTCTCCCTTCCTAGCCTCTCTGTCCCTAAACATTCACGAAATAAACAAAAACATCTAAGATCCTCACATGTATTCAATAACATCAAACATCATTCTACAAAAATTAATACCTGAGACTATTACACAATTATGTATTACACATGTCTATATTTCATTGCAGACACTGGAATGTAGTCCACTACACTTCATCTCCCTGTAGTCTTGACTTCCAATGGATTGTTGATGATGAAATCGGCCACACCCTCCTTGTTTCATCTCCTCCAGTCATATTGTCCCTTCATATTGTCTTTGTTTGAGTATTTCAATCTCCACATGTTCTCCCAAATGCTTCTGGAATGAAAAGAAACGAAACGACAAAACAGTATCTTTTGCAAAACAACCCTTTCAAATTAAACATCAATATCCACTAGGAATATAACAATGATATATAAATGATGCATGAATCACATAAACCTATTCCCCCTTTGATTCATAAATCATACCAACATCACCCTAATATTGAGAAGGGAATTTTTTTTGTTGAAAAATCATCAAATAATCAAAAATGATATTTATCCATTCAGTTCCACTGGTCCATCTTTATCCAGATCAGGAACAGTCAACACCGGCATCTGAGTGTTGTCTCCAGGAATCACTCTCCAACCTATCTCAATATCAAAGCTTTCTCAAAGGTCAGTAACAAATTACAAACATCACACAGTGTTATCAAAGCTGAAACTAAAATCTGACCCATCACTGCCCCTACTGGGCCTAACTGATTTTGCAACCAAGTCTTCCAAATGCATCCCTTATTTAACCCCAGTGATATTATCTGAAAGTATAACTAATATTTATCACTATGATCTTCCCAAATGTTACACCATACCATGGAAAAAGACCAAGTCCCCACTTCTCTCCCAGACTTATTCTTCAATGATAGGCTTGAAGATTATGACATGTCCCTTTTCATCCTATTTTGAACTCTAGTTTCAAATTGATCTGTGTTCGGTGCTACTCCTCTTTTAATAGTAAAAGCCTCATATGGAAGCTTCAACGTTGACATGTAACCAAATCCTGTTCATCCATAATGTAAGAATATATATTTTATCATCACAAACCCACCAAATATCTCTAAAATTCTCCATAGTCACATTGTCAGTCAAAAGCTAATCCTTTAACCATCAAAGTCCTGCTGTTCCTACTAACTGGTATATTAAAAATTACATTATATTTGTCATCTCTAACCTTATGTTCATGCTTATCCAAAGTTATCATATAACATCCCAATCTGATCTTCCCATAAACACACCCCCTACCTCACATGTTTCATTAGAACAAAAACAACCTTTAGCCCTCAATGTTTCACCTGAATACTTCAGGATTCCGTTGTTACCTGATTTTCCTTTCCCATTTAACAATTCCCATAGGGTAATTAATTTAACCAAGAACACTTAAACCTAGGCTTAAACCACTGTTCTGACAATGACATTATTTTATCTGTCAATGACTGTTGCTAATACCACAGCCATGACAAAGCATAAGACTGACCCATACCTGATAGAGGCCGCGCGACCGTCTAACATGTTTGGTGCTGGAATTCTCAACAGACATGGACCCTCAAGATTCCTCACTGATCTTACAGAATGAGTTAATGTAACGATCCCGGCAGTCTGAGTCGGGTCCTGTCTGTGGACTAGTTTTTCTGCTCGTGATCTCCAGTTTCCCGAGGGTTCTGGAACGCTCCGGGGAGCTCTCTTGATTTCCGCACCTGCATCCCATCAGCAATCTGCACACCTGGTCCTGATCATCACCCTTCTTAGGCTCTGGCCTAACATCCATTCCCTGCCGGATCGTTAGCCATGAACAGTAGGTTTACCAGAGTATCAGTTTTAGAGCTTCTAGCGTTAGTTTTGTTGTTTTGCACCTTGTTGGTTTGTTGTTTACTTACCTCCGTTTTGTTCCATCTGCAGTCACTCGTCCGGAACCTTCATCCAACCTCTGCCTGGTGGTCGGCGGCTGCCGAGCCATGATTGGATCAACCACTGCACCCCCCAACAACTAATCAACGCCGCCCGCTCTGTTCCCTGGATTATTCAGCATCACTCTTGAATTTGTAAATAAACACTCACCTTCGTTTCAACTTACCTTGTCCTGGTCTGCTTCTGGGTTCTGGCTTTGTAACTCGTGACAGAACGATCCGGCCAGTAATGAACCCAGCGGACCTGGACTCTGTTCGCCATGCCATTACCCATCAGGAGAAGATGTTGGGCCATCATAGCACGGAGCTACAGGAGATCGCGTTGGCAGTTCGGAACCTTTCTACCGGGTCTGACGGAGGTCCAGAACCAGCGCAAGTTTCCGGTGGAGGATCCACTACCGGTTTTACCCATCTCGCCTGCCGCGTCTGGAGCGGTGTCCTTCCGTGAGCCCAAGGTTCCGGCGCCGGATAAATATGAGGGGGAGCTGGGAAGATGCCGTTCTTTCCTTATGCAGTGTGGGTTAGTGTTCGATCTACAGCCCTACTCTTATGCCACAGACAAGGCTAGGATAGCCTTTGTGATTGAGTTGCTGCGTGGTCGAGCGCTGAGTGGGCTTCAGCCGTTTGGGAACGACAAGACCCCTGCATGGCTTCATACCAGGGGTTCACGGCCGAGATGAGGAAGCTTTTCGACCATTCCGTCCGAGGGAGGGACGCAGCTAGGCGCCTGTTTTCGCTTCACCAAGGAACTCGCAGCGTGGCCGACTTCGTGATCGAGTTCAAGACGTTGGCTGTGGAGAGTGGGTGGAATGAGGAGTCTCTGCAAGCGGCCTTTTACCAGGGTCTGTCGGAGCAGCTCAAGGATGAGTTGATCTCCTATCCGGAGCCTAGTGACCTGGACAGCTTGGTAGCCTTGTCTATTCGGGTGGATAATCGAGTCCGAGAGCGAAGGAGGGAGAAGCAATGGGGTCCGTCCAATCGATCAGCTTCTCAGGTTCCAGTCGGGTCGGGGATTGGACCAGAATACGTCGATCATCGTCCACCACACAGGATTAGTGGAGAGGTCCTGTCTCCCGATTCGGAACCAATGCAAGTAGGGCGGCACGGGTTAACCAAGGAGGAACGCCAACTCAGACGTAGGACTAACTGTTGCCTCTACTGTGGTGGTTCGGGACATTACCTCGCCACCTGTTCCCGGCGGTCGTCAAACTGCGCGGCTCGCTAAAGTTGGGAGGACTTTTAGCGAGCCAGTTTCGACCTCTCAATACCTCTGTCAGACCCCGTTTCCCGGCTACCCTTGTGAACAGGAATCAGAGCTTAGCGATTAACGCTTTTATCGATTCAGGTGCCGATGGAAGCTTTCTTGATGCCGAGTTGGTGGAACAGCTGGGGCTTTCCAAGGAGCAATTGCCGGAAGCCATTGAGGCGACCACTCTGAACGGCAGTAGTCTGGCACGTATCACGATGAGGACTGAACCGGTTAAGATGCTGTTGTCGGGGAATCATTCGGAGATGATTTCATTCTTCATTCTGCCGTCTTCCCATGTTCCTCTGGTCCTTGGATACCCCTGGCTGAAGGAACACAATCCCACGTTCGATTGGGTGACGGGCAAGGTAACGAGTTGGAGCCTTGATTGTCATGCTAACTGTCTCAAGACTGCCTGTCCCCATTCGGTTCCCAGTCAGGTGATTGAGGCTAAACCCCCCAGATTTGTCCCTGGTTCCCGAGACATATCACGATTTGGGGGAAGTGTTCAGTAAGCAGAAGGCTCTGTCACTCCCCTCCCCACCGACCATATGATTGTGCCATCAACCTGTTCCCTGGAGCTGTCTACCCCAAGGGAAGGTTATACAGTATCTCCCGCCCTGAACGTGAGGCTTTGGAGACCTACATCAAGGAGTCCCTAGCTGCTGGTCTCGTTCGTCCCTCGTCATCACCCCTGGGGGCAGGATTCTTCTTTGTGGGTAAGAAGGATGGCTCTCTTCGACCGTGTATTGATTATCGGGGTTGAATGACATCACGGTCAAGAACAAGTATCCCCTGCCCTTGATGAGTTCTGCCTTCGACTCCTTACAGGGTGCTACGGTGTTCACCAAGCTAGACCTACGCAATGCGTATCACATGGTCCGGATCAGAGAGGGAGACGAGTGGTTGACGGGTTTCAATACACCGATGGGTCACTTCGAGTATCAGGTGATGCCGTTTGGACTGACCAATGCTCCAGCGGTATTCCAGAGTATGGTGAACGACGTCCTGAGAGATATGATCGGGCTCTTTGTGTTTGTTTATCTGGATGACATTCTGATCTTCTCGAAGGAACCTTCCGACCACGTCCAGCATGTCCGGCAGGTTCTGCAGCGATTGTTGGAGAATCGCCTGTTCGTGAAGGCCGAGAAGTGCGAGTTTCACGCCCACACGACATCCTTTCTCGGGTACATCATCTCCAGGGGAGAGATTAGGATGGACCAGGAGAAGGTTAGAGCGGTTCTGGAATGGGCCCAGCCCGGTACGAGATTGCAGCTCCAGAGATTTTTGGGGTTTGCAAATTTCTACCGCAGATTCATCCGGGGATTACAGCCGTGTGGCCGCTCCGTTAACTGCCTTGACTTCCAGTATCAGGAGCTTCAAGTGGAATCCGGAGGCGGATCGAGCGTTTCTGGATTTGAAGAGGCGATTCACCAACGCACCGATTCTCTCTCTCCAACCGGACACGGCCCGTCAGTTCGTCGTTGAAGTGGACGCGTCTGATGTGGGAGTTGGCGCCATCCTGTCGCAGCGATGCTCCACGGACAGTAAACTCCATCCCTGCGCCTACTACTCTCGTCGCCTTTCGCCTGCGGAGAGGAATTACGATGTGGGTAACCGGGAGCTTCTCGCGGTGAAACTTGCCTTGGAGGAGTGGCGCCACTGGTTGGAGGGGGCGGAGCAACCGTTTATTGTCTGGACTGACCACAAGAATCTTGCTTACGTGCAATCGGCTAGACGTCTCAACTCCCGTCAGGCCAGGTGGTCGTTGTTTTTCGGACGATTCAATTTTTCCCTGACGTTCCGACCTGGATCTAAGAACGGCAAGGCGGACGCCTTGTCTCGGATGTTCTCCAAGACGGAGGAGAGTGGGTCCAAGACCGAGACAATTCTCCCCGGAACTGCGTCGTGGGAGCTGTTAGGTGGAGGATTGAGGAGGAGGTGATGGCGGCCCTTCGGACGCAGCCCGGTCCCGGTAACGGTCCACCCGGTCGGTTGTTTGTGCCTGAGTCGGTTCGTCCCTGCGGTCCTCAAATGGTCCCACGCCAGCAAGATGGCTTGTCACCCTGGCGTGGCTCGGACGATGGCGTTTCTTCGCAGACGTTTTGGTGGCCTGCCATGGCCGAGGATACTCGGGGTTATGTTGCTGCCTGTCCAGTGTGTGCGCAGAATAAGAGTACCAATCGGCCCAGCTCTGGACTACTTCACCCCCTTCCTATTCCCCGGCGACCATGGTCGCATCTGGCCCTGGACTTTGTCACTGGGTTGCCCGCTTCTGAGGGGAACACGGTCGTTCTGACTATCGTGGACAGATTCAGCAAGTTCGCCCACTTTGTGCCAATTGCCAAGCTTCCCTCTGCCTCGGAGACGTCCGAGATCCTGGTTAGGGAGGTTTTCAGGGTCCACGGTTTGCCCAGTGATATCGTTTCCGACCGTGGCCCTCAGTTTACCTCTGCTGTCTGGAAGTCCTTCTGTTTGGCCATTGGAGCTACAGTCAGTCTCACATCTGGTTTTCACCCCCAATCTAATGGTCAGGCGGAGAGAGCCAACCAGAAGATGGAATCCACGCTACGCTGCCTGGCTTCTTCCAACCCCACCTCCTGGGTCTCTCAGTTGCCTTGGGTTGAGTATGCCCACAATACTCTCCCTACATCTGCCACTGGGATGTCTCCCTTCCAGTGCCTGTATGGCTACCAACCTCCCTTGTTCCCTTCTCAGGAGAAGGAGCTCTCAGTGCCTTCTGTTCAGGCCCATATTCGTCGTTGCCACCGGACCTGGCATCGGGCCAGAAAGGCACTCCTTAGAGTTTCGGACCGGTATCAGCTCCAGGCGAATCGTCGCCGGATCCCCGCTCCCACCTATACCATCGGAGATAGGGTCTGGTTGGCCACACGGGATCTTCCTTTACGGACTGAGTCTAGGAAGTTGTTACCGAAGTTCATTGGTCCGTTTGTGGTGGAGAAGGTGATCAATCCGGTGGCAGTTCGACTCAAACTCCCGAGGACGCTCAGAGTCCATCCCACCTTTCATGTCTCCTGCCTCAAGCCTGTTTTCCTCAGTCCTCTGTTGCCTCCTCCGCCTCCTCCTCCTCCTCCTCGGATGATCGGAGGTGGTCCTGCCTACACGGTGCGACGCATCATGGATTCCAGACGGCGGGGCCGGGGTTTCAGTATCTCGTGGACTGGGAGGGGTATGGTCCTGAAGAGAGGAGTTGGATTCCGCGGCGACAGATCCTAGATGCTGACCTCATCCGTGACTTCTACCGCCTCCATCCTGGCGCTCCGGGAGTCCGCCCGGTGGCGTTCGTCGGAGGGGGGTACTGTAACGATCCCGGCAGTCTGAGTCGGGTCCTGTCTGTGGACTAGTTTTTCTGCTCGTGATCTCCAGTTTCCCGAGGGTTCTGGAACGCTCCGGGGAGCTCTCTTGATTTCCGCACCTGCATCCCATCAGCAATCTGCACACCTGGTCCTGATCATCACCCTTCTTAGGCTCTGGCCTAACATCCATTCCCTGCCGGATCGTTAGCCATGAACAGTAGGTTTACCAGAGTATCAGTTTTAGAGCTTCTAGCGTTAGTTTTGTTGTTTTGCACCTTGTTGGTTTGTTGTTTACTTACCTCCCGTTTTGTTCCATCTGCAGTCACTCGTCCGGAACCTTCATCCAACCTCTGCCTGGTGGTCGGCGGCTGCCGAGCCATGATTGGATCAACCACTGCACCCCCAACAACTAATCAACGCCGCCCGCTCTGTTCCCTGGATTATTCAGCATCACTCTTGAATTTGTAAATAAACACTCACCTTCGTTTCAACTTACCTTGTCCTGGTCTGCTTCTGGGTTCTGGCTTTGTAACTCGTGACAGTTAATCTATCTCTAATTTCCACAACAGAAGAACGAGCGGTACTGATCAGATACCTCTCCTTGTCCGTCATCAAAATCAAAGATCTCATCCTGTCCTCCATGATGAATCTATATTCTCTCTACTACTATCTGTTCTCCTATTTTAACCCCATTCGTACTATCATTGACAGCACTCTCCATCCGTAACATAACCCATGAGTCTAAAATTCCCCATTTAATTTCAGAAAAGTTGTTGTCGATGTCATACTCCCTCTTTTGCTATTGCCATCGTATCACTAATCCCTTCCAAAGTTACCATTAAAGTAGTTGACTTAATTGCTGTATCAACCCTAATTACTTCTAGTGCAAAAGTTCCCATTATCCTCTGTGTATTATCTACTGTTGGAGTGACTACTATAATCTACTCTTCCTGAACTCCCTCGATGACTGCGGAAGCTTCAACAGACCTTAACTCTTTCATTATAAGCGTTACTTTATGAATTACATAGCCCTTTAACCAATAATTCCTAACCGGAACAACTTCTAATGCTTGCACTAGATAAGTATACATATATTCTCCCTGACCTTTCTCTGTAACATTACGCAACATAAGTGAACAGTAATTCCTAACCCTCTTCCAAACTATACCTCCTTTGACTAGGTGCAACAGCTTCTACTCCTGGTCCTGATAACAATACTTATTCTCCATAATTATCTCTCCATATGGGAGGAACGTCCCCATCCTAACCCTAATAAGTATTTTTCCCTAACATTGGTGCTGTATTGGTTCCCTTATAATCAAATGCGATATATTTATGACTTTAATACCTATCAATGTTGAAAGAGTTAACTTGCTTCTCACTGTTGTTATAATAGACTGAAGTGTTAAGGTCCTTATTTACTCCTAGTTTTCCCCAGTTTTCCCCTAAGACTTTGAACTCTTTACTTGTACTTCCATCTATCACCACTAGTGTCACTTTTTCCCCAAATCTCAGTCCTTTCTCTAAATCCCTGACTTTCAAACTTTTGATTACACAAAATACACCTATAATGACCTTGATCTCCCTGCTGGGAACTGTAACTATAGATACTCAATCACCCTCAATCTTTTCTTATCATTCAGCAACACATACTTTCTCAATGCATCTGCCCCTATCAGATCTAAACTCCTACCATATCTTCCCACTAAACTTTAAAATGTCCTTCATCACTGTTCCTCTCTCTCTTATTACTAACTTTGAAACTTAGCTTACTGTCTCAGAGTTCCTTCAACCTAGTCCTCCTAATTTATTTTAATCTAATCTTTTCCTCCTAATCTTTAAAACCTTTCCCCTGATTTATTCACAAAATCCCTTTACCACCAAATGTTAGAATATGTGATTGGGAAAGTTCCCCACCTGCTTCTGACTCATTACACACAGACTTGGCAAACGACTAAACACCTTTTAGCCTAGCCTGAAATCTCTTAGTGTAAGAATGTAACCCAGAATAAACAGTCACCCCTTTTAACTTTTCAGACAGATTGTCTTAATAGACAGTCGTCTAGTGTACATCTTATTGTACAATTCAATTCTCTTCCCAACACTGCAATAACAGTATCTTCTAATATTAGTACCTTAAGAGTAATTAACTGTTCTACTACCTCAAATCCCTATCCTAATTAGTTATCAATTAGTAAGATGTTTAACCTCTTTAGGCTGACTCCAGATACGTTTTTCCACTATTCACCATCACTTCTAATGGTCGGTTGTTTTTACTTCAATTGTTAGCTATTTTCTCTTCTTCTCTAATCGATGCTCTCAGCTGGCACCCCCCTTCGTCTCTTCTAGACACTAACAGGTGATCTTCACTTGCTCCTTTGTCTTCCTCTGTTGTTTTCTCCTGACCCATTTCCATCCCAGGTAAAGTAACCCATCTGTCCACAATTATAACAGTCTTCTGAAAGTTGCTGGAAGTGTAGCTGAAATCTTCCTCCTATTTCTTCTTTGTTCTTCTCCATTTCTTGGGATTAAAAATGTTCTCCCCAGGTTTTCTCCTTGTCTCTTCTGTATCTTCAGCGTCTCGAGCTGTTCCTCTAGCTCTCTTACCTCTCCCAAAGTCGTCGCTTCCTCCAGGCCTGATACGCCTCGGTCTATATCTCCTATTTCTTCTTTGCCAGTCATTGTAGGATAAAATCCTCTTGAACATAAAACACCTTTAATCTCCAAATCTTCATCACTTTCTTCATCAGAACTCGAATCTCTTGTCTCCTTCTTCGTTCAACTTTCATCAGAGATCAAATCTCGTGTATCCTTCTTCGTTTCTCTCTTGCCAACTTGCTTCTGATCACAGAGTCATATCCACCCATGCATAACCTCTTCATCATCACTCATCTTCATCATCACTCATCTTCTTTAACTTCCCAGACATCTCGGTTTTTCTTCCTTCTGGAGTTCTGGATTCATCTTCATCGTCGTTTCTGCTTGTCCTCTATCTATTATTTGTCTTCATCTCTGATGCCATAATCACCCTGCTGGATGATCACTGAAAGCTGAGGATAAACATCCCTAAGCTGTACTTTTTCTTCTCGTAAGGTGGGTGTCTTTTTGCTGAATCCGTATGTGAGAAAGGTGTACTAACTTCTGCCATTAGTTTTTCTAACCCTACTTTCTAACCCTACTTTAATTAAAGGATTACTATTTTACCCTGTGACGTCACGAGAGGCTACACAGCTTTCAGCGGGATTGCTCAAGTAGTGCAAGGAGACAAGGTTCAAACAAAACAAGGATTTTATTATAGGTCTTGGGAAATTAACGAAAATATAACAAAATTCTGTTCTCTTGTGGCTCTTTAAGGGTTAACCGTTCAGGGATGTCTCTTCCACATCCAGAATCATAATTCTCACTCGCTCAGATAACTTTTCCCCAGCCTTACTGTAGTCCACGTTGCAGCTAGTGGCCAACCCAGCAAAAAGTCCTTCCAAATGTCTCTCACGTATTTCCACAGGTGCATATATCCAAAGGTGAGTATTTCCCAAAGGTAAGTATCTCCAAATCCTTATATTCCTCATGGAAGTGGACGTGCAGCACTCTTGTCCTCCAGAGAGCCCAGGTTGGAGACTGTGTCTCTTTACCCCCACACACTCCCTCAGTGTGTCTCTTCCCCTTCCCAAACCTTCAGCTCATCAGCTCCTCATTTGTTTCAGCTGCGTGGGAAGATTGGCCATAGAGGGGTGGAGTTCCCGACCCTACCAGCAGATGGAGCCATAGCTGTCTGGGTTTGCAGCCACCTCAGGGGGATGTAACGTCCCTCCAGGACACAGCCTCTCGTGACATCACACATCCCCCTCCTCGGGACCGACGTCCCTCGTCGGGGTAAAGGCAGCGAAGAAGGCATCACGCTCGGGAGAGGGCGTCCGCATTGCCGTGGTGCTTGCCAGCCCTGTGGACAACAGAAAAGTTAAACGGTTGCAAGCTCAAAAACCATCTGGTTACTCTACTGTTTGATTCCTTGTTCTTGGCCATCCACTGCAGAGGGGCGTGATCAGATACCACCATGAAACGTCGGCCCAGGAGATAGAACCGAAGGGACTCCAGGGCCCAGACTACAGCCAGACATTCTTTCTCCACCGTTGAATAGTTCTTCTCTCTTGGAAGTAACTTTCTGCTTAGGTAGAGAATGGGATGTTCTTCACCGTCATGTGCCTGGGTGAGGACAGCACCCAGACCCACCTCCGAAGCATCCGCTTGGACAATGAATTCCTTCTTGAAGTCTGGTGCCACCAGGATCGGACTGGAGCAGAGTGCTCGCTTCAGGTTGAGGAAAGCCGCCCGCCGCAGGGTTCCACTTCACCATTCGTGAGTGGCGTTTGGTCGTCAGCTCCGGCCAACGGTGCAGCTATGGTAGCAAAATCTGCAATAAAGCGTCTATAGTAGCCAGCGAGGCCCAAAATGACCTTACTTGCTTCTTGGTGATGGGCTGCGGCCAGTCCTGTATGGCCCGCAGTTTGGCTTCCTGTGGTTTGACCAACCCCGCCCAATGGTGTACCCCAGGTAGTTTGTCTCACTGAAGGCCAGCTTGCACTTCTTCGGGTTTGCCGTGAGCCCTGCTTCCCTGAGCGAATCCAGCACCGCTTGTACCCGGGGTATGTGGCTGGCCCAATCCGGACTTTGTATAACAACATCATCCAAATAAGCCGCTCGTGCACTCTTGTGGGGCGCAAGGACTCGATCCATCAGGCGTTGGAACGTGGCAGGTGCCCCGTGGAGACCAAACGGAAGTCGGGTATACTGGTAGAGCCCCTCCCGGGGGTGGCAAAGGCTGTCTTCTCCTTAGACGCCGGGGTCAGGGGCACCTGCCAGTAGCCTTTTGTGAGATCAAGAGTGGTTAGGAAACGAGCATGCCCCAAGGAGTCTATTAAATCATCGACACGAGGCATTGGGTATGCATCAAATTCAGACACTTCATTCAACTTTCGATAGTCATTACAAAATCGTACTGAACCGTCTGGCTTGGGAACTAGTACGATGGGACTTGCCCAGGCACTGTGGGACTCTTCGATTACTCCCAACTCCCGCATCTTCCTTACCTCCTTCTGTATAACCACTTTACGAGCCTCTGGCACGCGTGTACGGGCGCTGGTTTACCGTTCGGCCAGGCATGGTGCGGATCTCATGTTGGACCACCTCTGTGTGACCGGGAAGGGAGGAGAAGACATCCTGGTTCTGCTCCACGAGTTCCAGGGCCATCTGTCGTTGATGTGGGGACAGATTTGGACCCAGCTGAACCTCTTCTCGCGCCGGTTCCTTGGTCTCTGTGGGGGGTAGACAGCTGAACAGCGCCTCTCTGGCGTGCCACTTCTTTAAAAGGTTAACATGATAAATCTGCTCAGTTTTTCTTTTATCTGGTTGCCTCACCTTGTAGTTTACTTCTCCCATGCGTTCAATGACCTCATATGGTCCTTGCCAGGTTGCCAGGAATTTACACTCAACGGTTGGCACCAGGACCAGCACTCTGTCCCCCGGCTTAAACTCCCTGGGTTGAGCAGATCTGTTGTAGGAGGCTTGCTGTTGCCGCTGACTGGCCTCCAGGTGTTCCCGCATCATGGGATAGATGGCCTTCATTCTCTCCCTCATAGCCCCGACATGGTCGATCAGTGTCCGCTGTTGGCATGGCTGCTCCTCCCAGGCCTCCTTGGCGATGTCGAGCAGTCCTCTGGGTCTGTAGGAAAGCAAGAGCTCAAAGGGTGAAAAACCAGTAGAAGACTGAGGTACCTCTCTCACCGCAAATAATATGTAGGGTAACAGCTGATCCCAGTTGCGCCCATCTTCCCCTACCGCTTTCCGCAGCATGGATTTTAGTGTTTTGTTAAAACGTTCGACTAGGCCATCTGTCTGGGGGTGGTAGACCGAGGTTCTCAGCTGTTTGATTTTCAGTAAAGCACAGAGTTCTTTCATCACCCTGGACATGAATGGAGTCCCTTGGTCCGTCAATATCTCTTTTGGGATTCCCAGACTAGTTGAGAGACGGAACAGCTCCTTGGCGATTTGTCTGGATGTAGCCTTCCTCAGCGGAATGGCCTCCGGGTACCGGGATGCATAGTCCAGAATGACCAGAATGTATTGATGTCCCCTGGAACTTTTCGGTAAGGGCCCGACTATGTCTAATCCAATCCTCTCAAAAGGAGTGTCGATAATGGGCAAGGGAATGAGCGGGTTTCTATATGTGGGCTTTGGCGCAACCTGCTGACACTCAGGGCAACTACGGCAGTAGTTCTCTATCTCTTTGTGTACTCCTGGCCAAAAGAAACGTTGCATGATTCTTTCCTTAGTCTTCTCTACCCCCAAGTGGGCCCCTAGCGGGTGTGTGTGTGCTAGGTTGAGTACTGTGGCCCGATAGGGCTGTGGCACGAGGAGCTGTTCATGTACTTCATCATTTTTCTTGACTATCTGATATACTAACCCCCGGTTTACTGCGAAATGGGGGTAAGTAGGGTTTGTCTTATCACCTAACACTACACCTTCTAATACCTGCACATTTCTTAAGGCATTTGCAAGAGTAGGATCTTGTAATTGAGCCGTACCATACTGGCCTGTGAGAGGGGGAAGCTCTTGGGTGCCTGGGACGTCTTCTTCACTGGAGAACGGAGCACTTTCCTGGGCTGCGTTCTCTTCTCCCGTATCCGGACCAGTCTCGGTGTCGGTCTGGGCACCTGCCATCCCTATCAGAGCCCGGGCGGGAGTGAGTAACTCGGAGGATTGCACCGGAGCCTTCCCAGGATGAGTCTTGCCTCTCCGTTTCCGAGGTACTCGGGGTTATCCTCTCCTGAGACTCTCTCCAGAGTGGGTAAAAGGCTGGGCAGTCTCGTCCCAATTAGGACAGGGACGGGAAGGGAATCAACCACCCCGCCGTCGTGTGTATGGTTCCCCGTGTGCTGGTCATTGTAAGATCAGTAATGGGGTATTCTCTGGTGTCCCCATGGACACAGGAAACTGGGAGGACTTTCCCCGGGGTCAGACACGTTGGGCCCACCAAATCCTTACGCACCAGGGTGGCCCGGCTACCAGAATCCAGTAAGGCCTCCACATCATGGTGATTCACAGTTACCGGGCAGGTGGGGGGTCGATCTGGGCCGCCATCTACGACTCCCAAGAGCGAGGCAAAACGGTGTGTGGGTGCTGAGCTGGAGGACTCCGCAGTGGGCATAGGTTCATCGGCTGGTTTCCCACACTGCCAGGAGATATGTCCCATCTCCCCACACCGGTAACACTGTCGAGTTTCCCCCTCCTGGTGTACTCTTCTTGACCCGCCTGGTTTCTGGCTCCCCCTGGAGCCGGGATAAGTCCTGACGTGGCTGGGTTCGAGACCTTGGGGTCCTTTGGACGGGTTCTTCCCATTTGTGGTGGGGCCGCACTCCTGGGGTCTTTTCGAAGCATTCAGCATCTCCGCTGTGGCCTGGTACTTTTCCACAGCTTCCACGGTCAGATCAGCCGTGGTCAAGTCCTGTTGACTGATGAACCGTTTTGCCTCATAAGGCAGGGCGCGTAGGTAACGATCCACCACAACGGCCTCCACCACCGCCGCTGCTGTATTCCTCTGCGGATCCAGCCATTTCCTTGCGATTCGGACAAGTTCATGCATCTGCGCCCGAGGAGGTTGGTCTGGTTGGAAGGTCCAGCTGTGAAAGCGCTGGGCCATACCAAACTTTGTGAGTCCATATCTGCTGAGGATCTCAGACTTCAGGGCATCATAGTCAGTAACCTGGTCAGGGCCCAGGTCCCGGACAGCATTCAGCGATTCCCCGGTTAGAAAGGGGGCTAACAGACCAACCCACTGTTGCTTGGGCCAGGCTTCCCTAGTGGCCGTGGCCTCAAATGCATGCAGGTATGCCTCAATGTCATCGGTAGCTCCCATCTTAGATATAAAGTCACTTGCCTTTATTGGGCGGGTATTTTGGACAACCCTCTGTCTCTGCAACTGCAATTCCTCTGCCTTCAGAAGGTTGGCTTTCTTTTGCTCCTCCAAGAGAGCCACGTTTGCTTGCATCTGGGCTTGCTGGCCAGCAACAAGGGCTTTCAATATGTCCTCCATTTCAGTCGGGCGGGAGCCTACGGCCAACTTGGAAAACTGGGTGATCAAACCTTCGGTATCCTCCTCTGACATGCACTATTAACGCTTGAGCGTGCCTGTATTCTCCACCATCTGTGACGTCACGAGAGGCTACACAGCTTTCAGCGGGATTGCTCAAGTAGTGCAAGGAGACAAGGTTCAAACAAAACAAGGATTTTATTATAGGTCTTGGGAAATTAACGAAAATATAACAAAATTCTGTTCTCTTGTGGCTCTTTAAGGGTTAACCGTTCAGGGATGTCTCTTCCACATCCAGAATCATAATTCTCACTCGCTCAGATAACTTTTCCCCAGCCTTACTGTAGTCCACGTTGCAGCTAGTGGCCAACCCAGCAAAAAGTCCTTCCAAATGTCTCTCACGTATTTCCACAGGTGCATATATCCAAAGGTGAGTATTTCCCAAAGGTAAGTATCTCCAAATCCTTATATTCCTCATGGAAGTGGACGTGCAGCACTCTTGTCCTCCAGAGAGCCCAGGTTGGAGACTGTGTCTCTTTACCCCCCACACACTCCCTCAGTGTGTCTCTTCCCTTCCCAAACCTTCAGCTCATCAGCTCCTCATTTGTTTCAGCTGCGTGGGAAGATTGGCCATAGAGGGGTGGAGTTCCCGACCCTACCAGCAGATGGAGCCATAGCTGTCTGGGTTTGCAGCCACCTCAGGGGGATGTAACGTCCCTCCAGGACACAGCCTCTCGTGACATCACAACCCCTATATCAATCCTTTTATATTCCTTCATTGTGAACTATGTTATTTTAGACTGTATAGCCTAAGGCTTCCCCCCTTAAATTATTAATATAACCCTAACAACTCCAAATAAATTCAAATAAACTCCAAATAAATCAATTAAAAATCATGAATAATTAAAACCAATTTTTATTCCTATATTACCAATTTATCAAGTAGTGTTGGCTATCTTACCACAACCCATCAACTGCAAGTAAATGCAAGTTAGTCCTCTTCAGACTAAAATACCCATAAACAAAGCCTGTAACCCCTTGCTCTATAACCCATAATTATCATAAATTTACAGAAGAATGTCAGTCTTCGATTCCCAACACATCTGTAATCAAACCCCAGTGATACAGAGCCTCCAAAATGCAATTTTTAATGAAATAGTATTTGCCAAGCCTATGTGAAATTGTCATACCATCACATATTTTGTTAGGATGATTTTGTGTACTAGCCTGATCTGATCCTCTCGTCTGCCTCGTCACACCTTGTCACGTGACGCACACGTCAGCCCCTTCTCTCTCTCTCCTCTCATTCCATGTTCCTCTCATATTTCAAAAAACATAGAAACACACAAGATTTCAGCAGTTAATGCAATCACTGATTATTTCCAACCATTCAATATTCGTTCGTTCTACATTATTCACTCTAAGACTAAACTCAGAACTAAATAGATCGCTCAAAAAACATTTTTATTTTAATCCGTCTTTAATTTAATTCACTTTATTATAATCCGTTACCATATATCTAATTTATAAATTCAATAGGTCACAAAACAAGTTTCATCTTTAACCAGCCGCCGTTGAAACTAAAATCTCTCCTCTGTCTGTCTATTTCCCCCTTGCAGGGTAACGCCAAATGGGACCTATGACCTTAACCCACCATTTTGTTTTGTAGGCTTAGCCCAACCTCATGTCGTAGTTTTTAGCCCTGTAAAATCCCGCGCATGCGCACATCCAATTAAGCCCATGCTTACCACACAATAGAACGCCCAATAGAACGCCAGCATCCTACCTCAGTTTCTCTATTTTACACTTACAATCAGACAATTACACAACAGACCTTACATTTGCGTAGAACTCTGAATTCCACCCAAATGCAAACAAATTTAAGAGGCTTGAATCCATCGCAATGGCCCTCCAAGGATACGTTAGCATGTAGCACACAACACAATTAGCATTAGCATTTACCTTAGCCACTATGTAGAATGTAGCACGATTCACACTTTAGCATTAAAAAAAAATTAGCCTTAGCAACGATGTACCACGTGGCCTGAAACAATCAAGCATTAGCCTTAGCCTCTAGCTAACTGCGGCCTACTACACAATCACACATCCTGCGCTTCAACCTATCATTGTCTATCGTTACCAATGAAATATAAACCTATCAACCTATCATTGTCTATCGTTACCAATGAAATATAAACCTATAAACCTATCATTGTCTATCGTTACCAATGAAATATAAACCTATAAACCTATCATTGTCTATCGTTACCAATGAAATATAAACCTATAAACCTATCATTGTCTATCATTACCAATGAAATATAAACCTATAAACCTATCATTGTCTATCGTTACCAATGAAATATAAACCTATCATTCCTTTTGCTCTAAATTTGTCATTGCCACCCGTTACCAATGAAATATAAATTTTAGAATATTTTTAAAGACCCGTAATCGACCGCAACACCCCACATCAACAACGATCCAAGTATTTTTAATCTGTACACCTTCAATGCCCTCTCCCCAATCAACGAAATCACTAATGCCCAAATTTTGTGAGTAATCTCACCTTTAGCCGGCTTGGGCAGTAATCACCTCGCGTCTCAGGCAGGAAGCAGAACAATGCAATCAGAATCTCGGTAGGACCTCCATTTGTGGTATCGTGTCGAATGCTGGTGGGTATTGCTGTCGATCAAAGAATCCCCTTAGGCTGTATCGTGTTTTAGAGGCTTTTATTAAGACCACGAGATTACAGCATAAGTACAGACCCGCGGTGTCCGGAGAACGGCTCCTCTGATTGCCATGACCGTTCTGACGTCTTCCTCGCCTAACCCCCCTATTTATAAACAATGCAAAAAGAGGGGTGGCTCCCTCTTCTGGCCAATCACCAGTTTACAACACACTTCCTGACTATTATATGTGACATTATACTAAACATTGCCTTTTGATACTAACATAACCAACATTCCATTTCTTCATGAAAAACATTTAACAAAGACATAATCTTAATACACTACAAGTGCGATAAAAACAACAACACAGAGTTACACATGGGATAAACAAAAAGAAAACATACAGTCAATAACACAATAGAAAATCTATATACAGTGTGTGCAAATGTAGTAAGTTACTGGAGTGATAGATGTGCAGAAGATAATGTGCAAACAGAGATACTGGGGTGCAAATGAGCAAAATAAATAACAATGTAAATAACAATATGGGGATGAGGTAGTTGGGTGGGCTAATTACAGATGGCCTGTGTACAGGTGCAGTGATTGGTAAGGTGCTCTGACAACTGATGCTTAAAGTTAGTGAGGGAGATAAGTGTCTCCAGCTTCAGAGATTTTTGCAGTTCATTCCAGTCATTTGCAGCAGAGAACTGGAAGGAATGGCGGCCAAAGGAGGTGTTGGCTTTGGGGATGACCAGTGAGATATACCTGCTGGAACGCATACTACGGGTGGGTGTTGCTATGGTGACCAATGAGTTAAGATAAGGCGGGGATTTGCCTAGAAGTGATTTATAGATGACCTGGAGCCAGTGGGTTTGGCCACAAATATGTAGTGAGGGCCAGCCAACGAGAGCGTACAGGTCACAATGGTGGGTAGTTGTCACATACGTTAAGGAATGGGACGGACCAAGGTGCAGCGTGAAAGGCGTACATGTTTATTAAAGAATAAACACACGACACAGTAACCAAAATAACAAAACTTAACCGTGACAGTCCAAAGGCTAACACACAAGCCTAACACAGGAACACAACAAAAACCCACAACACAGGCAGGAAAACTGGCTGCCTAAGTATGATCCCCAATCAGAGACAACGAGCGACCGCTGCCTCTGATTGGAAACCACACCCGAAATGAAATAGAAACCTAGAAATTCACACCCTGACCAAACTAGCTAGAGTTCTATAGGCCAGGGAGTGACAGTAGTATATGGGGCACTGTGATAGACTACATCCAATTTGCTGAGTAGAGTGTTGGAAGTTATTTTGTAAATGACATCGCCGAAGTCAAGGATCCGTGGGATAGTCAGTTTTACGAGGGCATGTTTAGCAGCATGAGTGAGGGAGGCTTTGTTGCGAAATAGGAAGCCGATTCTAGATTTAACTTTGGATTGGAGAGGCTTAATGTGAGTCTGGAAGGAGAATTTACGGTCTAACCAGACACCTAGGTATTTGTAGTCCACATATTCTAAGTCAGACCCACCGAGAGTAGTGATTCAAGTCAGGTGGGCGGGTGCAAGCAGCGTTCGATTGAAGAGCATGCATTTAGTTTTACTAGCGTTTAAGAGCAGTTGGAGGCCACGGAAGGAGCGTTGTATTGAAATTTTTAGCTCGTTTGGAGGTTTGTTAACAGTGTCCAGATGTATACAAAATGGTGTTGTCTGCGTATAGCTGGATCTGAGAGTCACCAGCAGTAAGAGCGACATCATTGATATACACAGAAAATAGAGTCGGCCCAAGAATTGAACCCTGTGGCACCCCCATAGAGACTGCCAGAGGTCCAGACAACAGGCCCTCCGATTTGACACATTGAACTCAATCTGAAAAGTAGTTGGTGAACCAGGCGAGGCAGTCATTTGAGAAACCAAGGCTACTTAGTCTGCCAATAAGAATGCGGTGAAGCCTTGGCCAGGTCGATGAAGACATCTGCACAGTACTGTCTTTATCGATCGCGGTTATTATATTGTTTAGGACCTTGAGCGTGGCTGAGGTGCACCCATGACCAGCTTGGAAGCCAGATTGCATAGCGGAGAAGGTACGGTGGGATTCGAAATGGTCGGTGATCTGTTTGTTAACTTGGCTTTCAAATACTTTCGAAAGGCAGGGCAGAATGGATATAGGTCTGTAACAGTTTGGATCTAGAGAGTCACCCCCTTTGAAGAGGGGGATGACCGCGGCAGCTTTCCAATCTCTGGGGATCTCAGACGATACGAAAGAGAGGTTGATTAGGTTAGAAATAGGGGTTGCGACAAAGAAGTGGGGGGGGGCATGGGAAAGTTGCAGTGGAGGGTGCAGAGCTGGTGGCCGGGGTAGGGGTAGCCAGGTGGAAAGCATGGCCAGCCATAGCAAAATGCTTGTTGAAATTCTCGATTATTGTAGATTTATCGGGGGTGACAGTGTTTCCTAGCCTCAGTGCAGTGGGCAGCTGGGAGGTTGTGCTCTTATTCTCCATGGACTTTACAGTGTCCCAAAACCTTTTGGAGTTAGTGCTACAGGATGCACATTTCTGTTTTAAAAAGCTAGCCTTTGCTTTCCTAACTGATTGTGTATATTGGTTCCTGACTTCCCTGAAAAGTTGCATATCGCGGGGGCTGTTCGATGCTAATGCAGTACACCACAGGATGTTTTTGTGCTGGTCAAGGGCAGTCAAGTCTGGGGTGAACCAGGGGCTATATCTGTTCTTAGTTCTGAATTTTTTGAATGGGGCATGCTTATTTAAGATGGAGAGGAAAGCACTTTTGAAGAACATCCAGGCATCCTCTACTGTTGGAATGAGGTCAATATCCATCCAGGATACCCAGGCCAGGTCAATTAGAAAGGCCTGCTCGCTGAAGTGTTTTAGGGAGCGTTTGACAGTGATGAGGGGTGGTCGTTTGACCGCGGACCCATTACGGATGCAGGCAATGAGGCAGTGATCGCTGAGATCCTGGTTGAAGATAGCGGAGGTGTATTTAGAGGGTAAAGTAGTCAGGATGATATCTATGAGGGTGCCCATGTTTACGGATTTAGGGTTGTACCTGGTAGGTTCCTTGATCATTTGTGTGAGATTGAGGGCATCTAGTTTAGATTGTAGGATGGCCGGGGTGTTAAGCATATCCTAGTTTAGGTCATCAAGCAGTACGAACTCTGAGGATAAATGGGGGCAAGCAATTCACATATGGTGTCCAGGACACAACTGGGGGCTGAGTGGGGTCTGTAGCAAGCGGCAACAGTGAGAGACTTATTTCTGGAAAGGTGGATTTTTAGAAGTAGAAGCTCAAACTGTTTGGGCACATACCTGGATAGTATGATAGAGCTCTGCAGGCTATCTCTAAGGTAGATTGCAACTTCGCCCCCTTTGGCAGTTCTATCTAGACGGAAAATGTTGTAGTTCGGGATGGACATTTCTGAATTTTTGGTGGCCTTCCTAAGCCAAGATTCAGACACTGCTAGAACATCAGCGTTGGCAGAGTGTGCTAACGCAGTGAATAACTCAAACTTGGGGAGGAGGCTTCTGATGTTAACATGCAAGAAACCAAGGCTTTTACGGTTACAGAAGTCAACAAATGATAGCGCCTGGGGAGTAGGAGTGATACTGGGGGCTACAGGGCCTGGGTTAACCTCTACATCACCAGAGGAACAGAGGAGGAATAGAATAAGGATACGGCTAAAGGCTTTAAGAACTGGTATTTTAGTGCGTTGGGTACAGAGAATAAAAGGGGCAGATTTCCGGGCATTGTAGAATAGATTCAGGGCATTATGTACAGACAAGGATATGGAAGGATATGAGTACAGTGGAGGTACACCTAAGCATTGGGTAACTATGAAAGAGATAGCATCACTGGAGGTACCGATTGAGCCGGTCTCCGCGTGTATGGGGGGTGGGACAAAAGAGCTCTCTGAGGCTGGTTGAGCGGAACCTGGGGCTCTACATTGAAATTGTATAATAAGAACTAACCCAAACAGCAATAGGCTAGGCATATTGACATGGGAGAGAGGCATAATGCAATCACAGGTGTTACTCGAGAGGGCTAAGACCACAACTGGTAATGGCAACGAAAGTTTGGGCTGAGGCTAAACAGATAAACAGGATGGGGTACCGTGTAAAGGAACAGTCCACCAGGCATTAGCTGTGTAGCTGAGTGATCATAAGGTCCAGTGAACAGGAATAAGTACGTCCGGGAGCAGTTCGTAGGCTGCTACAGCACAGGCGAGCAGGAGGCACGGCTGTTGATTGTGCGTGCTAGCGGGCCGGGGCTAGCAGATGGATCTTCGTGGTCGTCGCAACGGGAAGCCTGTTGAAACCACATCAGCCGATTACGTCAGCAGACCAGTCGTGATGGATCGGCGGGGCTCCGTGTCGACACTAGGAGGTCCCGTCCGGTTGACAGAGAGGTAGATAGCCAGGAGATGGGCCTGGCTCGAGGCTAGCTCAAGGCTAACTGGTACGTCGGGACAGTGGTGATTAGCCAATAACAGCCATTCGGTTGCAGCTAGCTAGTTGCGATGGTCCAGTGTTAAGATCCAGTGATTCAGTGATTCCGGCAGAAAATCCGATATGCTCTGGGTCGATAGCACGCTGTGCAGACTGGCCGATAATTGTCCAGGCTAGAGCTGGCTGGTAGGTAGTGCAGGCCACGGACAGTGGTGAAGACCGCTAACGGTGGCTAATAGCAAGTAGTTAGCTGGCTAGCTGGCTAGTTTCAGCTGTAGGTTCTTGATTAAAATAGAGAAATAATAGAATCCGTTCCACATTGGGTGAGGCGGGTTGCAGGAAAGTATATTTAGTTAAATGATGGAAAGTGAGATAGAGAAATACAGTGGGGAAAAAAAGTATTTAGTCAGCCACCAATTGTGCAAGTTCTCCCACTTAAAAAGATAAGAGAGGCCTGTAATTTTCATCATAGGTACACGTCAACTATGACAGACAAAATGAGGAAAAAAAATCCTGAAAATCACATTGTAGGATTTTTTATGAATTTATTTGCAAATTATGGTGGAAAATAAGTATTTGGTCAATAACTAAAGTTTCTCAATACTTTGTTATATACCCTTTGTTGGCAATGACACAGGTCAAACATTTTCTGTAAGTCTTCACAAGGTTTTCACACACTGTTGCTGGTATTTTGGCCCATTCCTCCATGCAGATCTCCTCTAGAGCAGTGATGTTTTGGGGGTGTCGCTGGGCAACACGGACTTTCAACTCCCTCCAAAGATTTTCTATGGGGATGAGATCTGGAGACTGGCTAGGCCACTCCAGGACCTTGAAATGCTTCTTACGAAGCCACTCCTTCGTTGCCCGGGCGGTGTGTTTGGGATCATTGTCATGCTGAAAGACCCAGCCACGTTTCATCTTCAATGCCCTTGCTGATGGAAGGAGGTTTTCACTCAAAATCTCACGATACATGGCCCCATTCATTATTTCCTTTACACGGATCAGTCGTCCTGTTCCCTTTGCAGAAAAACAGCCCCAAAGCATGATGTTTCCACCCCCATGCTTCACAGTAGGTATGGTGTTCTTTGGATGCAACTCAGCATTCTTTGTCCTCCAAACACGACGAGTTGAGTTTTTACCAAAAAGTTCTATTTTGGTTTCATCTGACCATATGACATTCTCCCAATCCTCTTCTGGATCATCCAAATGCACTCTAGCAAACTTCAGACGGGCCTGGACATGTACTGGCTTAAGCAGGGGGACACGTCTGGCACTGCAGGATTTGAGTCCCCTGGCGGCGTAGTGTGTTACTAATGGTAGGCTTTGTTACTTTGGTCCCAGCTCTCTGCTGGTCATTCACTAGGTCCCCCCGTGTGGTTCTGGGATTTTTGCTCACCGTTCTTGTGATCATTTTTACCCCACGGGGTGAGATCTTGCGTGGAGCCCCAGATCGAGGGAGATTATCAGTGGTCTTGTATGTCTTCCATTTCCTAATAATTGCTCCCACAGTTGATTTCTTCAAACCAAGCTGCTTACCTATTGCAGATTCAGTCTTCCCAGCCTGGTGCAGGTCTACAATGTTGTTTCTGGTGTCCTTTGACGCTCTTTGGTCTTGGCCATAGTGGAGTTTGGAGTGTGACTGTTTGAGGTTGTGGAGAGGTGTCTTTTATACTGATAACAAGTTCAAACATGGCTTCCATTAATACGGGTAACGAGTGGAGGACAGAGGAGCCTCTTAAAGAAGAAGTTACAGGTCTGTGAGAGCCAGAAATCTTGCTTGTTTGTAGGTGACCAAATACTTATTTTCCACCATAATTTGCAAATAAATTCATTAAAAATCCTACAATGTGATTTTCAGGATTTTTTTTCTCAATTTGTCTGTCATAGTTGACGTGTACCTATGATGAAAATTACAGGCCTCTCTCATCTTTTTAAGGGGGAGAACTTGCACAATTGGTGGCTGACTAAATACTTTTTTTCCCCACTGTATATACGAAAAAAGACAAAAAAATAAGAAAAACTGTCTATTTACACTAGGACACAACAGAATACACGACCGCACTACTACGCCATCTGGTGCAACCAATTACCTTCAGATCTCTGTATATATACACCTGTTCTGAAAGGCCCCAGAGTCTGCAACACCACTAAGCAAGGGGCACCACCAAGAAAGCGGCACCATGAAAACCAAGGAGATCTCCAAACAGGTCAGGGACAAAGTTGTGGAGAAGTACAGATCAGGGTTGGGTTATAAAAAAATATCAAAAGCTTTGATCATCCCACTGAGCACCATTATATCCATTATTAAAAAATGGAAAGAATATGGCACCACAACAAACCAAGAGAGGGCCGCCCACCAAAACTCACAGACCAGGCAAGGAGGTCATTAATCAGAGAGGCAATAAATAGACCAAAGATAAACCCTGCAAAGCTCCACAGCGGAGATTGGAGTATCTGTCTGTCACGGTTTCGGCCGAGGCTGCCTCTCTTCCTTGCTCGGGCAGGCTTCGGCGTTCGTTGTCTCCGGAATACTAGCTGCCACCGTTGCATGTTTCTATGTTCGTTTGCTTTTGTCTGATTGTTGTTACACCTGTTATCGTTTAGTGTAATTAGTGTCCTATAAGTTCTCGTTGTGTTTGTCTAGTGTTGTGTGTTATTGTTTTACTGTCGTGCCGGTAGGCTGTTATTCTACTGTTTGCTCGGTTGAGCTATTTCTCCATATAGTTTGGAGTGTTTTGTCGCACCTGTTAGTGCGCCCGTTATTTTCGCCTACGTGCGGAGTTTTCGCCTCAGGGCATTTATTCGTGATTGTTTTTGTGTATATCTACTAAAGTCTGTTGGACTAACGTTCTGCGTCCTGCGCCTGATTCCACCACCACACCCACCTACATCTACCTTGACAGAATAACACACCCCAGTACCTCTCGCCGTGCCTCTACACCTTCCACCCCCTCTTCGACCAGTGGCCCCCGTAACCTGGCGGCCTCCTCTGCCAATCCGCTGGGCCACTCTGCCGCGGTCTCCTGCTGGCCCGTCGTCCACGGCGTTAGCCCCCCCCCTAAAAATGTTCTGGGCGTCTCTCCTACCCGTGGACCAGGTCTCCATGTCCCTCGCCAGCCTTTCGCCCTTCTGCCTCAATGTCAAGCCCTTCTCTTCCTCACTCGGCTTGACCCAGTCGAGGAGGCGAAGGAGATCGCTAGAGATCTCCCTGGCGATGGCTCCTGGACACCCTGCTTGGTCAAGTCTTGGTGGTTTCTTCTGTCACGGTTTCGGCCGAGGCTGCCTCTCTTCCTTGCTCGGGCAGGCTTCGGCGTTCGTCGTCTCCGGAATACTAGCTGCCACCGTTGCATGTTTCTATGTTCGTATTTGGTTTGTGTATTACCATTGACTGTCACGTCATCGTTTTGTTGTTTTGATCGTGTGATCATTCTCTAAATAAATATGTTCGCCTTCAACGCTGCGCCTTGGTCCTCCTCTCTCACCGACGATCGTGACACTGTCCATAGGACCACTTTAAGCCATACACTCCACGGAGCTGGGCTTTAAGGGAGAGTGGCCAGAAAAAAGCCATTGCTTAAAGAAAAAAATAAGGAAACACGTTTGGTGTTCGCCAAAAGGCATGTGGGAGACTCCCCAAACATATGGAAGAAGGTACTCTGGTCAGATGAGACTAAAATTGAGCTTTTTGCCCATCAAGGAAAACGCTATGTCTGGCGCAAACCCAACACCTCTCATCACCCCGAGAACACCATCCCCACAGTGAAGCATGGTGGTGGCAGCATCATGCTGTGGGGATGTTTTTCATTGGCAGGGACTGGGAAACTGGTCAGAATTGAAGGAATGATGGATGGCGCTAAATACAGAGAAATTCTTGAGGGAAACCTGTTTCAGTCTTCCAGAGATTTGAGACTGGGACGGAGGTTCACCTTCCAGCAGGGCAAGGACCCTAAGCATACTGCTAAAGCAACACTCAAGTGGTTTAAGGGGAAACATTTAAATGTCTTGGAATGGCCTAGTCAAAGTCCAGACCTCAATGAATAGTTATGCACGCTCAAGTTTTCTGTTTTTTTGTCTTATTTCTTGTTTGTTTCACAATAACAAATATTTTTGCATCTTCAAAGTGGTAGGCATGTTGTGTAAATCAAATGATACAAACCACCCCAAAAATCAATTTTAATTCCAGGTTGTAAGGCAACAAAATAGGAAAAATGCCAAGGGGGTGAATACTTTCCCAAGCCACTGTATACATACATATTGCACTGTACACAATTTATGTTATTATAGTGGCTCTTAATCTGTGGAAAAGTTACAGAAAACTGATATTCAATCCATAGAGCTGGTTATGCTCCTTAAGTGAGTTGCTGATGAACGTGAATGCAAAATAATGACAAATGGAAACAGACATAATGTCAATGCTAGTTTTTATTTGATGCTACTTTGAAACAGAAACCCATTTAAGCCCATGTTGAAGACTGAAAAATCACTTTTAAGACAATTGAGCAAGCTCCTGGAAATACACAAATCATTAACAATAACTAAACTATTTATACAATAATCAGACTTAGGAACTAGTACTTATTAATCAGGGCTGGTGCCTGCTCTTAAGGACCTACAGGGTGTGCAAGACTTTGTTCAAGCCCAATTCTACCATACATGTCTCTACTAATAAGCTAATTAGTAGAATCAGCTGTGGTAGAACGGGGCTTGAACATGAAGCCATCACTGATACGAAATACTAACAAATCATAAACTGCTGGGAAACACCCATAAAAGGAAGAGTCATTAGACAAGTACAAAAGCACAAAAAATGAATACAATTAAACACAAAATAACATTTAGAATTACAAGTCGTACATTGATAACTGGCCTAAAATCTATGCTTTCAAACTTTTGGCTAATATAAATGTCATAAGTAATGCTTATGAATTCAAACAATATATTTACAAGAAGATCAACACAACTTCCACTTGGTTCTCTTTGTGATTTCAGCAAATGTCCTTGGCGAGGAACATTATGTCTCAAAGGTCCCAGGCTTTAAGTTCCTGAAAGACAAAATTACATTTCTGAGAATCATGCACCATATAGCATTCAACAGATGATTATTCTTTCAAATCCAGTCTTGGAAAAGTACATAAAATAATTATTTTCCAGTATCATCACGTGATGATGTCCAATATGAAAGAAATTGGATTTAAGTTGATGGACAACTCTATAAGGGCTGCCAAATGAGCAGAAACTAGAAGTGCTCCTGAGTAGAATGGACCCCATTTTTACTGCAACACAATGTACAGGAAATTCTGTACTACAGTACAGTATGTCCAATATGAAAAACGTGCTGAACATTGCAATACAAATGGGTTAATTAACAATGGGATTTAAGTGTTTTCTACAGTTGATTATTAAAATTATAATATAATAATATTATTAATATTGTTATTACTATTGTTATTACTATTATTATAATGGATTTTTAAATAATGTTTTGTAATTTATGTTACTGTTGTTACCATGATAACTATCTGGTAATCATGACTTTTAATGCTGTTAACATTAATGTCAATGCTATAATAACATTTGTGCTATAAAGGCGATTAACTTTATTCCTTTGTTCATATTGTTAAACAAAGTCTGTTAACATTTCCTCATAAAATGTTACGAATTACGACCATTTGTATTATTTTTCACCATCTTCAGTGTGGAACTTTTATTTAGAAGGAAAATCGCCGAGGTCACGGCCTTATTGTTGCAAGGTCTTGCTTATTCTTGCTTGCGGAATGGAGATATTGGCAAGGTGGGACACGCTATCTTGCTCTTGTATGGTGTTAGATTTCATTTTCGGTTCTTCCTTTCTTTGGACAGGGCAGGTATAGGTAGCTGCAGCCCAATATGGCGACCGGAGTATGGGCGAGTGGGTGTGTTGAAAAGAGTGGGTGTACGGAAAGTGAATCAACTAATTTGCCAGATTTGTTGCCACTCAGACCGTTTTGCGTTGCCGATACAGAACCAATCAGTCGATATAATCGAGAACAATCATCAGAAATCACGCGATATGAATCAGACAGTGGTGGCGCCGCCTGACCCACTAGCTGGTCAGAGGGTTCAAATCAACGTTTCATATCGTAATTTCCGAGTAAGCAAAAAGCATCAACCACGGCTGTTATTACACCCCGTATACGTTGGTGGCGGTAATGACCATTTTTATTGTGCTGTAACTAAAACTAGAAGACGATCTTCTGACGTCCTTTCCCTTCGTCAAAGGTACTTCATCGTATTATTTTTTAAACTGTGATTTAAAAAGCTAATGTAATGGATTTAAAAAAGTGTTTTTACCCCGGGATAGGCCGCTAATATGACCCATAGTCTTGAATGCTATTCGATTTGAATATATAATCCATTTAAAAGGATTTGCAATGTTGTATTAGCAGTCTTTTCGGCTCAAATTTCCCGGGAACCATGGCATGGTGTCATTTCCTGTTTTCGGTGCTAGGCTGCGTGTCCTGTCTCTGTCTTAATATCAATATTATTCCCGAATTGTGCAATAGTACACTTTCTCGCATGGATTTAAACTCTCTCAAGCCAATGCTTACACCATTCATATAACCAGGAACCAATATCCAAAGTGGGTACTTAGACTCATTTCATATGACCAAAAAAGGTTAAGAACCACTGGACTAGGCAAGTATTAGATTGTACATTAGAACAATTCCAACAATAATCATCCATTAGCCAAGATGCCGAAAATATTCCTGTCCCATGCTTGTTGAAGCCCAAAGATGTGTCATCACCTGTCTGGAGGCATTTCAGACTACTTAATGTCCATGCGAAGCACAGCTTCCTACCCATAACTGTCTTTAGATTCCCTATAAGAAAACAATTTAGTGAAAGCAAACTCCACTAGTCATGCATTATGATAGATAATTATGTATCGGATCATTTAAATGCAATTAATATAACATCATTTAGAATAAATCAAGCTTAGTTGTCATTGTCTTGCTTTTCTTTACAGATGCCATCATTTAGAAGAAAAAGAGCCACGCTGGTTTATAGAGACCTGACTAGAGGCGTGATAGCACGTACACCCCTGCCATCAACTTGGATTGGTGAGAAAGTTTCTCTGTTCAGTTCTGTTGTACTTAATTTAACCAGGTTAGTCCACTCAGTAACAATTGTCACTACTCTGTAGGGAGGACTGGGAGAACAGAGCCGGTTCCCTCAGCAGCAGAAGTTGTGCCCAGCTGCAGTGATGCACCTCCTCCACCAGCTTACAAAAAAAGGAAGGCAGCTGATGTTGAGGCCTGGAAGGGGTTGAGCTACTCCACATCCCTGCAGTGTCTGTCTTAGTCAGCGCAGTTCATCCCATGTGTCCCGGTGGGCCTACGATGGGAGTGGAGGAGACAAGATGACCATGACTGTCACAGCCAGTACAACCGTCTTCTGACTGTTGTTGACTTTAGAGGTAGGCCTTATATCAAAATTGGAAACTAAGACATCTGGCTCTTTTACCATCTTGCAAACTGTATCAGAGCATCAAGTGTAGCAGCACCATGCTCAGAGACCGTTTCTCCCTCCAAGCCATAAGACTGTTGATGAAAACTGAACTGACTCTTTGCTGCTATGGCAACTACTGTACTTAATATACTTATTTCATTGAATTGTGCACACTACGCTGTGTTCCTGCGCAAATGACAACTTTGACTTTGATTTAATTTTATCTAGTTTACCATAACCCTGTTCACTCTGTTGTTATGATGAAAATATGGAGTCATTTCGAAAGTTCTTAAGAGATGCATCTCACCAACATCGGATGTAATGTTTAGCAATGCAATCTAAGAAACGGAATGTCCTCATTTCAGGAAGAGCTCATGACGCCTTTGCTGCAGTTTTGCAGCTGTGAGCTGGAACCTGTCACTCTGATCCGCCACAGACTCTGGCCTGCCACCCCCCATCTGCCGCAAACAGCAATTTCAGTGGACCTCCTGCGCCAGTTTGCAGCCCTGCAGCTGGAGTGTGGGATGTCTTTGAGGGGGATTACCTTTCCATAAATCCAATGCATGCTGGAAGGTAGTTATTGTATTTTAAATTAGAAATCAAACCATACATGTAAGTGTTTTTTACTATGAGGATTAGTTTTTATTTTATTTTCTATCTCCAGACAGTTGAGCTCTACCGGAAGCTCACAAATGAGTCATTTGAGGAGTTCAAACACTGGCAGTTTGAACGAGAGACTGCCAGGAAGTTGGCGCTACTGACCTCGGACGGAACAAAGTGTCCTCTCTGTCCACAGGTATGTCAATGACAACAATCAAGGAACAACTATAAAGTCTCAGTAAGCTAGGATTCTTATTTGAATTCAGTGTTGTTCATAATTTATAAGGGGAAATATATCCAACCTCAGTTGTCTTTCTTATATATATTCTATCATTGCCTTGCCAAACAGTAGTGATGTTATGTGGCAATACCATTGCAAGCCTCTCAAACCCCCCCTCTCTTCCAAGTCGTGGGAGGCGGAAACAGGTAAAGTACGGGATTGCCAGACAGGGCAAAGTTTTGTGGGTGGCTTTGCCACCGAGGCCGCTACGGTTGCCATGGAGGCCTGTCTGGATCCACAACATGCTGGATAACGGGGCTCTGGTAAAGCTAGGTGGACCAATCATCTGCTTAGTGGATACTACCGATTACAGATACATTCACGAAGAAACTACAGTGTAAATTACCTATGCTTCCCAAAGAGCAAAAGGGTTTATGTAATACCCTTGCAAATGTCAATTTCCTGTATCCCTAATCATTTTGTATAATTAATTATTTGCATCATTGTTTTAAAGGAAAACAGTCATCAAACTATTTCAGCTGATGCCCTATTTGGGATTCCCAGAAAAAGATTGTCTGGGACCAGCATTTAGGGTCCAAAACATGCTTGGCGGTTCTTTTGTGACCAAGACAAAGTCGACTGCTTTGTAGGAGGAGCATCAGACACACCAACTGAGGTATACTGGATTTGGAAGAATGGGATGTATCTCACAATCAGTTAGTTTCACTAGCCCTCTTCTGTGTGACTTGTGAGACGTGTGTTTGTGTGTATAACCAACAGCTGGGCTAATGTTGGAGAAGTTAAAAGGTTTTATTGAAATCAGGAGAAGCCATTTATTCTTGGTGATGCGACTCTATTATTGGACTATTCTGTCCATATTTATTTTTTTGAAGTTGAACAGATTGGATGAAACATGAACTGCTTAGTGAATGTGACTTTTTTCACTTCGTTTTTCAAGCCGGGATGCGCTGCGATCCAAACCCAAAACTCAGAAACTGGACATAACTGCTGTTTTTGGGATGGCGTGCAGGCACGAGCATCCGCTGAAGTTCCTGAACCTGAAGAGAGGAGAGAAGTATGTCGATGGATGCATGTGGATGGATGGATGGATGGAAGGATGCTTCAGATGTGTAGTTGATGTATAGCTGATGTATTTTAGTTATATATAACATTGGCTACGATGACTGATGTTGAACTGTCATTTCAGGCTTGCAAATGCTGTGTTCCTGCTGGGGGACCTGAAAGCAATGCAGGGACCAAACATCACAATGTTTCTTCACTATGACATTGCATGCCAGCTGAAGCCTCATTTACAGGTAAAATTGATAATGTTAGCTATTATAATACATTAGATAATGTATTTAATATTTAACCACCACCCTGTAGTAAGAGATTCATGAATCGCTTGATACGGTTTTATGAATAGCTTGAAACAATTTGCTCCATACCTGCTTTGTAATCCTAAGTAATATTTTACACAAAAATGCACAAAAGAACTGCTCCTACACTAAATTATTTTGACATTTAGAAAAACAGTCCTGATCTAATGGTGGACACCACATTTGCAGTGCCAGCCTTTCATGCCTATGCTCATGATGCTGACTGTCAGGTAATGAATACAATTTTTTCTTTATCATTTATTCTGTTAAACACCAATTATTTGTAGTTGCCCTAACAATATTAAGAAACAGCTAGTTGTAATTTGTCCTAGTCCCTTAATGAATCATCATCACCCATTGTAATGCTCATTATGGTTTCTGATTGTACTTTACATTTCAGGTCACTGACGGTACCAGGTATGTGACTGGTAGTGGGCTTGCTGAAGGAGAACAGATGGAGAGGTTGTGGTCCTACCTTAGAACATTTGGGAAGATCACAAAAGAGATGACACCATCTCATCGTGTTGCCCTCCTCACACCCTCACCGATCCCCTCCTCTACTGCGCAGCCAGGGTCAGGGAGAAGCAAGGTATGAATGTAGAACTGGAAATCAGTTAAGTATTGAGATGTTCAGATTGTGTTGATATAATTTTGCCAAAAAAAAAAACGCTGATGTATTTTAAACAATCTATGAAATGTATGTTCACCTTTATATGTTATAGCTCCAGCAATACAACTCCGTCGGCAGAAGGTCCTGAAGGAGGAAACTGATGCAAAGGACGAGTTGATGGTGCTACTAAACAGCATTCCAGGTTAGATTCCATGTGTTTTGCTCATAATTGTTGTTAATATGTAATGATCCTTTTCTGCAAATTCAATCAGATGAATTGGAAGCAGGACTTCAGTAGCTGGAGTCGAGGCTTTCTCCTACAGAGCTCCTCTTTATGGAATTATTTGCCGATGTGAGAGAATCAGTCTCAACTTCAAGTCTGGACTGAAGACTTCTCTCTTCTGTCAGTCTTATGATTGAATGTAGTCTGGCCCATGGGTGGGAAGGTGAACAGAAAGGTACTAGCCCCCACAACACACCCCACCCATAAACCTTGACTTCCTAAAACATGAAAGCCATCTGACCCTAGAGTCCTGAAGTGTTTGCACCCTCTGTATCCATTATGGTCTTTACCTGACCCTGATGGTCATCTATGAATGTTTGAAAGTTTCTTTGTGTGCTCTATCCTGTTCTGATTATCAATCAGTCTGACAAGCATGCACACCATGTACCGCTTGTATTGTGCTTCTGTCTCTGCATTGCTTGCTCTTTGGGGTTTTAGGCAGGGTATCTGTAAAGCATTTTGTGATGCTGTTTTACAACTGCTGATGTAAAAAGGGCTTTATAAAATACATTTGATTGATTTGATGATGAAATCCTTGCTGTGGTTTCACTGACAATTTGATATTTTAGTAAAATTCCTAACAAGATATTTTTCACTAACTTGTGAGCATTGCACATGTAGAACTCAGCACAACTGCCAGTGTGGTTTATTTTGTTCTGCAATATTCTGCAAGTTTGGACCTGTCAGATAAAGGAGACCCTCACAGACAAGAGGACGTTGTTCCTTACGTGGCAGGAGAGATACGTGGAAACTCTCGCAGAGCAACAGCGAGTCATGTAAGTCGTTGCTACATCTCTGACCTAAGGTTTTATCTCATCTCTAAACACCCCTTTCTGCCTGGCTTAGCCCTACCAGTCATGACTGCCACGTTCCTATACCCTGCTGTGTCCTGGTCCCACAATCTCTTGGATCTCCACAGCTACTCCCTGTTACTTTATACTCTTATCACCACCTCCTGCTGTCACCTGCCCCTTTTCACTACATATCTCAGAAACATGAGTTCCCCCATCCCCTGCATAATCCACTCTACACTCAAATCTACACTGAAATGGGTTTTGCCTTTGTAACTGGTTAGTTTTATGTTGAGATGCTTTCATACTGTTATAATTTCACTTATATATTTGTATAATATGTTCTAGGTCTGACATGATGTCCCCGTCAATCACCGATGATAGGAACGCTCAGTTGACTACTCAGCTTGAAAAGTAAATCGCTTTTAGGATGTTGTCTCCATCATATTTGTCCCGCTGTATGGTGGCGGGTCAATATAGGTTTTAAACCCTTTAACATACATTTTCACATTTCAGCCTGGAGAAAAGGTTGAAGGCCATGGAGAAGAGATACCGGATTGTACGCTGGTCTCTTCAACACTGTGCAGCAATTTTGGAAAGTCTGCAGACTAAGAAGACTCACTGTCTGCTGGCCACAATCCATAGGCTTGTCCTGGAGTGCTCTTTCTATTGTGGGTGCCTCTGTGCTGCCCCGAAATAAAATGCAGAACACATTAAAGCTCCAGCAAGCATTTTCAATGTTGGCTGGTGATGGCTCGGTCAGCACAGATGTAGAGGAGGACAGTGAATCGGAGGACAGTGATTCAGAAGACGAAAGTGGTTGAGGAATGAATGTCTGTCTGTGTGTGTGTGTGTGAGTTCTATAGGGACAAACTATACACTGAGTATTCCAAACATTAGGAACACTTTCCTAATATTGAGTTGCACCCCCTCCCCCCTTTTGCCCTCAGAACAGCCTCATTTTTTCAGGGCATGGACTCTACAATGTGTCGAAAGCATTCCACAGGGATGCTGACCCATGTTGACTCCAATGCTTTCCACAGTTGTGTCAAGTTGGCTGGATGTCCTTTGGGTGGTGGACCATTCTTGATACACGTGAAACTGTTGAGTGTGAAAAACCCAGTTCAAAGGCACTTAAATCTTTTGTCTTGCCCATTCACCCTCTGAATGGCGCACACATACACAATCCAAGTCTCAATTGTCTCAAGGCTTAGAAATCCTTCTTTAACCAGTCTCCTCCCCTTCATCTACACTGATTTTAAGTGGATTTAACAAGTTACATCAATAAGGGATCATAGCTTTCACCTGGATTCACCTGGTCAGTGTACTGTATGGGCAGTTAAGAAAAATTTGTTTTGTGAATTTTTTCTTAACTGCCCATTTTCCCTTAACTATAGACTTATGAAGAAAGTTAAGCGAAGTTCCTATTCCTCTAAAAGGTTATTGGAAATGTTATTGCGCTATTTCTTATGTTTCTCCTTAAGCAAAAAGTTAAGAAGAAGTTAGGTTCTTGAAAATACAGTTATTGGATTTGTTCTTAATTCCAAGATAGCTAAACCCTTGTCCTAAACTCTGGGCAGTGAGAGAATAAGATCATGAAAGCAATTGAACATGTTTAATTCACTAACAAACTTAATCTCAAAGTTTCAGTATTGATTATTTTAAACCATTAAAATCATTAAATCTTAAGATATTGTTGAGGAATTGCACTTACTTAACTTTTTTTTTTTCTTAAGAAGCTTCTTAAGTTTTTCCGTAAGAAGTGTTTTGTGAATCTGGGCCCATGTGTTCATAATGTTTTGAACAATGTGTATATGTGAACTAGACACTACTTTTGGTATACACTATACAATTTGTTTTACGAGTTATCAGTTTTGAGCTAATTGATTAAGTCATATTTAGTATGTATTTTAACAAATGACAAGAAAATCATATCAACAGTTATATAAATAATGCATTGTGAAAAGCAGATACTTAGATGTAATATGTATGCCAATTGTAGGATTGATTTGGTGCAGTGAACAAGTGACTTTGTGAATATGTTTGTTGTACTCAGTCAAAGGAAAATGTACTTGTTTTGAAACATGTCCCATTTTGATGATCTGTTGATTTATGTGCTAATAGTTGTGAAAATGTACCACATACTTAAAAAATTGCACCAGTGATTGAAAAAAACCCAGTAATAAAACATCCTTTGCTTTATATTGGCCAGGTCGCAGTTGTAAATGAGAACTTGTTCTCAACTGGCTTACCTGGTTAAATAAAGGTTAAATAAAAAATAAAAATAAATCCTACTACAGTATAACTTGTCTCTCTGTTTGACAAAATGAATACGTTTACAGTGTATGGTAACATTTTATTTTGATTGTCCATCTGTAGATGCTCTACAGACTATCATTAACATTTCAACTAATTATCTACTAACCCTAACCCTTATTCTAAACCTAGCTCTAACTATAGCAAGCAGTTGCTTGTCAACACATACAGTGGGGAAAAAAAGTATTTAGTCAGCCACCAATTGTGCAAGTTCTCCGACTTAAAAAGATGAGAGAGGCCTGTAATTTTCATCATAGGTACACGTCAACTATGACAGACAAATTGAGAAAAAAATCCTGAAAATCACATTGTAGGATTTTTATGAATTTATTTGCAAATTATGGTGGAAAATAAGTATTTGGTCATCTACCAACAAGCAATATTTCTGGCTCTCACAGACCTGTAACTTCTTCTTTAAGAGGCTCCTCTGTCCTCCACTCGTTACCTGTATTAATGGCACCTGTTTGAACTTGTTATCAGTATAAAAGACACCTGTCCACAACCTCAAACAGTCACACTCCAAACTCCAATATGGCCAAGACCAAAGAGCTGTCAAAGGACACCAGAAATAAAATTGTAGACCTGCACCAAGCTGGGAAGACTGAATCTGCAATAGGTAAGCAGCTTGGTTTGAAGAAATCAACTGTGGGAGCAATTATTAGGAAATGGAAGACATACAAGACCACTGATAATCTCCCTCGATCTGTGGCTCCACACAAGATCTGACCCCGTGGGGTCAAAATGATCACAAGAACGGTGAGCAAAAATCCCAGAACCACACGGGGGGACCTAGTGAATTACCTGCAGAGAGCTGGGACCAAAGTAACAAAGCCTACCATCAGTAACACACTACGCCGCCAGGGACTCAAATCCTGCAGTGCGAGACGTATCCCCCTGCTTAAGCCAGTACATGTCCAGGCCCGTCTGAAGTTTGCTAGAGTGCATTTGGATGATCCAGAAGAGGATTGGGAGAATGTCATATGGTCAGATGAAACCAAAATATAACTTTTTTGGTAAAAACCCAACTCGTCGTGTTTGGAGGACAAAGAATGCTGAGTTGCATCCAAAGAACACCATACCTACTGTGAAGCATGGGGGTGGAAACATCATGCTTTGGGGCTGTTTTTCTGCAAAGGGACCAGGACGACTGATCCGTGTAAAGGAAAGAATGAATGGGGCCATGTATCGTGAGATTTGGAGTGAAAACCTCCTTCCATCAGCAAGGGCATTGAAGATTAAACGTGGCTGGGTCTTTCAGCATGACAATGATCCCAAACACAAATGAAGGAGTGGCTTCGTAAGAAGCATTTCAAGGTCCTGGAGTGGCCTAGCCAGTCTCCAGATCTCAACCCCATAAAAAATCTTTGGAGGGAGTTGAAAGTCCGTGTTGCCCAGCGACAGCCCCAAAACATCACTGCTCTAGAGGAGATCTGCATGGAGGAATGGGCCAAAATACCAGCAACAGTGTGTGAAAACCTTGTCAAGACTTACAGAAAACGTTTGACCTGTGTCATTGCCAACAAAGGGTATATAACAAAGTATTGAGAAACTTTTGTTATTGACCAAATACTTATTTTCCACCATAATTTGCAAATAAATTCATAAGAAATCCTACAATGTGATTTTCTGATTTTTTTCCCTCAATTTGTCTGTCACAGTTGACGTGTACCTATGATGAAAATTACAGGCCTCTCTCATCTTTTTAAGTGGGAGAACTTGCACAATTGGTGGCTGACTAAATACTTTTTTTCCCCACTGTACAGTGAGGGAAAAAAGTATTTGATCCCCTGCTGATTTTGTACGTTTGCCCACTGACAAAGAAATGATCGGTCTAAAATTTTAATGGTAGGTATATTTGAACAATGAGAGACAGAATAACAACAACAAAATCCAGAAAAACGCATGTCAAAAATTTTATCAACTGATTTGCATTTTAATGAGGGAAATAAGTATTTGACCCGCTCTCAATCAGAAAGATTTCTGGCTCCCAGGTGTCTTTTATACAGGTAACGAGCTGAGATTAGGAGCGCACTCTTAAAGGTTAAAGGCTCTTGAAGCAATCAATCAATCAGATTCCAAACTCTCCACCTTGGCCAAGACCAAAGAGCTCTCCAAGGATAGAGATAACTGTCAATCTCCCTCGGCCTGGGGCTCCATGCAAGATCTCACCTCGTGGAGTTGCAATGATCATGAGAACGGTGAGGAATCAGCCCAGAACTACATAGGAGGATCTTGTCAATGATCTCAAGGCAGCTGGGACCATAGTCACCAAGAAAACAATTGGTAACACACTACGCCGTGAAGGACTGAAATCCTGCAGCGCCCGCAAGGTCCCCCTGCTCAAGAAAGCACATATACATGCCCGTCTGAAGTTTGCCAATGAACATCTGAATGATTCAGAGGAGAACTGGGTGAAAGTGTTGTGGTCAGATGAGACCAAAATGGAGCTCTTTGGCATCAACTCAACTTGCTGTGTTTGGAGGAGGAGGAATGCTGCCTATGACCCCAAGAACACCATCCCCACCGTCAAACATGGAGGTGGAAACATTATGCTTTGGGGGTGTTTTTCTGCTAAGGGGACAGGACAACTTCACCGCATCAAAGGGACGATGGACGGGGCCATGTACCATCAAATCTTGAGTGAGAACCTCCTTCCCTCAGCCAGGGCATTGAAAATGGGTCGTGGATGGGTATTCCAGCATGACAATGACCCAAAACACACGGCCAAGGCAACAAAGGAGTGGCTCAAGAAGTAGCACATTAAGGTCCTGGAGTGGCCTAGCCAGTCTCCATACCTTAATCCCATAGAAAATCTGTGGAGGGAGCTGAAGGTTCGAGTTGCCAAACGTCAGCCTCGAAACCTTAATGACTTGGAGAAGATCTGCAAAGAGGAGTGGGACAAAATCCCTCCTGAGATGTGTGCAAACCTGGTGGCCAACTACAAGAAACGTCTGACCTCTGTGATTGTCAACAAGGGTTTGCCACCAAGTACTAAATCATGTTTTGCAGAGGGGTCAAATACTTATTTCCCTCATTAAAATGCAAATCAATTTATAAAATTTTTGACATGCGCTTTTCTGGATTTTGTTGTTGTTATTCTGTCTCTCACTGTTCAAATAAACCTACCATTAAAGTTATAGACTGATCATTTCTTTGTCAATGGGCAAACGTACAAAATCAGCAGGGGATCAAATACTTTTTTCCCTCACTGTAGTTTATTAATAGTATGACTATCTGTAGAGCATCTACAGATGGAAAATCCAGGCTATCCATTTAATGACAATCATTTAATGAATCGAATATACACATAACCCATTCCAGCAGTGCATTGTAAACTACACCATGACTTTCAATTGTGGCTCGTTCCATTGTGCCACATGATTTTACCATATAGCTTTTAGTACCCTATCATAATAATACAAGTCATACCAACCTTTAAAGGTTTGATTTACAACCTCTGGGGTATAACGTGTTGGGCAAAGTGGTATATGAGAGTGTGACATGAAATATAACCCCTAACCTAACTTGAGTTCACTGTCGGTAGCCATTTCCAGTGTGAAATGCTCAGTCCGAAGCCATTCGGCTATGGGTTTCAGAGCCCTATCATAATAATATAAGCCATACCAACCTTTAAAGGTTTTATTTACACCCTCTGGGGTATAACGTGTTGGGCAAAGTGGTATAGGACCGTCTGACCCATATGATGTGGATCATTGTCATGTTATTTGATATACTGTATACGGTTCAGTAAAAATTAACACCATGGTTGCAATTAAACTTTAAAAAGGTAGTTTATAAATGCGAAGAATGTGTTTGTTTTGGGTCCACGACAGTAAGTTAACCAACCTTATTAGACACTATTTTATTTTTGAATAACTGGTCAGGGCATAGTTCCATTCAGCTTCAGGCAACTTTTATGTAAGGCTTATATTGACAACTTCTCTCAATCACGCCCAACCAGTGCAGTTCAGTGTTGCTTATCCAATGTTCACTAGATCTATCAATGTAATTACACCCAACACAATGTTGAATAACATTTTTTTATTAAAAAACAATTCATTGTGGCTACGAAATAATGGAGTTCATTGCAACTGCAAGGATGTCTGTGTATGACTGGAAGAAAATAAATACAGAGACACAATTACAAAGTGATAAATTGTAAGGTAGTAAAGTATGTTCTTCATAATCAAAGACAAAATACAGGTTGTCTTGTTGGCTACATTCACAGTACATTTTGAAAATGTTTTTAATATAGTGTCTGCACTGAAACACCTAATTCATTACATAGTGTGGTAAATGAGTTTCCACACATTTACCCAATTTCCAATTCTGATCCGACTCTTTCTATGCCAGCAAAGATTCTGCTCATTGACTACATTTACTGTTTTATATTCTACTCTTTCATCATGCAGTACACATTTGCTGTGCAAAGTAAGGTGCAGTGCTGTTGTTTATCTGGAATTTAGTATGAGTCAGAAACATTCTACTGTCAAAATTGACTACAAAGTGTAAATAGAATAATTCTAGTCATAAAGTCAGTCTCGTCCAAAACCTTTTTGTGAGACTGCTGGTCTTCAAATCAAATCAAATTGTATTGGTCACATACACGTGTTTAGCAGATGTTATTGCGGGTGTAGCGAAATGCTTGCGTTTCTAGCTCCGACAGTGCAGTAATATCTAACAATTTCACAACATATACCCAATACACACAAATCTAAGTAAAGCAATGGAATTAAGAATATATAAATAAATATATGGACGAGCAATGTCAGAGAGGCATAGACTAAGATACAGTAGAATAGTATGGAATACTGTATATACATACAGTGGGGAAAAAAAGTATTTAGTCAGCCACCAATTGTGCAAGTTCTCCGACTTAAAAAGATGAGAGAGGCCTGTAATTTTCATCATAGGTACATGTCAACTTTGTAGGATTTTTAATGAATTTATTTGCAAATTATGGTGGAAAATAAGTATTTGGTCAAAAGTTTCTCAATACTTTGTTATATACCCTTTGTTGGCAATGACACAGGTCAAACGTTTTCTGTAAGTCTTCACAAGGTTTTCACACACTGTTGCTGGCATTTTGGCCCATTCCTCCATGCAGATCTCCTCTAGAGCAGTGATGTTTTGGGGCTGTCGCTGGGCAACACAGACTTTCAACTCCCTCCAAAGATTTTCTATGGGGTTGAGATCTGGAGACTGGCTAGGCCACTCCAGGACCTTGAAATGCTTCTTACGAAGCCACTCCTTCGTTGCCCGGGCAGTGTGTTTGGTATCATTGTCATGCTGAAAGACCCAGCCACGTTTCATCTTCAATGCCCTTGCTGATGGAAGGAGGTTTTCACTCAAAATCTCACGATACATGGCCCCATTCATTCTTTCCTTTACACGGATCAGTCGTCCTGGTCCCTTTGCAGAAAAACAGCCCCAAAGCATGATGTTTCCACCCCCATGCTTCACAGTAGGTATGGTGTTCTTTGGATGCAACTCAGCATTCTTTGTCCTCCAAACACGACGAGTTGAGTTTTTACCAAAAAGTTATATTTTGGTTTCATCTGACCATATGACATTCTCCCAATCCTCTTGTGGATCATCCAAATGCACTCTAGCAAACTTCAGACGGGCCTGGACATGTACTGGCTTAAGCAGGGGGACACGTCTGGCACTGCAGGATTTGAGTCCCTGGCGGCGTAGTGTGTTACTGATGGTAGGCTTTGTTACTTTGGTCCCAGCTCTCTGCAGGTCATTCACTAGGTCCCCCCGTGTGGTTCTGGGATTTTTGCTCACCGTTCTTGTGATCATTTTGACCCCACGGGGTGAGATCTTGCGTGGAGCCCCAGATCGAGGGAGATTATCAGTGGTCTTATATGTCTTCCATTTCCTAATAATTGCTCCCACAGTTGATTTCTTCTAACCAAGCTGCTTACCTATTGCAGATTCAGTCTTCCCAGCCTGGTGCAGGTCTACAATTTTGTTTCTGGTGTCCTTTGACAGCTCTTTGGTCTTGGCCATAGTGGAGTTTGGAGTGTGACTGTTTGAGGTTGTGGACAGGTGTCTTTTATACTGATAACAAGTTCAAACAGGTGCCATTAATACAGGTAACGAGTGGAGGACAGAGGAGCCTCTTAAAGAAGAAGTTACAGGTCTGTGAGAGCCAGAAATCTTGCTTGTTTGTAGGTGACCAAATACTTATTTTCCACCATAATTTGCAAATAAATTCATTAAAAATCCTACAATGTGATTTTCTGGATTTTTTTTCTCAATTTGTCTGTCATAGTTGACGTGTACCTATGATGAAAATTACAGGCCTCTCTCATCTTTTTAAGTGGGAGAACTTGCACAATTGGTGGCTGACTAAATATTTTTTTGCCCCACTGTATAGCGACTGAAATGACTACAACACTTAACAAAGAGATGCAGTTGGTTTCAGAATGGGTGGCAAGGAATAAGTTAGTCCTAATATTTCAAAAACTAAAAGCACTGTATTTGGGACAAATCATTCACTAAACCCTAAACCTCAACTAAATCTTGTAATGAATAATGAGGAAATTTAGCAAGTTGAGGTGACTAAACTGCTTGGAGTAACACTGGATTGTCATGGTCAAACCCTGTTGATACAACAGTAGCTAAGATGGGGAGAAGTCTGTCCACAATAAAGCGCTGCTCTGTCTTCTTGACAACACTGTCAACAAGGCAGGTACTACAGACCCTAGTTTTGTCGCTCCTGGACTACTGTTCAATCGTGTGGTCAGGTGCCACAAAGATGGACTCAGGAAAATTGCAATTGGCTCAGAACAGGGCAGCGCGGCTGGCCCTTAAATGTACACGGAGAGCTAAAATTAATTATATGCATGTCAATCTCTCATGGCTCAAAGCGGAGGAGAGATTGACTTCATCACTACTTGTTTTTGTAAGAGGTGTTGACAAGCTGAATGGACCGAGCTGTCTGTTTAAATTAGTAGCACACAGCTCGGACATCCATGCATTCCCCGCAAGACATGCCACCAGAGGTGTCTTCACAATCGCCAAGTCCAGAACAGACTATGGGAGGCGCACAGTACTACATAGACCCATGACTACATGGAACTCTATTCCACATCAGGTACAGTGCATTCAGAAAGTATTTAGACCCCTTTACTTTTTTCAGATTTTGTTACCCCCCAGGGCAACAGTTCTAGGCCCTCTCCTATTCTCGCTATACACCAAGTCACTTGGCTCTGTCATATCCTCACATGGCCTTTCCTATCATTGCTACGCAGACGACACACAATTAATCTTCTCCTTTCCCCCTTCTGATAACCAGGTGGCGAATCGCATCTCTGCATGTCTGGCAGACATATCAGTGTGGATGACGGATCACCACCTCAAGCTGAACCTCGGCAAGATGGAGCTGCTCTTCCTCCCGGGGAAGGACTGCCCGTTCCATGATCTCGCCATCACGGTTGACAACTCTGTTGTGTCCTCCTCCCAGAGTCAAAGAGCCTTGGCGTGACCCTGGACAACACCCTGTCGTTCTCCGCTAACATCAAGGCGGTGACCCGATCCTGTAGGTTCATGCTCTACAACATTCGTAGAGTACGACCCTGCCTGACACAGGAAGCGGCACAGGTCCTAATCCAGGCACTTGTCATCTCCCGTCTGGATTACTGCAACTCGCTGTTGGCTGGGCTCCCTGCCTGTGCCATTCAACCCCTACAACGCCGCAGCCCGTCTGGTGTTCAACCTTCCTAAGTTCTCTCACGTCACCCCGCTCCTCCGCACACTCCACTAGCTTCCAGTTGAAGTTCGCATCTGCTACAAGACCATGGTGCTTGCCTACGGAGCTGTGAGGGGAACGGCACCTCCGTACCTTCAGGCTCTGATCAGTCCCTACACCCAAACGAGGGCATTGCGTTCATCCACCTCTGGCCTGCTGGCTCCCCTACCTCTGCGGAAGCACAGTTCCTGCTCAGCCCAGTCAAAACTGTTCGCTGCTCTGGCACCCCAATGGTGGAACAAGCTCCCTCACGACGCCAGGATAGCGGAGTCACCCAACACCTTCCGGAGACACTTGAAACCCCACCTCTTTAAGGAATAACTGGGATAGGATAAAGTAATCCTTCTACCCCCCCTTACCCCACCCCAAAAATTTAAAAAAATAATAATAATATTGTAAAGTGGTTGTCCCACTGGCTATCATAAGGTGAATGCACCAATTTGTAAGTCGCTCTGGATAAGAGCATCTGCTAAATGACGAAAATGTTATGTAAAATGTTACCTCACAGCCTTATTCTAAAATGGATTAAATTAATGTTTTTCCTCATCAATCTACACACAATACCCCAAAATGACAAAGCGAAAACAGGTTTTTAGAAAAAAACAAAAAACAGAAAGACCTCATTTACATAAGTATTCAGACCCTTGGCTATGAGACTCGAAATTGAGCTCAAGTGCATCCTGTTTCCATTGATCATCCTTGAGATGTTTCTACAACTTAATTTACGTGTGGTAAATTCAATTGATTGGACATGATTTGGAAAGGCACACACCTGTCTATATAAGGTCCCACAGTTGACAGTGCATGTCAGAGCAGAAACCAAGCCACGACGTCAAATAAATTGTCCGTAGAGCTCAGAGACAGGATTGTGTCGAGGCACAGATCTGGGGAAGGGTACCAAAACATTTCTGCAGCATTGAAGGTCCCCAAGAACACAGTGGCCTCTATCATTCTTAAATGGAAGAAGTTTGGAACCACCAAGACTCTTCCTAGAGCTGGCCGCCCGGCCAAACTGAGCAATCGGGGGAGAAGGGCCTTGGTCAGGGAGGTGACCAAGAACCCGATGGTCACTCTGACAGAGTTCCTCTGTGGAGATGGGAGAACCTTCCAGAAGGACAACCATCCATGCAGCACTCCACCAATCAGGCCTTTATGGTAGAGTGGCCAGACGGAAGCCACTCCTCAGTAAAAGGCACATGACAGCCCACTTGTAGTTTTCCAAAAGGCACCTAAAGGACTCTCAGACCATGAGAAACAAGATTCTCTGGTCTGATGAAACCAAGATTGAACTCTTTTGCCTGAATGCCAAGCGTCACGTCTGGAGGAAACCTGGCACCATCCCTACGGTGAAGCATGGTGGTGACAGCATCATGCTGTGGGGATGTTTTTCAGCGGCAGGGACTGCGAGATTAGTCAATATCGAGCACACAGCCAAGACAATGCAGGAGTGGCTTCGGGACAAGTGTCTCAATGTCCTTGAGTGGCCCAGCCAGAGCCTGGACTTGAACCCGATCGAACATCTCTGGAGAGACCTGAAAATAGCTGTGCAGCGACGTTCCCCATCAAACCTTACAGAGCTTGAGAGGATCTGCAGAGAAGAATGGGAGAAACTCCCCAAATACAGGTGTGCCAAGCTTGTAGCGAGAAGACTCAAGGCTGTAATTGCTGCCAAAGGTGCTTCAACATATTACTGAGTAAAGGGTCTGAATACTTATGTAAATATAATATTTCCGTTTTTTTTTTTTTTATGAATTTGCAACAATGTCTAAACCGGTTTTTGCTTTGTCATTATGGGGTATTGTATACTTTCTGAATGTACTGTACATGGGAACGTCTCTTCTTAGAGATTGACACAGATAAGGTATGTTTGAACCTTGCGATAGCCCACAGATGTTCTGCCATCTAGACAATGTCATAAATCGTGATTGAGTCATCATACAGGGACTCGCACGCCAGCCAGTCACCAGTAACGAGTATATCACCTTCTCTCATTCTTCCACTAGAGTAGTCATTTCTGGGAAACAAATGAAAAATCAAAGGGCCCATGCGGAGCTTCGAAACCAATTGTTTATTTATTTTTTACCGATGCCACTCATAAAAAGCAGAAGATTGTAAATATCATTAATCACAATGGTTAGCCTATGCAAATTAATGGGAAAACATTCCAAGCGTATTAATAAGACTACATTTAGCCTAATTGGTAACACATACAGTATGGCGCGGGAGAACTCAAAGGATCCATGTCAGGCTAATGTTTGTCCAATCCAGATTAAATATAGGCTTTCATGTGTATCAAATCTGTAGGCGATAGTGGGCTAAATCAATTAGAAATATAGCTGAAATGTTCAGGCTTTGTCATGATCTGTGATCAAAATAGGCTGGGGTGTTTTTGGTTCAGTTTAGGCTAAAGTTATGCTTAAGAACGCAACTGCACTGAAATGAATAGCCTGATTCAATGCGATCTGTTAAGCTGTTTGGTCTTTGAATAGACACATACCACTTTTATACCGATTCTATCCTTTTGGTCTTGCTATAGGCATAGCCTAACTCTAAATTGCAGAGCATTTAATAAAACAACCATATTTTCCTGTGATAATGACACTTGCTTTTCATTTAAAAGTTAATGTTTTCGTAAATCTATAGGCCTACCAAGAACCCATGTTGAGGCTGAGCAAGACCTTCGATAGGCTAGTAGACTACGCAAAAATAATCGTGGAGTTAATCATTGTTATACAGTGAGGGAAAAAAGTATTTGATCCCCTGCTGATTTTGTACGTTTGCCCACTGACAAAGAAATGATCAGTCTATAATTTTAATGGTAGGTTTATTTGAACAGTGAGAGACAGAAAAACAACAACAAAATCCAGAAAAACGCATGTCAAAAATGTTCTAAATTGATTTGCATTTTAATGAGGGAAATTAGTATTTGACCCCCTCTCAATCAGAAACATTTCTGGCTCCCAGGTGTCTTTTATACAGGTAACGAGCTGAGATTAGGAGCACACTCTTAAAGGGAGTGCTCCTAATCTCAGTTTGTTACCTGTATAAAAGACACCTGTCCACAGAAGCAATCAATCAATCAGATTCCAAACTCTCCACCATGGCCAAGACCAAAGAGCTCTCCAAGGATGTCAGGGACAAGATTGTAGACCTACACAAGGCTGGAATGGGCTACAAGACCATTGCCAAGCAGCTTGGTGAGAAGGTGACAACAGTTGGTGCGATTATTCGCAAATGGAAGAAACACAAAATAACTGTCAATCTCTCTCGGCCTGGGGCTCCATGCAAGATCTCACCTCGTGGAGTTGCAATGATCATGAGAACGGTGAGGAATCAGCCCAGAACTACACGGGATGATTTTGTCAATGATCTCAAGGCAGCTGGGACCATAGTCACCAAGAAAACAATTGGTAACACACTACGCCGTGAAGGACTGAAATCCTGCAGCGCCCGCAAGGTCCCCCTGCTCAAGAAAGCACATATACAGGCCCGTCTGAAGTTTGCCAATGAACATCTGAATGATTCAGAGGAGAATTGGGTGAAAGTGTTGTGGTCAGATGAGACCAATATCGAGCTCTTTGGCATCAACTCAACTCGCCATGTTTGGAGGAGGAGGAATACTGCCTATGACCCCAAGAACACCATCCCCACCGTCAAACATGGAGGTGGAAACATTATGCTTTGGGGGTGTTTTTCTGCTAAGGGACATAATTCTGGCTAAGGGGACAGGACAACTTCACCGCATCAAAGGGACGATGGACGGGGCCATGTACCATCAAATCTTGGGTGAGAACCTCCTTCCCTCAGCCAGGGTATTGAAAATGGGTCGTGGGTGGGTATTCTAGCATGACAATGACCCAAAACAAACGGCCAAGGCAACAAAGGAGTGGCTCAAGAAGAAGCACATTAAGGTCCTGGAGTGGCCTAGCCAGTCTCCAGACCTTAATCCCATAGAAAATCTGTGGAGGGAGCTGAAGGTTCGAGTTGCCAAACGTCAGCCTCGAAACCTTAATGACTTGTAGAAGATCTGCAAAGAGGAGTGGGACAAAATCCCCCCTGAGATGTGTGCAAACCTGGTGGCCAACTACAAGAAACATCTGACCTCTGTGATTGCCAACAAGGGTTTTGCCACCAAGTACTAAGTCATGTTTTGCAGAGGGGTCAAATACTTATTTCCCTCATTAAAATGCAAATCAATTCATAACATTTTTGACATGCTTTTTGCCATGCTTTACGGTGGGAACTACACACACGGAGATCATTCGTTCACCCACACCGCCTCTCACAAAGACATGGCGGTTGGAACCAAAAATCGCCAATTTGGACTCCAGACCAAAGTACAAATTTCCACCTGTCTAACCTCCATTACTCGTGTTTCTTGGCCCAAGCAGGTCTCTTCTTATTATTGGTGTCCTTTAGTAGTGATTTCTTTGCATCAATTCGACCATGAAGGCCAGTTGATGTTGAGATGTGTCTGTGACATGAACTCTGTGAACCATTTATTTGGGCTGCAATTTCTGAGGCTGGTAACTCTAATGAACTTATCCTCTGCAGCAGAGCTAATTCTGGCTCTTCCATTCCTGTGGCAGTCCTGGTGAGAGCCAGTTTCATCATAGAGATTGATGGTTTTTGCGACTGCACTTGAAGAAACGTTCAAAGTTCTTGAAATGTTCCGTATTGACTGACCTTCATGTCTTAAAGTAATGATGGACTGTTGTTTCTCTTTGCTTATTTGAGCTGTTCTTGCCATAATATGGACTTGGTCTTTTACCAAATAGGGCTATCTTCTGTATACCCCACTACCTTGTCACAACACAACTGATTGGCTCAAACGCACTAAGGAAAGAAATTCCACAAATTAACTTTTAAAAAGGCACACCTGTTAATTGAAATGCATTCCAGGTGACTACCTCCTGAAGCTGGTTGAGAGAATGCCAAGAGTGTGCAAAGCTGTCATCAAGGCAAAGGGTGGCTATTTGAAGAATCTCAAATATTAAATATATTTTCATTTGTTTAACACTTTTTTGGTTACTACATGATTCCATATGTGTTATTTCATAGTTTTGATGTCTTCACTATTATTCTACAATGTAGAAAATAGTAAAAAATAAAGAAAACCCCTTGAATTAGTAGGTGTGTCCAAACATTTGACAGGTAGTGTAGATATCATGTAGATGTTAAGGTGTTCATGGTGAGATCTTTCATAATAAACTTCACGCAAACTGACACATGACGTGACCTGTCAGTATCACGTGTTCACAACGTGAGCACTACGTCTACATGACGTGTACGTGTCACTTGACATTGTATTTGAAATATTGCGAAAAGCCTGTTTTGTCTGCATGCTGTTTGTTCAATGACAGATTTGCCATGCGTACCCAACTGTAGGCTATGCCTTGTTATTGGGCTACACTCCACAGCTAGGCTTTTTTTTAAAAGAAGCTACTGATCCTCTGGGGCAAAATTATAGGCTTTCTTATGGTGTAGTAGGCTATTCTGAATTATTTAATTTAGTAACTCTAAAAAAAAATCTAAATGTATTTCAATTTATCAGGGGCGCTGCAGCTCCTCCAGAACCCTTAGAGCGGCTATGATTCTATAAGGAAATAAATGATGAATTGCAACGCTGGAGAGATGTCTATCAGAGCAGAGAGAGGGAGTGAGATCATAGAAAGTGAATCTCATTCTAGTTCTGTGAGATACAGGCAGACTTTTCACACAACCAAGGCCACGCATTGGTCTCAAACACAGGTTACAATGTTGCACAAACCAGAAACCCGGGCCGGCCCAACCCGAATCAACTCTTAGAATATCAGTCACGGGCTGAAAATCTACTTTTTCACATTTTGTTACGTTACAGGCTTATTCTAAAATTGATTAATATATATTTATTTTTTTACTTTTACTGAGGAGTGGCTTCCGTCTGGCCACTCTACCATAAAGGCCTGATTGGTGGAATGCTGCAGAGATGGTTGTCCTTCTGGAAGGTTCTCCCTTCTCCACAGAGGAACTCTGGAGCTCTGTCAAAGTGACCATCTGTAACATAACAAAATGTGGAAAAAGTCAAGGGGTCTGAATACTTTCCGAATGCACTGTATGTGTGTATGTAAATGTATCTATGTCTCTCTGGGTCTATCTTCCCTTTCCTTGCTGTGGTTGGTCCACTCCTTTCTGCCTCCGTCTCTGTTTGGTGCAAGCTGCAGCCACCTTATGACAAACTTCTCCGTCTCTCCATCTCAATAATGTTTATTGGTCAGTTGTTTGACATACTAGTCTGGAAAATATTGCATTGAAAGACATTGGTCCATAGATGCCACATATTAAGTTTCATCCATTTCGGCCCTGTGGTTCCGGAGATGTCATTTATGTGTTTTTCAAAAATTCAAAATGGGGAAAAATCCATCATGGCAGACCTTGTGGGTCCTTGAGGCAAATGTGTTCCTTGTAAGAAGAGGGAACTAAGCACAGAATTTCAGGACTCTATGTCAGGGATAGGCAACTGACCTAGAGGCAAAGGCCTCTGATCAATTTCCATCAGAAAATAACTATTTTCTGTGATGTATTTTCAGGCTATGTCATAATAGTATTCAAATTCCTAATTCTATGGTCAGGCTACGGTCTGTCTCTCACACCAGTCTCTCTTATCTTGTGTCCCCTGCCCAGTGTTCATGGATATAGCACTCAGATGATAAACATATGTTCCGTGCTATTTTAAGATCCTTTGGACGTCCCTACCCCATTGAAGTTGACATTTTAAAATGGTTATGGTTAGGTAAGGGATTTGGTTACGTGTAAGGGTTAAGGTTATGGTTATGGTTTAGGGTAGGGACGTCCCAAGGAATCCAGTTAGCACTGGTGATAAACATATTGGAGCTATGGAAGCAAGGATTGGCCATCCATTATATAAATTGTTTAGTTTTAACCAAGTTTTGAGGCTATACAGTGTTATATTTTTTCAGTTAAACAGGCATATGTTTGGTTCTAATGGGGAAGATCAGTTAATCTAAGCTCAACAAGCATTTATAATTTATTTTCTTCAAGAATCAATGGGTATACAGTGCCCAGCTTTTGAGTATTTGGCACACGTGGTGAAAGGTGGAGACAGTCCATCAGAGAAGCTGAGGGTGGAGAGAGAGTCAGCTGGTAGGGAGACAAACAAAAATACATGTATTGTAGAGTCAGCTGGTAGGGAGACAAACAAAAATACATGTATTGTAGAGCACATCACTTTACAGTGGGGTTTATCGGTGGTTGGCATCCAAGCCTTGGTAGCAGATTATCAAATGGAAGATAGAGGCCTATGCCTGCGTTCGCTGGGCACGCTCCACTATTGATAGGCCTACGTTTTTAGGAAAAAATATATTATAACTCCTAGGCTGTAACAACACAGTGCAATGAGGAATGTATTATTGTTAGTACACAATTATTGTCTAGGCTGTAAACTGCAGTGATTTAGGATAATTTGAATAACCGCTCAAACGTCCTTTTGTGTTTCATGCCGAATTAAAGCCCTGATTATACAACCATTTGGATCAGTTACGGGTTTATTCTCGACAGTTTACAAGGTCCAGAAAATGACATTAGGCCACTCATACGGTGTATTTTGCCAGGATGTATCGGCGTTTACAGATAGGCCTACTATAGAAAAATAGGCTATAGACCAGGGGTGTCAAACGTCCGGCCCGCGGGCCGGATCAGGCCCGCAAACGGGTTTAATCCGGCCCGCGAGATGATTTTGTAAAGTATAAAAATGAGCTGCAATTTTTCAATAAAAGAAACTGCTGTTCCAATTGTGTCCACTCGATGGCGCAATAGCAATTGTGTTAAGCAAGCAAACTGTTTATACCGGGGCAGAGCAAATAGGTCAAGCAAGTGCAGCCAGTCCGGATGAGCTACTTTGTTTTGCCCGCGATATTTATTACGGCTTCTACTTTTAACATTATGTGCTTTGGCACCCTCATTGCCCCAATATGTCTCTGTTAAAAAAGAGAAAAGTGGACGCAGAGTGCAGAGTGTTCCAAGAAAAATTGTCATCCTTCTATTTATTCACGGAATTGAATGGGAAAGCTGTATGTTTGGTGTGTTCACAGCATGTTGCAGTGCTGAAAGAATATAACCTTCGGTCGCCACTATGTGAGTCTTCATGCCGACAAATATGACAACTTTCAAGGACAGCGGAGAAGAGAGAAGGTGAATGAACTGTTGGTGGGTCTGAAGAAACAGCAGTCTGTGTTTACTCACAGCCGAGACATCAGTGACGCTGCAGTGAAAGCTAGCTACCTCATTGCTAATGAAATCGCAGTGGCTTCAAAACCATTTAGTGAGGGTGAATTTGTAAAAACATGCATGATGAAGGCAGCAGAGATTGTGTGCCCTGAAAAGCACCAGGCTTTTGCAAATATCAGCCTGACAAGAAACACAGTTGCAGACAGGATTTCCGATCTTTCAGTGGATTTGGACAGCCAGTTGAAGCAAAAAGTAAAGTCATTTATTGCGTTTTCGGTTGCAATTGATGAAAGCACGGACATTACAGATGTTGCACAACTGGCCATTTTCATCCGCGGAGTTGATGACACATTGACCGTCACCGAGGAGTTCGTGGAGTTGGTGCCGATGACAGATACAACGACAGCAGCTGATATTTTCACTGCACTCGTCGGCGCGCTGGACAGGGTCGGAGTGGACTGGTCCCGCGCTGTCAGCCTGGCTACAGATGGTGCGCCCTCAATTATCGGGAAAAAAGCAGGCGTTGTGACAAAGTTCAGAGAGAAAGTGCAATCTAAAAATGGAGGACGTGATTTTTGGACTTTTCACTGTATTTTGCACCAGGAGGCTTTGTGTTGCAAGTCATTAAAGATGGATAACGTCATGAAGGTGGTCATCCAAACTGTTAATTTCATCCGATCCAGAAGCCTGAATCACCGTCAGTTTGACAGCCTTCTCAGAGAGAAAGACCACATCTATGGCCTGCCATACCACACTGAGGTAAGATGGTTAAGCCGAGGTGCTGTGCTGAGGCGTTTCTTTGATTTACGAGAAGAAATTGAACAGTTCATGGAAGAAAAGGGCAAACCAGTGTTAGAATTTAATTCCGCAGAATGGATGCAGGACCTTGCATTTATGGTGGATGTTACAGAGCACCTGAATAACTTGAACAAACAGCTGCAAGGGTGCAACAAAGTTGCCACGCAGTATTATGACAGCATACGTTCTTTCAAGTTGAAGCTGTCATTGTGGGAGACGCAACTCGCCGGTGGTGATGCAGCTCACTTCCCCTGTCTGAAAAATGTGTGCGCGACCCAACATGTGGCAGACATGAAGCGGTTCAAAGATAAAATAACGGGACTGTTAAGGGAGTTTGAGCAACGCTTTCAGATTTTTGGTGAACTGGAGAAAGACTTCAAAGTTTTTTGTTCGCCATTCACCGTGAATCCCTCTGATCTGCCCGTCAGCATCCAACTTGAAATAATAGACTTGCAGTGTGACTCGGATTTGAAGGGCAAATTTGCCGCAGCTGGCTTGGACACATTTTATCAGAATCTCTTGCCAGGTTACCCCAACTTGACAGCCCTCGCTGCAAAACTGTTGTGCATGTTTGGAACCACATATCTTTGTGAGCAAGTTCTCTGTAATGAGCATAAATAAAACAAAGCTGCGCTCAAGGCTCACGCACAAGCACTTGAATCACATCCTGAAGTTGGCTGCCACTCAGGATGTGACGCCTGATATTGATGCGCTGGTGAAAGCTAAAAGATGCCAGGTATCAGGAGTCAAATAAACTATGCAACCCCACTTAAAGTGCTGCATGATACACCCTGATATAGTTCTGTGATCTGTGATATACTTCTGTGAATCACTGAGGCATTGTGTGTTTGTGTGTTGTTTGTCCTCAGAATTTCAAATAACTTGAGGTGTTTTATGATTAATAGTGATGTTGTGCTTTTGGACACACTGTCCTCAGGCTCCAGCTTTATGTTTATATGTTTTTATGTTGATGTGCTATTGTTTTTAATTGATTTTATTTTATTTGTACATTTAACCTATTCTTGACTCTGTGGTTCTTGCACTTGTTTGGGGAACAGGATTTCATTATTTGTATCTACATTTCTGCCTGAGAAATGACACCCTGATATAGTTCTGTGATCTGTGAAACAGTTATGTGAATCACTGAGGCATTGTGTGTTTGTGTGTTCTTTTTCTTTAGAATTTTCAAATAAACTTGAGGTGTTTTATGATTAATAGTGATGTTGTGCTTGTACTATTTTGGACACACTGTCCTCAGGCTCCAGCTTTATGTTTTATGTTGATAGTATTAAAACAAAGAAAACAATCTGAAGTTGTTGTTTTTAAGTTATATATACCATGATTTTACCGGTCCGGCCCACTTGGGAATAGATTTTCCTCCATGTGGCCCCTGAGCTAAAATGAGTTTGACACCCCTGCTATAGACTATGACAGAGATGTGCTGTCTGTTGTGGATCATGTATCCCAAATCGTCCTATAATTAACGTGGCCACCAGGATATGCCTAAACATCGCTAATGCCATTATATTTAAACCAGGATTGGCCGAAGAACTGAAATTAATAGAATTAGTGTGAGTGGAGTTTAAAAAAAATCTGTAGTAGATTCTAATTAATTTATAGCATATGTTCTCTACGGTCCTTCTCCATCTAATAGCCTAATGGGACGAATTTTAGCTTGCAAATGACCTAGCAAATTTGAGGTTAAATTATTACATTAATTAGTTTTTTGTTCTTCCACCACCTGCCGAATAAAAACCTCATATGGCCCTACTTCTGAAAAAGTTAATCGGGACAGATATGCTGAAGTGGACTCGGCCCAAGTACCATTAGCCGGAACCCAGAGTAATATGATTCTGCCGGAGTCGATGCCGAGTCTCAAACGGAATAGGCCCTAACCCACCGTGTTGACTGTGGTCAGTCACACAGCTTTTACTTTGAAGACAGCTAGCACACGTATCCTGTTGCAGCCCATCCTCTCTACGACAACACCGTCTTTGTTCATTAATTCAATCTTGTGGACGACATATAAAAAATTAATTAATGCAGTCGAAATGATTATCCGTCTTAGTTGTTTAAATTCGGATATTGATTGAACGAACCATTCACGGATCGATCGAGAACCCTGCACTAGGGCATCTCTGATAATTTTTGTGGCCATGATATTTCGCGTGTCCTGGGTTGGCCCCTTTAATTACTCTGACTGTCCCTCCGCTTGTCCAGTAGTATTCTATCCGAAAGATCAACGCGTCAGAGCAGCGCTAACATATTTTGGTGAAGGTCGTGAGTTGTTCTTGTAAGTATTTAGTAAATGTGAACACTAAATTGAATACTTTCCATCTAACCTGTACAGAAAATATATATTTCAAGGTGTTGAACTGTTATGATTCTGTCCATTGTATAGTCAAATTGTAATTGTCGACATTGCCCTCTAGTTTGTTGCGAAGTTTGCTAGGTAGCTCCTTTAGCCAGGTAGGCATAGGCTACTTTGTAGTTATAATAATTGCCTGTCCATCGATCCGAAAACGGTTAGGCTATCATTAGCATCTCTAACTACTACACAAAGTGGTAGACATATAGGCCCTTCGCGTACCGCACACAGCAGGGCTCGACATTCGGCACATTGGGCCAGTACCAACTGGAAGCTATTGGGTCTGGTCAAGATCTGACAGGAACGCGAATGATGCGTTCATAATTTCAGTAGCATGTGATTTTATCTTTCATTTGCGGGCTGAGCAAGTAGCTTATACAGTGTTCATACAGACATTGGCAAGTCAAATTCAAGGATTTTCCAAGCACTTAATTGTAATAATTTAAGGACCTACGTTTTATATTTGTTGTAATAGTCTATAGGAAAAAATCTCCCAAATGTATGCAAAAAAGTATGCATTACCACTTTAAGAATAATGCGTTTGACATTCACATTATTTTTTACATTCTCATATGTCCACATTGCCTAACTAAATAGACAGCATGGTCCTGACAGAAACACACTAATGAAGTCTGTCCATGTATAGTCAGTCTCGCCATTTGATATATTGAAGAGTTGTTGAGGGGTTACTGTATCATGTTTTAAAACGAGAAAGCAACCAAAAACCAGGTTCCCTTTGTATGGAAAACATTTTATGTGTTGCGCAGTAGAACTTCTAAATCGGCTACCATAACTTCAATGACTTTTCAAGGACCAAAGAGCTTAGAGGAAATGTCTGATTTTCAAGGTAGGCTGTGATGATTGAATTGCGCATCGCATATATTCAACCAAGACTTGGAACTTTTTAAATAACTTGTTTGTATACCCATTCTTGCCTTAGCATTTACTGGTAGAGCTATCATAACTTGGAACATCTTTCCTACCCCTAATGCTGTTGGTCTTTGCTCCACGCAACAACCAGCTGTTTGAGAGCTGTGTGCTCTCTGCCTGACATATTGTCTATAGCAGGGATGGGCAAATTTGAGTGTGGGGTTCACAGAAAATCTGAACTCATCATGAGGGGCCGCAGTTGCTCGTTGGTCTGCATAGCCACATCCATACCCCCCCCAATTCTAAACATTTTGCCATGGGGTGTATCCTTGGGATATGTCTTTTCAACAGTAAAAGTTCAAACATTGCTGGAGGACGTCTCGAACTACAACCATATGAATAATTTTCTTGACATAAGGACATTTCTGAAAGCAGCATGGTTTTACTTCAACCTAAATAAATCATGTTCCATTTCTCTTCTGAACTTTCCAGGTATTCCACAATGTCTCTGGCTAAGCCTGCAATGCGAGGACTCCTCGGGAAGCGTCTGAGGTTCCACTTGCCCATCGCCTTCGCCCTGTCATTGGTGGCTGCAGCAGCTTTCAAGGTCAGCTGATATTAATATTTTGCAGAATTATTTCATGTTTTCTCTTAAGCCGGCCCGGGATATCAGCAAGGCGGCCGCCTTAAGGTAGCCTGGCGGGTAGGAGGGTTGGGCCAGTAGCCGAAAAGTTGCTTGATCAAATCCCAGAGCTGACAAGGTCAAAATATGTAATTCTGCCCCTGAGCAAGACAGTTAACCCACTGTTCCCCGGGCACCGAAGACGTGGATGTCGATTAAGGCAGCCCTCCCCACCTCTCTGATTCAGAGGGGTTGGGTTAAATGCGGAAGACACATTTCAGTTGAATGCATTCAGTTGTACAACTGACTAGGTATCCCCCTTTCCCTTAAAATGTTCTAGGTAGGAAAAACCCTGGGGAGAGAAGTGTAAAATGGAAGGGTTAAAGTCCATCATGGAATTGATGTTATTTGACATTTTAGTCATTTAGCAGACGCTCTTATCCAGAGCGACTTACAGTTTGTGAATGCATACAATTTCATACTGTCCCCCCGTGGGAATCGAACCCACAACCCTGGCGTTGCAAGCGCCATGCTCTACCAACTGAGCTATCACATTGAATGGATCTCTTCAGGAATGGGCATGATGTTGTTTTTGTGTTCATGATAAATGAGTAAATACTTCATTCTGATGAGGTCATTTTGTCTTTCTCTTCTCAGTACGGTGTAACAGAGCCCAGGAAACAGGCCTATGCTGATTTCTACAAACAATATGTTGCCACAAAGGAGTTCAACAACATGAGGGAAGCTGGCATTTTTGAAAGTGTCAGGCCAACTGGCGAATAAACCCCTGTGAGTATTTTGCAACCCATTAGGCATCATTTCTTCTTCTATCTTCTATCTATTCTATCTATTAGGCCAGTGTTCTTCACTTCTTGTCCCAGAGGTCTTGAGTGTGTGCAGGCTTTTGTCCTAGCCAGCGGCACACCGGGGTTGTGTTCTGTAGGCACAAGTCAGTAGAATTTTTTTCAAAATGTGTAACTCACTTTTCCTACAAGTGTGCAAATATTTCAAAATGTTGCCCACTGAACACGCCCTTGAATCATCAAAACAAGATCTTTAGATGATTAGTTGAGTTAAGTTTGTTGGTGCTGGAGGACAAAAGCGGTCCTCTTGGACCTGGAGTGGATGGCTTTGTAATCAATTATTGTCCAATTTTCGTTGTTATAACTGCAATACTGTGCAATATCTTATGCTATGTCCCTTTTTGTATTACAGGTTGCATCCCATTGTGCATTCCTAGTCTGACGTTCCTGCACTGTGATTTACTGATCGAAATATTGCTGTTATGTTCTCATAAATAAACTATTCTCTATGGTGCCTCTGCCTCATCGTTTTGATTTATCACAAAAAGCGGTGTTGTGATAGAGAAACAGTTTTGCTCAAGAAAGCAACATGGCTTGTTGTGGAAGGGTTCGTCGTCAGTTGTTTATGCATAAATTAAATTGCTACTACATCACCTTCATTCTGGAACTGGGTGGAAGTATGGTACTGTAAAGATGGTGGAATCATGTTCTATCACACAAGTGAAATACATTTATTTACATGAATAACATCCTTGCTATAGGTACCATAATAGGCTGTAGGTAGGTATCCACCTATTTCTGACTACTGTGAGGATCCAGCCTTGCAGCGCCCTCTGTGTGTTGGGCCCGGGAGAGGCTATATAGATTGTTCTTTCTTGTATTTATTATGGATCCCCATTACTATTCCTGGGGTCCAGAAAAATGAAGGTAGTTTATACAATAAAAAATAAAAATTACAATACATTCACAACACACTGTGCCCTCAGGCCCCTACTCTACCACTACCACATATCTACACTACAAAATCCACGTGTACGTGTGTGTATGAATGTGTCTGTGCCTATGTTTGTGTTGCTTCACAGTCCCTGCTGTTCCATAAGGTGTGTTTTTATCTGTTATTTTAAATCTAATTTTACTGCTTGCATCAGTTACTTGATGTGAAATAGAGTTCCATGTAGTCATGGCTCTATGTAGTACTGTGTGCATCCCATAGTCTGTTCTGGACTTGGGGACTGTGAAGAGACCTCTGGTGGCATTTCTTGTGGGGTATGCATGGGTGTCCGAGCTGTGTGCCAGTAGTTCAAACAGACAGCTCGGTGCATTCAACATGTCCATACCTCTCATAAATACAAGTAGTGATGAAGTCAATCTCTCCTCCACTTTGAGCCATGAGAGATTGACATGCATATTATTAATATTAGCTCTCTGTGTACATCCAAGGGCTAGCCGTGCTGCCCTGTTCTGAGCCAATTGCAATTTTCTTTTTGTGGCACCTGACCACACGACTGAACAATAGTCCAGTTGTGACAAAACTAGGGCCTGCAGGACCTGCCTTATTGATAGTGCTTTTAAGAAGGTAGAGAAGCGCTTTAATATGGACATACTTCTCCCCATCTTAGCTACTGTTGTATCAATATGTTTTGACCATGACTATTTACAATCCAGGGTTACTCCAAGCAGTTTAGTCACCTCAACTTGCTAAATTTCCACATTATTTATTACAAGATTTAGTTGAGGTTTAGTGAATGATTTGTCCCAAATACAATGCTTTTAGTTTTATAAATATTTAGGACGAACTTAATCCTTACCACCCACTCTGAAACTAACTGCCACTCTTTGTTAAGTGTTGCAGTCATTTCAGTTGCTGTAGTAGCTGACATTTATAGTGTTGAGTCATCCGCATACATAGGCATGTCATTAGTAAAGATTGAAAAAAGTAATAGGCCTAGACAACTGCCCTGGGGAATTCCTGATTCTACCTGGATTATTTTAGAGAGGCGTCCATTAAAGAACACCCTCTGTGTTCTGTTAGACAGGTAACTCTTTATCCACAATATAGCAGGGGGTGTAAAGCCATAACACAAGTTTTTCCAGCAGCAGACTATGATCGATAATGTCAAAAGCCTAACAAGTCTAACAAAACAGCCCCCACAGTCATATTGACACGACTTTAGATGTTTCTTGTCTTGGCTACAGTATGTGTTTGTATAGTATGTAGCAAGAGGAAATAACATGAAGATAATATGGGGTATGTCATTGGGCAACAGTACAGTAGTTTGTAAAGATATTACCTATTTTCTCAGGCTCATTTCAAATGCATAGATCTTCATCAATAAACTTGATACTAAGAACCAAGCCCATCTTGATCACCAATATATGCAATGCATTCTACTTCGTCCAGCAGTAGAGGTGTGTGGGTAAAATCACTGGGGAAGCCAATCTAGGAAGAAATAGGCATATTACAACTTATGTGTTGTGATAATTGCGTTGTTTGCTCTATAACCTGTTAGTTCATATGCCTTGACACTGTGATATATAGGCCTAAGGCCAAGACAAGAAGACAGTGGCAGAATAAATTCAACCACATTTGTTTCATTACAAAACCGGAGAGCAACATCTGTCTGATGAAGTCCACAAAACCTTGCATGTAACAAACAGTTACATGACCTAAAGCATGGTCAAGCAAAGTCATGTTTTGACATTTTCGGACTACTAAACAACTATTGATTTAGAAACACAGAGAGTTACCGCAAGTCGCAAAGAAAACAGGAGCTGCCTACAATATTCCAGCACCATTTCAACATTATCTAATCAACTATGCTTAGTATAATACAGTGACAACTAAAAGATACCAAAAACTATTTAGTCCAATCAACCTAAATGTGATGTGGTTGTCCATAGTACTGATTTGTGTGTGTGTATTTGTATTTACTATGGATCCCCATTATCTGCTGCCTGGGGTCCAGCAACATAAGACAGTTACATACAGTTTAAAATACTACATGACATTACATTTCATAACACCTTACCCAACACATTCAGTGTGTTCCCTCAGTCCACTACTCCACCACCACATATTTACAATATCGAATTATACTGCTTGAATCAGTTACCTGATGTGGAATAGAGTTTCATGTAGCCATTGCTCTATGCAGTACTGTGCACCTCCGTTAGTCTGTTCTTGACTTGGTGATTGTGACTTGGGGATTTGGTGGCAAGTCTTGTGAGGTATGCATGGGTGTCCGAGCTGTGTGCTAGTAGTTTTAAACAGACACCTCGGTGCATTCAACACTTCTTACAAAAATAAGTAATGATGAAGTCAATCTCTCCGCTTTGAGCCATGAGAGATTTACATGCATATTATTAATGTTAACTCTCCGTGTACATTTAGGGGCCAGCCGTGCTGCCCTGTTCTGAGCATATTGTAATTTTCCGAGGTCCCTCTTTGTGGCACTTTTTTTTTTTTTTTTTCACCTTTATTTAACCAGGTAAGCCAGTTGAGAACAGGTTCTCATTTACAACTGCGACCTGGCAACATGACTGAGCAGTAGTCAAGGTGCAACAAAACTAGAGCCTGTAGGTCCTGCCTTGTTGATAGTGTTGTTAAAAAGGCAGAGCAGTGCAGACTTCTCCCCCATCTTAGTTACTGTTGTAGCAACATGTTTTGACCATGACAGTTTACAATCCAGGGTTACTCCAAGCAGTTTAGTTACTTATTACAATATTTAGTTGAGGTTTATGGTTTAGTGAATTATTTTTCCCAAATACAATGCTTTTAGTTTTTGAAATATTCAGGGATAACATATTCCTGCCACCCCATTCTGAAACTAACTGCAGCTCTTTGTTAAGTGTTGCAGTGATTTCACTCGCTGTAGTAGCTGACGTGTATAGTGTTGAGTCATCCGCATACAGTGCATTTGGAAAGTATTCAGACCCCTTGACTTTTTCCACATTGTTAGGTTACAGCCTTATTCTAAAATTGATTAGTTTTTTATATTTTTTTTACATCAATCTACACACAATACCCCATAAAGACAAAGCAAAAACAGGTTTTTAGAAATGTTTGCTAATTTATATATATTTTTTACATGAAATAAGACATTTACATAAGTATTCAGACCCTTTACTCAGTACTTTGTTGAAGCACCTTTGGCAGCGATTACAGCCTCACTACAAGCTTGGCACACCTGTATTTGGGGAGTTTCTCCCATTAGTCTCTGCAGATCATTTCAAGCTCTGTCAGGTTGGATGGGGAGCGTCGCTGCACAGCTATTTTCATGTCTCTCCAGAGATGTTCAATCGGGTTAAAGTCCGGGCTCTGGCTGGGCCACTCAAGGACATTCAGAGACTTGTCCCGAAGCCACTCCTGCGTTGTCTTGGCTGTGTGCTTAGGGTCGTTGTCCTGTTGGAAGGTGAACCTTCGCCCCAGTCTGAGGTCCTGAGCGCTCTGGAGCAGGTTTTCATTAAGAATCTCTCTGTACTTTGCTCCGTTCATCTTTGCCTCGATCCTGACTAGTCTCCCAGTCTCTGCTGCTGAAAAATATCCCCACAGCATGATGCTGCCACCACCATGCTTCACCATAGGGATGGTGCCAGGTTTCCGACAGACGTGAAGCTTGGCATTCAGGCCAAAGAGTTCAATCTTGGTTTCATCAGACCAGAGAATCTTGTTTCTCATGGTCTGAGAGTCTTCTAGGTGCCTTTTGGCAAACTCCAAGTGGGCTGTCATGTGCCTTTTACTGAGGAGTGCCTTCCATCTGGCCACTCTACCATAAAGGCCTGATTAGTGGAGTGCTGCAGAGATGGTTGTCCTTCTGGAAGGTTCGCCCATCTCCACAGAGGAACTCTGGAGCTCTGTCGGAGTGACCATCGGGTTCTTGGTCACCTCCCTGACCAAGGCCCTTCTCCCCCGATTGCTCAGTTTGGCCGGGCGGCCAGCTTTAGCAAGAGTCTTGGTGGTTCCAAACTTCTTTTAAGAATGATGGAGGCCACTGTGTTCCTGGGGACCTTCAATGCTGCAGACATTTTTTGGTACCCTTCCCCAGATCTGTGCCTCGACACAATCCTGTCTTGGAGCTCTACGGACAATTCCTTCGACCTCATGGCTTGGTTTTTGCTCTGACATGCACTGCCTACTGTGGAACCTAATATAGACAGGTGTGCCTTTCCAAATCATGTCCAATCAATTGAATTTACCACAGGTGGACTCCAATCCAGTTGTCGAAACATCTCAAGGATGACCAATGGAAACAGGATGCACCTGAGCTCAATGCAAAGGGACTTACCAGTCAAAAGTTTGGACACACCTACTCATTCAAGGCTTTTTTCTTTATTTTTACTATTTATTACATTGTAGAATAATAGTGAATACATCAAAACTATGAAATAACACATATTGAATCATGTAGTAACCAAAAAAGTGTTAAACAAATCAAAATATATTTTATATTTGAAATTCTTCAAATAGCCACCTTTTGCCCTTGATGACAGCTTTGCACACTCTTGTCATTCACTCAACCAGCTTCATGAGGTAGTCACCTGGAATGAATTTCAATTATCAGGTGTGACTTCTTAAAAGTTAATTTGTGGAATTTCTGTCCTTCTAAATGCATTTGAGTCAATCAGTTGTGTTGTGACAAGGTAAGGGTGTATACATAAGATAGCCCTATTTGGTAAAAGACCAAGTCCATATTATGGCAAGAACAGCTCAAATAAGCAAAGAGAAACAACATCCCTTCATTACTTTAAGACACAAAGGTCAGTCAATACGGAACATTTCATGAACTTTGAAAGTTTCTTCAAGTGCAGTCGCAAAAACCATCAAGCGCTATGATGAAACTGGTTCTCATGAGGACTGCCACAGGAATAGAAGACCCAGAGTTACCTCTGCTGCAGAGGATAAGTTCATTAGAGTTACCAGCCTCAGAAATTGCAGGCCAAATAAATGCTTCACAGAGTTCAAGTAACAGACACATCTCAACATCAACTGTTCAGAGGGGACTGTATGAATCAGGCCTTCATTTTTATTTTATTTTTTTATTCCACCTTTATTTAACCAGGTAAGCCAGTTGAGAACAAGTTCTCATTTACAACTGCGACCTGGCCAAGATAAAGCAAAGCAGTGGGGGAAAAAACAACAACAACACAGAGTTAGATATGGAAGAAACAAAACGTCATATACAATAAAAAATCTATATACAGTGTGTGCAAATGTAGTAAGTTAGGGAGGTAAGGCAATAAATAGGCCATAGTGCAAAATAATTACAATTATAATTTAGTATTAACACTGGAGTGATAGATGTGCAGAAGATGATGTGCAAATAGAGATACTGGGGTGCAAATGAGCAAAATAAATAACAATATGGGGATGAGGTAGTTGGGTGGGCTAATTACAGATGGGCTGTGTACAGGTGCAGTGATCGGTAAGCTGCTCTGACAACTGATGCTTAAAGATAGTGAGGGAGATAAGTGTCTCCAGCTTCAGAGATTTTTGCAGTTCGTTCCAGTCATTTGCAGAAGAAAACTGGAAGGAATGGCGACCAAAGGAGGTGTTGGCTTTGGGGATGACCAGTGAGATATACCCGCTGGAAGGCATACTACGGGTGGGTGTTGCTATGATGACCAATGAGTTAAGATAAGGCGGGGATTTGCCTAGAAGGGATTTATAGATGACCTGGAGCCAGTGGGTTTGGCTACGAATATGTAGTGAGGGCCAGCCAACGAGAGCGTACAGGTCACAATGGTGGGTAGTATATGGGGCTTTGGTGACAAAACGGATGGCACTGTGATAGACTACATCCAATTTGCTGAGTAGAGTGTTGGAAGCTATTTTGTAAATGACATCGCCGAAGTCAAGGATCGGTAGGATAGTCAGTTTTACTATGACTATCCTACAGGTGCCAAAGCAGCGAACAGTTTTGACTGGGCTGAGCGGGAACTGTGCTTCCGCAGAGGTAGGGGGACCAGCAGGCCAGAGGTGGATGAACGCAATGCCCTCGTTTGGGTGTAGGGACTGATCAGAGCCTGAAGGTACGGAGGTGCCGTTCCCCTCACAGCTCCGTAGGCAAGCACCATGGTCTTGTAGCAGATGCGAACTTCAACTGGAAGCTAGTGGAGAGTGCGGAGGAGCGGGGTGACGTGAGAGAACTTAGGAAGGTTGAACACCAGACGTTTTGCCATGGGGTGTATCCTTGGGATATGTCTTTTCAACAGTAAAAGTTCAAACATTGCTGGAGGACGTCTCGAACTACAACCATATGAATAATTTTCTTGACATAAGGACATTTCTGAAAGCAGCATGGTTTTACTTCAACCTAAATAAATCATGTTCCATTTCTCTTCTGAACTTTCCAGGTATTCCACAATGTCTCTGGCTAAGCCTGCAATGCGAGGACTCCTCGGGAAGCGTCTGAGGTTCCACTTGCCCATCGCCTTCGCCCTGTCATTGGTGGCTGCAGCAGCTTTCAAGGTCAGCTGATATTAATATTTTGCAGAATTATTTCATGTTTTCTCTTAAGCCGGCCCGGGATATCAGCAAGGCGGCCGCCTTAAGGTAGCCTGGCGGGTAGGAGGGTTGGGCCAGTAGCCGAAAAGTTGCTTGATCAAATCCCAGAGCTGACAAGGTCAAAATATGTAATTCTGCCCCTGAGCAAGACAGTTAACCCACTGTTCCCCGGGCACCGAAGACGTGGATGTCGATTAAGGCAGCCCTCCCCACCTCTCTGATTCAGAGGGGTTGGGTTAAATGCGGAAGACACATTTCAGTTGAATGCATTCAGTTGTACAACTGACTAGGTATCCCCCTTTCCCTTAAAATGTTCTAGGTAGGAAAAACCCTGGGGAGAGAAGTGTAAAATGGAAGGGTTAAAGTCCATCATGGAATTGATGTTATTTGACATTTTAGTCATTTAGCAGACGCTCTTATCCAGAGCGACTTACAGTTTGTGAATGCATACAATTTCATACTGTCCCCCCGTGGGAATCGAACCCACAACCCTGGCGTTGCAAGCGCCATGCTCTACCAACTGAGCTATCACATTGAATGGATCTCTTCAGGAATGGGCATGATGTTGTTTTTGTGTTCATGATAAATGAGTAAATACTTCATTCTGATGAGGTCATTTTGTCTTTCTCTTCTCAGTACGGTGTAACAGAGCCCAGGAAACAGGCCTATGCTGATTTCTACAAACAATATGTTGCCACAAAGGAGTTCAACAACATGAGGGAAGCTGGCATTTTTGAAAGTGTCAGGCCAACTGGCGAATAAACCCCCTGTGAGTATTTTGCAACCCATTAGGCATCATTTCTTCTTCTATCTTCTATCTATTCTATCTATTAGGCCAGTGTTCTTCACTTCTTGTCCCAGAGGTCTTGAGTGTGTGCAGGCTTTTGTCCTAGCCAGCGGCACACCGGGGTTGTGTTCTGTAGGCACAAGTCAGTAGAATTTTTTTCAAAATGTGTAACTCACTTTTCCTACAAGTGTGCAAATATTTCAAAATGTTGCCCACTGAACACGCCCTTGAATCATCAAAACAAGATCTTTAGATGATTAGTTGAGTTAAGTTTGTTGGTGCTGGAGGACAAAAGCGGTCCTCTTGGACCTGGAGTGGATGGCTTTGTAATCAATTATTGTCCAATTTTCGTTGTTATAACTGCAATACTGTGCAATATCTTATGCTATGTCCCTTTTTGTATTACAGGTTGCATCCCATTGTGCATTCCTAGTCTGACGTTCCTGCACTGTGATTTACTGATCGAAATATTGCTGTTATGTTCTCATAAATAAACTATTCTCTATGGTGCCTCTGCCTCATCGTTTTGATTTATCACAAAAAGCGGTGTTGTGATAGAGAAACAGTTTTGCTCAAGAAAGCAACATGGCTTGTTGTGGAAGGGTTCGTCGTCAGTTGTTTATGCATAAATTAAATTGCTACTACATCACCTTCATTCTGGAACTGGGTGGAAGTATGGTACTGTAAAGATGGTGGAATCATGTTCTATCACACAAGTGAAATACATTTATTTACATGAATAACATCCTTGCTATAGGTACCATAATAGGCTGTAGGTAGGTATCCACCTATTTCTGACTACTGTGAGGATCCAGCCTTGCAGCGCCCTCTGTGTGTTGGGCCCGGAGAGGCTATATAGATTGTTCTTTCTTGTATTTATTATGGATCCCCATTACTATTCCTGGGGTCCAGAAAAATGAAGGTAGTTTATACAATAAAAAATAAAAATTACAATACATTCACAACACACTGTGCCCTCAGGCCCCTACTCTACCACTACCACATATCTACACTACAAAATCCACGTGTACGTGTGTGTATGAATGTGTCTGTGCCTATGTTTGTGTTGCTTCACAGTCCCTGCTGTTCCATAAGGTGTGTTTTTATCTGTTATTTTAAATCTAATTTTACTGCTTGCATCAGTTACTTGATGTGAAATAGAGTTCCATGTAGTCATGGCTCTATGTAGTACTGTGTGCATCCCATAGTCTGTTCTGGACTTGGGGACTGTGAAGAGACCTCTGGTGGCATTTCTTGTGGGGTATGCATGGGTGTCCGAGCTGTGTGCCAGTAGTTCAAACAGACAGCTCGGTGCATTCAACATGTCCATACCTCTCATAAATACAAGTAGTGATGAAGTCAATCTCTCCTCCACTTTGAGCCATGAGAGATTGACATGCATATTATTAATATTAGCTCTCTGTGTACATCCAAGGGCTAGCCGTGCTGCCCTGTTCTGAGCCAATTGCAATTTTCTTTTTTGTGGCACCTGACCACACGACTGAACAATAGTCCAGTTGTGACAAAACTAGGGCCTGCAGGACCTGCCTTATTGATAGTGCTTTTAAGAAGGTAGAGAAGCGCTTTAATATGGACATACTTCTCCCCATCTTAGCTACTGTTGTATCAATATGTTTTGACCATGACTATTTACAATCCAGGGTTACTCCAAGCAGTTTAGTCACCTCAACTTGCTAAATTTCCACATTATTTATTACAAGATTTAGTTGAGGTTTAGTGAATGATTTGTCCCAAATACAATGCTTTTAGTTTTATAAATATTTAGGACGAACTTAATCCTTACCACCCACTCTGAAACTAACTGCCACTCTTTGTTAAGTGTTGCAGTCATTTCAGTTGCTGTAGTAGCTGACATTTATAGTGTTGAGTCATCCGCATACATAGGCATGTCATTAGTAAAGATTGAAAAAAGTAATAGGCCTAGACAACTGCCCTGGGGAATTCCTGATTCTACCTGGATTATTTTAGAGAGGCGTCCATTAAAGAACACCCTCTGTGTTCTGTTAGACAGGTAACTCTTTATCCACAATATAGCAGGGGGTGTAAAGCCATAACACAAGTTTTTCCAGCAGCAGACTATGATCGATAATGTCAAAAGCCTAACAAGTCTAACAAAACAGCCCCCACAGTCATATTGACACGACTTTAGATGTTTCTTGTCTTGGCTACAGTATGTGTTTGTATAGTATGTAGCAAGAGGAAATAACATGAAGATAATATGGGGTATGTCATTGGGCAACAGTACAGTAGTTTGTAAAGATATTACCTATTTTCTCAGGCTCATTTCAAATGCATAGATCTTCATCAATAAACTTGATACTAAGAACCAAGCCCATCTTGATCACCAATATATGCAATGCATTCTACTTCGTCCAGCAGTAGAGGTGTGTGGGTAAAATCACTGGGGAAGCCAATCTAGGAAGAAATAGGCATATTACAACTTATGTGTTGTGATAATTGCGTTGTTTGCTCTATAACCTGTTAGTTCATATGCCTTGACACTGTGATATATAGGCCTAAGGCCAAGACAAGAAGACAGTGGCAGAATAAATTCAACCACATTTGTTTCATTACAAAACCGGAGAGCAACATCTGTCTGATGAAGTCCACAAAACCTTGCATGTAACAAACAGTTACATGACCTAAAGCATGGTCAAGCAAAGTCATGTTTTGACATTTTCGGACTACTAAACAACTATTGATTTAGAAACACAGAGAGTTACCGCAAGTCGCAAAGAAAACAGGAGCTGCCTACAATATTCCAGCACCATTTCAACATTATCTAATCAACTATGCTTAGTATAATACAGTGACAACTAAAAGATACCAAAAACTATTTAGTCCAATCAACCTAAATGTGATGTGGTTGTCCATAGTACTGATTTGTGTGTGTGTATTTGTATTTACTATGGATCCCCATTATCTGCTGCCTGGGGTCCAGCAACATAAGACAGTTACATACAGTTTAAAATACTACATGACATTACATTTCATAACACCTTACCCAACACATTCAGTGTGTTCCCTCAGTCCACTACTCCACCACCACATATTTACAATATCGAATTATACTGCTTGAATCAGTTACCTGATGTGGAATAGAGTTTCATGTAGCCATTGCTCTATGCAGTACTGTGCACCTCCGTTAGTCTGTTCTTGACTTGGTGATTGTGACTTGGGGATTTGGTGGCAAGTCTTGTGAGGTATGCATGGGTGTCCGAGCTGTGTGCTAGTAGTTTTAAACAGACACCTCGGTGCATTCAACACTTCTTACAAAAATAAGTAATGATGAAGTCAATCTCTCCGCTTTGAGCCATGAGAGATTTACATGCATATTATTAATGTTAACTCTCCGTGTACATTTAGGGGCCAGCCGTGCTGCCCTGTTCTGAGCATATTGTAATTTTCCGAGGTCCCTCTTTGTGGCACTTTTTTTTTTTTTCACCTTTATTTAACCAGGTAAGCCAGTTGAGAACAGGTTCTCATTTACAACTGCGACCTGGCAACATGACTGAGCAGTAGTCAAGGTGCAACAAAACTAGAGCCTGTAGGTCCTGCCTTGTTGATAGTGTTGTTAAAAAGGCAGAGCAGTGCAGACTTCTCCCCATCTTAGTTACTGTTGTAGCAACATGTTTTGACCATGACAGTTTACAATCCAGGGTTACTCCAAGCAGTTTAGTTACTTATTACAATATTTAGTTGAGGTTTATGGTTTAGTGAATTATTTTTCCCAAATACAATGCTTTTAGTTTTTGAAATATTCAGGGATAACATATTCCTGCCACCCCATTCTGAAACTAACTGCAGCTCTTTGTTAAGTGTTGCAGTGATTTCACTCGCTGTAGTAGCTGACGTGTATAGTGTTGAGTCATCCGCATACAGTGCATTTGGAAAGTATTCAGACCCCTTGACTTTTTCCACATTGTTAGGTTACAGCCTTATTCTAAAATTGATTAGTTTTTTATATTTTTTTTACATCAATCTACACACAATACCCCATAAAGACAAAGCAAAAACAGGTTTTTAGAAATGTTTGCTAATTTATATATATTTTTTTACATGAAATAAGACATTTACATAAGTATTCAGACCCTTTACTCAGTACTTTGTTGAAGCACCTTTGGCAGCGATTACAGCCTCACTACAAGCTTGGCACACCTGTATTTGGGGAGTTTCTCCCATTAGTCTCTGCAGATCATTTCAAGCTCTGTCAGGTTGGATGGGGAGCGTCGCTGCACAGCTATTTTCATGTCTCTCCAGAGATGTTCAATCGGGTTAAAGTCCGGGCTCTGGCTGGGCCACTCAAGGACATTCAGAGACTTGTCCCGAAGCCACTCCTGCGTTGTCTTGGCTGTGTGCTTAGGGTCGTTGTCCTGTTGGAAGGTGAACCTTCGCCCCAGTCTGAGGTCCTGAGCGCTCTGGAGCAGGTTTTCATTAAGAATCTCTCTGTACTTTGCTCCGTTCATCTTTGCCTCGATCCTGACTAGTCTCCCAGTCTCTGCTGCTGAAAAATATCCCCACAGCATGATGCTGCCACCACCATGCTTCACCATAGGGATGGTGCCAGGTTTCCGACAGACGTGAAGCTTGGCATTCAGGCCAAAGAGTTCAATCTTGGTTTCATCAGACCAGAGAATCTTGTTTCTCATGGTCTGAGAGTCTTTAGGTGCCTTTTGGCAAACTCCAAGTGGGCTGTCATGTGCCTTTTACTGAGGAGTGCCTTCCATCTGGCCACTCTACCATAAAGGCCTGATTAGTGGAGTGCTGCAGAGATGGTTGTCCTTCTGGAAGGTTCGCCCATCTCCACAGAGGAACTCTGGAGCTCTGTCGGAGTGACCATCGGGTTCTTGGTCACCTCCCTGACCAAGGCCCTTCTCCCCCGATTGCTCAGTTTGGCCGGGCGGCCAGCTTTAGCAAGAGTCTTGGTGGTTCCAAACTTCTTTTAAGAATGATGGAGGCCACTGTGTTCCTGGGGACCTTCAATGCTGCAGACATTTTTTGGTACCCTTCCCCAGATCTGTGCCTCGACACAATCCTGTCTTGGAGCTCTACGGACAATTCCTTCGACCTCATGGCTTGGTTTTTGCTCTGACATGCACTGCCTACTGTGGAACCTAATATAGACAGGTGTGCCTTTCCAAATCATGTCCAATCAATTGAATTTACCACAGGTGGACTCCAATCCAGTTGCTCGAAACATCTCAAGGATGACCAATGGAAACAGGATGCACCTGAGCTCAATGCAAAGGGACTTACCAGTCAAAAGTTTGGACACACCTACTCATTCAAGGCTTTTTTCTTTATTTTTACTATTTATTACATTGTAGAATAATAGTGAATACATCAAAACTATGAAATAACACATATTGAATCATGTAGTAACCAAAAAAGTGTTAAACAAATCAAAATATATTTTATATTTGAAATTCTTCAAATAGCCACCTTTTGCCTTGATGACAGCTTTGCACACTCTTGTCATTCACTCAACCAGCTTCATGAGGTAGTCACCTGGAATGAATTTCAATTAACAGGTGTGACTTCTTAAAAGTTAATTTGTGGAATTTCTGTCCTTCTAAATGCATTTGAGTCAATCAGTTGTGTTGTGACAAGGTAAGGGTGTATACATAAGATAGCCCTATTTGGTAAAAGACCAAGTCCATATTATGGCAAGAACAGCTCAAATAAGCAAAGAGAAACAACATCCCTTCATTACTTTAAGACACAAAGGTCAGTCAATACGGAACATTTCATGAACTTTGAAAGTTTCTTCAAGTGCAGTCGCAAAAACCATCAAGCGCTATGATGAAACTGGTTCTCATGAGGACTGCCACAGGAATAGAAGACCCAGAGTTACCTCTGCTGCAGAGGATAAGTTCATTAGAGTTACCAGCCTCAGAAATTGCAGGCCAAATAAATGCTTCACAGAGTTCAAGTAACAGACACATCTCAACATCAACTGTTCAGAGGGGACTGTATGAATCAGGCCTTCATTTTTATTTTATTTTTTATTCCACCTTTATTTAACCAGGTAAGCCAGTTGAGAACAAGTTCTCATTTACAACTGCGACCTGGCCAAGATAAAGCAAAGCAGTGGGGAAAAAACAACAACAACACAGAGTTAGATATGGAAGAAACAAAACGTCATATACAATAAAAAATCTATATACAGTGTGTGCAAATGTAGTAAGTTAGGGAGGTAAGGCAATAAATAGGCCATAGTGCAAAATAATTACAATTATAATTTAGTATTAACACTGGAGTGATAGATGTGCAGAAGATGATGTGCAAATAGAGATACTGGGGTGCAAATGAGCAAAATAAATAACAATATGGGGATGAGGTAGTTGGGTGGGCTAATTACAGATGGGCTGTGTACAGGTGCAGTGATCGGTAAGCTGCTCTGACAACTGATGCTTAAAGATAGTGAGGGAGATAAGTGTCTCCAGCTTCAGAGATTTTTGCAGTTCGTTCCAGTCATTTGCAGAAGAAAACTGGAAGGAATGGCGACCAAAGGAGGTGTTGGCTTTGGGGATGACCAGTGAGATATACCCGCTGGAAGGCATACTACGGGTGGGTGTTGCTATGATGACCAATGAGTTAAGATAAGGCGGGGATTTGCCTAGAAGGGATTTATAGATGACCTGGAGCCAGTGGGTTTGGCTACGAATATGTAGTGAGGGCCAGCCAACGAGAGCGTACAGGTCACAATGGTGGGTAGTATATGGGGCTTTGGTGACAAAACGGATGGCACTGTGATAGACTACATCCAATTTGCTGAGTAGAGTGTTGGAAGCTATTTTGTAAATGACATCGCCGAAGTCAAGGATCGGTAGGATAGTCAGTTTTACTATGACTATCCTACAGGTGCCAAAGCAGCGAACAGTTTTGACTGGGCTGAGCGGGAACTGTGCTTCCGCAGAGGTAGGGGGACCAGCAGGCCAGAGGTGGATGAACGCAATGCCCTCGTTTGGGTGTAGGGACTGATCAGAGCCTGAAGGTACGGAGGTGCCGTTCCCCTCACAGCTCCGTAGGCAAGCACCATGGTCTTGTAGCAGATGCGAACTTCAACTGGAAGCTAGTGGAGAGTGCGGAGGAGCGGGGTGACGTGAGAGAACTTAGGAAGGTTGAACACCAGACGGGCTGCGGCGTTGTAGGGGTTTAATGGCACAGGCAGGGAGCCCAGCCAACAGCGAGTTGCAGTAATCCAGACGGGAGATGACAAGTGCCTGGATTAGGACCTGTGCCGCTTCCTGTGTAAGGCAGGGTCGTACTCTGCGAATGTTGTAGAGCATGAATTTACAGGATCGGGTCACCGCCTTGATGTTAGTGGAGAACGACAGGGTGTTGTCCAGGGTCACGCCAAGGTTCTTTGCACTCTGGGAGGAGGACACAACGGAGTTGTCAACCATGATGGCGAGATCATGGAACAGGCAGTCCTTCCCCGGGAGGAAGAGCAGCTCCGTCTTGCCGAGGTTCAGCTTGAGGTGGTGAACCGTCATCCACACTGATATGTCTGCCAGACATGCAGAGATGCGATTCGCCACCTGGTTATCAGAAGGGGGAAAGGAGAAGATTAATTGTGTGTCGTCTGCGTAGCAATGATAGGAGAGGCCATGTGAGGATATGACAGAGCCAAGTGACTTGGTGTATAGCGAGAATAGGAGAGGGCCTAGAACTGAGCCCTGGGGGACACCAGTGGTGAGAGCACGTGGTGCGGAGACAGATTCTCGCCACGCCACCTGGTAAGAGCGACCTGTCAGGTAGGATGCAATCCAAGAGTGAGCCGCGCCGGAGATGCCCACCTAAAGCCCATTCTGGTGGGAAGCTGCTATAGACCACCAAGTGCTAACAGTCAGTATCTGGATAACGTGTGAAATGCTTGATAATGTATGTGATATCAACAGAGAGGTATATGTGCTGGGTGATTTAAATATTGGCTGGCTTTCATCAAGCTGCCCACACAAGAAAAAGCTTCAAACTGTAATTAGTGCCTGTATCCTGGTTCAGGTTATCAGTCAACCTACCAGAGTAGTTACAAACTGAACAGGAATGAAATCATCAACATGTATTGATCACATCTTTACTAATGCTGCAGAAATGTGCAGATCCATCGGATGTCGTGATCACAATATAGTAGCCATATCTAGGAAAACCAAAGTTCCAAAGGCTGGGCCGAATATAGTGTATAAGAGGTCATACAATAAGTTTTGTAGTGATTCCTATGTTGTTGATGTAAAGAATATTTGTTGGTCTGTGGTGTGTAATGAGGAGCAAACAGACGCTGCACTTGACACATTTATGAAATGGTTTATTCCAGTTACTAATAAGCATGCACCCATTAAGAAAACAACTGTAAAAACTGATAAATCCCTTTGGATTGATGAGGAATTGAAAAATGGTATGGTTGAGAGGGTTCAGTCGTGTGGTCAGGTGCCACAAAAAGGGACTTAGGAAAATTGCAATTGGCTCAGAACAGGGCAGCACGGCTGGCCCCTGGATGTACACAGAGAGCCAACATTAATAATATGCATGTCAATCTCTCCTGGCTCAAAGTGAAGGAGAGATCGACTTCATCACTACTTGTATTTATGAAAGGTATTGACATGTTGAGTGCACCGAGCTGTCTGTTTGAACTACTGGTGCACAGCTCGGACACCCATGCATACCCTACAAGACATGCCACATGAGGTCTCGTCACAGTCTCCAAGTCCAGAGCAGACTATGGGAGGGGCACAGTACTACATAGAGCAATGACTACATGGAACTCTATTCCACATCAAGTAACTGATGCAAGCAGTAAAATTAGATTTAAAAAACAAATAAAAATACACCTTATGGAACTGCGGGGACTGTGAAGCAACACACATAGGCACAGCCACATGCATACACACACACGATAACATACACACCATACACACACGTACACATGGATTTTGGTATTGTAGATATGTGGTAGTGGGTGAGTAGGGGCCTGAGGGCACACAGTGTGTTGTGAAATCTGTGAATGTATTCTTATGTTTTTAAAATTGTATAACTGCCTTAATTTTGCTGGACCCCAGGAAATCCATAATAAATACAAATACAAATCTGTTACTAGTAAATTATAGATTTCATGAACCTTGTTTTTTAAACTACACTTGTTAATCTGTGCTATTATCACTTTTCTGGGATGCTTGATTGTTTTCATTGCTTTACTGGGAAGCTTAGCAGAGGTAGACATGCCAATGTTATTTATGTCAGTGCAGGGTGAGCTGCACACAGTGGACTTCCTACTAGGGCACACCGCCTCAGTGCTAACAGTATAACTCTGGTTCATAGGCACATGATTACTGCATACAATAGCTGTGGGGTCAGCAGAGGCATTCAGGGCAGTTAGAGGGACATCAATTAGGTTACTTACATTGTGTCTTCCAACGCCCCTGGGATAATGTACATTTGCTGAAGCATTATGACAACTCAGCGACACAATGGTAGGGATTAACTGAGCTGGGTTTGGGTCATTGATAAGTCATTGTCTCGACGCAGTCTTATAACACTGTGAAAGGATCCAGGAAACCAAATGATTTGGGTGGATCCCATCTTCCTTATAAAACGAGCTTTGTTTCCAGACGGTATCAAAATTGTCAATAAATGTTACACCCACAGAGCTGCAGTAGTCTCGTAGCCAGTTATGGAGGGCTAAAAGTCTGCTGAAATGTTTAATGCCATGATTTAGGGAGAGCAGAGGGCCAGACATTATGGGGCGTTTGTTGTTGTCAAGCAGCGACCCAATCAGTTCTTTAAAATCAATCTTCAGCTGTTCTGAACTGCCCTTCATATGTCATTGAATCCCACATGAACTATGATAGACTCAATTTCCTGATGCTGGTTTAAAATGTTTGGGAGCATCTTATTGATGTCCTGTACTCATTTTCCTTGATAGCACAAAGTCTTTGCTCCAGGGACTGAAACATTTCTTACCACTGAACTGCCCAATGCAACTGCCATAGAAGGGAATAGAGAAATCCGCTCATTCCTACCCTTCACACAATTTGTTGAACCTTTCACTGGCCCACGAGAGGCAGGATAGCGTACGCCCGCTGCTCCCGGCAATAGGTCCAGACTTCCCACAGCAGGCAGTGCCCCGTCAGATCCAGAGAGAGGGAAAGGAGCCGAACTCGACGACAGAGCCACTGCTGGAGTCAGCACCACCGTCGCAGACACAGGCAATCCCAGAGATGAAGGCTCCGAACCTCTCACAGTCACTCCCGTCCGCTTAGCAGCATGCTGCTGCCTTCAGTTTCCACGACTTGTGACATGGGACCAGCGCTGATTGGAACAATGTTCTTGCTGTTCTCGGTCTACTTCACTACAAGATGGAGGATGAGAAGTAGCTGGAGAGGACTTCCTTGGTAGGCAAGTTGCAGGTAGCACAGGCCATTCGGATAGGGACAGATGACAAGGCGGGGAAATATCCATCAGGCCCGAGCGGCGTCAACGAGAAAGTTCCAATTTGCGGTTTCCCCATAAATTATCGCAGAATTGAGATTTGCTTGCTAAGCATAGCCACCTCATTCCTGTAATCCTCCGCTAGCAAACAATTGCTGCATTGGAAATCCGGATTGTCAATATTGTCCCGGACAAGAGCGTAATAAACACATCTTCTACAGCGCTGGAAATGTCCGTTAGCTATTCCTGGCGAAGCAGGCTCCATTACAACCTAGCTAACACTAATGAACAAAATAAAAATAAAACAAAGTAAAACTTCGGAAACAACAGGACCAAAGCAACAGGTTGAGGCCCAGGAGGAGTTTGTGACAGGAAAATGAGTGTGTGTGAGTAGAAAAAACATGTTGACTCACCCTACTTGTAGAGATATGCCAATGCCATCCTCCACTTTCATGTTGCCTAAACGGCCTATGACTGTCATACAGTACACACTTTTAATTTTTGTTGTCCTAGGCTACCTGGCTAAAATACTTGCTCACTAGCCTAACTTCCTTGCAACAATACGCCAGGCCAGCTAATTAACATTAGCATCTAGCTACTTCCATCCTCTCAGGGGCATAATACATTAATTTATGGTTGGATCAGAATCGCTGTTATAATCATTGACCAGTATGGAGAATTAAGTAAAACCAAAAGTCCAAATCCCTATTTCCATCCATGACTAATTTAGGAAAGGGCTGATTTGAGCTAGCTAGCTAGCCACCGGAGGACAACAACACAACGAGATGCAACAATCCAAGTTTTCTGTCAATAATTACGTTTGGCTTGTGATGTGATTGGTTTGAAGCCAAATCCAAACTGGCTTCCCTTGACACATTTATTTGGTGGGCCAGGACCATTCACAGCTAAGCTCGCTCAGTTTAGCTCAATGCTGATTGCTATTATTACATTTTTTTATCAAGGGAGGCCAAATGCTTGCTTCCCTTGCATTCAATGCTACAGGCGGCAACAATGTCATACTCTTTCTGACCAGACAGCATCAGATAGATACGCTACACATACTGAGATAGGGGTGCAGTTTTGTTTGTTCGGATGCTTTCTCCAGTGAGATACATTCAGCCTCTTGTGAATTTAAGGAAATTATGAAACACAGAGAGACGAAATATCAATTATTTTGTATGTTATTTTCTTTTTTCTTGGACAATATTTTTGGGAAGCCTGGCTTCCCTTGGCATCCATGAATACACGCCACTATCGACCAGTAGTCTGGCTGTACTGCAACAAGGCGTTTTATTCCACTGTGACAGTGCAGTATGGACGTTGAAGAAGTCTTCACTGCTGCCTGCAGCCTGCCTATATCATGACTGCATTGTTACCCGAAATCGAAGTATGGTGCTTTCAAGACAACTGGGAACTCTGAAATAACTGAGGTCAAATCATGACATCGGTGATCTTCAGGTCGGAAAGTCGGAGCTCTAAAAAGAGGCCTGTTTCCGACTTGTAATTCCGAATTGGATGACTGTTTGAAAACACATTTTCCCAGTCTGAGCTTGTTTCTTTCCCAAATTCCTAGTTGTCTTGAATGCACTGAAGTCAGAAATCTCAGAGTTCCCAGTTGTTCCCAGTTGTTTTGAACGCGGCAGTAGTTTGCTGGTACAGCTCCAGGCTGTGTGCCCAAATTGATAACGTATGTCGCGCAGCTGAGAGTTGAGTGTGGAGACGAATGGATTCGGTTCAGGCAGTCATCCTGATGAGCCTTTCCCAGGCCCAGCTAGTTAATGCTGGCAACAACAGCAGTATGGCGTTAGTTGAAACGTGTAAAGTATAATGTTCGATGGGCGAGGGAGAAATAACTTGTAGTATTGATCACCATATGGATTTGATCTCCAATTTGTTCCATCCCACTTGATTTTATTTTGAGTAGGACAGAAGCCTACATGAGAAATAACTTGTAAAATTGGTAGTAACCATCTGGACGTCACCGGGATACAGTCACTGATCAATTGGGGGAGTTTGCCCTGCAACCCGGCAATACAACAACACAGGGCACAGTGCCCTTCACTCCCACTTGCCGCAGTAAGGAGAGGAAAGTAGCTAGATAGTGTAGCCAAAATCAAGCCAGGGTGACAAAATTAAGATTTATTGTAGTGATTTTGACAGAAAATGTAAAGTTACGGCATTAACGTCTAACAATACTTAAAAAGAAAAGAGAAAAAAAAGAACAATCACTCCAATAAAAATGGAATGATTCTGAACACTCCCAAGTCCCAACTTCGGCAGACAAGTTTCATATTCTCGCTGAAGTTTCTATCCACAAGCATAACTAGGTAGCTGGGAAGGGCTCAACAGGACGACTGACTGAACCGAATCCGTTCATCTCCAATCGGCTCTCGCTGAGAGACAAACGTCATCAATTTGGGTACCAGGCGTGTCCATTTAGCCTCCTCCCGTTGGAGAAATGTCCTTTCATAGGAAGGCGGGGGAGCAATGAATCTTCATGAGTCTCGACATAGAACCCAACTGGTGATTGGTTGAGCCTTTTTGAGTGCATGATGTCACATAGACCCGTCTGTTTCGCTAGCTTGTGCCGCCCGCATGAGCAGTTAGCACCGACCGAACGACTTGGGAAACCCAGCTTCAGCTTGATCGCCAAATTAATTGGGAAATAAATGAAAGCATCAACAGCTAACTACCAATCTATTTTAGTTTTACTTTCTGATCAATCAAAAAAACAAGCACACTAATTGTTATTTTTACCTTTCCAAAAACAGGCTGGTATGTGTTGCTTGATAGGAGCAAGTTAACCCGAATGTATCAAATAATAGGTAATGGGTCCACGATTAGTTAGTGGCTACTGCCGGGCCAGTGATCTAGCTAGCTATATTTCAGTAATTAGTTATCCTCCTAAATGATTTGATTTTAAATGCAGTGGTCAGTGGATAAACTAAGTTGCAGTGGTGGAAAAAGTACCCAATTGTCATACTTGAGTAAAAGTATAGATGCCTTAATAGAAAGTTACTCAAGTAAAAGTGAAAGTCAGCCAGTAAAATACTACTTGAGTAAAAGTCTAATAATTCCTATTATTTAGCAACGCAGACGACACAATTGTCTTGTTTTATAAATTTTTGGATAGCCAGGGGCACACTCCAACACTCAGACATTATTTACAAAAGATGCATTGGTGTTTAGTGAGTCCGCCAGACCAGAGGCAATATGGATGACCACGTGTTCTCTTGATAAGTGTGTGAATTTGACTATTTTCCTCTCCTGCTAAGCATTCAAAATGTAATGAGTACTTTTGGTTGTCAGGGAAAATGTTATGGAGTAAGAAGTACAATATTCTCTTTAGGAATGTAGTGAAGTAAAAGTTGTCCAAAATATAAGTAGTAAAGTAAAGTGCAGATACCCCAAAAAACGTCTTAATAGTACTTTAAAGTATTTTTAGGCATGGTATATTGGCCATATACCACACCTCCTTGGGCCTTATTGCTTCATCATAGTAGTCAAAACAAGTTAAATCGACATCCATTGATGGAAAATGATCTGCCGAGTTTAATAAGGGCAAATTATCTTTTCTCTTGCAAAATATTCTTAAAGTCACAATAAATATTATTTTGATAGAAAATGAAATTTTGCTTCTTAGTCTACGTCGTTACAAATTATGTCTATATTCCTTCTAAATTAGCTCAATAACGTTATGGAAAAAGGGTTTGTTGGATAAATGTGGCAACTCTTCTCTTGCTGCAAAAAAACTAATTGCGCTAGTTTTCAGGCCTTGTGGATTTGGGATACACATTTTAGCTAGACCTGGAAACCCTGAACAGGAATGTAAACAAATTTGTGCACAAAATTTGAGATAAATACTATTTTTGTGCTTATGGAACATTTCTGGGATCTTTTATTTCAGCTCATGAAACATGAGACCAACACTTTACATGTTGCGTTTATATTTTTGTTCAGTATAGTTTTCTGACTGGATACTTTTTTACTCTTACTTGAGTAGTTTCTTAAGAGGGTTACTTTTACTTGAGTAAATTACAATCTAAGTAACTGTACTTTTACTTAAGTACAGATTTTCAGTACTCTACCCACCTATGTTGAGCTATAATAACAACTAGACAGTCTCTAAGATGGCCAACCGTTGTTTTCTACTCAAGGTCGCATACACTGATTCGTGGGTGCTGTCATTTTTTATTTATTTTTTTATTTCACCTTTATTTAACCAGGTAAACCAGTTGAGAACAAGTTCTCATTTACAACTGCGACCTGGCCAAGATAAAGCAAAGCAGTGCGATAAAAACAACAACACAGAGTTACATATGGGGTAAAACAAAACAAAGTCAAAAATACAACAGAAATACATATATATACAGTGTGTGCAAATGTAGCAAGTTATGGAGGTAAGGCAATAAATAGGCTATAGTGCAAAATAATTACAATTAGTATTAACACTGGAATGATAGATGTGCAAGAGATGATGTGCAAATAGAGATACTGGGGTACAAATGAGCAAAATAAATAACAATATAGGGATGAGGTAGTTGGCGGGCAAATTTCAGATGGGCTGTGTACAGGTGCAGTGATCGGTAAGGTGCTCTGACAACTGATGCTTAAAGTTAGTGAGGGAGATAAGTGTCTCCAGCTTCAGAGATTTTTGCAATTTGTTCCAGTCATTGGCAGCAGAGAACTGGAAGGAATTGCGGCCAAAGGAGGTGTTGGCTTTGGGGATGACCAGTGAGATATACCTGCTGGAGCGCAGACTACGGGTGGGTGTTGCTATGGTGACCAATGAGCTAAGATAAGGCGGGGATTTGCCTAGCAGTGATTTATAGATGGCCTGGAGCCAGTGGGTTTGGCGACGAATATGTAGTGAGGACCAGCCAACAAGAGCATACAGGTCACAGTGGTGGGTATTATATGGGGCTTTGGAGACAAAACGGATGGCATTGTGATAGACTACATCCAATTTGCTGAGTAGAGTGTTGGAGGCTATTTTGTAAATGACATCGCCGAAGTCAAGGATCGGTAGGATAGTCAGTTTTACGAGGGCATGTTTGGCAGCATGAGTGAAGGAGGCTTTGTTGCAAAATAGGAAACCGATTCTAGATTTAACTTAATGTGAGTCTGGAAGGAGAGTTTACAGTCTAACCAGACACCTAGATATTTGTAGTTGTCCACATACTCTAGGTCAGACCCGTCGAGAGTAGTGATTCTAGTCGGGTGGGCGGGTGCAAGCAGCGTTCGGTTGAAGAGCATGCATTTAGTTTTACTAGTGTTCAAGAGCAGTTGGAGGCTACTGAAGGAGTGTTGTATGGCATTGAAGCTCGTTTGGAGGTTTGTTAACACAGTGTCCAATGAAGGGCCAGATGTATACAAAAATGGTGTCGTCTGCGTAGAGGTGGATCTGAGAGTCACCAGCAGCAAGAGCGACGTCATTGATATACACAGAGAAAAGAGTCGGCCCAAGAATTGAACCCTGTGGCACCCCCATAGAGACTGCCATAGGTCCAGACAACAGGCCCTCCGATTTGACACATTGAACTCTATCTGAGAAGTAGTTGGTGAACCAGGCGAGGCAGTCATTTGAGAAACCAAGGCTATTTAGTCTGCCAATAAGAATGCGGTGGTTGACAGAGTCGAAAGCCTTGGCCAGGTCAATGAAAACGGCTGCACAGTACTGTCTATTATCGATCGCGGTTATAATATCGTTTAGGACCTTGAGCGTGGCTGAAGTGCACCCATGACCAGCTCGGAAACCGGATTGCATAGCGGAGAAGGTACGGTGGGATTCGAAATGGTCGGTGATCTGTTTGTTGACTTGGCTTTCAAAAACTTTTGAAAGGCAGGGCAGGATGGATATGGGCCTGTAACAGTTTGGATCTAGAGTGTCACCCCCTTTGAAGAGGGGGATGACCGCGGCAGCTTTCCAATCTCTGGGGATCTCAGACGTTACGAAAGAGAGGTTGAACAAGCTAGTAATAGGGGTTGCGACAATTTTGGCGGCTAGTTTTAGAAAGAAAGGGTCCAGATTGTCTAGCCCAGAAGATTTGTAGGGGTCCAGATTTTGCAGCTCTTTCAGAACATCAGCTGTCTGGATTTGTGTGAAGGAGAAGCGGGGGGGGGGCATGGGCAAGTTGCAGCGGAGGGTGCAGAGCTGGTGGCCAGGGTAGTGGTAGTCAGGTGGAAAGCATGGCCAGCCGTACCAAAATGCTTGTTGAAATTCTCGAATTATTGTAGATTTATCGGTGGTGATAGTGTTTCCTAGCCTCAGTGCAGTGGGCAGCTGGGAGGAAGTGCTCTTATTTTCCATGGACTTTACAGTGTCCCAAAACTTTTTGGAGTTAGTGCTACAGGAAGCAAATTTCTGTTTGAAAAAGTTAGCCTTTGCTTTCCTAACTGCTTGTGTATATTGGTTCCTAACTTCCCTGAAAAGTTGCATATCGCGGGGGCTATTTGATGCTAATGCAGTACGCCACAGGATGTTTTTGTGCTGGTCAAGGGCAGTCAAGTCTGAGGAGAACCAGGGGCTATATCTGTTCTTAGTTCTGTATTTTTTGAATGGGGCATGTTTATTTAAGATTGAGAGGAAATTTGTGAGTTCCGGTTTCAGGTGCCAATTTAGAAAATATATTTATAACTAACTAAGCTCAAATGTTGTTTTCATCTGTCGTTTACAGTGGGAGCAAATGAAGCATAGTGGGCAGAACAAGCAAGGAGGTGGGCAAAGCATGTTAGAGGCAGGTATACAAGGCTTAAATACATTTTTGTCACAATGTTTTGTGATGTGTTCTAATGTGGCTCTGCTTAGTGGCTCAAAGATCCTGCAATAAATGTTGTTAAATTGGTAATAATCTTTTTTTTTCTTCTTATGTGTTTTACGGGTTAAGTAATCCAAAAGTAACTGAAAGTAATCAGATTACGTTACTGAGTTTAGGTATACATTTAAAAAGCAACCTACCCAACCCTGCGTGTGTGCAATAACTCAATTTGCCTTTGCGCACCTTCTAAACAATGCGATTTTTTAAAACTTTTGCAACGGGTAAAGTCTACAAAATGTAGGCCACTCTTCCATAACAGATTTCAGTTTTGGGAACAGAAAACTGTATTGAGATCAAATGTTTAATCAAAGAGAAAATGCAGAATGTCGGCCAAATCCATCTCGTTGTCACGGATTCTGCCGAAACTGCCCTTCCTTCTGGTTCGGGCAGGCTTCGGCGTTCGTCGTCACCGGAGTACTAGCTGCTGTCGATCTATGTTTTATGTTTCTATGTTCATCTGGTTGTTGTCTAGTGTTGCACACCTGTTTCCCATTCTGGTATTATGTCCTTCCCTATTTAACCTGTTCGCTCCCACTATGTGTTGTGCGTGTTTGTTGCTTGTTACGAGTGTCGTTTGTGAGCGGGTTTGCTCCTCCCTGTGTTTGGAGGTTTTGCTTGTTTCTTTACTATTCAGTAAAGTAGATTTTCATTTCATTCTGTGTCCTGCGCTTGACTCTGGCCTACGGCATTCCACAGACATTCATGACACTCGTTCCACTGCCATATTTGGTAGTGAGTGGAAATGCTAAGCGGATGCTTAGCATCCAGTGAAATATCTGTCTCATTGTTCTATCTGTGATGCAGAAGCAGGGACGTGCATTCGAGCGTGAGCTAGAGCGGGGTCGTGGATCTCGATTAGTGGTGAGGGGAAATCTGCAGGCACAAAGCACCACCACACAACCACTGAAAACATGAAGAAATGTTGTGTCTGCAAGTAAATTATTCAGGACTAAGAGTACTGTGCTCTAGCTTGCTCTATATGTGCACCTCAGGAGACAGTTGTATGATATTTTCTGTTTAACACAAAGCAATCACACAACCACGACTTCACACAGACATAGATTGGTAACATCAGGTGTAATCTGGGAACTGTAGTCCGATTTATTCAGCAAATCACAAAGGTGTTTTTGATTTTGGTCAATTTTTTTGTTGTTGAAGACTAATCACACCAAATCAATATGACAACGGTTTATCAGACTTTGGTGTAGGCTACAGTACGTTCTGATTCGGGTCCCCTTCCTGGTGGCTCAAGTTTGTTTTTAAATTCATAATACATTCCTTTAACATGAAACTAAAGCATGTAGAAAATGTATAGTACAAGAGTATAATGATGCTGTATCTGGTGTGTGCTCACCACCCTGCCTCTTAAGTGCATTGAAGTGCCAGTGAATTAGTAGATACATGTACATGGTTGAAATGTTGCATTTCATTTGCACTCAAATGGTTTGAGATGCTTCCTCTACCTTCCAATAAAAGCTCTGAAATATAATTCTGTCTTCCTGCCATTTTATATATGTGTGGGTGGGTGGGGGGGGGGGTAAGACAAGAAGAGACAGTTTGGTATGGAAAGTCAATGCTGTCTGAGTCTGCCTTGCAAGATGATCTGGAGTATTAATAAACAAATACAGTACCTTCAGAAAGTATTCATACCCCTTGACTTATATCACATTTTGTTGTGTTACAGCCTGAATTCAGAATGTATTAAATATATATTTTGTCTCACCCATCTACACACAATATCCCATAATGACAAAGTACAAACATGTTTTAGGAAATTTTAGCAAATGTATTGAAAATAAAATACAGAAATATCTCATTCACACCCCTGAGTCAATACTTTGTAGAAGCACCTTTGGCAGCGATTACAGCTGTGAGTCTTTCTGGGTGAGTCTCTAAGCGCTTTCCACACCTGGATTGTACAACATTTGCCCATTCATTATTTTCAAAATTCAATAGCATTACTTATTGAGTCAGACAAGATGAAATAATGTCACCCCAATTGACTGACATAAGTGTAACTCTTGCGATTGCCATATCAACGGAGTTGATTGTAATTTGAAAACAGTAGACAGTAAAGACAGTATATTAAAAAAACATATCCATAAAAGCATTCCTAATTTGATCAATACTCTAGATCTCGAGGGCCACTGTACATACTAGTGACAACTGCTAACCAGAATAGTATTATCCTCACTAAAGTCCCTGTGAGAGGAAGCTACTAGACTATTGAGACGCAGCCACCTCTGTGTGTCCTCAAGGTGAAGAGGTGATGAAGGGGGTCAGCGGAAGGCAAAGGGGTAGGGAGAAGGCGAACATGAGGACATCGCTCAGTTTTGGTAGTAACAGGAACTGCAAGAAGTCGGCCATCATGGCGCGGAGAACCGGGTGCTGCCATAGGTACGAGGCATGTTCCGCCTTCACCTCTTCCTGTAACACCATGTGTAACACACACACACACAAGTTAGGTCATGTTGGAAACATATGGGTTAGTGGTTTGAGAGTAAGGGGGCTGGCCAGGGTGAGAGTAATGGGTAGGGAAATACTTAATATGTCACCTTTCTGTCCAGGAAATTGGAGTGCATCTGCATGTGCCACCAGCCATACTGCTCGTTCTGTGCGTGATTTCCTGCAAGACAGGAACATCAGTGTTCTGCCATGGCCAATGAAGAGCCCGGATCTCAATCCCATTGAGCACGTCTGGGACCTGTTGGATCGGAGGGTGAGGGCTAGGGCCATCCCCCCAGAAATGTCTGGGAACTTGCAGGTGCCTTGGTGGAAGAGTGGGGTAACATCTCACAGCAAGGACTGGCAAATCTGGTGCAGTCCATGAGGAGGAGATGCACTGCAGTACTTAATGCAGCTGGTGGCCACACCAGATACTGACTGTTACTTTTGACTTTGACCCTCTCTTTGTTCAGGGACACATTATTCCATTTCTGTTAGTCACATGTCTGTGGAACTTGTTCAGTTTATGTCTCAGTTGTTCAATCTTGTTATATTCATACAAATATTTACACATGTTAAGTTTGCTGAAAATAAACACAGTTGACAGTGAGAGGATGTTTCTTTTTTTGCTGAGTTAATGTATATATTCTTAAATTCCATTCCTTACTTAGATTCGTTTATATACAGTAGAAACTTTAGAGGGCCAAGCACACTCCCCTGCGGAACGGCAAAACTCATTAGTTTTGCCTGAGACAGTGACCCATTAACCTCTACCACTTGCTCCCTACCTGACAAGTACCCAGCCTAGAGGGATACTGCTTAACCCCAGTGCCTCCAGTTTGGAAATTAGGAGACAGTGGTTAACTATATAATAATAAAATAAAATAAAATATATAATAATATATAGTAACAGGAATGTCCTAATTGAAAGGCCACTACACAACACAAGGTTAAATACAGTTGAAGTCGGAAGTTTACATACACTTAGGTTGGAGTCATTAAAACTCGTTTTTCAACCACTCCACAAATGTCTTGTTAAACTATAGGTTTGGCAAATCGGTTAGGACATCTACTTTGTGCATGACACAAGTAATTTTTCCAACAATTGTTTACAGACAATTATTTCACTTATAATTCACTGGATCACAATTCCAGTGGGTCAGAAGTTTACATACACTAAGTTGACTGTGCCTTTAAACAGCTTGGAAAATTCCAGAAAATGATGTCATGGCTTTAAAAGCTTCTGATAGGCTAAATTACATCATTTGAGTCAATTGGAGGTGTACCTGTGGATGTATTTCAAGGCCTACCTTCAAACTCAGTGCCTCTTTGCTTGACATCATGGGAAAATCAAAAGAAATCAGCCAAGACCTCAGAAAAACCTTTGTGCACCTCCACAAGTCTGGTTCATCCTTGGGAGTAATTTCCAAACGCCTGAAGGTACTACGTTCATCTGTACAAACAATAGTACGCAAGTATAAACACCATGGGACCACGCAGCCGTCATACCGCTCAGGAAGGAGACGCGTTCTGTCTCCTAGAGATGAACGTACTTTGGTGCGAAAAGTGCAAATCAATCCCATAACAACAGCAAAGGACCTTGTGAAGATGCTGGAGGAAACAGGTACAAAAGTATCTATATCCACAGTAAAACGAGTCCTATATCGACATCCGAAAGTATTTAAAATATATTTCCTCGTCAATGCTTCGCATCGGTTGGACAAGAGATGTGTATTCTCCATCGTCCCCTCTTGTAGCGTTCAGTGGATGAACTCGCCATTTTCTCCGTCTTTTCTTCTTCTCCTCTTGAGTAATAAGAGCAGTTCAAGCACTTGCTGTTAAAGCTCTAGCAATTGCAATTCAAAAAGAGACGTTTGCTTCTGTGGCTAAAAAGTAGTGTCGTAAAGCATAGAACACCAGACTAGCCTGACATGTAGCTAGCATTTGTAAACAGGCATACAACACCGGATCCGGAAGTTCAAACGTCGTCGCTAGCTAGAGTGAAAAAAAAGTGCCTTGGCCCCTCTTGCTTGGTAAGCTACTCTGGCTCCCCAAGCCCCCTAGTGGACATACACTATACAAGACGGACTTCCTCTCTGGGTGGAATGCAACGAAAAGAGTCCATAGGGGGTCCACAAGAAGAAGAATACATGCTCCCGAGTGGTGCAGTGGTCTAAGGCACTGCATCGCAGTGCTAGCTGTGCCACTAGAGATCCTGGTTCTAATCCAGGCTCTGTCGTAGCCGTCCGCGACCGGGAGACCCATGGGGCGGCGCACAATTGGTCCAGGATAATAATAATAATACGCCATTTAGCAGACGCTTTTATCCAAAGCGACTTACAGTCATGCGTGCATACATTTTTTTTTTGTGTATGGGTGGTCCCGGGGATCGAACCCACTACCTTGGCGTTACAAGCGCCATGCTCTACCAGCTGTAGGGGAGAGAATGGCCGGCAGGGATGTAGCTCAGTTGGTAGAGCATGGCGTTTGCAATGCCAGGGTTGTGGGTTCGATTCCCACGGGGGGCCAGTATGAAAATAAAATAAAAATGCATGCACTCACTAACTGTAAGTCGCTCTGGATAAGTGCATCTGCTAAATGACTAAAATGTAAATGTACAGTATGAAAAAATAAAATAAAAAATAATGTATGCACTCACTAACTGTAAGTCGCTCTGGATAAGAGCGTCTGCTAAATTACGTAAATGTACAATTAGCACACACCACCACTTTCCCCACTGCTTCACACTCCTTTGTCTCATACACTTCTCACACCTTGGAATCTCCCTCCTACACACTGCTGCCACATGCCCATAAGTTTGACACCTGTAACATCTTAAGGTATTCGGCACATATGCTCGCAATGGATAACTTATATATCCTAACCTCACTTTCTCAGGCAAAGACTCAACTTCAAAACTCAAAAGAACAGACAATGACTCTTCTGTTTCCCCACTCTCGCCACCCTGTGTACGTCGCATCCACCTTTCCAGAAATAAGTCTCTCACTGTTGCCGCTTGCTACAGACCCCCTCAGCCCTGAGCTGTGCCCTGGACACCATATGTGAACTGATTGCTCCCCATCTATCCTCAGAGTTCGTACTGCTTGGTGACCTAAACTGGGATATGCTTAACACCCCGGCAAACCTACAATCTAAACTAGATGCCCTCAATCTCACACAAATTATCAACGAACCTACCAGGTACAACCCTAAATCTGTAAACATGGGCACCCTCATAGATATGATCCTGACAAATTTACCCTCTAAATACACCTCCGCTGTCTTCAACCAGGATCTCAGCGATCACTGCCTTATTGCCTGTGTCCGTAATGGGTCCGCAGTTAAACGACCACCCCTCATCACTGTCAAACGCTCCCTAAAACACTTTAGCGAGCAGGCCTTTCTAATTGACCTGGCCCGGGTATCCTGGATGGATATTGACCTCATTCCGTCAGTAGAGGATGCCTGGTTGTTCTTTAAAAGTGCTTTCCTCTCAATCTTAAATCAGCATGCCCCATTCAAAAAATTCAGAACTAAGAACAGATATAGCCCCTGGTTCTCCTCAGACTTGACTGCCCTTGACCAGCACAAAAACATCCTGTGGCGTACTGCATTAGCATCGAACAGCCCCCGCGATATGCAACTTTTCAGGGAAGTCAGGAACCAATATACACAATCAGTTAGGAAAGCAAAGGCTAGCTTTTTCAGACAGAAATTTGCATCCTGTAGCACTAACTTGGGACACTGTAAAGTCCATGGAAAATAAGAGACCTCCTCCCAACTGCCCACTGCAGTGAAGCTAGGAAACACTGTCACCACCGATAAATGTACAATAATCGAGAATTTCAACAAGCATTTTGCTACGGCTGGCCATGCTTTCCACCTGGCTACCACTACCCCGGCCACCAGCTCTGCACCCTCCGCTGCAACTTGCCCATGCCCCCCCGCTTCTCCTTCACACAAATTCAGACAGCTGATGGTCTGAAAGAGCTGAAAAATCTGGACCCCTACAAATCAGCTGGGCTAGACAATCTGGACCCTTTCTTTCTAAAATTAGCCGCCGAAATTGTCGCAACCCCTATTACTAGCCTGTTCAACCTCTCTTTCGTAACGTCTGAGATCCCCAGAGATTGGAAAGCTGCCGTGGTCATCCCCCTCTTCAAAGGGGGTGACACTCTAGATCCAAACTGTTACACACCTATATCCATCCTGCCCTGCCTTTCGAAAGTATTTGAAACCCAAGTTAACAAAACAGATCACCGACCATTTCGAATCCCACCGTACCTTCTCCGCTATGCAATCCGGTTTCTGAGCTGGTCATGGGTGCACCTCAGCCACGCTCAAGGTTCTAAACTACACTGCTCAAAAAAATAAAGGGAACACTTAAACAACACAATGTAACTCCAAGTCAATCACACTTCTGTGAAATCAAACTGTCCACTTAGGAAGCAACACTGATTGACAATACATTTCACATGCTGTTGTGCAAATGGAATAGACAACAGGTGGAAATTATAGGCAATTAGCAAGACACCCCCAATAAAGGACTGGTTTTGCAGGTGGTGACAACAGACCACTTCTCAGTTCCTATGCTTCCTGGCTGATGTTTTGGTCACTTTTGAATGCTGGCGGTGCTTTCACTCTAGTGGTAGCATGAGACGGAGTCTACAAGCCACACAAGTGGCTCAGGTAGTGCAGCTCATCCAGGATGGCACATCAATGCGAGCTGTGGCAAGAAGGTTTGCTGTGTCTGTCAGCGTAGTGTCCAGAGCATGGAGGCGCTACCAGGAGACAGGCCAGTACATCAGGAGACGTGGAGGAGGCCGTAGGAGGGCAACAACCCAGCAGCAGGACTGCTACCTCCGCCTTTGTGCAAGGAGGAGCAGGAGGAGCACTGCCAGAGCCCTGCAAAATGACCTCCAGCAGACCACAAATGTGCATGTGTCTGCTCAAACGGTCAGAAACAGACTCCATGAGGGTGGTATGAGGGCCCGACGTCCACAGGTGGGGGTTGTGCTTACAGCCCAACACCGTGCAGGACGTTTTGCATTTGCCAGAGAACACCAAGATTGGCAAATTCGCCACTGGCGCCCTGTGCTCTTCACAGATGAAAGCAGGTTCACACTGAGCATGTGACAGACGTGACAGAGTCTGGAGACGCCGTGGAGAACGTTTTGCTGCCTGCAACATCCTCCAGCATGACCGGTTTGGCGGTGGGTCAGTCATGATGTGGGGTGGCATTTATTTGGGGGGCCGCACAGCCCTCCATGTGCTCACCAGAGGTAGCCTGACTGCCATTAGGTACCGAGATGAGATCCTCAGTCCCCTTGTGAGACCATATGCTGGTGCGGTTGGCCCTGGGTTCCTCCTAATGAAAGACAATGCTAGACCTCATGTGGCTGGAGTGTGTCAGCAGTTCCTGCAAGAGGAAGGCATTGATGCTATGGACTGGCCCGCCCGTTCCCCAGACCTGAATCCAATTGAGCACATCTGGGACATCATGTCTCGGTCCATCCACCAACGCCACGTTGCACCACAGACTGTCCAGGAGTTGGCGGATGCTTTAGTCCAGGTCTGGGAGGAGATCCCTCAGGAGACCATCCGCCACCTCATCAGGAGCATGCCCAGGCGTTGTAGGGAGGTCATACAGGCATGTGGAGGCCACACACACTACTGAGCCTCATTTTGACTTGTTTTAAGGACATTAAATCAAAGTTGGTTCAGCCTGTATTGTGGTTTTCCACTTTAAATTTGAGGGTGACTCCAAATCCAGACTTACATGGGTTGATAAATTTGATTTCCATTGATCATTTTTGTGTGATTTTGTTGTCAGCACATTCAACTATGTAAAGAAAAAAGTATTTAATAAGATTATTCCATTCATTCAGATGTAGGATGTGTTATTTTAGTGTTCCCTTCATTTTTTTGAGCAGTGTATATTATAACCGCGATCGATAAAAGACAGTACTGCGCAGCCGTCTACATCGACCTGGCCAAGGCTTTCGACTCTGTCAAACACCGCATTCTTATTGGCAGACTAAATAGCCTTGGTTTCTCTAATGACTGCCTCGCCTGGTTCACCAACTACTTCTCAGATATAGTTCAATGTGTCAAATCGGAGGGCCTGTTGTCTGGACCTCTGGCCGTCTCTATGGGGGTGCCACAGGGTTCAATTCTCGGGCCAATGATGTCGCTCTTGCTGCTGGTGACGCTCGGATCCACCTCTATGTGGACGACAAGATTTTGTATACATCTGGCCCTTCATTGGACACTGTGTTAACAAACCTCCAAACGAGCTTCAATACCATACAACACTCCTTCCGTAGCCTCCAACTGCTCTTAAAGGCTAGTAAAACTAAATGCATGCTCTTCAACCGAACGCTGTTTGCGCCCGCCCACCCGACTAGAATCACTACTCTCGGGGGGTCTGACCTAGAGTATGTGGACAACTACAAATACCTAGGTGTCTGGTTATACTGTAAACTCTCCTTCCAGACTCACATTAAGCATCTCCAATCAAAAGTTAGATCTAGAATTGGCTTCCTATTTTGCAACAAAGCCTCCTTCACTCATGCTGCCAAACATGCCCTCGTAAAACTGACTATCCTACCGATCCTTGATTTCTGTGATGTCATTTACAAAATAGCCTCCAACACTCTACTCAGCAAATTGGATGTAGTCTATCACAGTGCCATCCGTTTAATTTTTTAAAACATTTTTAGTCATTTAGCAGACGCTCTTATCCTGAGCGACTTACAGTTAGTTTATTTTTTTTTCATACTGGCCCCCCTTGGGAATCAAACCCACAACCCTGGCGTTGCAAACGCCATGCTCTACCAACTGAGCTACATCCCTGCCGGCCATTCCCTCCCCTACCCTGGACGACGCTGGGCCAATTGTGCGCCGCCCCATGGGTCTCCCGGGCGCGGCCGGCTACGACAGAGCCTGGATTCGAACCAGGATCTCTAGTGGCACAGCTAGCACTGCGATGCAGCGCCTTAGACCACTGCACCACTCGGGAGAGTGTTGTCACCAAAGCCCCATATACTACCCACCATTGTGACCTGTACGCTCTTGTTGGCTGGCCCTCACTACATATTCGTTGCCAAACCCACTGGCTCCAGGTCATCTATAAATCACTGCTAGGCAAATCCCCGTCTTATCTTAGCTCACTGGTCACCATAGCAACACCCACCCGTAGTCTGCGCTCCAGCAGGTATATCTCACTGGTCATCCCCAAAGCCAACACCTCCTTTGGCCGCCATTCCTTCCAGTTCTCTGCTGCCAATGACTGGAACGAACTTCAAAAATCTCTGAAGCTGGAGACTCTTATCTCCCTCACTAACTTTAAGCGTCAGTTGTCAGAGCAGATTACCGATCACTGCACCTGTACACAGCCATTCTGAAATTAGCCCACCCAACTACCTCATCCCCATATTGTTATTTATTTTGCTAATTTGCACCCCAATCTCTATTTGCACATCATCTTTTGCACATCTATCATTCCAGTGTTAATTACAAAATTGTAACAATTTTTGCACTATGGCCTGTTTATTTATTGCCTTACCTCCATAACTTACTACATTTGCACACACTGTACATATATTTTCTGTTGTATTTTTGACTTTGTTTTGTTTACCCCATATGTAACTCTGTGTTGTTGTTTTTATCACACTGCTTTGCTTTATCTTGGCCAGGTCGCAGTTGTAAATGAGAACTTGTTCTCAACTGGCTTACCTGGTTAAATAAAGGTGAAAAAATAAAAATAAACATAATCTCCTTCACAGTTGGTCAACTTTTACATTCACTGCTACTCCAGTAATCACTCCTCTCAATGGCGCCCTTTTCTTAAGAGCGAAACAATTCACAATTCTTTCCCCCATTTGTTTAACTCTGAGTGCCTTCTCCCTCTGCCCAACAGAAACACAAACAATTATCACTAGACCACTTCTGGTTACCCTCACCGATTCCACTTCACCCAACGCTCTTTTCACCCATCTTGAAACCACAATTGGATCAGCCAAAAGGCAAGGATCCATTTTTTCCACAAACTTCACTCCTACTTTTACAGACTCATCTTTATCCTGACCAGCTGTGCAATCCTTGGGCTCCGAGTACTTCACCACACCTTCCACCTCCGATACATCACCCTCATTCACTTCCATTTCTACTCCGGTCTTCAGCTCACTTTGCTTACATTTCCTCCCACTCTTCTTTAACAAACCTTCTCCCTTTTTCCCGCCATTTTTAACTGACTCAAAATCACAATCTTCCTCCATCTCTCTCTTAGATCTCCTCTGCCTCTCTCATTCATCCAAGTATTCGTCTCCTTATGATAATACTGCATTTCTCCAAACCTATATCTGTTTCTTGCCTTCTCTAAGGTTGTCCATTTTCCCCCTCCTTTCCCTTCCGGCGTCAATTCTATCCTCGGCCTTGACCTCTTCATTGCTCTCCTCTTCTGATCCGCTGTCCTCCTCTCCTGAATCACCATCGTCTTCCGATCCCTCATCTGAGCTGTTATCCTCACTATCATCGGGACTTACTCGCTTTCCAACTGCTCGTCTTTTCGCTGAAGACGCCATCTCACCAACGCTGTCTAACGTTGCACACTTTGCTAAATTAACACAAAAAGATATCGATGGTCAACAAAACTCTTGCAAATAGCAATTTTTTCATGGTTCTAGTTCAATTTTTAAAGGGACATTTCTAAAACGTTAAACTTCATATTCATCATCTCCAGCACCACCCACACTGGAGCATGTACAGTGAGGGAAAAAAGTATTTGATCCCCTGCTGATTTTGTACGTTTGCCCACTGACAAAGAAATTATCAGTCTATAATTTTAATGGTAGGTTTATTTGAACAGTGAGAGACAGAATAACAACAAAAAAATCCAGAAAAACGCATGTCAAAAATGTTATAAATTAATTTGCGTTTTAATGAGGGAAATACGTTTTTGACCCCCTCTCAATCAGAAAGATTTCTGGCACCAACGTGTTTTATACAGGTAATGAGCTGAGATTAGGGAAGGGAGTGCTCCTAATCTCAGCTTGTTACCTGTATAAAAGACACCTGTCCACAGAAGCAATCAATCAGATTCCAAACTCTCCACCATGGCCAAGACCAAAGAGCTCTCCAAGGATGCCAGGGACAAGATTGTACATTTTTTAAAACATTTTACTCATTTAGCAGACGCTCTTATCCAGAGCGACTTACATGAGCAATTAGGGTTAAGTACCTTGCTCAAGGGTACATCGACAGATTTTTCACCTAGTCGGCCAGGGGATTAGAACCAGTTTGCCAATGAACATCTGAATGAAAGTGTTGTGGTCAAATGAGACCAAAATGGAGCTCTTTGGCATCAACTCAACTCGCCGTGTTTGGAGGAGGAGGAATGCTGCAATGCTGCCTATGACCCCAAGAACACCATCACCACCGTCAAACATGGTGGTGGAAACATTATGCTTTGGGGGTGTTTTTCTGCTAAGGGGACAGGACAACTTCACTGCATCAAAGGGATGATGGACGGGGCCATGTACTGTCAAATCTTGGGTGAGAACCTCCTTCCCTCAGCCAGGGCATTGAAAATGGGTCGTGTATGGGTATTCCAGCATGACAATGACCGAAAACACACGGCCAAGGCAACAAAGGAGTGGCTCAAGAAGACGCACATTAAGGTCCTGGAGTGGCCTAGCCAGTCTCCAGACCTTAATCCCATAGAAAATCTGTGGAGGGAGCTGAAGGTTCGAGTTGCCAAACGTCAGCCTCGAAACCTTAATGACTTGGAGAAGATCTGCAAAGAGGAGTGGAACAAAATCCCTCCTGAGATGTGTGCAAACCTGGTGGCCAACTACAAGAAACGTCTGACCTCTGTGATTGCCAACAAGGGTTTTGCCACCAAGTAATAAGTCATGTTTTGCAGAGGGGTCAAATACTTATTTCCCTCATTAAAATGCTAATCAATTTATAACATTTTTGACATGCGTTGTTCTGTATTTTTTTGTTGTTATTCTGTCTCTCACTGTTCAAATTAACCTACCATTTAAAATTATAGACTGATCATTTCTTTGTCAGTGGGCAAACGTACAAAATCAGCAGGGGATCAAATACGTTTTCCCCTCACTGTATAGTCTCAAATATTTTGTTATCTTTTTTAAGAGAAACGAGGTTGGCAGGTAGGATTTAGTTTCTCCCCGTCTCTGGCCCACATTCCAGTACGGTAGGTGACGGTAATCCACCATAATGGTGGATGCCAACCGCCCGATTAACCCCACTGAAGAAGAAGTAAAAATATATATATATTGCATGAGGAAGTTGAGGAGGGAATGGCGACTCTGCTTGAATCTGAAAGTGCGGCAAGTGAAGTGTGTGATAATTAATTGAAAACAGTGAAATCAAAGAATGGAACAAAACGAGCAAAAGTTGTAGTAGAAGACAAGGACCGGTCCAATAATTCATTTCTTATTGGACTGCGTTTTTTGGACAAGGAGATTCATTTGGGAAATCCATTTGTAATATTGAGGACTGTGAAGAAAGCAGTGGGAAAGGTGGATTCAATCAAGGTGACTAGAAGCGGCCTTGTTTTGGTTAATTGTGTTGCTGAAGAACAGAAAAAGCTTGCACTGGATCTGGCAAAATTGTCCACGTCAGCAGTGACATGTATTGATCTTCAGAGCAGGGTGTTATAGCTGGAGTCTCGTTGGATATAGATGATGAGTACCTTAGTCAGAAAATCCCAGGAGTGGTCAGTGCACGTCGCCTGACCAACATGGTAAATGGAAGGAAGGAGAAAAGCCTGCCGATATTATTGTTGTTTGATGAGACTGAATATGTGAAGCTTGGATATGTGAGGTATGCGGTGAGAGCATTTGTGTCCAAACCATTACAGTGTGGAAATTGTAAAGGATATGGTCACTTGTCAAATGTTTGCAGACAGGAGAAGTATGATATTGAAGAATTTGTGAATGGAAAATGTTGCAACTATTGTGGGGATCATACTCCGGACTTCCTTGAGTGCCCTGTTAGGGTGAAGGAGGTTGAGGTGTCAAGGATCAGGGCTGTGCAGCGGATCTCCTATGTGGAGGCGGTGAAGAGAGTCGAAGGGGCAAGAGGACACAGTGTTGAAGATATGGTGGTGGATGCATTGCAACCAGTTGCTAGTGTTTTAAGTCAATCGGGTGATCTGGATACACTCACTGTGAAGAAGATGGATTTTGTGGCATTTATAGCCACAGTGATTAATTGTACAGCACAAGTGTCTAAGAAGTTGGATATCATTATATCTGCAGCCGATAAGTTTTTGGGGCTCCAAGAGAGCATACATTTCCATACTTTTCCCCGTGGGAATCGAACCCACAACCCTGGCGTTGCAAGCGCTATGCTCTACCAACTGATCCCCACAGGACCATAGAAGAAGAAGATTTATTTTCTGCATTTATTCTGCGACACAACCGCCAGGACATCATGGAGGAGATCAATGGATCATCAGAAATGGGTATAATAGATAGCTACTTAGTCAGTTTGCAACAAATTTTAATTTTAATTGGATTTTTAAAAAAGCAAATCTGAATGAAAATGCTCACGGGTTCTCTTCACAAAATGGTCAGCTAGCTAGCTAGGTTACTAGATAGATGGGTAATGGCACATATTGAATGTGTTAAACAGGGGTAAGAGTGTTAGAAGAGATTTTATATTACATATACCTCCTCCATTGTCCATACATTCCCACAAACACACACACCCCAAAGGATTGGGATAACTTGGTTTAGTTATCTATTGCTCTATCTAGGTGTAGTCGCTCACCTGTCTGAAATTGTAAAGTGTGTGTGTGTGTGTGCCCGGGCTGTGTTCAGTAGAGAACAACATTGTCGAAAGTTCAGATAGAAATGAATTGTCTCTCTGCCAATTAGGTCTAGTAATTAATCATATCTCTATTCATTACATTAGGCCTACTACTATCTGTACATCATCTACCTGAACTCAACCCTGTTGATGCTGTCCTCTATTGATGTACTTTATTGAAGTTGGTTTGTGTTCATTAGAGCACACACCATAGCAAATTGTGCTGCAATAAAAAAAACGAGTTCAGATAGTATTCTACCTCCTGTTTCACTGGGTTTTCTTCTGTGTTGTTCCTTCTGAACATTACCCTGTGCTTTATTGACTTCTCTGTCTCTGTAGTGGCCTGTTGTTGTTATTGTTGTATTGACGATGTTGTCTTCTGTGAGGTGGTGGTGGTCTATGGGTGCTGGTCTAGGCAAAGAGGCAGAGCCAGGAGGAACCTGGAGTGGCTGTGGGTGTAGAGGTGGTGCCCGTGCCAGGCCAAGCCCGGGGGCCTGGGGGCCGGAGAGTGTATCTACGCTATCTAGCAGCAGTACCGCTCTGCTCTGCCCTCCCTACAGACACTGGTAGGAGGCAGCCTCAGCAATGGCAATGGACCCAGGAACAGGTGAGGAATGGATGAGGGGAGCCGACACACAGAGAGATACACACACACGGACGTGGTACAGTAGTGTAATACAACAAGCAGGCTTAACATCCGCTCCCCAAACACACACACATACTTTACTTATTAACGAAAGGCTCATTCCATGGGAAATGAAATGTGTAGGCCTATTTGATCGAACTCCCTTTTGAGAACATTTTTGAAGTTGACTGCAACTACCATACGACGGTAATATCGTCTTCCTTCCCATCCTGACTGTGATTTACATTTGCATTTTAGTCATTTAACAGATGCTCTTATCCAGAGTGACTAACAGGAGCAATTAGGGTTAAGTGCCTTGCTCAAGGGCACATCGGCAGATTTGTCATCTTGTCGGCTCAGGGACTTCGAACCAGCAACCTTTCAGTTACTGGCCCAGCGCTCTAACCGGTGATGTAAGATACCTGCCTTTTAATATTCTCTCCCATCATCTCTAACATAGTAGAGGTTAGTCAGATAAATCATTGATGTGACTTATTTACCTAGATAAATATTTCCCCCGAGGGGCAAGAAGGTATGGCAACACAGATAGGAGGAGAGAAATCTTCCACTGCTCTGTTCTCGCCACAACATGCTCTTCCGCACACACATACACACACAGTCCTCGCTGCTGCAGACCTTAACCTGAGTCCAGTCTGTTTGTGCCATCTTGGCAACTCCTTGTCACTCATGGTGATGCCAAATGTTTGGCTTGACAATGAGACCAACGGAGTTAGCAAGAGCACAAATCTATGACCATGCTACAGACAACTAGGCATACTCCTGTAGCCAACTCACACTGCACCACAAACACACACACTAACCCCACTACCTGTATGTCCCCCTCCATTTAGGAGCAGTAACTGTGAGAGTCTCTCTGCCCTCATCACGCCGGAACCTGTCCATCACTCCCATCGGACAGCAGCCTGCAGTTTGAGTTCCAGCTCTTCCTCTATCTGCTGGTGGTGCTGTTCATTCATTACATTAACATCTATAGGACCATGTGGTGGTACCCTTACATTCATCCTGCCGCCTCCACGTCTCTGGTGGGTTTTAGTACAGACACACACACACACATACATTAATATCTACAGGACAGCGTGGTGGTAACCCTATAGACATCCAGCGGCCTCAACGTCTCTGGTTAATAGTAATATAGGAGACACAGACACGTGCACGCAGTCGCACACACACACAGCTACCTGCTGCCTCTACACATTCCTTCAGTGTGTTAATTTTGTCTCATCTCTCTGCAGAACTTCCATCTGATGGACTACCACCTCACTGTGATGCTGGCCAGGAGACTGGTGTGGACTATAATGTCAGGGGTACTAAACCTTCTATCGCTATATCTCTATCTATCTTTATCTATCTATCTCTCTTTATCTATCTATCTATCTCTCTATCTATCTATCTATCTATCTATCTATCTATCTATCTATCTATCTCTCTATCTCTCTATCTCTCTATCTCTCTATCTCTCTATCTATCTATCTATCTATCTATCTATCTATCTATCTATCTATCTATCTATCTATCGCTAGGGGCCAGGAGAATGGTTATTAAATTAGAAATGAAAAAGCTATTGGCAGTTATTACATTATGGACTAGTCATAAATGGAAGATTGTCCATTCCTGGTTAGGGCTGGGAATTGCCAGGGACTTCACGATGCAATATTATCACGATACTTAGGTGCCGATACGATATGTATTGTGAAACCCACGATTCTATATGTATTGGGATTCAATACTGTGATTTTATTTGGATTCGATGTTCCAAACATATTGTACACAAAATGTCTGCTGGAAAGACGAGAGAGCCATGAGAAAACAAGTTTTGATCAGTCATGGAAATAAGTGCTGAAAACATGTTGGCTCACTATTTTAAAAGTATATGGAGAACAAGCTATGAAGGAAGAATACTGGAGTGTTGGTGCAGGTACAGCTAACTAGCGCAAAAATAATATTGCGATATTGTCAAAACTATAAGAAAAAATGGGCCTCAGGATCTCGTCAAGGTATTTCTGTGCATTCAAATTGCTATCGATAAAATGCAATTGTGTATGATGTCCGTAGCTTATGCCTGCCCATACCATTACCCCACCATGGGGCACTCTGTTCACAATGTTGACATCAGCAAACCGCTCGCCCACACAACACCATACACATAGTCTGCGGTTGTGAGGCCGGTTGAACATACTGCCAAATTCTCTAAAACGAAGTTGGAGGCGGTTTATGGTAGAGAAATGAACATTAAATTCTCTGGCAACAGCTCTGGTGGATATTCCTGCAGTCAGCATGCCAATTGCATGCTCCCTCAAAACTTGAGACATCTTGTGGCATTGTGTTGTGTGACACAACTGCACATTTTAGAGTGGCCTTTTATTGTCCCCAGCACAAGGGGCACCTGTGTAATGATCATGCTGTTTAATCAGCTTCTTGATATGCCACACCTGTCAGGTGGATCGATTATCTTGGCAAAGGAGAAATGCTCACTAGCAGGGATGTAAACAAATATGTGCACAACATTTGAAAGAAATAAGCTTTTTGTGCATAATGACAATTTCTGGGATCTTTTAGTTCAGCTCATGAAACATGGGACCAACACTGCATGTTGCATTTATATTTTTGTTCAGTGTATGTGCTACCACCCATTGTGGAATAGTTTCTGTACAGCAGATAGTGTAGCTAATACCTCACGAGAGATGGACTTACATGCAGGGCTGTTCGTCAAAAAACTAAGAATAGGTCTTAGTTAACCCACCGAAGTCTCATTTAACCCACAGTTTTACACGTTTAAACCACATTCTAACCTGAAAGGGCAATATGATCCTGTTGACAGACTTTTTAATGGGGAGAGTTTCAGCCTGCATGGCTTTGAACTGGTCAAAACTTAATCTATTGAAGTTATTAAGACCATGGGAGATATGAGCTCAGTTCAAGAGCACGGAATAGATGTGTGCAAATACAAAGCCAAATGTGTATGTTTTTTACCGTGTAGATACAACCAACTAACAATCCCCTTTGGATCACCCTTCCATGGATCTTTTCTTCATTTATATTGGGGTTGTTTATTCAAGCCATTGTATGTGTACAGAGAGAACTTGAATTAAAGAATGTAAATAATAATCCTGTTGTCTCACTTCATTACATCTGTCACTCTCACCATATGATCACGTTAAATTGTTGATACTTTTCATAACCTTTTGCATATACAAAAGTGGGATTTTATGTTATTCACTCAAGAATACTAATTTTACTAAAATATTGCATTTAAAAATTTTGCTTTTTAATGTATGTACAAGAAACAGCTTGACCTGGCAACCTTTAGGGTCTATTATGTTGAGTTATGTGCCATTGACAAGTCTGACATGGAATATACAGTGGTTTGCAAAAGTATTCACCCCCCTTGGCATTTTTCCTATTTTGTTGCCTGGAATTAAAACAGATTTTATGGGGGTTTGTATCATTTGATTTACACAACATGCCTACCACTTTGAAGATGCAAAGTATTTTTTCTTGTGAAACAAAACAAGAAATAAGACTAAACAGAACTGGAGCGCGCATAACTATTCACCCCCCCAAAGTAAATACTTTGTATAGCCACCTTTTGCAGCAATTACAGCTGCAAGTCTCGGGGTATGTCTCTATAAGCTTAGCTACTGAGATTTTTGCCCATTCTTCAAGGCAAAACTGCTCCAGCTCCTTCAAGTTGGATGGGTTCTGCTGGTGTACAGCAATCTTTAAGTCATACCACAGATTCTCAATTGGATTGAGGTCTGGGCTTTGACTAGGCCATTCCAAGACATTTAAATGTTTCCCCTTAAACCACTCAACTGTTGCTTTAGCAGTATGCTTAGGGTCATTGTCCTGCTGGAAGGTGAACCTCCATCCCAGTCTCAAATCTCTGGAAGACTGAAACAGGTTTCCCTCAAGAATCTCCCTGTATTTAGCGCCATCCATCGTTCCTTCAATTCTGAACAGTTTCCCAGTCCCTGCCGATGAAAAACATCCCCACAGCATGATGCTGCCACCACCGTGCTTGGATGGTGTTCTCGGGGTGATGAGAGGTGTTGGATTTGCACCAGACATAGCGTTTTCCTTGATGGCCAAAAAGCTAAATTTTAGTCTCATCTGACCAGAGTACCTTCTTCCATATGTTGAGAGTCTCCCACATGCCTTTTGGTGAACACCAAACGTGTTTGCTTATTTTTTTCTTTAAGCAATGGCTTTTTTCTGGTCACTCTTCCGTAAAGCCCAGCTCTGTGGAGTGTACGGCTTAAAGTGATCCTATGGACAGATACTCCAATCTCCGCTGTGGAGCTTTGCAGCTCCTTCAGGGTTATATTTGGTCTCTTTGTTGCCTCCTTGATTAATGCCTTCCTTGCCTGGTCTGTGAGTTTTGGTGGGTGGCCCTATATTGGCAGGTTTGTTGTGGTGCCATATTCTTTAAATTTTTTTATAATGGATTTAAAATGGTGCTCCGTGGGATGTTCAAAGTTTCTGATATTTTTTTATAACCCTGATCTGTACTTCTCCACACCTTTGTCACTGACCTGTTTGGAGAGCTCCTTGGTCTTCATGGTGCCCCTTGCTTAGTGGTGTTGCAGACTCTGGGGCCTTTCAGAACAGGTGTATTTACAGTCGTGGTCAAAAGTTTTGAGAATGACACAAGTATTGGTCTTCACAAAGTTTGCTGCTTCAGTGTTTTTAGATATTTTTGTCAGATGTTACTATGGTATACTGAAGTATAATTACAAAAATTCCATAAGTGTCAAAGGCTTTTATTGACAATTACATTAAGTTTATGCAAGGGTCAATATTTGCAGTGTTGGCCCTTCTTTTTCAAGACCTCTGCAATCCGCCCTGGCATGCTATCAATTAACTTCTGGGCCACATCCTGACTGATGGCAGCACATTCTTCCATAATCAATGCTTGGAGTTTGTCAGAATTTGTGGGTTTTTGTTTGTCCACCCACCTCTTGAGGATCGACCACAAGTTCTCAATGGGATTAAGGTCTGGGGAGTTTCCTGGCCATGGACCCAAAATGTTGATGTTTTGTTCCCCGAGCCACTTAGTTATCACTTTTGCCTTATGGCAAGGTGCTCCATCATGCTGGAAAAGGCATTGTTCGTCACCAAACTGTTCTTGGATGGTTGGGAGAAGTTGCTCTCGGAGGATGTGTTGGTACCATTCTTTATTCATGGCTGTGATCTTAGGCAAAATTGTGAGTAAGCCCACTCCCTTGGCTGAGAAGCAACCCCACACATGAATGCTCTCAGGATGCTTTACTGTTGGCATGACACAGGACTGATGGTAGCGCTCACCTTGTCTTCTCCGGACAAGCTTTTCTCCAGATGCCCCAAACAATCGGAAAGGGGATTCATCAGAGAAAATGACTTTACCCCAGTCCTCAGCAGTCCAATCCCTGTACCTTTTGCAGAATATCAGTCTGTCCCTGATGTTTTTCCTGGAAAGAAGTGACTTCCTCGCTGCCCTTCTTGACACCAGGCCATCCTCCAAAAGTCTTCGCCTCACTGTGCGTGCAGATGCACTCACACCTGCCTGCTGCCATTCCTGAGCAAGCTCTGCACTGGTGGTGCCCCGATCCCGCAGCTCAATCAACTTTAGGAGACGGTCCTGGTGCTTGCTGGACTTTCTTGGGAGCCCTGAAGCGTTCTTCACAACAATTGAACCTCTCTCCTTGAAGATCTTGATGATCCGATATATGGTTGATTTAGGTGCAATCTTACTAGCAGCAATATCCATGCCTGTGAAGCCCTTTTTGTGCAAAGCAATGATGACGGCACGTGTTTCCTTGCAGGTAACCATGGTTAACAGAGGAAGAACAATGATTTCAAGCACCACCCTCCTTTTAAAGCTTTCAGTCTGTTATTCTAACTCAATCAGCATGATAGAGTGATCTCCAGCCTTGTCCTCGTCAACACTCTCACCTGTGTTAACGAGAGATTCACTGACATGATGTCAGCTGGTCCTTTTGTGGCAGGGCCGAAATGCAGTGGAAATGTTTTTTTGGGGGGGATTAAGTTCATTTTCATGGCAAAGAGGGACTTTGCAATTAATTGCAATTCATCTGATCACTCTTCATAACATTCTGGAGTATATGCAAATTGCCATCATAAAAACTGAGGCAGCAGACTGTGAAAATTACTATTTGTGTCATTCTCAAAACTTTTGACCACGACTGTATACTGAGATCATGTGACACTTAAAGTCCACCTGTGTGCAATCTAACTAATTATGTTACTTCTGAAGGTAATTGGTTGCACCAGATCTTATTTAGGGGCTTCATAGGAAACTCTTCCATTATTTATTTTTTAGAAACAAGTTATTTTTTTCATTTCAGTTCACCAATTTGGACTATTTTGTGTATGTCCATTACATGAAATCCAAATAAAAATCCATTTAAATTACAGGTTGTAATGCAACAAAATAGGAAAAACGCCAAGGGGGATGAATACTTTTCCAAGGCACTGTATACCATAACCTGTGATCTGTGTAAGAAGCAATATCTAGTGAGAAATTGTCAGTTGTAACCCATTAGGCTGAGGCTTTCAAAATAAATGTTATTTGTCACGTACACATGTTTAGCAGATGTTATTGCGGGTGTAGCGAAATGCTTGTGTTTCTAGCTCCAACAGTGCAGTATATCTAACTATTCACAACCATACACACAACCTAAAGTAAAAGAATGGAATTAAGGAGAATATAAATATTAGAAATATTAGGATGAGCAATGTCGGAGTGGCATAGACTAAAATACAGTAGACTAGAATACAAATCAAATCAAATTTTATTGGTCACATGCGCCGAATACAACAGGTGCAGACATTACAGTGAAATGCTTACTTACAGCCCTTAACCAACAGTGCATTTATTTTAAACAAAAAAAGTAAAAATAAAACAACAACAAAAAAAGTGTTGAGAAAAAAAAGAGCAGAAGTAAAATAAAGTGACAGTAGGGAGGCTATATATACATGGGGGTACCGTTGCAGAGTCAATGTGCGGGGGCACCGGCTAGTTGAGGTAGTTGAGGTAATATGTACATGTGGGTAGAGTTAAAGTGACTATGCATAAATACTTAACAGAGTAGCAGCAGCGTAAAAGGATGGGGTGGGGGGGCAGTGCAAATAGTCCGGGTAGCCATGATTAGCTGTTCAGGAGTCTTATGGCTTGGGGGTAGAAGCTGGTGAGAAGTCTTTTGGACCTAGACTTGGCACTCCGGTACCGCTTGCCGTGCGGTAGCAGAGAGAACAGTCTATGACTAGGGTGGCTGGAGTCTTTGACAATTTTGAGGGCCTTCCTCTGACACCGCCTGGTATAGAGGTCCTGGATGGCAGGAAGCTTTGCCCCAGTGATGTACTGGGCCGTACGCACTACCCTCTGTAGTGCCTTGCGGTCGGAGGCCAAGCAGTTGCCATACCAGGCGGTGATGCAACCAGTCAGGATGCTCTCGATGGTGCAGCTGTAGAATTTTTTGAGGATCTGAGGACCCATGCCAAATCTTTTTAGTCTCCTGAGGGGGAATAGGCTTTGTCGTGCCCTCTTCACGACTGTCTTGGTGTGTTTGGACCATGATAGTTCGTTGGTGATGTGGACACCAAGGAACTTGAAGCTCTCAACCTGTTCCACTACAGCCCTGTCGATGAGAATGGGGGCGTGCTCAGTCCTCTTTTTTTTCCTGTAGTCCACAATCATCTCCTTTGTCTTGGTCACGTTGAGGGGAGAGGTTGTTGTCCTGGCACCACACGGCCAGATCTCTGACCTCCTCCCTATAGGCTGTCTCATCGTTGTCGGTGATCAGGCCTACCACTGTTGTGTCGTCGGCAAACTTAATGATGGTGTTGGAGTCGTGCCTGGCCATGCAGTCATGGGTGAACAGAGAGTACAGGAGGGGACTGAGCACGCACCCCTGAGGGGCCCCCGTGTTGAGGATCAGTGTGGCAGATGTGTTGTTACCTACCCTTACCACCTGGGGGCGGCCCGTCAGGAAGTCCAGGATCTAAACATTATTAAAGTGACTAGTGTTCCATTATTTAAGTGGCGATTGATTCTATGTATATGGGGAAGCAGCCTCTAAGGTGCAGGGTTATGTAACTGGGTGGAAGCCGCCTAGTGATAGTTATTTAACAGTCTGATGGCCTTGAGATTGAAAAACATCTATCTCTCGGTCCCAGCTTTGATGCACTTGTACTGACCTTGCCTTCTGTGTGAACAGGCAGTGGCTCGGGTGGTTGTTGTCCTTGATTATCTTTTTGGCCTTGCGGTGACATCTGGTGCTGTAGGTGTCCTGGACGGCAGGTAGTTTGCCCTCGGTGATGAGTTGGGCAGACCGCACCACCCTCTGGAGAGCCCTGCGGTTGCGGGTGGTTCAGTTGCCGTACCAGGCAGTGATACAGCCCGACAGGATGCTCTCAATTGTGCATCTGTAAAGGTTTGTGAGGGTTTTAGGTGCCAAGCCAAATTTCTTCAGCCTCCTGAGGTTGAAGAGGCACTGTTGCGGCTTCTTCACCACACTGTCTATGTGGGTGGACCATTTCAGATCATCATTGATGTGTACGCCGAGGAACTTGAAGCTTTCCACCTGATCCACAGCGGTTCTGTCGATGTGGATAGGGGCGTGCTCCCTTTTCTGTTTCCTGAAGTCCACGATCAGCTCCTTTGTTTTGTCGACATTGAGGGAGGTTATTTTCCTGGCACCACACTCCCATGGCCTTCACCTACTCTCTGTAGGCTGTCTCGTCATTGTTGGTAATCAGGCCTACTACAGTTGTGTCATCTGCAAACTTTATAATTGAGTTGGAGGCGTGCGTGGTCACGCAGTCATATGTGAACAGAGTACAGGAGGGGGCTGAGCACGCACCCTTGTGGGGCCCCTGTGTTGAGGATCAGAAAAGTGGGGGTGTTGTTTCCTACCTTCACCACCTAGGGGCGGCCCATTAGGAAGTCCAGGACCCAGTTGCACAGGGCAGGGTTCAGACCAAGGGCCCCGAGCTTAATGATGAGCTTGGAGGGTACTGTGGTGTTGAATGCTGAGCTATAGTCAATGAACAGCATTCTTGCATACAGTGAGGGAAAAAAGTATTTGATCCCCTGCTGATTTTGTACGTTTGCCCACTGACATGATCAGTCTATAATTTTAATGGTAGGTTTATTTGAACAGTGAGAGAGAATAACAACAAAGAAATCCAGAAAAACACATGTCAAAAATGTTATAAATTGATTTGCATTTTAATGAGGGAAATAGGTATTTGACCCCTCTGCAAAACATGACTTAGTACTTGGTGGCAAAACCCTTGTTGGCAATCACAGAGGTCAGACGATTCTTGTAGTTGGCCACCAGGTTTGCACACATCTCAGGAGGGATTTTGTCCCACTCCTCTTTGCAGATCTTCTCCAAGTCATTAAGGTCTGGAAAAAAAATTCTCAATTTGTTTGTCATAGTTGACGTGTACCTATGATGAAAATTACAGGCCTCTCTCATCTTTTTAAGTGGGAGAACTTGCACAATTGGTGGCTGACTAAATACTTTTTCCCCCCACTGTATATGTGCTTTCTTGAGCAGGGGGACCTTGCGGGCGCTGCAGGATTTCAGTCCTTCACGGCGTAGTGTGTTACCAATTGTTTTCTTGGTGACTATGTTCCCAGCTGCCTTGAGATCATTGACAAGATCCTCCCGTGTAGTTCTGGGCTGATTCCTCACCGTTCTCATGATCATTGCAACTCCACAAGGTGAGATCTTGCATGGAGCCCCAGACCGAGGGAGATTGACAGTCTTTTGTGTTTCTTCCATTTGCGAATAATCGCACCAACTGTTGTCACCGTCTCACCAAGCTGCTTGGCGATGGTCTTGTAGCCCATTCCAGCCTTGTGTAGGTCTACAATCTTGTCCCTGACATCCTTGGAGAGTTCTTTGGTCTTGGCCGTGGTGGAGAGTTTGGAATCTGATTGATTGATTGCTTCTGTGGACAGGTGTCTTTTATACAGGTAACAAGCTGAGATTAGGAGCACTCCCTTTAAGAGTGTGCTCCTAATCTCAGCTCGTTACCTGTATAAAAGACACCTGGGAGCCAGAAATCTTTCTGATTGAGAGGGGGTCAAATACTTATTTCTATCAACGGTTTCTGGTTAGGGTAGGTTTTCATAGTAACAGTGGGTACATCTCCTCCTATACACTTCCTAATAAACTCAGTCACCGTATCCGTGAATTCGTCTATGTTATTCTCGGAAGCTACCCGGAACATATCCCAGTCCGCGTGATCAAAACAATCTTGTGAAGTGTGGTTTCCGATTGGTCAGACCAGCGTCGAATAGTCCTTAGCACGGGTACTTCCTGTTTGAGTTTCTGCCTATAGGAAGGGAGGAGCAAAACAGAGTCATGATCAGATTTGTCTTAGGGAGGGAGGGGAGGGCCTTGTAGGCATCCCGGAAGTTGGAGTAGCAGTAGTCGAGTGTTTTAGCAGCGCGAGTACTACAGTCAATGTGATGATAGAACTTCTGTAGCGTTTTCCTCAAATTTGCTTTGTTAAAATCCCCACCTCAATAAATGCGGCCTCAGGATATGTGGTTTTCAGTTTGCATAAAGTCCAGTGAAGTTATTTTAAGGCCGTCGTGGTATCATCCCTAGATGGTTGGCCATGGAATAAAAATAAATTGGTGTGCTTCTGCACCCCTTTTAGGTCGTCACAAATATCCGGCCCATGTCCAGTCATACTCGGGGTGTCAGCGTGTCCCTGGACGTCATTCCGTCTCAGTTGCAGTGTTCAAATCATGGTCATCATGTGCCTGTGAATAACAACATTAAAGACGATGAGTGATCACAACATTTCCAAATTGAGCCATAGACAATACAACTTAAGCATTGAGGCAAGCATTTTGTTTACAACATGGTGTTTTACACTGTCTGTGTGTGAATGATGGAAGAATCTTACCCCCAGCTGTAGGTCCATTTGAGTGTGTGTGGTCACTTAGGCCTGTACATCAACCAGTACTGGGACCATTGGAGACTTGGGATGAGTGTGTATAAGCTTGTCCTTAATACAAATCATATCCTATTGCCGTAATTCGGCAGGTTGATTATTTAAGTCAGGTGTTAGAGCTGGGCTGGAACAAAACCCTTCACACACACACTCCGGCTCTTCAGGACTTCCTGCAATGACAAACAGACAAAAGCAGGAGAATAGTGTTCCAGGTTGAAACAGCTAACCTAGTTGAGAGGTGATACAACTTAAACACACCCATTGGTTCTGGAATAGAGAAGGTGCAAATAAGGTTTGCAATTTGGCATCAATAACATGACAGTACTTTTACCTCAAAAACAAACATTTGAGTACCAATTAATTTACAACCCACCATAGCAGGTAGGACTAAATAAGGTTATATAACCTTGCCTACTAACTATACTAATGATCTGCTGTCCAGATTGTAACAACAGATAATAACATATCAATTGTTTTCCCGCAGTAAAGTAAGCACACTGTTGACTCAAGAGAGGATGCTAATCAGTCTATCCCTTAAACCTAAAAAGCCAGACTAAATTAATACAGCTAGCTAGGGTAGATACAAGTCAAGTAGTACTTGAAGTAGGCTACCAACCCCTCACCAACAGACACAAACATTATAAAGAACGCCTAGCGCTAGATTCACAGTTTAAGTTAGCTAGCTAGTTAACTAGCAAGCTAGAACAAAACAAAACGTTTTATGAATTTCTTATGCATTTAAATGGCTAGACAAATAGAAGGCTAATGTAGCCATCTAACCAGGTTAATGTTTGCTAGCTAGATAAGACATTTTCAATTAAACACTTCCCCAAGACAATTCACATAATTGTCCATTTAAACAACTTTAGCCCATTTATTAAGTACTTAATTTAGCTAACATTTATAGTTAATTCAGAGATTCTTACCTTTGCCTCTATTTGGCAGTCTCGTCCAGATCATCATGGCCCTGGTGAGTGACATGAAGCTTGAGACAGGCATTTCTAGTTCTGTATGATAGCCACATTAGCAGCTAATTAGCGTTTAATTATTATTATTATAAAAAATGTTTGTTTTTTTGGGGGGGGGGGGGTAAATACAGGCGAATATATTGATGAAAGTCACCTTTTCCGAGAGACATTTACACGGTTATCAAAACGTCACGCCAGGGTAAGCCTACACGAGACACTTATTTGTAGTGTTTCTAAAATCCACAATAGATCAAATGAATGGGTGGTAAAACGAGTGTAACCATTTCCGTGTTTGAACGCTAGGTTTTATGGGTATTATGACTCATGCTGTGGTAGGCTATACTCTTTGGCCCCCCTCTTTCCGCGCCCAGTCTCAAAACGCTCTTCCTGGTTTGAACTGAATGTCAAGACGCTTGGCTACAAATTGTCAAACAACTCCAAAACAGCCTAGTCAGAGGAGGATGGAGCCACGAATGAGATTCCAGTAGCTTAAGGACCATTTTAGATTTTGTAAACCTTGGCTTTGCACAATGAAAAACGAATGAGAGGTTTTGAGAGACAACTGTAAAACATTCAGAAAAGCGTATCATCGCAGCTACAGCTGGCTAGCTTTACAGAAGTGAACTATCTTGAAGAAAACAATGGAGAGCAAGGACAAAGTTCAAATGAGGACACACCCACGAAGGTAATGAATCAAGACAATCTAGTTAAATTGGCTACAGAAGTTTGTTTATCTAGTTTGAATATTATCGCGATTGTGTTGGGTTACTATAAACTAGCTAAGTTAGCATGCTAACGTTAGCTAGCTAGCATCATCCAGCAGAGAGCCAATATCAAGCTCTAACGTTATCAACTAACTATCTACTTGCTTGCTAGCTGTTTATTGCAAGTGTAGCATAACTTTTATTGCATCACATAGCTATTTTGTAGAAAGATAGTTTGAAATGGCACAACATTGCCTGGTTCCAGATCTGTTTGTGCGGTCTTGCCAACTCTTATCATCTGCTCCTATGGTTGGAGAGTGTAAGACATGACTGGGGGACACTGGATCAACAGTTGGTGCTCTTCCCCGAAGCCTACTGTTAACTTTAACTTATAGCTAGCTACATATCACACATGAGAACATTTAATGACTTGCCCAATGGTTTTAACTAGCTACTCTACATAGGCTAGCTAGCTAATAGCTATACCATGTTGACAAGCGACTAACCCAGGGGTGTCAAACTCATTTTAGCGCAGGGGCCACATGGAGGAAAATCTATTCCCAAGTGGGCCGGACCGGAAAAATCATGGTATATATAACTTAAAAACAACAACTTCAGATTGTTTTCTTTGTTTTAATACGATCAACATACAGCATAAAGCTGGAGCCTGAGGACAGTGTGTCCAAAATAGTACAAGCACAACATCACTATTAATCATAGAACACGTCAAGTTTATTTGAAAATTCTAAAGAAAAAGAACACACAAACACACAATGCCTCAGTGATTAACATAACTGTTTCACAGATCACAGAACTATATCAGGGTGTCATTTCTCAGGCAGAAATGTAGATACAAATAATGAAATCCTGTTCCCCAAACAAGTGCAAGAACCACAGAGTCAAGAATAGGTTAAATATACAAATAAAATAAAATCAATTAAAAACAATAGCACATCAACATAAAAACATATAAACATAAATCTGAAAGCGTTGCTCAAACTCCCGTAACAGTCCCGTTATTTTATCTTTGAACCGCTTCATGTCTGCCACATGTTGGGTCGCGCACACATTTTTCAGACAGGGGAAGTGAGCTGCATCACCACCGGTAAGTTGCGTCTCCCACAATGACAGCTTCAACTTGAAAGAACGTATGCTGTCATAATACTGCGTGACAACTTTGTTGCGCCCTTGCAGCTGTTTGTTCAACTTATTCAGGTGCTCTGTAACATCCACCATAAATGCAAGGTCCTGCATCCATTCTGCGGAATGAAATTCTAACACTGGTTTGCCCTTTTCTTCCATGAACTGTTCAATTTCTTCTCGTAAATCAAAGAAACGCCTCAGCACAGCACCTCTGCTTAACCATCTTACCTCAGTGTGGTATGGCAGGCCATAGATGAGGTCTTTCTCTCTGAGAAGGCTGTCAAACTGACGGTGATTCAGGCTTCTGGATCGGATGAAATTAACAGTTTGGATGACCACCTTCATGACGTTTTCCATCTTTAATGACTTGCAGCACAAAGCCTCCTGGTGCAAAATACAGTGAAAAGTCAAAAATCACGTCCTCCATTTGCAGATTGCACTTTCTCTCTGAACTTTGTCACAACGCCTGCTTTTTTCCCGATCATTGAGGGCGCACCACCTGTAGCCAGGCTGACAGCGCGGGACCAGTCCACTCCGACCCTGTCCAGCGCGCCGACGAGTGCGGTAAAAATATCAGCTGCTGTCGTTGTATCTGTCATCGGCACCAACTCCACGAACTCCTCGGTGACGGTCAATGTGTCATCAACTCCACGGATGAAAATGGCCAGTTGTGCAACATCTGTAATGTCCGTGCTTTCATCAATTGCAACCGAAAACGCAATAAATGACTTTACTTTTTTGCTTCAACTGGCTGTCCAAATCCACTGAAAGATCGGAAATCCTGTCTGCAACTGTGTTTCTTGTCAGGCTGATATTTGCAAAAGCCTGCCGCTTTTCAGGGCACACAATCTCCGCTGCCTTCATCATGCATGTTTTTACAAATTCACCCTCACTAAATGGTTTTGAAGCCACTGCGATTTCATTAGCAATGAGGTAGCTAGCTTTCACTGCAGCGTCACTGATGTCTCGGCTGTGAGTAAACACAGACTGCTGTTTCTTCAGACCCGCCAACAGTTCATTCACCTTCTCTCATCTCCGCTGTCCTTGAAAGTTGTCATATTTGTCGGCATGAAGACTCACATAGTGGCGACGAAGGTTATATTCTTTCAGCACTGCAACATGCTCTGAACACACCAAACATACAGCTTTCCCATTCAATTCAGTGAATAAATAGGATGACCATTTTTCTTGGAACACTCTGCACTCTGCGTCCACTTTTCTCTTTTTTGACAGAGACATATTGGGGCAATGAGGGTGCCAAAGCACATAATGTTAAAAGTAGAAGCCGTAATAAATATTGCGGGCAAAACAAAGTAGCTCATTGGCTGCACGTGCTTGACCTACTTGCTCTGCCCCGGTATAAACAGTTTGCTTGCTTAACACAATTGCTATTGCGCCATCCAGTGGACGCAATTGGAACAGCAGTTTATTTTATTGAAAAATTGCAGCGCATTTTTATACTTTACAAAATTATTATTATTTTTTATTTTTTTATCATCTCGCGGGCCGGATTAAACCCGTTTGCGGGCCTGATCCGGCCCGCGGGCCGGACGTTTGACACCCCTGGACTAACCTAACAGAAGTATGAAAATGTATGCACTCACTAAAACTGTAAGTCGCTCTGGATACGAGCGTCTGCTAAATGACTAAAACAAAAAAAAATCAATCTAGCACGTTGGGGTCGATGAAACAACAGAGTCCCATTAATTTTCAATGAAAAGAAGAGAAGTGGGCAGGGGAACATTGACGATGCAAGCATGGGCGAAGGAGTGGACCAAAGTTGGGGAAAGCTGAACTTTTGTAGTTTACTCCGCGACATCGCGTTGCTATTGACCAATGGAAGCTCACTATAGTTTCTAGCCCCTACTAGATTGACTGTGGATACCTAGCACTACCTAGGCTGCTTGCCAGTACCGACATGAGGGCGAAGCTAGCTTGGCAATCCATTTATCCAAAAAGCCCAGTGTAGCTCAGTTGGTAGAGCATGGCGCTTGCAACGCCAGGGTTGTGGGTTCGATTCCCACGGGGGGCCAGTATGAAAAATAAATAAAAATGTATGCACTCACTAACTGTAAGTCGCTCTGGATAAGAGCGTCTGCTAAATGACTAAAATGTAAAAATCTTTGCTGTAATGAGTGACAAGGGACGCAAACATTATTCGACACAACCGATGATATACGGTGCCTTCAGAAAGTATTCATACCCTTTGACTTATTCCACATTTGTTGCTTTACAGCCGGAATACAAAATTGATTAAATATATATTTTTCTCTCACCCATCTACACACAATACCCCATAATGACAATGTGAAAACAAATGCTATCAAATTTATTGAAAATGAAATATGTCATTTATAAAAGTATTCACACCCCTGAGTCAATACATGTTAGAATCACCTTTGACAGTGATTACAGCTGTGAGTCTTTCTGGGTAAGTCTCTTAGAGCTTTGCACACCTGGGTTGTACAGTATTTGCACATTTTTCAAGCTCTGTCAAGTCGGTTGTTGATCATTGCTAGACAGCCATTTTTTGGGGTATGACGCTACAAGCTTGGCACACCTGTATTTGGGGAGTTTCTCCCATTCTCTGCAGATCCTCTCAAGCTCTTTCAGGTTGGATGGGGTGCATTGCTGCACAGCCATTTTCAGGTCTCTCCAGAGATGTTCGATCGATTCGATTCAAGTCCGGGCTCTGGCTGGGCCACTCAAGGACATTCAGAGACTTGTCCCGAAGCCACTCCTGCGTTGTCTTTGCTCTGTGCTTAGGGTCGTTGGTGAAGGTGAACCTTCGCCCCAGTCTGAGGTTGTGAGAGCTTTGGAGCAGGTTTTCATCAAGGATCTCTCTGTACTTTGCTCCGTTCATCTTTTCTGTGATCCTGACTAGTCTCCCAGTCCCTGCCGCTGAAAAACAACCCCACAGCATGATGCTGCCACCACCATGCTTCACCGTAGGGATGGTGCCAGGTTTCCTCTAGACGTGACGCTTGGCATTTAGGCCAAAGAGTTCATTCTTTCTTTCATCAGACCAGAGAATCTAGTTTTCTCATAGTCTGAGTCCTTTAGGTGCCTTTTGGCAAACTCCAAGTGGGCTGTCATGTGCCTTTTACTGAGGAGTGGCATCCGTCTGGCCACTCTACCAAAAAGGCCTGATTGGTGGAGTGCTGCAGAGATTAGTGTCCGGCCTGGAGCGTGAAGTCATGAGCTCTGCTGGTCGGCTACTGTGTTAGCAACCTATGTACATTACGATAGCCAGAATGGCCAAACCCCCCAAAAATTGGGCTCTAAAATGTGTTCATTATGATCAAGTTCAATCCCTACAGTGAATTATTTTAAAGTTCGCTACAAATCAAGATATTTAATTAGATAGTGATCCATTTTGACTACTTAAATTGTCGTCACAGGACCACGCAGACCAATCACGGGCCGGCAGGCTACGAGGAGGCTTGCGCCCTTATGCACGCTCTTTGCACGTACACCTAAGGGGGTGTGGTGTGCTATCCAGATGGGAGTGCGGTGTCAACGAGCCTGTCATGTGGAGATGGAGGGGCTGAACCAATGTTGGCTGACGCGGTTTTAATGTCTATGTGATGACAGAGGATGATAGAGCAGAGAACAGAAAATGGAGATGGAGGAATGCGCTCACACTGTTTGAAATATCAATTTAGTATGCAATTATAATTGAATACATTTTGAATTCAATTTATTTATGATGATAATAATGCTGTTGCACAAATCATAAAGATAGTCTACAATCATATAAAAATACAGAATCGAGAAAATCATTGTGTGTATACACACACACACACACACACACACACACACACACACACACACACACACACACACACACAGTTAAAGTCGGAAGTTTACATACACCTTAGCCAAATACATTTAAACTCAGTTTTTCACAATTCCTGACATTTAATCCTAATAAAAATTCCCTGTCTTAGGTCAGCTAGGATCACCACTTTATTTTAAGAATGTGAAATGTCAAAATAATAGTAGAGAGTGATTTATTTCAGCTTCCCAGTGGGTCAGAAGTTTACATACACTCAATTAGTATTTGGTAGCATTGCCTTTAAATTGTTTAATTTGGGTCAAGCGTTTCGGGTAGCCTTCCACAAGCTTCCCACAATAAGTTGGGTGAATGTTGGCCCATTCCTCCTGACAGAGCTGGTGTAACTGAGTCAGGTTTGTAGGCCTCCTTGCTCGCACATGCCTTTTCAGTTCTGCCCACACATTTTCTATAGGATTGAGGTCAGGGCTTTGTGATGGCCACTCCAATACCTTGACTTTGTTGTCCTTAAGCCATTTTGCCACAACTTTGGAAGTATGCTTGGGGTCATTGTCCATTTGGAAGACTCATTTTTTTTTTTTTTTTTTTTATTTTTTTTAGTCATTTAGCAGACGCTCTTATCCAGAGCGACTTACAGGAGCAATTAGGGTTAAGTGCCTTGCTCAAGGGCACATCGACAGATTTTTCACCTAGTCGGCTCGGGATTAGAACCAGCGACCTTTCGGTTACTGGCACAACGCTCTTACCCACTAAGCTACCTGCCGCATTTGTGACCAAGCTTTAACTGACTGATGTCTTGAGATGTTGCTTCAATATATCCACATCATTTTCCATCCTCATGATGCCATCTATTTTGTGAAGTGCACCAGTCCCTGCTGCAGCAACTTGCCAAAACTATAGTTTGTTAACAAGAAATTTGTGGAGTGGTTGAAAAACAAGTTTTAATGACTCCAACCTAAGTTTATGTAAACTTCCGTCTTCAACTGTATGTATGTATAGTGAGGGAAAAAAGTATTTGATCCCCTGCTGATTTTGTAAGTTTGCCAACTGACAAAAAAATGATCAGTCTATAATTTTAATGATAGGTTTATTTGAACAGTGAGAGACAGAATAACAACAAAAACATCCAGAAAAACGCATGTCAAAAATGTTATAAATTGATTTGCATTTTAATGAGGGAAATAAGTATTTGACCCCCTCTCAATCAGAAAGATTTCTGGCTCCCAGCTGTCTTTTATACAGGTAACGAGCTGAGATTAGGAGCACACTCTTAAAGGGAGTGCTCCTAATCTCAGCTTGTTACCTGTATAAAAGACAACTGTCCACAGAAGCAATCAATCAATCAGATTCCAAACTCTCCACCATGGCCAAGACCAAAGAGCTCTCCAAGGATGTCAGGGACAAGATTGTAGACCTACACAAGGCTGGAATGGGCTACAAGACCATCGCCAAGCAGCTTGGTGAGAAGGTGACAACAGTTGGTGCGATTATTCGCAAATGGAAGAAACACAAAAGAACTGTCAATCTCCCTCCGTCTGGGGCTCCATGCAAGATCTCACCTCATGGAGTAGCAATGATCATGAGAACGGTGAGGAATCAGCCCAGAACTACACGGGAGGATCTTGTCAATGATCTCAAGGCAGCTGGGACCATAGTCACCAAGAAAACAATTGGTAACACACTATGCCGTGAAGGACTGAAATCCTGCAGCGCCTGCAAGGTCCCCCTGCTCAAGAAAGCACATATACAGGGCCGTCCTGAAGTTTGCCAATGAACATCTGAATGATTCAGAGGAGAACTGGGTGGAAGTGTTGTGGTCAGATGAGACCAAAATGGAGCTCTTTGGCATCAACTCAACTCGCCGTGTTTGGAGGAGGAGGAATGCTGCCTATTGACCCCAAGAATACCATTTCCACCGTCAAACATGGAGGTGGAAACATTATGCTTTGGGGGTGTTTTTCTGCTAAGGGGACAGGACAACTTCACCGCATCAAAGGGACGATGGACGGGGCCATGTACCGTCAAATCTTGGGTGAGAACCTCCTTCCCTCAGCCAGGGCATTGAAAATGGGTCGTGGATGGGTATTCCAGCATGACAATGACCCAAAACACACGGCCAAGGCAACAAAGGAGTGACTCAAGAAGAAGCACATTAAGGTCATGGAGTGCCAAGACCTTTGGGAAAATACTCTGTGGACTGACGAGACAAAAGTTGAACTTTTTGGAAGGTGTGTGTCCCATTTACATCTGGCCTAAAAGTAACATCACATTTCATAAAAATAACATCATACCAACAGTAAAATATGGTGGGGGTAGTGTGATGGTCTGGGCCTGTTTTGCTGGTTCAGGACCTGGAAGACTTGCTGTGATAAATGGAACCATGAATTCTGCTGTCTACCAAAAAATCCTTAAGGAGAATGTCCGGCCATCTCTTCGTGACCTCAAGCTGAAGCGAACTTGGGTTCTGCAGCAGGACAATGATCCAAAACACACCATCAAGTCCACCTCTGAATGGCTGAAGAAAAACTAAATGAAGACTTTGGAGTGGCCTAGTCAAAGTCCTGACCGGAATCCTATTGAGATGCTGTGGCATGACCTTAAAAAGGCAGTTCATGCTCTCAAACCCTCCAATGTGGCTGAATTACAACAATTCTGCAAAGATGAGTGGGCCAAAATTCCTCCAAAGCGCTGTAAAAGACTCATTGCAAGTTATCGCAAACGCTTGATTGCAGTTGTTGCTGCTAAGGGTGGCCCAACCAGTCATTTCAAAACTGCATTTTGTGTTTACTTGTGTTATCTTTGACTAATATTTAAATTAGTTTGATCTGAAACATTTAAGTGTGACAAACATTTACATTTACGTCATTTAGCAGACGCTCTTATCCAGAGCGACTTACAAATAGCATGCAAACAAATAAGAAGTCAGGAAGGGGGCAAACACTTTTTCACACCACTGTATGTATATATATATATATATATATATATGTGTGTGTATATATGTGTATGTATGTGTGTCAACTTTTTTTCTCATAGGGTAATTGAATCCAGCCAAACTGAGTTGTGATGGTAGCCCTTTACTTGTTATTTTCAGGTGTAAGGATCATGGTCATATGATATCTAGACTATATTGATAGGGTACTCTTAACTTTGCGCTAATTTGAGTTAGATTTTATAAAGAGCTTCACAATGCCGGCATGTTCTGTATTTAACTGTACTAATCGTCACGCGAAAGAGTCTCATCTTAATTTTTTCAGGTAAGTCAGTTGCAATTCTGATGATCATTCTTCATATTAACTTTCCGTTTTTGATTTGCAATGTTGACCTGGCAATTTTCTAGGTAACGCTGAGTTTTCAAATTAACCTTGTGCCGCATAGGTTTAACAGTAGGCTAGCATCTGGTTCATAGATATTAAAACCAGGTTGACTTTCTCAGGCAGGATGAAAACGACTTTCACCATGATCCTTAGCAAAAAATTGTTGGTGCCATTCAGCCCTATTCATTAATATGGCGTGCTTCAAATTCAAATACTTACGGCTTCATGTGCCATCTGGAGTTTTACATAGGAATACATGGATGATGTCAGCGCTATCACTATCTACTGGTTTTAATGTCTATGGGATGAGCTGAGATATCCATACCATGCTGAGAGCCCGTACTGTAGCATTCAATGTCGGCAGAAAGAACCCTGATGACTCGGTAGCGCGCAAAGTGTACAAGGCAAGGAGGTACGAGCTCCGCAAATCCATTGGGGACGCAAATAGACAATACAGACTCAAACTTGAGTTTATGTTCGACAACTGACGTGCGCTGCATGTGGCAAGGACTACAAGACCATCATGGACAACAAAGGCAAATACAGCTGTGTGGTGCCCACCGACACCTCCCTCCCAGATGAGCTCAACACATTCTATGCTCGATTCGAGGCAGATGATACCGAGCCATCCTGGTCGTCTGCTGCTCCGGACCAGGTGCTTTCGCTTTCCGAAGCTGACGTGTGGAAAACTCTTGAGTGAATACGTACAAAGCCGCTGGCCCAGATGGCATCCCTGACCACGTCCTCAGTGTGTGTGCTGACCAGCTTGCTGGCGTCTTCTCTGACATCTTCAACCTTTCCCCGTCCCAGGCTGTAGTCCACACCTGCTTCAAGGAAACCACCGTAGTCCCAGTGCCCAAGAAAAACAAGATGACATGCCCAAATGACTGTTTCCCCTTCCCACTCACCCCGGTCATCACGAAGTGCTTTGAGAGGCTGGTCATGGCTCACATCAAGTCCAGCATGCCAGGCAAACTGGACCTACTCCAATTTGCCTAGCGCTCCAACAGATCCATGGAAGATGCCATTTCCATCATTATTCATACTGTCGTAACACATCTGGACAAGAGGAACACCTATGTGAGAATGCTGTTCATTGACTACTGTTCAGCATCCAACACTGTTGTTCCGTCCGAGCTTGACACCAAGCTCAGAACCCTGGGTCTGGACATCGCCCTCTACAACTGGATCCTGGACTTCCTGACGGGCAG